>NC_133334.1:160096907-160702324 GCF_042186555.1 Aquarana catesbeiana | reverse complement strand
ACATCTTGGAACTCTGCTAAAATTGACAATTGTACACCACTTCCAAGCAATGTTTCCTATTTATAGTTCTGTCATCAAATATCTGTGTGCTAGTTATACCATTTTTGTTTTACATAGGGGAGAAAAGACTCGGAGGACACCCCTCATCCGAGGAGACCACAGACCCCCCACCTCAGGAAGAAGGTGAAATACCCCCAACACAAGCGGAGCAGGAGGAGGAAGAAGATGTTGTGGAAATTGGCACCACAACAGGTGAGTGTCTGCGAACACAGACTCAGGTAAGAGATGGATGCTGGCAGTTTTTTGATACCTGTTTTTGTTTAGTTTCTCTCGTTTTAGGTGATCGTGATGTTAGGGATCGAGATCCTTTCACATCAGAAAGTGCCCAGATCCTGATCGGGGAGATCATGGGGTGTAATTTAGAATTGGAAAACATCAAGAAAAAAATCAATGATGTTATTCAAAAAAATAATAACATTATTGATGTTTTGGGGCGAATTTAAAACCCCACAAAATCACTTTTTTTTGTGTGGTACAATGTTTTAAATTTTTTAGCAATGTTTCGAAAAGCCAAATTTGGAAGATGCACACAGTGTGCCAACATGTGCTATCTGCCATCACGGGAGATCAATGGACGCGTTTTGGGGGTGCAACCCCTTCCTCAATAATAAAGTAGCTGTGAGGAAGGGGTTGCTCCCACAAAACACGTCCCTTGATCCCCCGTGATGGCAGCTAGCACATGTTGACATTCGTAAATTGGTGTGCATCTTCCAAATTTGGCTTTTCAAAGGGTGACTTCCCCCCATCTGAACGCAATATCAAACACAGTTCCTAAATACTCATGTCTGATATTGCCTTCAAGTTTTACCATATGTGAACTTTGTAAGTTCAAGTTTTTTGTCTTTCTTGTTGGTTTTACACAGGCCTGTTTTATCGTAAATGGACATTTCTATTTTTGATAATGCCACCCCAAAAATTGTTATACAACAAACATGTTGGTTTGTTTTAAAAAACGTTTCTAAATGCACATGTGATTGTGCATGTATTAAAAAGTTTGTTAATCAAGAATGTGTGGATTATTGTCTTAACGCTACAACACTTTTGTGGTGATGTAATTGCTGTTTTCTGAGAAAATGGTGGTTATTTCCTAAGGGCAAATCCTCTTTGCACTACAAGAGCATTTTCATTGCAGTTTCAAGAGCACTTGTAGTATAAAAAGTGTATACGCCTTTAGTAAATAACAGCCAACAGTGCTTTGTATAAGGTTACACAATCATGCCATTTTCTGGACTCAACACATTTCTGTCAGGGTCAGCTAAAACAAACACAAGCAGTAAATGTCCACAAAGAATTTATTTTTTTTGCTTTTTTATTTGAAAAAGGCTTCACAAATTTGCAGGCATATTGATGGCCCCCCTACCCGCAAAGAACTCCAGGTATCGTAACCGGACATCACGAGCACTCAGGGAGGGCAAGCCAGGACGGCCGCTTTCAAGCGCCATCAGTGTTGTTTCAGGTATCACTCCGGCCTCAGGCCCAACTGATCCAGCATAGTTGGCCAAATGTTTCCGTAAAAAGTTATGGAGAATACAGCACGCCATGATTATATGATTAAGTTTATACTCCGCCATATGGATAGGCGTCAGAAATAGGTGGAACCGGCTGGCCAGGATTCCAAATGTGTTCTCCACCACTCTTCGGGCTCTGGACAGCTGGTAATTAAAAACCCTCTGTTCCGGGGTGAGGGTCCTCATAGGGAATGGCCGCATAAGATAGTCCCCCAGCGCAAACGCTTCATCAGCAATGAACACAAATGGGAGTCCTTCCACATTGTCCTCTGGAGCTGGCAAGTCCAAGCTGCCATTCTGGAGATGCCTGTAGAACTCCATCTGGGCGATGACTCCACCATCGGACATCCGGCCATTCTTCCCCACGTCCACATACAAGAAGTCGTAATTAGCTGACACCACCGCCAACATCACAATACTATTGAACCCCTTATAGTTGAAATAGTACGACCCCAATTTGGGTGGTGGGATGATGTGGACGTGTTTCCCATCAATTGCCCCTCCGCAGTTAGGAAAGTCCCACCGCTGGGCAAAGTGGGAGGCCACAGTCTGCCATTCCTGTGGCGTGGAAGGAAACTGTTGAGGAAAAAAAAAAAAATTAATATTTTTGCTCAGAAACATGGCAAGCAGATTAGGCACAAACATTCTGGGGCAACCTCCAGATAGCATTTATTAAGGGGAATTTAACAACACCAAAGTATAAGGTACACCTATCATGTTTCCCCTCCCCCCCTCTCATGGGCCATTTCTAACATTATGGGGGGTGTGGAAATCTTGGACAGGTAACCCTCTCCACTTCATTGAGAGATGAATGCCTAAATACAGGGTAATACTTGGAACAGCCCCTCCTTAGTTACACTATTGGCAGCCCACTGGACAGGTAAGAAGTGTCAGAATACAAAGATATAAATACACACTGTACACATTTGAGCACATTTGAACATTCTGCTATTACCTGTCTCAAGATAATAATAGGATCTAAAAACTTCAAACTACCATTTGAAAGTATACAGGCAGGCCCTTGCACTACATGCTTTGGGGAATTCATCCATACATCTGAGCACAAAAGAGATGGGTATAGTGTGTATGGGTTTGGCAAAGTCATCAGATAGATGATTGAGGATAGATAGAGAATTGGGATCAGCTGACTTAGCAGTTGGGGGGAGGGAGGGTTAAGAAAAATGATTTGGGGACACCACAAAAAAAGCCTCTGGCACTCTGCCTGAATTTAAAGCACAAATCACATTTAAAAACAGTTTAGGGGGTGTTTGGGGTAAAGCACTACTATGGAGATGATAAAATACATTGTTAAGTGACTACATGAGGTGAATATAGGGCAGGAGAGCATGCTGGGGAGGTTAGTGAAGGACAATCTGTATGAAGGACTAAAAAATTAATTACATACAAATCCAGCATGCATGAGGACAAAGGGGACATTCACAGCATATTCCAATCATTGTAATTAGGGAATGAGGAAAGAAATATAATATATTATCAATCATTCAATACAATAAAATGTGATATTAAAGGATAAATCTTACCTTCATACACTCCTTCTGCAGGACCTGTATGATGGCAGAACAGGTCTCTGGGATGATGATCCCCAGAGCCTGGGGGGAGATGCCTGTTGAGAACTTCAAGTCCTGCAGGCTTCTCCCTGTCGCCAAGTACCGCAGGGTAGTGATGAGCCTCTGCTCTGGAGTGATGGCTTGCCTCATGCAGGTATCCTGCCTGCTAATATAAGGGGTCAGCGAAGCCAGCAGACGGTGAAATGCGGGGTCCGTCATCCTGAGAAAGTTCCTGAAATCATCAGGATTATTCTCACAGATCTCACGGAGCAAAGGCATATGAGAGAACTGGTCACGCTGAAGCAACCAATTCTTGGTCCATGAACTCCTCCCCACCCTGTTCATGGACTGGACTTGTGTCAAGGTCAGGACCCCAACACCAAGCCCCCGCACAGCACGAACTCTACGAGGAGTACGCATACGCAATACGCAACATGGCTAGAAAACGGTCGGCTGCTCAGAACAAAGTAACAGAACGCACTGAAGAACAGCAAGGCCTGTGAAGAGCGACCTGAAAAACAGTAACGAACGCACAAGAACACAATGACTACTTAAAGTCACGCGGAACTTGCTTGCACGCACTGAAGAGCAGATACAAACCCACAAGCACAAACTGAACGGCAGAAAACGATCTGAAAACCATGAGTCTGAAAAAGCGCAAATCGTCTCTCACCAAACTTTTACTAACACGAGATTAGCAAAAGGAGCCCAAAGGATGCCACGCTTGATTCTGAAATGGCCTTTTCTAGTCTCGTCGTACGTGCTTGACGTCACCGCGTTGTTGGCGATCGGAAATTCCGACAACTTTGTGCGACCGTGTGTACGCAAAACAAGTTTGAGCCAACATCCGTCGGAAAAAATCCTAGATCCTAAAAATCCTTGTTGTCAGAATGTCCGAACAAAGTCCGACCGTTTGTACGGGGCATTAGTGTTTCCTCCTCATACAACTTCTCACTGAGAAGAACCACATTTCCCCCTTTATCACTTTTTTTAATTACCAGGTTTGGTGCATTTAATAAAAGGTGTAAGGCCTGTCTTTCAGTAATAGTTAAGTTGTTCGGACCAACCCAGTCCCAGTTAATTTTCCCCAGGTCCTGTTTAACCTGGTCCAAAAACAACTGGAGCTATTTATGTTTGGATAGTGTAGGCATTTTAGTGGATCTAATTTTCGAATTAAAGGGTCGTCTAAGTGAGTGGCATGGGTTTGTTTCAGAATCACTGTCACAGTTCTCATCCAATAAGGATATGAGGCTTTCAATGGCCTCCTTTTCATCCCTATCCAGATTGGCTTCAGGAGTTTGAAGATCATCTGCACTTCTAGTATGCCATAGTCTAAAAAGGACTTTCCTTATGAAGAGGCTGATGTCTTTAAAGACTTCAAACTTGTTCATGGGCGACGTGGGAGAAAAGGAGAGTCCCTTTTTAAGTAATCTAATATGTTCATAATTAAGTTGGAATTCTGACAGGTTAACAACACTAAGGTCCATAGAGGCAGCGCTGATAGTACTGCTTAGCGTCTCCTTTGGCTCCTCAGTCTCCCACTCCTTCGGTTCTGTGTGCAGTCCCTGTCTTTTCCTCTTCCTCCTATGTTTCCTTTGCCTCCTTCGTTTACCTGTTTTTTGTCTACTGTTCGCTTCAGGTCCTCTAGGGATACTTTTCCCTCCAGTTCCTCTAAAAAAAGACAGATTTCTGTGAGGTGCCCTTATCTAACTCACTATCAGAAGAGGAACTAGTTCTATTTTTATGCTGGCATTGCCGCTGTCTCGAGTTCCTAGAAAGAGATCTACTTCTGTTTTGGATCGTGGGATTAAAAATATCTCCACTTTCCCAATCAACTAAGTTCTGTCGGAATTTTTCTTGTTTGGTATGTTTTAGGTTTTTTGAATCCTATCTCTTTTCTGATGAATTCATTATTTTTGTCAAAATCTGGGTCCTGTTTATACGGTTCCAACAGTTTGGCACTAGTTTCAAGTTCCTCACGTATCTCCTGTAGTTGGGCTTCTTCTTCAACAACATTAAGTTTCATCAAAGATAAACCTCTATTCAGACATTCATCTTTCCATACCGATAGAAATCTAGGGGTATGGAGATACTCGGTGGGGACGACCCTCTGCCTAAGGCCCCTAGGGATAATTTGCTTAGAAATGTGTGACTTTAATGAAGAGATGTCCCATTTACGATTCAAAAATTTAATCATGAGTTTTTTATAATGTTTAAAAAGTTTCCTAATTGGTTCCTTCTCCGTTTCTCAGTTTTCTCCGCTTACAGTAAAGGCTGTATCAATTTCATGATCAAAATCAGGGTCGATCATATAAGCCATGTGTGCAGATAATGGATCTAGTGAAAAGAACACCTATCAATAGCCCAAAGTAAGCAGGTTTAATTAATTGTGTAAAATCACACTAATAATGAAAGTGTGGTGGGGGGATCACTAAGGCAAGAAAGGGACAATTATCCCAAAGAACCTGACAAAACAAAGATAGGATTTAGCCTGGATCAACCACCAAAAATAAAAAAGTAAATTAAATTAAATGTTAGGTTAGACATTCATCCGCATAATAGATATGGGATGCAGTTCATGTTGCCCTGATGCATAAAAAAAGAAAACTAAGAGAATAAAGTTCTCTTAAGAGGGCAGAAAAACACCCAAACACTATATGAAAAAACAAATCAAAATTTTATTGTACAAAATTTGAGACACCACACAGATTAAATGCTACAAAAACATGAAGCGGGCTATGGTAAGTGACTATCACAGACCCTATTAAAAATGACAACGTTGTCGTTAAAAACAAGGGAGCCGCGGCTATGCATACCACATACAGACACCAATCACCACTCACAAACACTGATGGTATAGGAATAATTCATATATTCAAAGCAACTGCTAGTAGAATTCTGTTAATCAGTATTCAGAAGCATGGTATATCGGGAATGTGGTTATGTGTGGATGGAGAAGATAATGAAAGTCCATGGATTGAATTGATTCAGCACGGTCAGTTGATCAAAAAGGACCGGAACCAGAGAATATTAACCAAGGGAGGCAACAGATATAACCAGCAAACTAACCAGTGTGGATAAATGAATGGCTAGGAGTGTTAGTCCGTCTTGAGCCAGATTCCTGCTAAAAGATCAATGTCCTCACTGTGTAGTATTCGCCGTATATTGCAACCGTGCAGGTTTTGAAAAAAGCCGGTCATCAGCTGTTCGATCCCTGCTGACACTCCATCCACAGTAAGCATGCGGTTCCGGAGTGATGTGCTGATGTCACGTTGTTGACGCGTTTCACCAGCCAATGAACGCTGGTTTCTTCAGAGCAGGGAGGAGTCTCTGGATCAGGTTTAAATAGACAGGGCATTAGATAATGTAGTTACTAATTATTACCACCAGATGTCATCCAAGGTCACCTCTCATTATGAACATTCAGCAAAGGTAATAAGTAAATGAAAACTGCAATGCTGGTGGGGATTGATGTGGAGAGTTTATATACGTCAGTACCCCACCAGTGTGGCCTTGATGCCACTATGTTCTTTTTGGACCACTACCACCCTTTACAGGGTGCCCAAAATGAATTTATTGGAGAGCTACTGGACTTTATGCTTAATAACAATTTTTTTCAATTCTTGGGCAATTACTATCAACAGGTGAGAGGCACAAGTATGGGGGCACCTTGGGCTCCCTCATATGCGTGCCTCCACCTGGGCCTTTGGGAGGAAGAAATTGTCTATAAGTTCTTGATGTACCTCGGCCACTCCCTGTTGTGGCTGAGGTACATCGATGACGTCTTTATGGTGTGGACGGGATCAGTGGAACAACTTATGGACTTTATGTCCAAATTAAATACCAGTGATAGGAACATACATCTGACCTACTCACACCATACTGAGGCACCTCCTTTCCTTGATCTACTAATTAGTAAAGCCGGAAGAAAAATTATCACCAGTACCTTCCGAAAGAAGACAGCCGCTAATACTTTACTCTTGGCCCAGAGTCATCACCCTAAACCATTGATCAATGGGATACCTACAGGACAGTTCCTGCGAATCAGATGGAACTGTTCTGAGGAGGAAGAATTCCATAAAGAGGCACGTGAGATGTACCAGAGGTTTAGACAGAGAGGTTATTCTCATCGTTCCCTTAAAAGAGCTCAGAAAAAAGCCTTATTAAAAAAACATGATGAGCTCCTTGTTACATCTAAATCTTCACGTCTGAAAAATAGTAAGCAGAATTTCCCTAGGATCATTACCAGATATGGTTCCCAGTGGAAAATGGTCCAAGGGATCCTTGAGAAACACTGGCACATCTTAAAATCAGCTCCATTGATTACTAACCTTGTGAGCCCTAGACCACTCATGATGGCCAGAAGATCACGTAATATTGGTGATCTTTTGGTCCACTATGAGTATACTCGGACAACTAGTAAGAACTGGCTCACCAGTTCTAGACCCTCTTCCGGTATGTATGCATGTGGACACTGCAATATTTGCAAGTATGTACACCAGACCAATGTGTTCGCCAATCCACGCGGAGGAAAGAATTAGAAAATTAAACAGTTTATTAACTGGTCAACAACTCGTGTTATCTATATGCTTACATGTCCATGCAATAAAATCTATATAGGTAAAACAAAACGTGCGCTCCGTATTAGGATTGGTGAACACATTGCTGGTATTAAAAAGAACGTCCGATTCCTCAGCATTTTGCCAGGTTCCACAATCGTGATCCAAAGGGCCTGACCGTAAAAGGAATCTACATACTAAATCTGCCTGCCAGACGTGGAGATTTTGATACTATTCTTCTCCAGAAGGAAAAAATGTGGACATATTACCTGGACTCTATGGTCCCAAAAGGGTTAAATACTGAATGCAGTCTACAGCCCTTCCTGGAGAAGTAAATGCCTTGGCTGGTTCTTCTCCCCACTATCGGAATGTATGTACACTTTTCTCTAATATATGTTTCTACAGTATCCATTAATATTGAAAGTGGCCTTTAACTTTTAGTCATCATTCTATTCAAAATACCTAAACAGGGCATGATCGATCATATATAGCCAATTGCAGTTTTCATTTACTTATTACCTTTGCTGAATGTTCGTAATGAGAGGTGACCTTGGATGACATCTGGTGGTAATAATTAGTAACTACACTATCTAATGCCCTGTCTATTTAAACCTGATCCACGGACTCCTCCCTGCTCTGAAGAAACCAGTTTCATTGGCTGGTGAAACGCATCAGCAACGTGACGTCAGCACGTCACTCCGGAACCACGTGCTTAGTGTGGATGGAGTGTCAGCAGGGATTGAACAGCTGATGACCGGCTTTTTTCAAAACCTGCATGGTTGTGATATACGGCGAATACTACACAGCGAGGACATTGATCTTTTAGCAGGAATCTGGCTCAAGACGGACTTATAGGGCGTACACACGGTCGGACTTTGTTCGGACATTCCGACAACAAAATCCTAGGATTTTTTCAGATGGATGTTGGCTCAAACTTGTCTTGCATACACACGGTCACACAAAGTTGTCGGAAAATCCGATCGTTCTGAACGCGGTGACGTAAAACACGTACATCGGGACTATAAACGGGGCGGCAGTGGCCAATAGCTTTCATCTCTTTATTTATTCTGAGCATGCGTGGCACTTTGTCCGTCGGATTTGTGTACACACGATCGGAATTTCCGACAACGGATTTTGTTGTCGGAAAATTTTATCTCCTGCTCTCCAACTTTGTGTGTCGGAAAATCCGACCGTGTGTACGGGGCATAACACTCCTAGCCATTCATCCTCTGGGGTTGAGTACTGCTATCTGAGGACGCTGGATGCCTTTTAGCTGGTGAGAGATGTATTGATCCAATTTACATTACTAAGTATGCTCCTCTAGCTGCTAACACTCTCCCTGCTGCCTCTGCTATTGCTATGAATACTGCTGTTGTTTTGCCTATACCTATGACTGACTTATCCACACTGGTTAGTTTGCTGGTTATATCTGCTGCCTCCCTTGGTTAATATTTTCTAGTTCCAGTCCTTTTTGATCAACTGACCGTGCTGAATCAATTCAATCCATGGACTTTCATTATCCTCTCCATCCACACATACAAACATTCCCAATATACCACGCTTCTGAATACTGATTAACAGAATTCTACTAGCAGTTGCTTTGAATATATGAATTATTCCTATACCATCAGTGTTTCTGAGTGGTGATTGGTTTCTGTATGTGGTATGCATAGCCGCGGCTCCCTTGTTTTTAACGACAACGTTGTCATTTTTAATAGGGTCTGTGATAGTCACTTACCATAGCCCGCTTCATGTTTTTGTAGCATTTAATCTGTGTGGTGTCTCAAATTTTGTACAATAAAATTTTGATTTGTTTTTTCATATAGTGTTCGGGTGTTTTTCTGCCCTCTTAAGAGAACTTTATTCTTCTTTTTAGATCTACCTTGGCTTTATGGGATTCTTTACATAATCGATATGGCTGGGAATATAACTCCCTAATAGGGATGAGCCAAACACCCCCTGGTTCGGTTCGTAACAGAACATGCGAACATGCAAAAAGTTTGTTCGAACCCGTGAACACCGTTAAAGCCTATGGGACACAAATGTGAAAAATCAAAAGTGCTAATTTTAAAGGCTTATATGCAAGTTATTGCTATAAAAAGTGTTTGGGGACCCGGGTCCTGCCCTAGGGGACATGTATCAAGGCAAAAAAAAAAAATGTAAAAATGGCTTTTTTGGGGGAGCAGTGATTTTAAGAATGCTTAAAGTGAAACAATAAAAATAAAATATTCCGGGGGCGTGGCCGGACGTGATACAAGGACGTGTGTATGCTGAGCTCCGTCCAGGCATCTCCCATCCATTGCCATCCCTGCCTTATTTCCCTTGGGAAAAAGCCCATCCATTGCTGGGAACGACCCCAACCCTCTCCGCTGCAGATCCGGCTGGATCTTGCTTCAAATCCGGCAAATCTGAGCTTCCTTAGGCCTCCTGCCTGCCCTAGACTGTCAGCTACCGCCGCCATATTGAGGCCTACGGCCTGTCCGGAGCCTGACGCTCGCCTACGCCGCGGACCCGGGGACGAACGGATCCTTCCCTGGGAACCTCCCGACCGGGACATCCGAGCTACCACCGAGAGGAGGCAGACATCCACAGCGTGAGGGAGAGCTGAGCGAGATCCTCTCCTTCCATCCCGGACCCCCCCGCGGCCTGCCGCCACTCCTGGGCTTCTCCACCGGCCATCCTGGACTCTGTGAGTACAAGGGCTGTCGCCCGAGCCTTCTTCTCTGCTGTACCTGACCCCAGAGTCCCTGTATCTTAGGCCCAAGAGACCCGGTCCGGGCCCGGGAGAGGACCCCCCCGACCGGCCTCAGCCTTCAGGATAGACCGCGGCTTCGGCCTAGTCCTGGAAGTCGGCAGCCATCTTGGTACTCCAAGTACCCCCACAACCTATTCCCTGCAGTTTAACTAACTACAGATCGGTGGCAGACACCACATTCTTTCATATACCTGCAAATCTCACAACTGCCACCTCAGCACTCCCTGTTCCTTAATGTGACCACCCCCAGACCGGCGTGCAGGGAAGCAGACATGTAAGAGGAGTCCTTTGATCCCCGTCTCTTTAGGAGATGCTCCTACAAAGCTAACAGTTCCCTATTAATCGCAGGAGAGATATCATAACAAGACATCAGACCCTTCCTAACACTGCATGGGGAAGATTGGCTTCCAGAAGGCAATATATAGAGGTTTTATCCCACCGCCAAAGTCGCAGACCCCTAATACCATGGAGCGATTCTTATATAAACAAAGATCCCCGATCTCCAGTGAACAACCGAGATCCCCGGACACTGCTGACCCACAAACTCTGCCGGAAGGCATGACCCAAGATGATAACAGGTCTCAATCCTCCCAACACTCTCTTTCACCTGATCACCCCGTGGATGTAGTGACAGTAGCTGTCCTAGACACAAAGTTGAACTCATTACTACACGAATTAACCCGCAGCATTGCTAAAGAAGTGAGCAAAATAGCACATGAGTTACGGGGTGAAATTGACCAACTAGGTGAACGCACCAACACATTGGAGAACAAATTCGATGAACTGACCCAATATGTACATGTTCTCGAAGAGGACAACTCCAACCTGAAACATACAGTCTCCCTTCTTCAACTTCAACAGGAAGACCTGGAAAACCGTGAAAGACGCCAGAATCTGAGGATTAGGGGAATACCTGAGACGGTGAACGACAAGGAACTACGTCCCTACCTTTTAGGCCTATTCGTCACTTTAGCCCCACACATTCCGGACATAGACTGGCGTATGGACAGGGCACATAGATCTCTGGCTCCAAAGCCTCCCCCTACTGCCAACCCCAGAGATATTATTGTCCGCTTCCACTTCTACGAAAGCAAAGAAGCCCTCACACTTGCAACGCGGAACAAGTCACGTATTGACTATAAACAACACAAAATCCAGATATTCAACGATCTCTCCCCAATCACTTTGGCCAAAAGGCGCAGTTTCCGTCCTGTTACTACCCATCTACAAAACCATCAAGTTCCATACCGCTGGGGATTCCCCTTCCGCCTAACCGTTTCCAAAGATGGTGTTCAACATTCCCTGAGAGACCTTTACGAAAGTGAAGCCTTTATCCACAACCTAGGTCTTCCCCCCCTGCCTGAGGAAGATTCTATACCCCAAGCTCCGAACCCCAAACCACTTACCACACCAGCCAAAATTTGGACCCCAGTTCAACGAAGATCCCAGAAGAACTTCTCTACCCCACAATGAGCCAATCGTCACAGATATCCAACCTGATGTGACTTATTATTTTTTATTTTCTCAATTTTTCTGGCCATTTTTCCATGGCCAGATAATATTTACCATGGTTATCCTAGTGACCTCACAGTGATCGGGTCACTTTGTTGAGAGGTCACACCTCTTACTGATGTCTTTGTTAGATGCCTTCTTGGGGGGGTCTTTCCCCCCCCCCCTTTAACTTTTCCTTTTTTTTTTTTTTTTCTTTCTTTTTTTTATATATACTTCTCTGACATATACCAGCTTGTCTTAAGATTTATCTACCTGTTCATAATTATATGTCAAATACCTATGCTCCCCCTGTCTGTTTGTTTTTTTTTTTTTTTGGTTTTACAAAAAACAGAGACGAGGATTTCCCCCCCCCCCCCCCTCCTCCATTAAACCCTGCAGGCTAACATGCCCCCCCTCATGATCCAAGGCTTATGCCTGGGCAGCCTGAAATTTTTTCTCAGGCTTTTCAAAAATTATTTTTTCTTTTTTCTTTTTTTAACATTTTTCATCTTCTTATGCAATTTAGTTCCTAATTTTTTTACCTCCTTTGGAGTTTTCATATGCAGGTCTTTTTTCTTTTTTTCTCTTTTTGACCTATATATGTTTTTTCAGTGTTATACTTACATCAATATAACAATTGTAAGCAATGTTTGTTTTCAAATGTTCCTTTTTAAGGATGCTCATTTATATGCTCTCAGTCTTTATACTGCATTAGCGCTATTTTGTTCAACCAAATATGGCCCTCAAAGTTTATTCTTGTAATGTTAAAGGATTAAATTCCATAGGCAAAAGGTGGCAGGCCTTAAAAGAATTTAAATCATCCAAAGCAGAGGTAATTATGGTCCAGGAAACCCATTTCAAGCCCAGTGGCTCCTTTAAGTTTGCTTCTAGACACTTCCCCGTAGCATATACTGCCTCTGATCCTTCTGGAAAAGCGGGAGTGGCAATTCTTATTAAACGCACAAGCCCAATAAAAATACTCTCCTCCTACCTAGATCCTCACTGTAGGTTCATATTCCTGAAGTGTAGTCACTTATCTACCTCTTTTTCCTTGATTAACATTTATGCACCAAATGTAGGACAAATCGGTTTCCTTGAAAAAGTTTTTGAGAAACTACAACCCTTCTCCCAGTCTTTCATGATCATGGGAGGCGACCTTAATGTGTGCATGTCCCCGACCAGGGACAGGAAAACTCTATTCCAAACCAACCCACAATCTTCCTCTAAGAGACTATCAACATCTTTTCGCAAACTAGTTAGACCCCATAATCTATTTGATACTTGGAGGATAAAACACCAGACCCAAAAACACTATACATTTTATTCTCATCCCCACAAGTCTTATTCTAGACTAGATTACTTCCTTATTACAGGTCCTCTATTGCCCTATGTAGTATCTTCTGAAATAAATCCTATTACCTGGTCGGATCATGCACCCATTGAACTCAATGTATTATTGACGAAGTCTTTTACTAAAACCTGCCACTGGTGCCTCAATGAATCCTTGCTTAAAAACCCTTTATTTCAAACCCAACTACAGCAGAAACTAACTGAGTTTTTCCAGCTTAATGATGGTTCTGTCCCGGAGATTTCCACCCTGTGGGAGGCCCATAAAGCCTTTTTTAGGCGTGAATGCATAGCTATAGGCTCGCGCCTAAAGAAAGATTCTGTACAACTCAAAAAGGATCTTATCTCCCAACTACAGACAGCGGAAAGAACTCTGTTGGCCTCCCCCACGGTGGAAAAACTGAGAAATGTCATCTTAATCCGAGACCGGATTAAGTCTTTCGATATGAATCAAATTTCTAAATCCATGTTGTGGGCTAAGCAAAAATTTTACGATTATGCAAATAAACCACATAGGATGCTAGTGAACAAATTAAAACCACGGCCCTTTCTATCTATACCCGACCACCTGATACAATCTGACGGCACCCCCACATACTGTCCGAAAGCTAGGTCAAAGGTCTTTGGAGATTTTTATAAGCGGCTTTATAACTGTTTAGGTCCTGATTCAGATCCTCAATTCTCACAATCAGAGTTTGATAAATTTATAAATTCCCTCCCGCTACCAAGGATCTCTGCTGACCATCTATCCTCCCTTAACTCTCTGATTACTGGGGAGGAAATAGGAGAGGTGATTAAAAATCTTCCAACCCACAAATCTCCGGGCCCTGACGGTCTCCCTTACATCTATTATAAAACCTTTACACATATTTTAACCCCCTAGCTCCAATCCCTATTCTCCTCCTTTTTTAAGGGATCCATCCCGCATTCACAATTCTTACATGCCAATATAACGGTAATCCCTAAGCCAGGTAAGGATCCTGCACTACCCGACAACTACCGCCCAATTGCTTTATTAAATTCAGATTACAAGATTTTCACTAAGATATTAGCCAATAGATTATCCCCACTTTTAACGCTCCTGATCCACAGAGACCAGGTAGGATTTTTACCCTCGAGACATGCTGGAGATAATACAAGAAGAACCATAGATCTGATAGACCTAATAAACAGAACTAAACGTCCCACCTTACTCTTGAGCTTAGATGCTCAAAAAGCTTTCGACTGTTTAAGTTGGCCCTTCATATTCGCAGTCTTAACCCGATTTGGATTCTCAGGCCCCTTTATAAGAGCTCTACATACCCTATACTCCCTCCCTACGTCTCAAGTCCAGCTGTCCTCCTATATTTCGCAACGATTTACTCTCAGTAATGGTACGAGACAAGGCTGCCCTTTGTCGCCCCTATTATTTATATTAAGTCTAGAACCTTTAGTAGCAGCTATTAGATCCCATCCTAATATTAGAGGAATCCCACTACGACATCAGGACTACAAACTCTCTCTTTTCGCAGACGACATTCTGCTCTCCATCACACACCCCGAGATTTCATTACCCTCCTTACACGAAACCCTCTCCACATTCGGATCCTTATCAGGATTTTGTATTAATCAGAATAAAACAGAAGCTCTCCCCATCAATATACCCTCAGATACACTCAGCTCCTTACAAAACAGATTTAAATACAGATGGTGCCAGACTTCACTAAAATATTTAGGAATTCATCTTACCCCTTCATATCACTCTCTTTATCAAGCCAATTTCCCTCCTATGTTCGCAGAAATTGCTAAACTCCTACAACATTGGTCTTCCATCCCAATTTCCCTCCTTGGTAGGATTAACGTTCTTAAAATGTCAATTTTGCCCAAATTACTGTACCTTTTTGAAACACTTCCGGTCCCAGTCCCTATGTCGCAGTTGAAAAATCTCCAGAGAAAGTGCCTTAACTTTGTTTGGAACAATGCATCCCATAGAATTGCTCAATCGGTAGTCCTTTCTCCTAGAGCTAAAGGTGGATTAGCCTCCCCCGATTTTATTAAATATTACTATGCCTCTCATCTTAGAGTATTGACAACATGGACCTCAAGGAAGGCTGCAAATAGATGGGCCGAAATTGAAATGGGTATTACTGCCCCTGTACATCCATGCTATCTATTATGGCCTTCCTCTAAGAAATTCATACCCCAACTAAGGTCTTTGTGTCTCTCCACGATGCTTTTTACGCTATCAATCTGGAAAAGGTATAGAGACAAATTTCACCTCTCCTTACCTTACTCCCCTCTCCAGAATTTCCTTTTTAACCCAGAAATTCCGGACGGATTATCATATCTGCGAACAATTGCATGGACACACGCAGGGATGTTTCAGCTGCGACATTTAGTTCACCCAGTAACACATAAGCTTTTACCTTTTTCAGTCCTTAAAGAAAAACACGCCCTACCGAAATCTATAGAATACTTCTACTTACAAATTAAACATTTTTTCCAATCCTGCTTCCCCTCCTTATCTTTAGAAAATCCCACTGTTTTTTAATTATTGTGTACAAATTGCCCTTACGAACCAAACCTAATCTCATCCATATATAAAATACCCCAGACAACACCCCCTTTAAATGACTCCATACATAGATACATGACAAATGGTCCAAAATGCTAAACAGATTTCATTAATAGATTGGGGTAAAATCTGGGAGTCGGCTTTTAAAGTTTCCAGATGTGTGGCACAAAAGGAGACAGCTATTAAGATAATATTTCTTTGGTACAAAACTCCTGAGTTGCTACATGCCCAAAATGCATAACTTTCTAGTTTGTGCTGGAGATGTGGACGGTCCGTAGGTACGCACCTTCACATTTTCTGGGACTGTCATGTCTTAGGTACGTATTGGATTGAGATACAAAATCTATTGCAATCACTTTTCGCAACATCTATTCCATTAAAACCCATACATTTCCTGTTAGGTCTACCTTTTCCGGGTACTCCTAAACCACTACAGAGACTAGGATCTTTTGTACTTTTGGCAGCAAAAAGAGCCATCCCTAGACTTTGGCTCTCTACCAACGCCCCCACTTTGCACCGCGTCCTCTCCATTATTACAGATATGCGTAAAATGGAACATTTAACAGCAAAAATTGAAGGTAAAACTCCCCAATTTGAAAAAATTTGGAAACCTTGGGATGATTCAAAATTTTCAAAATTTTCTTCTGAACCTTCCATTTCTGCTCCTTTTTGATTCCAACTTATACGTCCTCTTGAGCATCCTTGTGTTTTGAATATGTAATTGAGACAGAAGCATAGATACTGTATGGAATTATTTCTCTCTTAATATATGACCCAATTCGGGAAGAAGCTGATTTCTATCTATACAGATATCCTCACCATGTTTCCATACAATGTTTGCACTAATTTTATTTTGATTGTTTCTATGTAAATTGTTATGACTTTCCCTTATACTTTTTGTTATGATGATTTATATTTGTTGAAAAATTATTGAAAAAAAAAAAATTAAAAAAAAAAAAAAAAAAAAAAAGAAATATTCCTTTAAATGTCGTGCCTGCGGGTTTCTATAGTATGCCTGTAAAGTGGCGTAGTTTTCCCGTGTTTAGAACAATACCACAGCAAAATGACACTTCTAAAGGAAAAAAATTAATTCAAAACTGCTTGTGGCTGTAATCTATTGTCGGGTCCTGGCAATATAGATGAAAATCATTGAGAAAAAAAATGGCATGGGTCCCCCCAGCCCCTTACAAGGCTCTTTGGGTCTGGTATGGATATTAAGGGGAACCCCGCACCCAAATTTAAAAATAAAATGGCATGGGGAGGGCCCCCAGGCACTATATACTCTGAACATAAGTATACATATCATACTGCCTGCCCTATATACTCTGCAGAAAATTGGGCCTTAGGTGTGGGTGGAGCCACAAAACTGTAACCCCTCACAGTTACTCTTGGTGGGTGCAGGAACGGGCCCTGCTGTGAAATATTAGATCTAGAATTGTAATTACATGCCCCTGTTAAACAGGGGCAGAAAAATTGGGCCTTTGGTGGTGGTGGTAGTGCCACAACAATGTAAGCCCTCACAGTTACTCTTGGTGGGTGCAGGAATGGGCCTGCTGTTAAATATTATATCAAAATTGTAATTACATGCCCCTGTTAACAGCTTTAGTCCTGAAAGATTTTACCCCCTTCCTGACCAGAGCACTTTTTGCGATTCGGCACTGCAGCGTTTTAACTGACAATTACGCGGTCGTGCGATGTTGCACCCAAACAAATTTGACGTCCTTTTTTTCCCATAAATAGAGCTTTCTTTTGGTGGTATTTGATCGCCTCTGCAGTTTTTATTTTTTGCTCTATAAACAAAAAAAGAGCAACAATTTTGAAAAAAATGCAATATTTTTTACATTTTGCTATAATAAATATCCCCCAAAAATAAATAAAAAAAATGTATTTTCCTCAGTTTAGGCCGATATGTATTCTTCTACATATTTTTGGTAAAAAAAATTGCAATAAGCGTATATTGATTGGTTTGCGCAAAAGTTATAGCGTCTACAAAATAGGGGATAGTTTTATGGCTTTTTTGTTATTCATTTTTTTTACTAGTAATGGCAGCGATCTATGATTTTCATTCAGACTGCGACATTATGGTGGACACGTCGGACAATTTTGACACATTTTTGGGAACATTGGCATTTTTACAGTGATCAATGCTATAAAATTACATTGGTTACTGTAAAAATGTCACTGGCAGTTAAGGGGTTAACCACTAGGGGGCAGTGAAGGGGTTAAGTGTGTTATAGTGTGTGTTCTAACTGAAGGGGGATGGAACTGTGCAGGGGAGATGACAGATCGCTGTTCATACTCTGTACGATCTGTCTGTTCTCCCCTCAGAGAACCAGAAACTGTGTGTTTACACACACAGATCCCAGTTCTCGTTGTGCCCTGAGCAATTGCGGGAGCCTTGGGTGGTGGTGGTGGTGCCACAACACTGTAACCCCTCACAGATACTCTTGTTGGGCGCAGGAACAGGCCCTGCTGTTAAATATTTGATCAAAAATTGTAATTACATGCCCCTGTTAAACAGGGGCAGAAAAATTGGACCTTTGGTGGTGGTGGTGCCACAACACTGTAACCCCTCACAGATACTCTTGTTGGGCGCAGGAACAGGCCCTGCTGTTAAATATTTGATCAAAAATTGTAATTACATGCCCCTGTTAAACAGGGGCAGAAAAATTGGACCTTTGGTGGTGGTGGTGCCACAACACTGTAACCCCTCACAGATACTCTTGTTGGGCGCAGGAACGGGCCCTGTTGTGAAATATTTGATAAAAAGTTGTAATCAAATGCCCCTGTTAAACAGGGGCAGAAAAATTGGGCCTTAGGCAGTGGAGGTGATGTCCTAAACCAAAAATATTGTTGGAAGCTTGCATTATCAAGATTGAGGAGGAATAGGATAGTCACTCAGCATAGGCAGTCTTCAAGGGATCCCACATCTATAGAAAAATCAATCAGTTACATCAGCATCAGGTGCTTGATAGCTGCTGATGATCCAAGACTGATTTTTATGAATGTGAGCCTATCAACGGAGTCTGGACAGGCACACTCTATGATCCATTACAAACCCTCCAGAAGCACTAATTGTGCATTCAGAAAGAATGCTGGATGCAGGATAGGCCAGTAGCTCAATTGCATATTGAGCAAGTTCTGGCAAGTGGTCCATCCTCAAGACCCAGTAACCCAGTGGATGGTCTGTTGGAAAGGTCTCCAAATCTGATCTTGCCCCAAGATATTGCTGCACCATGTAATGCAGATGCTGGCGATGGTTGCTTGAACCGATCAGACCTTGGCACTGAGGACTGAAAAACCACCTTCTCCACCGCTCTTCCTCTGAGTCGACGAAGCCTCAGCAACATGTTGTCCAGCACCATGAAATTGTAACTTCCCAGGGTCTGGAAAAGGATTGCACAAACCTTTCTTCATGGCCTCCTGAAGATGTTTCATCCCCTGCTCCCTCTGCGAAGGCAGGATGAGTTCTGCAACCTTACCCTTGTAACGTGGATCAAGAAGGGTTTCCAGCCAGTAATGATCCCTCTCCTTGATACCACTAATCCTAGGGTCCTTTTGCAGGCTTTGCAGAATCAGGGAGGCCATGCAGTGTAAGTTTACAGAGGCATTCGATTCTGAGTCCTCTGGGTCACTAAGGATCACTTGATCCGTAATAACCTCCTCCCAGCCACGTACAACTCCTTGGGTTTCTGGGGACTGAAAACCATCCCTTGAAGACTGCTGCTGAGTGTTATCCTCCACGTCCATGCTGACACAGTCCTCATCCTCCTCTTCTTTCTGTGTGTTTGGCAGGCCCGCAAGAATACTATCTGGATAAAGGGGGCCATGAGAGGTAAGGAAGTCCTCCTCTTCCTCCCACTGTTCTGCCTAAAGTGCCCTGTCCATTATTCCATGAAGCATGTGCTCAAACAGGAAGAGAAGAGGGAC
This sequence comes from Aquarana catesbeiana, assembly GCF_042186555.1. NCBI lineage: Eukaryota > Metazoa > Chordata > Amphibia > Anura > Ranidae > Aquarana > Aquarana catesbeiana. The sequence goes on along the minus strand of NC_133334.1, from coordinate 160,682,552 downwards.
AGTATCACTGATGCATGCATTGTCACTGTTCACCATCCTCGTGGCCTCCTCAAATGGTGACAGGACAGTGCATGCATCCTTGATGGCATGGCGAAAAAAAGCCAAGCTCCCCTGACCCTGTCCTGGTGCCATACTCACACAGGTACTCATTGATGGCCCTCTGCTGTGAGTGCAGCTGCTGTAGCATTGCCAACATTGAGTTCCACCTGGTGGGCATGTCACAAATGAGGCGGTTGGTGGGCAGGTTGCATTCCCTTTGAATGTCAGCCAGCCGAGCACTGGCATTGTATGACCGACGGAAATGACCACAGACTTTTCTGGCCTGCCTAAGGAGATCCTGTAAGCCTGGGTACCTGCTCAAGAACTACTGCTGCACCACCAAATTCAGGATGTGTGCCAAACATGGGACATGGGTCAAGTGTCCCTGTTGGAGGATGGAGAGAAGGTTGGTGCCATTGTCGCATACAACCATTCCTGGCGTTGTGTCAACCACTTCTGAGCCTGCCCCTGCAGAGCTGACAGAATCTCTGCCCCAGTGTGGCACCTGTCCCCTAAGCAGACCAACTCAAGCACCGCATGGCATCTTTTTGCCTGAGTGCTTGCGTAGGCCCTTGAACGCTTACGGAGTACCGCTGGTTCAGAGGACACATATGCAGAAGAGGCCATAGAGTAAAAAGAAGAGGTGGGGGTGGAGGAGAGAACTGTGGCAGAATGACCACTAGGGATGAGCCAAACACCCCCTGGTTCAGTTCGCACCAGAACTTGCGAACAGTTCAAAACTTTACACGAATGTTAGAACCTAATTGAAGTCTATGGGACTCGAACATTCTAAATCAAAAGTGCTCATTTTAAAGGCTAATTTGCATGGTATTGTTCTAAAAAGGGTTTGGGTCCTGCCCCGAGCACATGTATCAATGCAAAAAAAAGTTTTAAAAATGGACGTTTTTTCGGGAGCAGTGATTTTAATAATGCTTAAAGTCAAACAATAAAAGTGTAATATTCCTTTAAATTTCATACCTGGGGGGTGTCTATAGTATGCCTGTAAAGGGGCGCATGTTTCCAGTGTTTAGAACAGTCTGACAGCAAAATGACATTTCAAAGGAAAAAAAGTCATTTAAAACTACTCGCGGCTATTAATGAATTGCCGGTCCGACAATACACATAAAAGTTCATTGATAGAAACTGCATGGGATTTCCCCAAAGGGGAAATTTGGGGTGTTCGCGAATTTGCCACGAACACCCCAAATTGTTCGCTGTTCGGCGAACTGGCGAACAGCCGATGTTCGAGTCGAACATGAGTTCGACTGGAACTCAAAGCTCATCCCTAATGACCACTAGCATTTTGGAGGCGTGGTGGTGGAACAAGCTCCAACAATACTGAACTCTGTCCTGCATCCTTCCCAGCTGCCAGCAGAGTTACCCAGTGCACCGTGAAGGAAAGGTAACATCCCTGCCCATGCCTGCTAGACCATGAGTCAGTGGTAATATGCACCTTACTGCTGACCGCCCTGTCCAATGAGGCCAAAACATTGCCTTCCACATGCTGGTAGAGAGCTAGAATGGCCTTCCGTGAAAAGAAATGGCGTTTTGGAACCTGTCACTGAGGTACAGCACATTCCACAAATTCATGAAAGGGGCAGAGTCTACCAGCTGAAAAGGCAGCAGTTGCAGTGCTAGCAATTTGGCCAAGCTAGCATCCAGATGCTGAGCATGTGGATGGCTGGGACCAAATTTTTTTTTAAGGTTTAGCAACTGGGGTAAGGAAATTTGCCTGCTAAAATCAGATGAAGGTGTACTGATAGCAGATTGGCTGCAAGTACTTGGGACATCTATTGCTATACCTTCATTCCTCTCAGTGCAGGTTTTTGAGAGGACTGGAGGTATAGTGGGTTTGGAGATCCCAGATAAGGAGCAAGGAGAAGTCTGCATTTTTCTTTGCCCACAGATTGCATGGGAGGTCATCATATGCCTGGTCAAGCATGTGATGCCCAAGCGGCTGCTGTTATGGCCACACTTGATGCGCTTCAGACATAGGTTGCAAACAGATACGTTGCGATCTGATGCACATGTGTCAAAAAAGGCCCACACCAAGGAACTTTTCAAAATCAGCAGGGAGTCAGCAGCACCCTGCACCTGCGGAGCTCTGCGATGTGATCCAGTAGGGCGGCTGCCCTTAAGCTGCCCCTTAGAGGACATCCTGCCTCATTGGAGTTGTGCCTCCTCCTCCTCCTCTCTTCTATCAGGCACCCAAGTAGAGTCAGTGACCTCATCATCCCCTCCCTCCTCATCACTGGAGCAAACTTGGCAGTATGCTGCGGCTGGGGTAACACGACTGCCAGTTTCTTGTCCTTCTTGGGCACCCCCTCTCTCTAGGCTCACGTTGCTCCCTTCCTCAACCTTGGAACCAACTTTGGAGCCTTCTAATCGCTGCGCATCCTCCAGCAGTGTGTACCCGACACTGTGGTTGAATAGTTTGGGGGACTCCTCCGTGCATGATGGTGGGGCTACAGATGGAGCGACTGTGGACAAGGAGTTGGTGAAATAGGCCGCTTTGGCAGCTGCATTGCAAGGCAAACTACTCTGAGCCTCAGTGACAGAGGAAGAGGAGGATGAGGACAGCTTTGTTATCCACTCCACCAACTCTTCTGCATGTTCTGGCTCAATAACACGGCCAGCAGCAGAAAAAAAGGACAAGCGTGCCTCATGGCCACCTGCAGATGCACCATGTCCATGACCAGCACTGTTGACTGTAGACACAGAGCATGCTTGCCCTCTTTTAGTGGCCTGTGAGTGTCTGCCTCTCCTTGGCGGCCTTCCAGACATGATGTACATTTTGTTTTCCAACATCACACTGCACTGTATTGTGTACTGTGTACACCATCAGAAAAGTAGTAGAAACTGCACTATGGCTGCATTGTATTGTGTAATGTGTACACCACCCGATATCAAATACACCACCCAAAGTAGATTCGAAATAGTACACCACGGAATGCACTGTAGAATGTAGATCTAGGCTACACTGACTGGATGCTGCAGAGTATATATACAGTATATATACTAGACTGTCTGTATATATATATCAAATACACTATAATTTTTGGTCCGATTGGTGAAAACAACACCCTTACTAAAGACACCTCATCCCAATAAATGCGGATACAAAAAAAGAAGGGAGAAAAGGTTGGGGGGATTTTGGCGCTGTCAAGTATAGAAATGCACAGTTGACTTACTATAGAAAAAACATAATTTTTATTGACATAACATAGTTAAAAGAGAACATACTGTTACAGGGCATTAAGAAATTATAAACAATTGGTGGTCAAAATCGTTACAGGTGAGTAGTAAATCGCAGCAGAAAATATTGCACACTAGCCCGACATGTTTACCTACTTTAGCTTCCTCAGGGGATGTGCTAGAGATTTTATTTTACTGAGACCACTGGATAAATAAAGAAAAACAAAATTGTAACAATAGTTTGAGACAATGCAGTAAAGTAATACATACAAGGTGTTAATTTCAATATGAACCTAGTTGCCTAGAAAAACTGGACACTTACCCTATACATATTTTGCACCCATGAACCACCTGGCCGATCCCCTAACTAAGCCCCAAAAGACCGGATCCAGGGGGGAAAATTTGGCATAGCCATAGAGGGCTGATAGGAGGACACTAGGGAACAACAAGATCACCATAGAATTATATTGTTGAATAAATGGCTTAATATGAAATCAAGAAAAAATAGTAATAAGGGGGGGGACATACATCTCCTAAGTTAGATACTCACATTAAATTCTCTGGCAGTTTTGGTAATTTAATTGTCTGTAGGGAGGATATATTGGAATAATTCCAATCAGAAGCTGTATAGAGTTTAATGCAAGGGCAGGCTAAAAAGTAATAGTGAAAGGGGTATTGTTATTAATAAGTAAATTATAAAGTATATTAGATAGTAAGTAAATGCAGAGTGCTGAATATTTGCTGTTAAAGATAGTGAAAGTGATAAAGAATGATGATCGGGAACCAGCGGTGATAATAGGACACAAGTAGTGAACAGAGGAGGTGGGTAACGGAGAGCCAACTCTCCGCACCTGAAAATCGTGAAACTGGGAAAGTTAATTGCTTGTACAGGCACAACGAATAAGAGTAACCAAGCCCCAGAAATAGAGAGATTAAATATATGGATGGATAACCTCCTCCAGGTAAGGGAATAGTTGTGGCAAGTTAGACAGAAACATGGAAATAGATTATAGATAGTCAATTCAGTTGCATAACATCTTACCTCACAGACTTGGCCACAGTACAAGTGTCTCCCTCCGGCTCAGGCTGAACTGACAGCCTGATGAACTGGTTTAAATCAACCCTCCGACGAGCCGGCGTGTGAAGTCACCGACTCGAGGCAGACGTAAAGACGCCTGCGCACATGCGCACGGGCTGCCTTCAAGCCTCTGACTACACTGACCAGGGAGCCATGCGGCTAGGGGAGGGTCCAGGCACATCCAACGATGGTAGGAGTGCCCAGGATCCCTCCAACCAATCGCCGCAGCACTCGGGCAGCGCAATGATGGTACTGAGGGGGATAAAATCCCGGATGGACGAAGCCATCCCAGGATCTTAAGATAGCTGCCCCGCGATGCTGGGCATAAAAGGGGCCTGCTACATGATGGAAAAGGCAAGCCCTGGGCGTCCGTATGGCTAGTTAGTGCGGGCGCCCCAGGACGGTGTTTGAGGGGACAGAGATAAAGGGGCTGAGTGGATTCAACGGGAAAAATTAAAGAATGGATATTGGGCAGGTATAGGGATATTGGGGCAAGAACACACGTTGCTCCAACATGATAAATAGATAAAAAAGAGTGTCACATTGGCAACTAAGTCCATTTACAAAATCTGAAACACTAACAATTGCTCGGATATTATATCAAAAGCAAATATATTTATTTTTCAAAACGGAAAAACAGTTAATGACATATGGTTATCTATTTAGGGAAAATGTTAGTACATACCATACAAAAAACAGATAATATGGAGAATATAAAAATATAAAAAAAAAAAAAAAAATAAAAAACAAAACATAATGTAAAAAATAAACACAAAATAAAGCTGTAATTTTACTGATTATACCATGGGAAAGGGAAGGAAATGGAAAAAGGGCTGGGAAAGAAAGGGGAGCAAGATTAAAGTAATCTTCCGTTCCTCCTTGGAAAGGGAAAGGGGGATGGACCTAGGGTAGGAGAAAGTACATGGGGAACAAAACCAGTGGGGAAAGAGAGGGGAGGAAACCTCTATAGGCATTGGGGGACTATAGGAAGGATTTAATACTCAGGTTTTCATTAAAGCCAGGAAAAAATGTGGCTTTTAAGTTGTAAATCCAGCGAGCCTCTAGCTGTAGTACCGTGCGGTCAACGCTGCCACTGCGGGAGTCTAGAGGGATGTGCTCAAGCGCAAAGAATTTAATGAATTGTGGATTAAAGTTGTGATACATGCCGATGTGTCGGCTGATGGCAGTGTCCATCTTGTGTTTTTTTATGGGTTTGATATGGTCTCGTATGCGTTTATAGAAATGTCTTTTTGTTTTGCCTATATAGAAGCCACCACACCGGCACTGAGAAAAGTATACAATACCAGGTGTTTGGCAGGTGACTCTAAAGCGAATGGAATGCCATCTACCGTTGGGTAATTTAAATTTGGTTTTCGCAGCGATATATTCGTATACGTCGCATGTACCACAAGGGAAAGTGCCGCAATTCAATAATTCTAAAGATGGTTGTGTAATTTTGAAATGACTTCGGACCAATTGGTCCTTTAAAGAAGGAGCTCGCTTAAAGGTAATTTCAGGAACATTCTTTATATATTTGCTCACAGTGGGATCTGCAGATAGAAGTGGCCAAAATGTTTTCAATATGCGTCTAAATTGTTGATGCTGACAAGAATATTGAGTAATGACTCGTACATTATCTGATTTTTTAACCCGCTTATTTGAAAATATTAATGAGTTCCTGTTTTGTGAGTCTGCTCTGTTAAAGGCTTTTTTGAGACAAGGATGGCTGTACCCTCTAACTTTCAACCTGTTGTATAAATCCCTAGCTGCAATTTTAAAGTCGAGGTCCCTACTACAATTACGTTTAAGTCTCAAATACTGACTATAAGGGATGCTTTTGATTAAAGAGGTAGGGTGCGAGCTTTGGGCGTGAAGAATAGTATTCCCTGCTGAGGGCTTTCTATAGAGAGACGAATCAAGTTTGCCATCTGCATTGATGGAGATAACCGGGTTAAGGAAGTTAATGCTGCTCTGACTGCAATTCATAGTGAATTTAAGATTGAAGTTGTTGATTGAAATAATTCTTAAAAATTCATTCAGTTCAGTTTGAAATGATACCAAGCCAAGATTTTGTCATGAAGATGATTAAGATCGTCCCTACTAAGGACCTCTTTCTCCCACCCCCCAGGTACAGGTTCGCATAGGAGGGGGCACATTTGGTCCCCATTGCGACTCCCTGTACCTGGAGGAAGTGGGAGGAATTGAAGACAAACACATTATGTCTCAAGATATAGTTCAATAAATCCAAAATGAAGGCATTGTATTTGGCAAAAGATGGACCTCTCTCATCCAGATGTTGTTATATTACTTTAAGTCCTGCGTCGTGTGGAATAGCGTTGTACAGGCTTTCAACATCTAGTGCTACTAAATAGGTGTTGGGGGAAGGGACAGGTCCTCGATTGTTTTCAGGAGGTCAATCGTGTCATTAATGTATGATGAGAGTGCCGTTACATGAGGTTGTAAATAACTATCTACCAAGGAACTGGCATTTTCAGTAAGACTTGAACATCCAGAGATTATGGGACGTCCTGGGGGTTCGGTGAGTGACTTGTGCACCTTCGGTAGTGCGTAAAATGTTGGGATCCTTGGATCTCTAACATTTAAGAAGTTTAGGGTATTTTGATCTATAATTCCCTGACGGTAGGCTCGAAAGATAATTGTGCGGTATTGAACGTCAAAATTCTTGATGACTGTTTTAGAAATGGGACGATACCAGTTACGGTTTTTGAGAATATTCTGGCACATATTTATATATTGGGGGATGCTCATGACAACTAAATTCCCTCCCTTGTCAGAGGGCTTGATTATTATGCCGGGTTGGCTTGCAGGGACCTAACTGCATCGCTTTGTTCTGGAGTTAAGTTACAAGTCTTAGTAGTAGGAATTTTGAGTTTCACAATTTCTTTAGTTGTTTGTTGTATAAATGCCCAAATGTTTGGGTTAGTGTTTAAAAGGGGAAAAGTCTGGATTTGGGTTTAAAGGACTGGGGGGGAAAGACACACCAGCGGCCGATAGCGCGGGTGGAGAAATGGGGACCGCGTCATCGTCGGTGGTGTGTCCCTCCTCCCAAAGTTCCATCAGATCCTCAAAGGCTTGGTGATTCTCAATACTTTCTTGAATGTTTGAATCACAGTCTATAGGGCTTATCTCTGAAAAAGGTTTATCAAAGATAGTTCTATATAAAAGTCTATGTGCAAACAAGTGCAGATCTTTGATAAGTGAGAATTTGTCGCATTGAGAGTCCGGGCAAAAGGTGAGGCCTAGTTGTAGGACTTGTGTCTCAGTGTTAGTTAAACTGTAAGAGGACTGATTAATTATTGAGAAATGAAGATTTTTTTCTCCATTGTCGGTGACAGTGGGTGTGAAATGTGGCAGGTGTTTAGATTCTAGTCCTTCCCTAAAAAAAGGGGGGCTAGTTTGATGTCTGATGGCGCTGAAGTGCCCGAGGGAGAAATGATAACTTCATTAGTGTTTGTCTTTTTGATAGGATTGGGGTGTAGAGGGGAAGCCATGTTTGACGTGGTTGGTGCTATAGGCACCATAGAAAGTGAAGCCGAGGCTTGAGGTTCACGAATGATGGAATGTGATGGTTGAGGCAAAGGGGTTTGTCGTGCAGAGACCTGTTTAGTGTGTGCCGGTTGTGACCGGCGTGCTGACGAGTTACCCAGATGGTGTGTCATCAACTCAGTGGAGGCAGCATCCGAGTTGCCTTCACGCCTCTTAGGTAGTCTATCCCCTGATAAATCACGATAGATAGTGAACTGATTAGATGAAAGAGATGAAGAGGATGAAGAAAGATTGATATCATTGTCATTTTTAATTTTGGTGTTAGATTTAAAGTTGTAATTGGAGGGTCTATTCCTAGTGTTTGTATTTTGGGTCCATTTATATGCAAAACCGTTGGTATATGCACTCATATCCCTTAAAAATTTGTTTTCTTTAGTACGAATAATGTTTAGAGTATATCGTTCTATGTGCGTTCTGAGATCTTGTTCCTTTTTTTGAAATCGAGTGCTAGTGGAAATGAGTGTATAGTCCTCATACCACCGAGAGAGAATCATCGAAAGATTTTAATTCAACGTCATATTGTGTGCATAGTATGGACATCATGCCCTGTGAACATGCCTGTAAATTGTTTGCCCAACTGGTTTTTAAGGATTCCTCATTTTTTTTTCAAATTAGGGAAGATTTGTACTCTAAGTCCCCAAGGGGCTATGTTGTTATCCATGTATTTTTGAAAATACTTTCTATGCCAGAATGTTCTTACTTTGCATTCAAGAAGACGTTGAAGTCTAAGAAAAGCCTGATCCAAGTCATGATCGGAAATTTCCGCAGAATGCTGGGACTGTTGGATTCGGGCCATGAGGCCCTCCCAGGCCTCTCCACTGAATGTGGCCATGCTAGAGGGGAAGACAAGAAGGAGGAGGAAAGGAAGGGGGAAGGGCAGATGGGGGAGTGGAAGGCCTTGAAGGTCCAAGGGCCAACAAGCAGAGTAGAGGTTATAGATTTATAAGTTTTTCCCCATGGTTGAACAAGTTATCAAACACAATTATAATATATGACCAACTATATATCAGAGTACCAATGGCACATCAGATGTATTTTTTGGTTTTTGTTGTGTTGTCAACAAACGGACCAGGGTGGACGTGTACTGAAACTCTGTGGGGCAAAAATTATAATTTTTGGTCCGGTTGGTGAAAACAACACCCTTACTAAAGACACCTCATCCCAATAAATGCGGATACAAAAAAAGAAGGGAGAAAAGGTTGGGGGGATTTTGGCGCTGTCAAGTATAGAAATGCACAGTTGACTTACTATAGAAAAAACATAATTTTTATTGACATAACATAGTTAAAAGAGAACATACTGTTACAGGGCAGTAAGAAATTATAAACAATTGGTGGTCAAAATCATTACAGGTGAGTAGTAAATCGCAGCAGAAAATATTGCACACTAGCCCAACATGTTTCGCTACTTTAGCTTCCTCAGGGGATGTACTAGAGATTTTATTTTACTGAGACCACTGGATAAATAAAGAAAAACAAAATTGTAACAATAGTTTGAGACAATGCAGTAAAGTAATACATACAAGGTGTTAATTTTAATATGAACCTAATTGCCTAGAAAAACTGGACATTTACCCTATACATATTTTGCACCCATGAACCACCTGGCCGATCCCCTAGCTAAGCCCCAAAAGACTGGATCCAGGGGGTAAATTTGGCATAGCCATAGAGGGCTGATAGGAGGACACTAGGGAACAACAAGATCACCATAGAATTATATTGTTGAATAAATGGCTTGATATGAAATCAAGAAAAAATAGTAATAGGGGGGGAGGGAACATACGTCTCCTAAGTTAGATACTCACATTAAATTCTCTGGTAGTTTTGGTAATTTAATTGTCTGTAGGGAGGATATATTGGAATAATTCCAATCAGAAGCTGTATAGAGTTTAATGCAAGGGCAGGCTAAAAAGTAATAGTGAAAGGGGTATTGTTATTAATAAGTAAATTATAAAGTATATTAGATAGTAAGTAAATGTAGAGTGCTGAATATTTGCTGTGAAAGATAGTGAAAGTGATGATGAATGATGATCGGGAACCAGCGGTGATAATAGGACACAAGTAGTGAACAGAGGAGGTGGGTAACGGAGAGCCAACTCTCCGCACCTGAAAATCGTGAAACCGGGAAAGTTAATTGCTTGTACAGGCACAACAAATAAGAGTAACCAAGCCCCAGAAATAGAGAGATTAAATATATGGATGGATAACCTCCTCCAGGTAAGGGAATAGTTGTGGCAAGTTAGACAGAAACATGGAAATAGATTATAGATAGTCAATTCAGTTGCATAATATCTTACCTCACAGACTTGGCCACAGTACAAGTGTCTCCCTCCGGCTCAGGCTGAACTGACAGCCTGATGAGCCGGTTTAAATCAACCCTCCGACAAGCCGGCGTGTGACGTCACCGGCTCGAGGCAGACGTAAAGACGCCTGCACGCATGCGCACAGTTTGCCTTCAAGCCTCTGACTACACTGACCAGGGAGCCGTGCGGCGAAGGGGAGGGTTCAGGCACATCCAACGATGGTAGGAGTGCCCAGGATCCCTCCAACCAATCGCCACAGCACTCGGGCAGCATAGTGATGGTACCGAGGGGGATAAAATCCCGGATGGCCGAGGCCATCCCAGGATCTTAAGATAGCTGCCTGAAGTAGATTAGAAATAGTACACCACGGAATGTATATATATACATACATACACACACTAGACTGTCTGTATACAGACTAGACTGTCTGTATAGCATATCACGGGTTAACACCTCCTTTGGAGCCCCCAATGACCACATGTTCCAAGCTGAATATAAAAGACAGCCCCTCCCCCAACTAAGATGTTCAATAACTTAGCCCGAGACAGGCCACTAGGGAGGGAGTCCTGTGCTGAAGTGAGGATGGGCCAGGAAATGAAAATTACGGTAAGTGATAACAATTTTCTATTTTCCTGGCCCATCCTCCCATCAGCACATAACGGGATATACCAAAGCCAATATAGGGTGGGAGAGAACAAATGAAAAGAGATACTGACAATCTAAGAAAAGCTGATAAAGCCAGAAAATATTGATCTCTCTTGTCCCCAACTTGCTGGTCGCATATTTCGTTTGTAAGGTTGAATGAAGACTGCAGCAGACCTTCAAGCTAGCCCTTACCTTTATCTTCCAAGCAATCCTGGCATAACTGCCCCAAAGGCTGCCACCCCTCTAGTCAAATAGGCTTGCAATTGTTTCAGAGCAGAAAAGTGTGCTTCCTGCATGCCAATCTAGTCACCCTGGTAACCCAAGAGTGGATGACTCTTGAGGGCCTGATGGCTAAATGAAAAGATTGTACTTTCCTCTTTTGACCAAGTACACTGTTAGCAATTCGATCATGTGTAAGAAAACTGAAGTCTTCCTGCTGTACACTCAGTGCCTCTTATGTGAAAACTTCAGAAAAAACTGGGAAATAGTCCCTCTGAAATTGGATAACACTTTAATATCTGTCTGAAATAGTTGCTGTCAGAACTAGTTTTACCGTGAGGTACTTCAACGGAAATGAAACCTATTGGAGCAAAAGGGTGCTCTCAGATCCAAGCCTAATGTCGCGTACACACGATCGGACTTTCCGGCATACTTGGTCCGGCGTACCGGAGTCCATCAGACAATTCGATCGTGTGTGGGCTCCAGCGCACTTTGTTTTCTCAAAAGTTTGACGGACCTAGATTTGAAACATGTTTCAAATCTGTCCGACGGACTCGAGTCCAGTCGAAAAGTCAGCTCGTCTGTATAGTCCGACGGACAAAAACCGACGCTAGGGCAGCTATTGGCTACGAACTTCCTTGTTTTAGTCCGGTCGTACGTCATCACGTACAAATCCGTCAGACTTTGGTTGATCGTGTGTAGGCAAGTCCGTTCATTTAGAAAGTCCATCGTAAAGTCCGTCGTAAAGTCCGGTCGTGTGTACGCGGCATTAGTCCCACAGAGGGAACCAGGATTTCTGTCAAGGTCATATGGATCATCATCTGGAAGCATCATCTGGTCACTGGCTTTTGCACCCATCTGCAGCCTGTGAAAAGATAAAGTAGCGATCTGTACCTTAAATGGATTTGTATGCCAGACCAACCTCTAGCGCTGACTGTAAAATGGCAAGAATTTTGGCTAGAGCAAGGAACACAGAAGAGAAAGCTTTTGCTGAGCAGACAAAACAGACTTCTTTCATATCCTCTCCTATGTAGCGTTCATGGATGATCTTATGATCACCAGGTTCTGAACAACCTCAGATGAGAATCCCTGGACCTCTAGTGTAGCCTATTCCACAGCCAGGCTATTAAAAGTAGTCTTATTGGATTGGGGAGCTGTTACTGACCTTGCCATAAAGGATTTAATTTGGCCAGAGACAAAGATCAAACAGAGAATTCCATGGCACTGTGAACCTCTTGTCTGACGGAGCCTTTGCATTGGTATCCTGTTGCAAATATCAGAAAAAGACTTTTGGTGCCCTTCTTAGGCAATGTAGGCTACTACTGTCTTGTTGTCAACCTCTTGCAAATCTTGAAAAGGCTTGCAATGCTAGTAAAAGACTTTTTTCCATTCAAGATACTTGGGGAGTCTGCGCTTCACCACGCTCCAATGACCTTGCACTTGTTTCTTCGGATTGTGGACTCCCCAGCTCCAGAGACTGGCATCAGGGTTCAGAATCATCCTATCGCCTGGGCTGAGAAGCATGCCTCTGAAAGAAGTACCGTGGCAATGTCCAAAATTTTAGTTTTTGTTGAATTTGTATAGGCACAAAGATTTTCTGATCCATAGACAGCCCAGCTCATAGGCTAAAGAAGGCAAATTGAAACGCCCTCATGTGCCACCACTGCCAACAAGATCTTCAAAAAAATTTCTGGGGCTGTGCCAATTCTGTAAAAGGCAGACAACTGAAAGTGACCTCTGGCCACCGCAAATCTTACACGCCTCTGGTGTTCGGCATTGATCGGTACATGGAAGTATGAGTTGGCCAGTTGAATGATTCCAACTGGTGAACCGTACCTGTAACTGTCTGCATGGACTCCATCTTGAACCTCTTGATGTATATGAGCACATTCCATTCCTTCAAACTGAAACAGGTCAGGAGGCTCCTGCCTTAGGTACTAGAAAAACTGGGGAGAAAGGCCCCCAGATGATTCTATGTTTTCGGCATCACTGGCTTAATGGCCTTGTAGCAGTATAAAAATTTTGCAAACATTTTCTCTTCTGAGATCTGTTCTCCATTGTCCACCCACCTGTCTTCTGGACCCACTAGTCTTTGGCGATTGTTGTCCAAACCCTCCAGAAGGAAGCTACAATCATCTACTTCACTTAACCTCACTTAACTTACTTCACCCAACTGGAAGAGACTGGTTGGATGCACCTTTAAAAGAGACTTTCCAGCCATCTTAGCAGCTTGCTCTGGACTTATTTTATGTCAAAAGTAACTTTGAGATACCTCCATTGTGATCTATTAAATCTGCAGCCTGTCCTATAAGATTTGACCTCCTGCACCCTCTCAGTGGGCTTGAGTGAAGGATGGCGGCTTCCTCTTACTAGTTGGTGGCTACAGTCCAGACTTTTTCTCCTATCATTCGCTTAATTGCGTTGTTCAGCGTTTGGCCGAACAATAACCACCCATTATAGGAAATGTCGAAGGCTTGTGAAGTTCCGCCTGCCCTCCAGTGGCATAACCACAATGCTCTCCTAGCAGTGACTGAGTGCGCCAGCGCTTGTACTAGGTCTATCAAAAGCATCAACCAAAAGTCAGTTGCCAGGTTCCACTCTTTCCAGAAACTGTGCCAAATCTTGCAGTTTCCAATGTTGAATGTAATGCCATTTCTGAAGTTAATATATCGAAGTTAACTCTATTGCTGGTTGGCCGGCAAAATCTGTCACTGTATAGATTCTGTGCAAGCCTGATGGCCAGATCACCACAGTTTCTGCATTCCAGATGTGTTTCTGCATGAGTGTTTTAGATGCATTCTACATGCGTTTTGCCACTTTCCCGATGTGTTCCTATAAAGAAACAATGCAACCTTCTACTCTTGTTGACAGCATTAGAATGCACTGTACTGGTGTGAATTAAGTAATTGGAATCAAAGTTAAACACTATCCATGCGTTCTTGATTCAGAAATAAAAATGCACTGGACTGCATCTGGTGTGAACAAGTCCATTGATGGCAACCAAATTATAAAAAGGCAAAGACACTTGATACACCGGACACAAGAGGGCAGCAACCACCCCTGGATGTGCAGTGCATAAACATACAGCAGCCATTTTATCTGGATAAAGCTTAGGGAACCTGTTACTGTAAATTGGTCTTCTTATGAGGTCTCTGTCATCCTCCATCAACAAGCGATTTACACTCTGTCATTGTTGGGAAAAGACCATCCTCCAACAAGCGATTTACGCTTTGTCATTATGGGAAAAGACCATCCTCCAGCATGAGTGGTTTACGCTTTGCAATTCTGGGAAAAGGCCATCCTCCATCATGAGTGATTTACGCTCTGCCATTATTTGAAAAGGCCATCCTCCATCATGAGCGATTTACGCTGAGCAATTCTGGGAAAAGGCCATCCTCCATCATGAGCGATTTACGCTCTGCCATTATTTGAAAAGACCATCCTCCATCATGAGCGATTTACGCTCTGCCATTATGGGAAAAATGCCATCCTCCATCAATGATTTATGCTCTGCCATTATTGGAAAAGGCCATCCTTCATGAACAAGTGATTTACGCTCTGCCATTATGGGAAAAGACCATCCTTCATGAATGAGCGATTTACACTCTATCGTTATGGGTGTTGCTTGTGGCGTGGATATTTGCAGCATACTTTCTGCTATAGCCACCTTAATAGGTCTTACAGTTTTGCACAACCCCCATCCTTGTGAGGCAACCTGTGCAATTTCATTGCTCTGCCACTGCAGACTGCATGCAGGCCCAAAATGCACCCTGAGCTGGGCAAGGCATCTTCTATCATGCTGGCATAAACGCATGTGCCAATTTCCTGGATTCTGTCCCTTCACAGGGTAAGTGGAAACAACTCCTTTAGAGTGTATTGACCACATGCTTAATGAATGTGACAACCTGTTAGGTGTCGTCATCCTGTGATCGTTGGTGGGTGTTTTTTGGAGCGTTTGCGTTCAGGGTTTCTGCTCCCAAAATAATGCAAAACACCTTAATTTGCATATTTTCCTTGGGCACTCTTTTAAGAACCATGTCCCACGTTGCCCCCTCCTAACTTTGCTAATCTTCTGTGCCACTAACAAGTGTGGCAAGCTCATATTTGCACAAAATATATGGAGAAAAGCATCTTACCTCTCACCAAAAAACATGGAACCCTGTCTCTTTAAGAGCCATCTGCCTTCATCCACTCACCTCAGAAGTCTCTGCAGGTGAGCTTCAGGCAGCATTTCCAAAGGCAGACATCAGACACAGTCAGAGTCAGAGACAAAAACCAGTCAGACTGTCAAACCCACAGAAGCACACAGCATAGCAAAGGAGCCAGGACAGCACCTCCATAGACAGACAGGAGACTCAGCCAAAATCTGAGGTAAGTCCTTTACCTGGCAGGACTGCAGAGAGAGAGAGAGGGAGAGAAGCCCTCCCAACTGCAGACCTCCAAAATCAGTTACACCATTACATGGCATCTGGCAGTTCCCATCTTGTGCTCCCCATCTCCCCACACTCTGTGACACCATTCACAGCCACTCTCAGACTGATAATAAAGCCAGGAGAGCAGTGCAGTGTGCTGCATATAAAAAGACAGGAAAAAATCCCAAAGGGAGAGGCAATGATGACATTGCAGAGCTCTTATAATACCACACCTGTATAATATATCAATGCTGTTTAAGCATTATTTTGCCCGCAGCCTTGGCACAAGGCACCTCACTTTTTAGAAAGATTTACTTTCAGCATTCTGGGTCTTCCAACTCCATGAGAGGCTGAACATCGAGTGGTAGGCTTAGCAGGGGGGGATGCAGCAAACAAATTACTTACCAACTGCAATCAGCATGTGGCCTGGAGCATGACCAAAAAAAGAACATCTTAGTTGGGGGAGGGGCTGTCTTTTATATTCAGCTTGGAACATGTGGTCATTGGGAGCTCCAAAGGAGGTGTTAACCCTCCTATATATATATAGATATAGATATATATATCTATATCTATATATATATACATATGTATCTCAAATACACTGCCACTAACTTAATAATCTGCCTGCTTAATCTAAATCACACTATCTCTCTGTCCACGCCAACAACATTACATAGGGCCGCCGTGTAGGCAGCCTTATATAGTGTGGGGCATGAACTTAGTCCCCCTGAGCCATGATTGGCCAAAGGCACCCTGCCTTTGGCCAATTATGGATCTCTTAGCAGAGGGTGCTGGGATTAGCCAAAGCATGCAGGTCAGGTGCATGCTTTGGCCAATCATAATACAGCAATGCACTGTGCTCTCGCAGTGCATTATGGGGCGTTCCGCGGGCACTCAAATTTCCTCAAAAATCATTTAAGTTCATTTTTTCCTCATTAATGTACACACAGCACCCCATGTTGACAGAAAAACACAGAATTGTTGACATTTTTGCAGATTTATTAAAAGAGAAAAACTGAAATATCACATGGTCCTAAGTATTCAGACTCTTTGCTCAGTATTTAGTAGAAGCACCCTTTTGATCTAATACAGCCATGAGTCTTTTTAAGAAAGATGCAACAAGTTTTTCACACCTGGATTTGGGGATCATCTGCCATTCCTCCTTGCAGATCCTCTCCAGTTCTGTCAGGATGGATGGTAAACGTTGGTGGACAGCCATTTTTAGGTCTCTCCAGAGATGCTCAATTGGGTTTAAGTCAGGGCTCTGGCTGGGCCATTCAAGAACAGTCATGGAGTTGTTGCAAAGCCACTCCTTCATTATTTTAGCTGTGTGCTTAGGGTCATTGTCTTGTTGGAAGGTAAACCTTCAGCCCAGTCTGAGGACCTGAGCACTCTGGAGAAGGTTTTCGTCCAGGATATCCCTGTACTTGGCCACATTCATCTTTCTCTCGACTGCAACCAGTCGTCCTGTCCCTGCAGCTGAAAAACACCCCCACAGCATGATGCTGCCACCACCATGCTTCACTGTTGGGACTGTATTGGACAGGTGATGAGCAGTGCCTGTTTTTCTCCACACATACCGCTTAGAATTAAGGCCAAAAAGTTCTATCTTGGTCTCATCAGACCAGAGAATCTTATTTCTCACCATCTTGGAGTCCTTCAGGTGTTTTTTTAGCAAACTCCATGCGGGCTTTCATGTGTCTTGCACTGAGGAGAGGCTTCCGCCAGGCCACTCTGCCATAAAGCCCTGACTGATGGAGGGCTGCAGTGATGGTTGACTTTCTACAACTTTCTCCCATCTCCCGACTGCATCTCTGAAGCTCAGCCACAGTGATCTTTGCGTTCTTCTTAACCTCTCTCACCAAGGCTATTCTCCCCCGATAGCTCAGTTTGGAGGGACGGCCAGCTCTAGGAAGGGTTCTGGTCGTCCAAAACATTTTCAATTTAAGGATTATGGAGGCCACTGTGCTCTTAGGAACCTTAAGTGCAGCAGAAATTTTTTTTGTAACCTTGGCCAGATCTGTGCCTTGCCACAATTCTGTTTCTGAGCTCTTTAGGCAATTCCTTTGACCTCATGATTCTCATTTGCTCTGACATGCACTGTGAGCTGTAAGGTCTTATATAGACAGGTGTGTGGCTTTCCTAATCAAGTCCAATCAGTATAATCAAACAAAGCTGGACTCAAATGAACGTGTAGAACCATCTCAAGGATGATCAGAAGAAATGGACAGCACCTGTGTTAAATATATGAGTGTCACAGCAAAGGGTCTGAATACTTAGGACCATGTGATATTTCAGTTTTTCTTTTTTAATAAATCTGCAAAAATGTCAACAATTCTGTGTTTTTCTGTCAATATGGGGTGCTGTGTGTACATTAATGAGGAAAAAAAATGAACTTAAATGATTTTAGTTAATGGCTGCAATATAACAAAGAGTTAAAAATTTAAGGGGGTCTGAATACTTTCCGTCCCCACTGTATATATATCAAATACACTGCCTGAAGTAGATTGGAAATAGCACACCACGGGATGCACTGTAGAATGTAGGTCTAGGCTACACTGACTGGATGCTGCAGTATATATATATATATATATATATATATATATATATATATATACACTAGACTGACTGTATATATGTGTATATATATATATATATATATACATATATATCTCAAATACACTGCCACTAACTGAATATTCTGCCTGCTTAATCTAAAACACACTATCTCCCTGTCCACACCAACAACATTACATAGGGCCGCTGTGTAGGCAGCCTTATATAGTGAGGGACGTGAACTTAGGCCCCCTGAGCCATGATTGGACAAAGGCACCCTGCCTTTGGCCAATTATGGCTCTCTTAGCAGAGGGTGCTGGGATTGGCCAAAGCATGCAGGTCAGGTGCATGCTTTGGCCAATCATAATACAGCAATGAACTGTGATCTCGCAGTGCATTATGGGGTGTTTTCCGCGGGCACTCGAATTTCCCGCGAACGCCCCATAATGTTTGTTCTTCGGTGAACGGGCGAACACCCAATGTTCAAGTCGAACTTATGTTCGACCCAAACATCGAGCTTATCATTACTCCCTAATAATGCCTTTGTTGAGACATGAATATTTTATGCCAGAGGTTCTAGACAAAGGTTTTGCATCACGGTTTCCAAAGTCGATACCACTACTACATCAAGTAATAAAGGACTCAAAGATTAAACTATTAATGTCCTTTTGTGGAGCAGACCAGCCAACATTCATGGATCAGTGAAGATAAGTACAGCTGTCTCAGTTTATCCATAGTCTCCTGCAACCTATCCGCTCTTTAAAAGAACTGAATCCTATAGAGGCAATTATGCAACATAAGGACTCACCACAGCATTGTATTTCAAAACTCGAGTTATCCAGGTTATATAAGCCGGTGAGAAGTAGACTTACAAATTAAATTTACAGATAATCAAAAAGATAAGGCTATTCAACTCTCCTATATGTCTGCTACCTTATGCAGAATGGTGGGGGTAAATTTTAAAATTGTTACTCGTGGCATTATACAGCAGTGAAGTTGCATGCAATGTACACTTCAAACTCACCCCTGTGCTCGAGACATCTGCAGACTGCGCTATACATGGGCACGTATGGTGGTTTTGTCCTAAGATCCGGGTTGTATCCAGGATGTATCTTAAGACATGGTCAAAATGGTTCGAATTTAAGACTACTATGTTATACCTTGAAATAATTTTGGACTCTAGTAGAGTGTCAGTGCATGACATATTAGTTAACAGCTTTATATACTTGGCGCAGGTTTTTTTCTCATTTCGCTCTTTTTTCCCTTTCTTTTCTCTCCCTTTTCCCCCTCCTTTTTTTTCTTGCTCTTATTTGTTATTCCCTCCTCCTACCTTACTTCTATTCCTTTGAGGGGAAGAGGCTGGGAATTATTAATTTAAATTCATATGGTATGTGTTTAAAGTTAATGAAAGTTACATTTACGATTGGAACATGTTGACATTTTAACTACATCTGCTGCAGGGAACAGTTTTGCTAATAATAGGAACATATGATTTAAGGGATGTTCCAATGGTATCTATGAGGCCTGACATATATTATATTGCACTGTTTTCTTAATTGTTTTTTCTATTTAAAATAGCTATAAAAATGTATACATATAAAAAAAAACTATCCCCCTGAAGAAAACCACAACTATATTGGGTCGAAACGCATTGGAGAACAAGTCTGGGGCTGGATTACTGTATTGATTGAGTATATCTGCCCAATTTTTTCATTGTTGGTATGTTCAATGGATCATGTTCTTTATTTTGCAGCCAGAGCTTATATTTTAAAACCTTGTGAATATTAATATTTGTATAATAAAAAGACTTTTTTACATAACTTATTGCATTTGAAAAATCACTTTGCTGCTAAAAAATCCCTGGGGGAGCTATCTTGCTTTGTTACCTTATTGGGGTGTGTAGCCTCTCCGCTTTAATGTGTTTTTCCATATTTACAACCATTACAATTTGCTTGGGGGTATTCCAAAATCTGTTAATCATCTTCAGCGCATGTGGGATGACTTAAAAAGTTATAATTATTTGTCTTGTGGGTTTTAGAAGATGCAGTTTACTAGAGGAAATGTATTCAAGAGAAAGAAATGTGAAGTTCAGATGTCATCTAAGTCCTCTCTGATCCTGGGCTGCTTAGATTTGGGGGAAGAGAAGTATGATCCGGCTCTATTTTGTTTATGGTACTTGCCCTTCTTTTAGAAATGTTTGAATGGAGATGGTTGCGGAATGGCAGTGGCAGAGGGTGTTGCAATGGGAAGTCGTAATTCTTCATACCATTCTGGTAAATCAGTAAAGGGGAGCTGTAGGTTGTCGCAGAAACGTTGTATTTTACTGGGCATCTTTAGTATATATTGTTTGCCATTAAAATATGCCTGTAGGACAAAGCCATCTATATGTGATTCCTTACTCTTTCTTAATTTCCAGGAGAGGGCGCATTGCCCTTCTATTTTTCAGAGTAATGGGAGAGAGTTTGAAATAATTAGATATTTTTTATTGAAAGTAATGGGTTATTTTGTCTAGCCTTTCTAAAAAATGTCTTCTTTCGATGGGAAATTAGTGACACAACAGATTATATCCCTTGGGAGTGTATTTTCAGCTCCTTTAGGTTTGAGAGCTTTATGTGCTCTATAAAAATCAATAACTGTGTCAGCAGGTCCCTCAAGTATATGTGTAAAAATGGATTGTAAAGCAGGTTTGATTTGCTCTGCAGTGACTGTTTCAGGGATCCCCCTTACTCTGATATTATTCCTCCTTCCACTGTTATCTAAGTCTTCTAAGTGCCTATTTATAGCAATTAGATAAGAAGAGTGTGTTTTAGTAACCTTCTCCAGCCTGGAGATAGCTTTGTCTCTTTGCATGTCAGCCAGCTTATGAATCACCATTTGTTTAGAGAGGGTGATGAGGTCTGTGTTTAAGTCTGTAATGGCAGCAATGAATTATCTCTTTAGATCTGCTGCTATTTGAGTCATTTCTGAATAAGTCAGAGGCTGGTTAGCATGAGTCATCTCCCTTACCATATTCTCAGATGCCAGTAGTGATTCTTCACTGAAGTCCTCCTCATGGTGAGAAGTCACCATCTTGCCCACGAATGTGCCACTTCTCTGAGCAGATCTTGTTTTAAAGATGTCTGGAATGTGTTGGGAGGCAGAGGTGGAAGCCGAATGATGCAATCGGTTTTGGACAGTCTGCCCATGATCTGTCACGTTAGGAGCTCGCCAGCCGGTCAGATAGCACCCGACTCTCCTGAGCTCGCTCAATGTGTCTCCATGCTGCCCACGCACCAGGCTACGTCCTAGCGCAACTTCAATTTATTAATGTATCAATATGGCCACTGTGTAACAAATATAAAATGCAACAGTGCAAAAATTGCAAAAATAATATGCCACAACTTCAATTTCAAATACTATCACTGTGCTTAACTAAATTCAAAAAGATGTACTGCAAATATTCAGAAATTAAAGTGCAAAGTTTACATGTTAAAATTTATAACAGACACACTATTTATGTTTTGAAAATAGTCCATTAGTGATACTATTCCATCTCTGTGTTGACAAAAAAAAATTCACAACGTGCCCAGGCTATCCTCCACCTGTGCACACTAGCTGCTCACCTCACGTTATTACCCTTGCATTACCAGTAGGTCTGTGCCCCCCAGGAGATTTCAAGAGATCAGTGGAGTGTGCTATCCCTGTGTTTTCTGTATCTGTTTATTAGCTTCCAGGGTCTCAGATGTGCATACAGATGATTGCATATTGAATAGGGAAAAAACACACAGAATCTAGTATTCTCAGTTTCTCATAATTTAATCCATACACTAAAAAAAGAAACGCGTATGGGGTGGAGCCTGAAACGTGACATCATCGTTCTACGGTGGTAAAGCTGATATATGTGTACATCAGCCAGCACTGCTCAAGTGCCTTTCATGTGAGTGGATTACTTTAGTGTATGGTTTAAATTCTGAGAAACTGAGAACACTAGATTCTGTATGTTTGTTGATGGCTGTAGATCTTTGATGGTTTGATCCAAGGATAATGGCATATCATCCTCTATGCACATCTCTGAACACATGGAGACAGATGATCCATTGGAAGGTTTGCCATCCACTATAAAGAAAGTTCCCTCACGGCTCTGGACACGTTTGGAGTTTTGCTGCCATCCAATTGGGAGGTCCTTCTTTTTATTGCCTGTTGGTGATACAAGCTAGATTGACTCATTGAACGTATGTTCTTATGAGTTCAATTCCTCTGGTAAGCCTTCACTCTTTCTGTGTGGAGGGTCCATCACACCTAATTTTTTGCATGTGTTATCCACGTGGTGATTAAGGAATTCTATATACCCTTTGGATTAACAACAGTCTTCTGTATCTGAAGGGACATCTGAAGAGCACCAGAGACTGTATTTTTGCACATTGTGGACTGACATAGACTTTTTCTTTTCATATATAAGTTATATCATAAGCTTGTAAAATCTCTAGCGCTACACTTGTTTGTGCACTTATAACTTTAGACAAAATCCTTATTTGTTGTGTGAGCTGCTGATGTGTTGGGTAAGCGCAGGGTTAAACTTTTTTTCTTCTCTGTCTACATGCTCCAAGACATGCAGGACCAACTGTAGACTGAGTTTGCAAAGATTGATGACCTGGAGAACCGATCGAGAAGCTATAACTTTAGGGTCAGGGGGATCCCTGAATCGGAAAAGGAGGTTCAATCTGTGGTTAAATCTCTTATAAAAAACCTTATCCCAGAAATTGCAGAACACTGCCTGGAGTTGGATCGGGGTCACAAGGCCCTACAACCCCCCGCTTGGATGGCCTCCCCAGGGACATAATCGTAAAACCCCACTTTTATTCGGTGAAGGAGGAGGTGATGAGGAAGTCCAGGACCTCTGACAACCTCACTTTAAATGGGCATAAAATACAGATTTTTGCAGACTTATCACCATACACTGTACAGAAAAGAAAAGCTCTCAAGCCACTTCTTCAGCTTCTGATCAACAGAGATATCAACTACAGATGGTCATTCCCCCTGCGACTGAACTTTTCTTACAAGAATAAAAGCTTCAGCTTCACCACTTTCGCAGACAGAGAACATCTTTTACTACAACTTGGCCTGATCCCACAAGAACCACCCTTCACACAGGCAAACAGAGGCACCCCCACCTCCACAAAGAGACCTCCACCAGCTAGCCCGCTGCAACCCTCCTGGCTGAGACAAAACTCCAAGAGATCCAAGGAAAATTGCTCTGTACCCCTCTTCTGGATCAGGGCTCTGATCTGAGATCTTGTCACCTTGCACTGTTTTTTTGGGGGATCCTCCCTGTTTAACCAAATTGAAAGCATGGCCTGGAATTACTACACACCTGCATTGACTCCTTTTTTTTTTTTTTTTTTACAGATAGCAGGTTTGACTTTGGATGAGTATCCGGGACATCTAACCTGGGTTTGGGGGAGGGGAGGTAGGTTTACCCCTTTTACCCCCTCTGGGGTGCCCCACGAAATATGGGTAGCCTGACACAGCCATCCTCCCACTTTTTCTCACCCCCTAGAGGGGGAATCTTGTTCTCATCCCTGGATGAATTTTAAAATTTATTGATGTTGACTTAGTCATTTATTACATGCTTTTCCAAGGTATTCCCTGGAACATAGCTTGGCACTTCTTTCTGTTGGAGCAAATGAACACGATTCTATTCCCCGGGGAATTACATTGTAATGGACAATGGTTACTAGATCTCCACCTGAACTGGGTCACGGGGTTCCCCTGGATCCCCAGCTATTTTGGATGGGGGCCGGGGAGGGCTGTGGGACCTGGGGAGGGAGCCCGGTTTAATTTCTAGATTGTTGTTAACTTTATTCATAGAGTGCTCTGTAACAGATTCATTATAGGCTCTTAGCAAGCCTTAATTTAGTTTATAGCTAGGTGGTGGGGCTGTAGTGGATCCAATGCACCTTCGACCGAGTCTGGGGGCACCTTCGGTGCCCTTGGACCCTTACCGGTATCCCTGTAGTCAGGGCATTCTGGTCCTTTTAGAGGTAAGGGTAGGAAATGGCTAGTCCATCCTACCCTTGGGGTGGGGGGGGTTGGGGGACCCCAAGGTTCAGTTGTACTGTTGTTTCCTCATGTTTGTCATATTATTGATTCAAGTATACCAATGCTTAACCAACTTCTCTCTTTTCATTTCTTTCTCTTCCCCTCCTCTTCCCCTCCTTATTATTCCTCGTCTGAGTATTCTCAGGTCCCATGGCTGTCTCTGGCTCCTTATCCCAGGTCCCAGAAAGGTGAAACTTCTGCCTGCAAGGTTACTATGTGGGTACTTCCCTCATTGCACAGGTAAGACAAAGATCTTCCGAGTAGTTTTCTCCCCTCTGAGCTATGGCTAACACAAATAATCCTTCCGCTACCCTCAAAATTATCTCACACAATACCCAGGGACTGAACTCCCCCATCAAACGTAGGAAATTCTACCAATTATATCATTCCATGCATGCTGAAATTCTCTTGTTACAAGAGACACACTTTCCATCTACACGTTCAAACCCACATTCCTTCATCATCGTTATCCCCAATATTTCATTGAGTCTGCCATTAACAAAACAAAGGGAGTAGCCATATGTTTTGCTAAACACATTAATCTCTCCCAGCCAGAGACATTGGTCTATCCCCAAGGTCAGTATCTCTTAGTTTCTGGACACATAGAAGGCAAATTATACACCTTTGTCTCATATTACACCCCAACAAGGGTCAGAGACCCTTTTTTGAATCCTTGTTACACAAACTGAGAGTGCACTTGAAAGGGACGGTGTTCATTGGAGGAGATTCTAATACCGCTTTTGACTTCTCTCTAGATAAATCAGCAGAAGGGAAATCAAAACAAAAGCGCCCTACTAAACAAAGTGTTAAAATAACTAAAATCCTTCATAACGAAGGGCTGATAGACATCTAGAGAGAAGCCAACCCGCACACCAAAGACTATACCCACTTCTCAGCTCCCCACAACTCCTTCGCCAGGATAGACCACATTTTCACTCTCTCCCACATGACCCCCCTAATAAGAGGCTCCAAGATAATAGATATCCCACTATTGGATCATGCGATGGTCACTTTGACTTAACGGAGACCAGGAGGACCTATAGGCCCCCATCGTTGGTGTTTGCAGGAGTCCCTTCTGAGTGACCCAATCCAATGCTCCATTTTGGAAAAGGCTATTATAGAATACTTTCTTATTAATCAGATGAGTGAAGTTTCACCTGCCATGGTCTGGGTGGCTCATAAATCAGTCATTCGGGGACATATCATTCAGATGACTTCGCAACTGAAAGCTGCACACAGGGCAGACACGCACAAGCTTACAGAAGATTACCATTCACTAGCGAAAGCACACAAGCACCATCCCACTCGCCCGAGTCTTTGGCGAGACTTGACAAGGCCCATGCCCTCCTTAACTTGTCTCTGACAACAGCAGCAGAAAAACACCTTAGGTGGACAGGGGCGAAGTTCTACTCCCAGAAAGATAGGATAGGTTCCAGACTGGCTGCGAAGCTTAGTCCAAAACATCGTCCCCTAGCCTTTCCCAAAATTAGGACAGCGACAGGGGACTTGACACAGAACCCCACCAAGATCATGGAAGCGTTTCTACAATTCTGATCTTTACAAACCTCTTTATTAGGCCCCCCTCCTGACGGCAATAGGACAAATTTTTAGTCACTCTCCCACTGCCCACACTAACTGAGGATCATAGAGATCTTATGGAAAGCCCGTTCTCCACAGAGGAGATTTTAGATACCATAAAATCTCTTAAACTTGGTCCAGATGGCTTCTCCACTGGCTATTACAAAAAATTTGGCCTTAGCCTGGCTCCTCATATGGCCTAACCATTTAACTCTCTCAGAGATGGATCCCCTCTTGATACAGACCTCAACTCTGCTTATATATCAGTAATCCCAAAACAGGATAAAGATACTAGTGAACTAGGCAACTATCGCCCGATAACGCTTATTAATAATGACATTAAAATAATGACCAAGATTCTCGTGAATAGAGTAGCGAGTTTTATTCCCACCTATATACATAGAGATCAGGTGGGCTTCATCCCTGGGAGACAGGGACCGGATCAAATTAGTAGAACAATTGATGTTATCTCACTCCTCCAATTACAGTGGGATGGGGGACCCCCTCAAAAAGGCTTCCTCTTCTCTATAGACCTACACAAGGCCTTTGACTCAATAGACTGGGATTACCTCACTGACATCCTGAAGAGATGGGGTTTTGGCCCTTCTTTCCTAAACCTAATTAAATCCCTTTATTCAGCTCCCACGGCACAGGTCTGTCTGATGGGCAGGTATTCTGACTTGTTCTCAATAGGCAGGGGTAACAGACAGGGTTGCCTCCTGTCTCCCCTCCTCTTCGTGGTGGCCATTGAAACATTGGCTGTGGTGATAAGATCGAACCCTGACATTAAGGGGGTTATGTGCCGTGAACAGGAGCATAAGTGCACGTTATACGCCGATGACCTCCTCCTCTATATCACCTCCCCTCTTACCTCTACCCCTTTAATATATAAGATACTGAAGATTTTTGGTGGGGTTTTCGGGCCTGAAGGTCAATATGTCTAAATCAACAGCTTTAAACATAACACTCCCCCAGGAACTGCTCAAACAATTATCTAACAACTTTGACTTCTCATGGGCATCCACAGCTATTTCATATCTAGGGATCAAACTAACACCAGATATAAATAAAATTTTTAGAGCTAATTACCCTCCTATGCTACACAAATGTAGAGGTGATATGGAGGGGTGGGCAAAGTGTGGTCTATCCTGGCTGGGCAGAATTCACACAATTAAGATGACACTTCTCCCCCATCTTTTATATTTATTTCACTCTCTCCCAATTCCAATTAAGGAACAATTCCTGAGTAAATTTCATTTGGAGATTGTTCGCTTTGTATGGGGTAACAAAGGGTATAGGTGTCCCTCCAAGATTCTTTTTCGTCTGAAATCTCAGGGAGGGCTGGGTCTGCCTAACCTGTGAGGATATTTCCAGGCTGCACAACTCGCTTAAATTTCAGTGGCTTTCTCTAGGGGCCCAAAGCCTGAATGGCTCTCGATGGAAAGACAAGCAACTCCTTTGAATACCATAGACTTTCTTCTTTGTTGCAACTCTAAACTTAGGCCAACCATTCTGTCTCCTACTCTCTCCCACTTGGTGACACTTTGCTCCAAGCTTTACTCACGGCACACCCTGACATCACAAATGAAGCCACTAGCCCATTTGTTCCATAACACTGATTTCACACCAGGGATAAACATTAAAGCGTTCCAATGGTGGACGGATAAAAGACTCACTGGATTGGTCATTTTCTCTCTCCGGGGGGCCCTCTTACCTTTTCACACTGTAAGAAGAAATTAGACATGCCGGACTCAGAATTATTTAGATTCTCCCAAATCTCCCATTTCCTACATACACTTTGGTCTAACAAAAAGGAACCCCCCACAATAACTCCCTATGAAAGTGGCACTCCAACACGGAGGCTCTGAGGGGGTGAATCTCCTTGATCTATACAGCGCTAATGATGGACTCGGACAAGCCAACCTATGCTCGGGCCTGGGAGGATGAGACGGGCAGCACTTGGACTGCTCAGGACTTGTTCTGCACATCCAAGCGAGCATACAAAGGTATACTCAACATTTCCCTTATTGAGGCTAGTCTCAAAGTTTGGACTAGGTGGTACTATGTCCTCTCTAGACTGGTGGTAATCTTTCTGGGGTGCTAAAGAGGTTGTGAGTTGGAGGGTACGATGATCCATTTGGGGTGGACCTATCCACACATTAGATCCTTCTGCAGAAAGTTTTCCGTACCATCAGCTCAATCACAAAGGTAATGGTGACCCCCAACCCCAACATTGCACTACTAAATAGGTGTATCCTGGCTCTAGCTAAATACTCATAGGCACTGGTCTGCTTCGTTTTATTGGGAGACAAAATTACAATTGCTAAGGCCTGGAAGCAACCCTAGGTCTCCTTCAGGGGGTTCAGGAGAAAAGTCTCTTGGATCATGGCACAAGAACAAATTGTTGTGAAACTTAATGACCAAATTGAAAATTTCAATGAAACTTGGGAACCTTGGGCAGCATACTGTAATATTTCTATCCTTCCTGGAGCGCCACAGGGACCAATGAAAGCTCTTCCCCTACGTTGACTCTATCCCTTTCCTACTCCTCACCCCTTTTTTTCACACCTTTCTCTTCTCTCCTGCTTGGGACATTCTGCTCCCACTCACCTTTTAAGTTACGCCATAACCACTGTTTACTCTGTTGAGGACATGGCAATAATTTGTGGACAGGTTATCAGGGTCTGGTTTACCTGAATTCACTCCAATTATTTAATCACATTCAAACTCAGCCATGATTTGGTGGGCATAGGTCCCTTAAATTTCATCAGACATCGGTACTTAGGCGGAGGTTGGCCATGGGCACCCTGGGGGTGATACGCGCTTCCACAGTTAGATCCCAGATGGGTGGGGCACGAGGAGCCTCCAGGGAGGACCAGCAGTTACCCTTTGTTTGATGTTCATATTTCCCCCTGTAAGTTATTCTTAAACAGTTAGGGTGGTTTTGGAACCGGAGCTTCTAGTGGAAGGGATATACCCCTGCATCAGAACTCGCTGATAGAGCTCCATACTAGAACGCCCTGATAATCTTGTCCTTTTCACTCGAAGTGTACAAGTAGTGTCTGTTAGTTAGGGTACAGATCATATACCTCTCTCATTGTAACTGACTGTTGAAGTTGTTCTGGACCTAGTCACTGCGGTTCTACACAAGCACTGTTATGATCAACTGTTTTTGTTTTGTATGAAAATATGCCAATAAGAAATATTTTAAACTGAAAACACACAGGATAAACAAAAAAGTAAAATCAAAATCAAGAAAGGCCTTGTAGGCTACACCAGCAAAGAAGTTATTGGAGTCTAGAGCAAAAAAACGGGGAATTGAAGGGGCGTTTTAGCACATAATTCCATAAATGCTTCATAAACAGGCAAAGCATATTGCATGAAAGTAAGGTAGAGGAACAGAGTATCATGTCCCTCTAGGGAGTGCAATACCTTTAACACACCAATACAGACATTCCACTGCGGCGGCAGTGCTCAGTCAGAGACATACCAACCAGGTGTGGCTGTTTATTTATAGGGAGTACCACTTAGGGGGAGCCAATAACACGAAAGAGGGGAGGTGCTGGATCCCTGACATTAAAAGTGCCACCTGGAAAGCCCACGACAGGGACAAGATGATTCTCTGATGTGAACGTCACCGGCATGTGGATTTCCCCTGCAGCGTCATATGATGCGGCGGGGATGGGTAAGGGCTCCTCCCTGCAAATCGGCCAAGGGAACAGCAGGAAGTGGATACTCCCAATGCCGTCCACCGGCCACAGATGGGTGGAGCCTACCCACCAGGCGGATGTGAGCAAAGGACTCCACAGGGACACACGCAGCGCCACCTGGCAGATCCGCGGGTCACGACAGTCACAGTGGAAAAACATTGTGCGGGACAAAAGACAAAAACAAAAAGATGTGTTGTCAAAAAATAAAATGAAACAAATAGGAGGCAAGGAGAAGGGAAATGGTGGAAAATAAGAACATGAAATTAGCAGCCAGGGGTGTGCAGTACTGAGAGATCAAATCTGGAGGCAGGGTTTATTGCGCAATAATGTGACTTGTACAGGGGTCCAGAGTTGCCAAGCTGTTAAGAAACAAAAATGATCTATAGTGTAATGATGATAATACATTATGGCTGGGGTTCTCAAAACTGAGAATTAAAGATTTAACTTGCATCCCCCAGACACAAATCCAGGAAGAAAATGCCTCATTTAAGCCTGAGGGTGAAGTGGCCTTAAGATTAAAGATCTATATAAGTTCATATTTTAATAAACATTTGTTAAGGTCGCCACCCCTGAGGCTGGGGTGTAGGTGATCCAGAGCCAAGAAGTATACCTTAGGGATAAACCCAGGATGGACTGATGCCATGTGTCGGCCAATGGGAAATTCTGGATCACATTTGTGTATGCTGGATAAATGTTGATATATGTCTTTCCAAAATTAATTAATGGTTTTCCCGATATAGTAGCATCCACACTGACAAGAGAGTAAATACACCACGGCGGGAATCCTATAATTTACATAGTTTTTAGGGTAGAACTTATATCCATTTGGTAGCATGTTCCTGCATCTGTCCATATACTGTCAATAGGCACATACCCCGCAGGAGAAGGTGGTTGTGCATGTCGCCTCTAGTGGCCCTATATTCACTGGATACCAGTTTGTCGCCCACAGAGGGGGCCCTCCTGTAGGCGACAGCTGGCACATACAGCACAAAGGGAACAAGCAAGGGATCCATAGTGAGTAAATGCCAATGCCTATTTAAAATGCATTTTATTTGTTTGTGTTGTTAGAGTAGGTGGTATTGATGCAGATTGTGTCATCATTCAAGGATTTGTTGGGAGCAGAAAGTAAATCTCAAAGAGATAATTTAAATCTTTTTATATGCCTTCTTGAGAGAGGACTTAAATATCCTTGTTTTGAGGAGTAGACTCCTTGAGCATCAGCCTCTTTTTGGCTTTGGGTTTTTTCTTATTTAGTCATAGTGGTAGTTTTGGAGAAGGAGTCTTGGGCATTATAGATGTGGTAGAATAGGGAAATTCCTTTGATCGGAATAGTAGGGTCCTGGAAGAATGTGTATATCGAGGCTGTTAGTTCCGAGTGGAAAGGTAGGGGGTGTTTCCTCAGAAAAGGTTCGAATTTGTAAATTGGGAAAATGTGCAGAGGGGGAGGTTAACTCGAGAGACCAAATAATCAAAGTTGTGGAGGGATGTGTCCTGATATAGATCTTTTAGAAGGTTAAGGCCTTTTGATTTCAAGAGTTTCAAGTCAAGGCAAGGTATGAAATGTTCGAGCGCTGAGATAGACTGGGGTAGAAATTTTACAGTTTGATCCATTAGTCGAGGAGGAAGTGGGGAGCTCTGACCACAGTTTAGTGGATATCTGTATTGTTGGGATAGGAGAAGTAGGGACAGAGGCTCCTAATTTGATGGCTAGCCTCCATGGGTGTCCAAGATTTATGTGCGGAGGGGGTCCACCAATATTTAAGCTGGTCTATGACACAGGCTTTGTAATATGCTGTAACACTGGAGACTCCCATTCCGCCATGTTTTCTATGTTTTAATACAATGATGAGAGAGCACCTAGGCGGTTTACGGTTCCATATGTACTGGTTGAAAACATTTTTTGAACCGAGGAAAGGAAGGTGCGTGGTAGGGGGATTATTATTGTGCGGAATAAATAGAAGAATTTGGGGAGGATCAGCATTTTTTTTTTAACTTTATTTTTTGTTCAATTTTTTTAAAAAGTTTTTTTTTCTTTTTTCCATACAGTAATTTAAAAAAATATCAGTTAAACATTATCACAACAACACCATATGGAAATAATTATACCAAAGCAGGGGTCCAAAAAGAGAACAAATACCCATAGATAAACAAAGAACAAACAAGACAGAAGCCATATGGGTAGGGTCTCCCTAAACCCCCCCTTCTACCCCCTCTCGCAGTATTGCGAATTTAGTGTGAACCCCTTAATTCCTCCGGTCTTTACCCACCCTCCCCCCTCCCAAACCACTATACTCGGATCTACGTTCTTAAAACAGGTTTAACAAACTAGTCTTAATTTTACCTATGATTTATCTTGTTGGGGTTAGCTAACACATCGTTCCAAATTTTAGTCTAATATATCCTTTCCCTAGCAGTTAACTATTCCATATATTTTCCAGTTTACTTATACTCTTTCCACTTTATTCGGTAGATCTCATTTTTTCCAACCACAGCCTCCACATCTCATCAAATTCCTTAGAATTACCTCTCTTTATTTACACCGTTCTTTCTCTGCAGAGGGTTTCATTTATTGTACTAATCCAGTCCCTTACAGTGGGGGGGGGGGTATATTTGATTGCCATCTAGATGTAATCATTTTCCTGGCCTGGAACAGACATCTCTGAATTGCTACTGTGGTGTTCTTCTTCTCCCCCCGCTCCCGCCGATACCCCAGTATACATACTAGAGTCTCCCTCCTAATGTAATTCCAAATATATCTCTCATGTTGTTAATCACCCCCTCCCAGTGCCAGAACAGCTTGTGGCATCTCCATATCATATGTATGGGATCCCCAGACCCCCGACTTCTAGGACATCTATCATCAGATCTGCAACCAAACCTGAAGAGCTGTTTAGGTGTATAATAGGCTCTATTTAACATCATCATATGTGAAATCTTCTGAGGGGGAGATACCGACACCGATGGACTCAACTCTAGGATTCTCTTCCACTGCTCCTGAGTAATTGCCCAAATATCCTCTTCCCATCTTACTCTTACAGAGTGGAGCTTCCCCCCTTTGTTGACTTCTTTACTTATTTGCCCATATATTACAGAGGTTAGACCCTTAGTAGGGCCCACCTGCAATATACTTTGAAAAAGGGGTGTTTCTTTCCATTCTACGGGGTAATTCCTAAATTGGAGTTCAAGGGCATGTCTCAACTGTAAGTAAGTGTAAAACATACTCTGCGGTAGATTAAATTCTCGTTTCAACTCCGGAAATGTTTTTAGAATATTACCCATACGAGTTGTCTTAGCCTTTTGATGCCTTGTTTTTCCCACTCTCTGGCCTTTCCTATCTTAAGAATTTCCTGCAAGTTGCTGTTGTTCCAAATGGGAGTATATATAGTGAACCCGTTGTATCTCATCTGCTTTTTCACTGTTTTCCATATTTTAATTAACATTTTAATTGTTGGGTACTGATATTAAAATGATTCTGCCTCAAGTGCTTCAATTATAGTATTATGTAGAAGCCCAGTTAATAATATTTTTCCATTGGGGATACCTCCATACGGGACACCACACCCCAGTAACTGCTGCAATTGAGATGATATATAATAGCGCCCCGGGTGGGGCAGTGCGAGACCTCCTTCCCCCACTGGGAGCTGAACTGTACTGAGTCTGATCCTAGCCTGTCCCCCTTTCCATATAAGCTCCCTAAAAAGGCTCTCGATTTTATTGAACCAATTCTTACATATCCATGCTGGAGAGTTGTGCAAGATATACAACAATTGTGGCATCCAGATTATTTTAATTAAACTGCACCTTCCAGCCACTGACATAGGAAGCCGCTTCCAAATACTCATTTTTTGTTTATATTTGGACAGAAGTGGGACAAGGTTTTTGCTTATATAATGAGTAGGGTCTTTCGTCATAGCAATTCCTAAGTATTTCAAAGTATCCACTACTGCCAGCTGCGGAAAACCTGGAATTACTGAGTCACTAATGGGGTCAATTGGTAAAAGCTCTGATTTCTTCCAGTTTATCTCCAGCCCTGTAAAGCTACCAAATTCTTCTACAATACTCATTGCTCTAGTCAAGGACTGGCTCATATCCCCCAGGAAAAGCAGAATATCATCCGCATAAAGCGCAATCCTTTCTTCACCTGTCTCTCTCTGAAAGCCTGTTATCCCCGAGCTCATTCTTATAGAGATAGCTAAGGGTTCCATCGCCAATGCAAAAAGCAAAGGAGACAGTGGACACCCCTGTCTTGTCCCCCTTTCAACTACAAACCTGTCTGAGAGTTCGTTATTAATTTTTAATCTTGCACTTGGCCTGTCGTAGAGCATTTTGATCCATCCGATAAAAAAGGGACCAAAACCAAATTTCCCCAACACCCGCCAGATATATCCCCATTCCACGCTATCAAACGCTTTAGTCACATCTAGTGACAATACCACTCTTGATCCCCCATTTAGCAATGGTAATTGTAAATTTAAAAAAGCCCTTCTTATATTTACTTGTAGATCTATTAGCTATAAATCCCGCCTGGTCTGAATGAATCAGTTTAGAAAAAATTTAATAATAATTAATATAATATATAATATAATATAACATATTAATATAATATAATATAATATAATATAATATAATATAATATAATATAATATTATATTATATAATATTATATTAATAATTTAACCTTGTCGCCAGAAGCTTGGCCAAGATTTTGGCATCAGAGCACAAGAGGGAAATTGACCTATATGCAGCTACATCTAGGGGGTCCTTTCCTTCTTTCTGTAGCACTATAATAGTTGCCTCTAGCATTGAAGTGGGCAAATGCCCCTTCTTGTCCGCCCCCTCCAATGTCTTTAGCAACTCTGGGATTAATATATCCCCATATTATTTATACACCTCAGTCGGGAGCCCATCTGGACCAGGGGATTTTTGGTTTGCCATACTACTTACTTCCTGTTGGAGTTCTACAAGGGTTATTGGAGTTTCTAGATCACCCCTTTCCTCCTGCGAGATGGCTGGGATTTCCAGGTTCCCCAGGAAATCCTCCATCACGCCCTCCACACTTCTTTTATGGGCGGTGTAAAGGTCTTTATAATAATCCCTAAATATATGCACTATCTTTGTTGTATTTGATATTATTTCTCCACTTGAGCACCTAATAGAAAGAATAGTAGATGAAGGGGAGTTGGACTTCACCAACTGCGCCAACATTTTTCCTACACTTTCGCCCTCTAAAGAAGAGGATTGCCACTGGAGAAGTTGCCTAGTCTCCTCCTTCTGCAAGATTGCCAGCTTATACTCTTGTTGTTTTTCTAGCCATGTTGTTTCCGTCCCGGGGGTTGGGTCTATTATGTAGCTATTTTCAGCTTCAAGTACCTCCCTTCGGATTTTTTCCTCCCAGGCCCTCCCATTTTTTTTTATAAATTGTATTTTTATTAAGAATTTTTTTCCCAAGATAAAAACAAAGCATACATACTGTAGTTATATCAATCAAGAAAAGAAAATAGACATGTGTAAGATTACAAATACAGTAGTTTAGTACATAGTGTAATCAGAAATTATAAGAAAATAAACAACAAAATAAGCCAAATGGAATCAGTATAGGTTGATCATCATGCTGTGAACTTACAATATATTTCAATTGACAGACAAGGGGCAGTAATAAAAAGACAGGAGCCGGAACCCTAAGAAGGGCCCTGTATATAACAGTCCCAAGGAGCCCAAATCCTACGGATATCTGTAATAGCTTGTATAAGCTGGGTCTGAGTAGGGGGGGGGGGTGGAAAGCCAGCATGCAGGGATAGCTCTTTTTGCGGCCAGTAATACATACAATGCCAATTTGTTCAAAGATTTTCCCAAACCGGGGATTGGGAGGCCTAAAAGGAGATGTACCGGATCCCACGGGACCCGGGAATCAAGAATCTGCTGGAGCACGGACACCACCATGGACCAAAAGGGAGCTATCAAATCGCACTGCCAGAAAATGTGATAATGGGAATCCCTGATTCTTCCGCATCTCCAGCAAAGAGGAGAGAGGGAAGTGTCATATTGGTGTATAACCTCAGGGGTCCTATACCAAAAAAAGAGCACTTTATAAGCTGTCTCTCTCTGTGCCACACATCTGGATATTTTGGATGTTGAGGTCCAAATTTTAGCCCATTGGGATGGGGTGATTTGTTGTTGTGTCAGATGTGACCATTTACACATATACATGTGGGGCTCCTCGGAGAGTGGAAGATTCTTATGCAGAAGACTATATATGTCTGATATCAGTTGCGGTTGGTATGGACCCTGAGAGCATAGAACTTTGAAGTTTGTAGGTTTGGTCAAAGTAAGAGAAGGTGAGAGGGATGCTAGATAATGTGTTATTTGGAGGTATGAAAAGAAGAGCTGGTTTTGTTATCGAAATTTGGCTGCACACAGAGCACACAGCCAAATATCCTGTTTCTAATAATAATAACAATTTTGTCTAATGATATAAATGCATCTCACCTTCTGATCGTATGCCATCCTCTGCCATAGCCCATCCTCTGGTGTGTGCCCCATTACCCACAAACAGACATCAACACATCCTTATGTTCTCAGTTCAGCATCACTCTGCCAGCAAGCCCCCCCTGCAGAGCAGTCTCCAGGCTCTTTATTAACATAACAGGAAGTCCCAAAACTCGAGGGTTGGGCTTCCAACAGCCAAACACCTCTTACAAAGCTTGTGACCACACAGGAAATGAACACAGGATGTGAATGACCATATAAGGATTTAACAACACAACAAAATACAACCAAATGACGATGACTAGAGTTCCTCATGGATGGGAGATTATCTGCAGGTGTACGTCATGGCACCCCAAATATGTTGATCAGGCATACCGGGGTGACAAGAGCAAACAACCGCTAAAACGATAATGTCTTTGTAGAGCGAACACACCCCCCAACAGATGATCATTCTGTGCATCGCACAGGGGCCCTTTGCTGGCGGACATGTCCTCTCTCCACAAACACCTCTCTCCAAACACCAGGAAGTTTTCCACTACCTAACAGGTCTCAACCAGCGTCAGTCTGCCCCAGTCAGCTCTTTAGAGCGGGCTGCGAGAGAACAGACACTGGGAGACTCTTATGACAATACATTAATATAAAATTTTCCACAACAGTCCCTCCTCTTGTCATATGATCCCATGTGTCCCTCGATGAATCCTGATCTTCTTAGTCCATAAAAAGTAAAACATGGCTTGACATGTAGACTCTGCTGGAGATGACGTGGTGAGCTGTAGTAATCGCCGGTCAGACTGGGATCCTCTGTGTCTTGTACGTGGGTCGGGCTTCGGGCATCTCATAAGGGAAGATGTGGTCATCTGCTCAGGCTCTGGTCACGCATCCAATCAGGCAACAGGAGCACCTCATCATGGCATAAAGAAGGAATAGAAACAAAAACAACATGAGCATATATACCCCTACTTCCTTCACTATGATCTACTCTTTGTGGTTGATCCGCTTCTTACAGTGGCTGGTGTGGTCTCATCCCTCAAGCTTCTTTACAATGATCCAGTCACCTGGTTGGAAAGAATGTAAACTGGTTATTGTGTCAGGGTCCAGGATGGACTTGTGAACCCTGTGGTGGACCTTTTGAAGTTCATGTTACAGTGATTGCACCTACTCCATCAGCTGAGAATGTAGGCGACAGCTAATGAGGAAAGTACAATTTTGTTTTTGGTTGACCTCCAAACAAACCTCATATGACAATAACCCAGACATCGGGACTGTGGTCACTGCATAACCTGTGCGTGGCTTACCATCTGGGGTGTAATACCTGGAACCAGTGACGTTTTTACTTAAAATACAACAGCCGCGACACGCAAGAGGGCTCTCGCGGTAGGTTCAAACATGTTACTACATACAAACATTGAAAAGAGACAAACATTTAGATACAAATGTGGGGGAGATATTTCATAGTTCCCAAAAACGAAAATGAAAAAAAAAATAAATGACCAGATGGAATGCTGCCTTCACTCCTTTAGCGATAGAAAAGAATACAATTTGAAAAGCACGAGAGCATTTCAAAATCTTTGCATGGACCAGCCACACAAAGTTCAAAAACAGGCCTGTATATTTTTAATCACACAAACGTGTACTACGCATCCATCAACTCACTCAACATTACAGATTTATGAAGCCGCAGTCGTGCTACATCAACTCCAGAGGGATACCCAAAATAGTATCCTTGGACCACCTATGTCAATCTTTCTGGGGTTTAATGGCCTTTTCCTCAGAACTAGACTCCATGCTCTTGTGCATCCGTTTGACTGTGGGAAGCCTCACATTCCTTCCCTTGCACGGACTGCCATTGCCCATGGCGATTCGAATTGGCTTATCGTCTTACCCCTGTGTCCAGGGAAACCCTTGCACCCATTTCAGAGACCACCTCCCGGTGTCTTCTTACATGGTGGATTGACGGACTACAACCACTATTAGTCACTCAACTAGAAACACTAAAACGAGGTATTAACTCTATGGCTTGTTGTCCCAACACTTTTGGCACAGAACTACAGAGGACCACTCTTTTAACAACCAACTATTAACTATGCCAAATGATTCGCCAACAACCACAGATCAACCCCTGAATTAAGTCTCTACCCCTCACAGTGTATGCATACACAAGCGCATTGCGCTGTACGACCATACACTGTGTCGCCAGAGGAATCCACACAGAGCACTTTTGCCTGCTTCTTTTACAAAACACTGCGGCTTCTCTCTGTACCTTGACATTACAACAATAACTTGGATGCCTCCTGTTTGCTCTCTACCCAAAACTGTATTACAGTATAAAACTAAAAAGACAGCTGGGATATATTTAAAACACTTTCAAACGCCAGTATTTTCCCATTGTCCTTCCAAGCATAAATCTCATTTGCTTGTGTGATACCCCAAGCTCCCCCCACCAACTTCCTGTGGATACATAAAATGCTGAGAAGGACTTCCTGTTGCATGCCCAGCTCAAAAAAAACCTCAAACTGGTTTATTTACATATCAATGTACAGGAAAAGGGAGGGGAGGCATAGTCCCATCACCTTGTCTATCAGGACACCAAAAAAAAATCCATGGCTAACATTATATATATTTCAACAATTAAAAAAAACTTTTGTCACGGAAAGGATGGAATAAACCCCCATATTGCAAATGGGAGGGAATCCCCCTTGACTCACATATCCCCTGGGAAGTCAAACCACAAGTTTTGAGACCGAAATATCACACAACAGTGTAACAAAAGCCAAAACTGAAACTCCTGCAAAAAGACGGCTGAAGGAGTTCAACCAAAGTCTTTTCCCTTCCACTGCAGGCCACAAAAAAATGGCGCCATTAACACATGAAATTTAGTTGTTGATCCTGCCAAAATCGAGATTTCTTAATAAAAACCTAAATAATTCTACTGGAAATGGAATTCAGTACAAAATCAGAGATATTTCGCTCAAGACTAAAATCAGCAGAAAATCGAAAATCGGTCCACGGCAAAATGGTGAATGAAACCCGGACTACAGAAAAATGGCCGACATTAACAAATGACAAAACAAACCAGGATTTCTCCCTACCAAAACTGACTATACAACTGAGACATCAATATTAACACTTATCCCTAGACAAACACTTTAGGCTATGTCAATTAGGGCCTATACTAAAATATAGGCATATTTAACTAAACAATATTGGGTGGCACAGTGCTGTAGTGGTTAGCACCCCCGCCCAGCAGCAAAAAGGGCAGCTGGCTTGAATTCCAACCATGACGCCACCGGCCCGGTCTCTGCATGTTCTCCCTGCTGTTGGCCCTAGTACATGAATGCAAACCGGGGACCCCGGACTGCGGGCTCTCCAAGGGCAGGGACCGACGTGAGCATGCGATGCACGTGTGGAGTCCTGCGCAAACTGATGACTCTGAGAGTTATAAAGTCAACAGAAACCCCCCCATGCTATTACCTAGAAAACTGAGACCCCCCACAGGGTGTAAACAGCTCCTATTGTGATGTCCCAACAATGCATGGGCACTTGGATATGCGACAGTATATACAGAAAAAAATACAGAAAACGCAATTGTTTCCTTGAAAAGTATGTAAACAGTACAAAAATAGAATTCACTTAAAAAGAGAGAGAA
Source organism: Aquarana catesbeiana (assembly GCF_042186555.1). Taxonomy (NCBI): domain Eukaryota; kingdom Metazoa; phylum Chordata; class Amphibia; order Anura; family Ranidae; genus Aquarana; species Aquarana catesbeiana. The sequence continues at coordinate 160,643,041 of NC_133334.1, read as the reverse complement.
GGTGGCGGACCAGACTGCATGGCTACACACACACACAAAGGAAATTGGAGCAGCTTTCCCTGTAGGAAGGCCCACAGGTCTTCAAAATGGCCACCGATCCACATGGTGACTACAACAAAAGCCAGACCCCAACAAAATGGCGCATTTTCCCACCAAAACTGAAATCCAATACAAAGATGGATAAACATTTCAAAGTTCACACACAAAGGAATAGAAAATGGCCGACCGTAGTCACATGGTAGACAACAACAAAAGGAAATAGCAGACAAAAAACATTTTCCTGCCAAACCCAAAACATTTCTCCCCACAAAATTACACATTTGAGATACTAAATGAACACTTATGCTGTGTACACATGATCGGACTTTACGGCATACTTGGTCCGGCGATCTTTTCGACAGACTTTGTAGCGTAGGTGGACTTAAAAATGGACGGACTTGGACACACACGATACCTCCAAAAGTCCGATGGTTTTGAACGCGGTGACGTACAGCACGTACGACAGGACTAGAAAAAGGAAGTTCAAGCCCCACTACGCCACCCTTTGGGCTCCTTCTGCTAATCTCATGTTTATCTCATGTTAGTAGAAGTTTGGTTAGAGATGATTTGCGCTTTTCACACTTCAGCTTATTTCGATCCTTTTCTGCAGTTCAGTTTGTGATTGTGAGGTTTGTATCTGCTTTTCAGTGCGTGTTGGTCAGTTCGTAACCTGCCTAGCAGGCCGTTCTGGTCCGCTCGTTCCTGATTTTCAGGTCGCTCTTCATAGGCCTTGCTGTTCTTCAGTGCGTTTGTTCTAAGTTTGTTTGTTTGACCAGCCGACCGTTTTGAAGCCATGTTGCATGGACGTACTCATTCTCGAGTTCGTGCTGCTTGGGGACTTGGTGTTGGGGTTAATACTTTGACCCATGTCCAGTCCATGAACAGGGCGAGGAGGAGTTCATGGATGAAGAATTGGTTGCGCCAGCGTGCCCAATTCTCGCACATGCCTTTGCTCTGTGAGATCTGTGAGAATAATCCTGAGGATTTCAGGAATTATCTTAGGATGACGGACCCCGTTTTTGAACGTCTGCTGGCTATGCTGACCCCCTATATCAGCAGGCAGGATACCTGCATGATGCAGGCCATCACTGCGGAGCAGAGGCTAGTTGCCACTTTACGTTACTTGGTGACTGGGAGAAGTCTTCAGGACTTGAAGTTTTTGACAGGCATCTCCCCCCAGGCTCTGGGGATCATAATCCCAGAGGCCTGTTCTGCTATTATTCAGGTCTTGCAGAAGGACTATATGAAGGTAAGTGTTATCCTTTAACATTACATGATATGTATTTAATGTTTGCTAATGTATTGTCTAAATGTCCTTGTTACCTAATTACCATGTTTGGAATATGCTGTGAATGTCCCCTTTATCTTCATGCATGCCATTTTTTTACATTAATCATTTTTTGCCCTACATGCAATTTTACCTTCAATAACCTCCCCACCATGCAATCCTGGGTCCATTTAAACCTCTAGCCTATAGTCCCTTGAACAATGTATATTGTCAGCTCCATTGTACTGTTTTACCCCCCACCCCCTCAAATCTTAGCAACTGTCAGGTGTGTTCTTGGCCCCAATTAGAACCCCTCCCCCACCCCCTCAAATGTTAGAAACTGGCCCCAATTAGAACCCCTCCCCCACCCCCTCAAATGTTAGCAACTGTCAGGTGTGTTCTTGGCCCCAATTAGAACCCCTCCGCATTGTGCCACCACCCCATTTGGGGTCTTATTTCTACAACTGTAAGGGGTTCCATAGTGTAGTTTTCATGACGGTGGTCTCGGCACAATTGGAATTTATGTTCGTGGACGTGGGGAAGAATGGCCGGATGTCTGACGGAGGAGTCTTTGCACAGACCGAGCTGTGCCAGCGTCTCCAGACTGGTGGCCTGGGATTGCCACCTGATGACCAGAACGTGGATGGACTCCCCTCAGTTTTCATCGCTGATGAAGCGTTTGCTCTCAGTGAGCACTTGATGAGGCTGTTCCCCCAAAGGACACTCACCCCTGAGAGGAGGGTATTTAATTACCAGCTAGCCAGAGCAATAAGAGTTGTGGAGAATGCCTTTGAGATTCTGGCCAGCCGGTTCCGTTTGTTCCTCTCGGCAATAAATCTTGCAGAATACAAGATCAATTATGTGATCATGGCTTGCTGCATTCTGCATAATTTCTTGAGATGTCATTTTTTCGCATATATAACTTCTGTTGGGCCTGAGGCCGGACTTGGTGTTGAAGAACCACTCACAGGCCTGGAAAGTGGCCGTATTGGCTTGGCCCCCCAAGCCGCCCGTCAAGTGCGTGACAGATATGTCAATTATTTTAATGGTCGGGGGGCCATTGCAATGCAACAAGAGCTTTAAAATTTTATTAAAAAAATTAATTAAATTTTGGCAACAATCTCTTGTTTTGATTCTTGTTTGCATTTAGTTTTGTCTGTCTCCTAGTGAACTTGTAGTGGCAAGTGCATTTCCCTTTAGTTAATAAGGCCCTTTGTCACTGTAACCACACAAAAAAATACCAAACTGTTATTGATAAATAATAAGCCACACACATTGTAGTAGTAAAAACATTTTACTGTGTGCACATTGAAAGGTGCATTTTGTTTGAACGTGTTTATGTTTTTTTTTTATTTTTTTTGGTAACAATATTTATTTATTTTTTTTAGTTTAGGCATATTTGTATAAAATATACATTGTTTACAAAATTTGGCTTGACAACAGGGTTTTTAAAAACATAAGAACCAAAATATAACAGGAACTTACAAAGTTCAACATGTTAATAACGGTGCTGGTGATGTCACCCATGTAAAACAAAAAATTTGCAGATGCTCACAATTTGGGATTAAAAAAGGTTCAAGCCAACATTTGCTATCTCCCATCATGGGGAGCAATGAACGTGTTTTGTGTGTGCAGTCCCTTTGTTCCTCTCACAAACTAACATTATTCTGATGAAGGGGTTGCAAACACAAAACAAGTACAATGATATCCCCTGATGGAAGATAGCACATGATGACACACCATGTGCATCTGCAAAATTTTTTCATTAGTATTTATCAAGTTAAAACATTTTTTAAAGTTAAAACAATGACAATGAAATGAAGAACATGATTGATGTTTTTAGGCAAAAAGTTATTAGATTCTGCCCGAAACATCAATCATGTTCTTCATTTCCTGTTGCATGCTGTCCAGCCGATTTCCCATGTTGTCAGTTTGGTCACGCATTCTATCAATTTGGCCATTCCACACCATTATCTGCCCAATGAGTCTTTGTGCACTGTCTGTGCTAAATGGCTCTGCCGCTTGGCCTTCCACAACTAGAACATCACCTAAAATTTGTGGATAAAAAAATTTTGTAAAATACGCACGCCTAAATAGATTAACTTAAGCTGGGGTGTCAGTCACTCACTTGGTGGGGTGGAAATATTGCACACTTCCTCCACCTCTCCTTCCTCCAGCTCCAGGGGTGGGCGTGGTCTTGGGATGGGGCTTGGGGTAATTTCAGCTTCAGGCTGGTGACTTGGAGGGTCCTGGGATCCTTGGACTGTTGTCTGAGTCTTTTCTCCCCTATGAGAATTAAACAAAAGGTATAGTTAAAACACAGTGATATTTCAGTCTTGAAAAACGAATATGAAACGTTGGTTAGAAGTTGTGGACAATTGTCATTTTGTTGCCCAAAAAATTTGGAAGACAGGATTAAAATTCACTCTGCCCAAAAATGCAAAACAATACACATTTTCATGCAAGTTTCACAGCTGCAGACACCTCAATTATCCCCTATGTGTATCAACCCCAAAAATTTTCTCAGTTGTCACATAGTACACTAGTGCTCGTGAGTCCAGATGTGGAAACAGCTGCTGTGTCCTGTCCTTACATTACACTGAATCATTTTTGAAGAAGCATTATAGTTTCAAACACATCTACACAACATCACCACATTTTTGGAATACGACAAATTATCAAGACCTAAATGTATGTCCAACCCTGTACCATCGTATTTGACGAAAAACAAACGTCATTTTCCTTGTCAAAAGGAGTTTATTGAGTATACAATGTTATAAAGATACATAAAGATACATAAAGTAAGTTTACAAGGATCTATAAAGTAAGCTCATTGTTTTACAGTAGGGTTTATATAGGTAAATATCATGAAATTTCAAATATTAAACATTGGGTTCACGTAAACCTAAATTAAAGATATATATCATTTCCTTAGTTACTTTTGTAGGTATTTAAATGATTTATACCTACTATACATATTGTTTACAAGTAGAGTGTATATAGGTCAAATAAATTCTGATAATGAGCTTTAATCTTAAGGTGGAGAAAAGGAAAGAGAAAGAAGAAAAAGGGTTGAAAGGTAGAGGTATGGTCCACAAGGTTGTCCCGCTCGTCAGTTTATTATTCTTTTTAGTTCTCTTTGAAGCCTTAGAATGGGTGTCTCTGTAAGTCATTTAATCTGTTACCATGGCAACAGGACAGAGTCATTGAAATTTGACAGGAACTGTTGTTTTATCCAAGGATGCCAAAGTTTTTCAAATTTTGGAATTTGATTTTGATCGATGGCTACCATCTTAGCATGGGACATTGTATTATTCATTCTGTGAATTGTTTCTGCTAGTACCAATGTAGGAGATTTCCATGCCTTGGCCACTGTTTGTTTTGCAGCCGTTATTAGTTGGATCATAAGTTTGAATTGAGAGAGTGTTAACCATTCCGGTTTTAGATTAAGTAAAGTTAAATATGGATCTGGTTGTATTATTTTTTTAAATATTTTAGATGCAATCACGAAGACTTCCTTCCAGAAGGTTTGGATTACTGGGCACGTCCACCATATGTGTAAATATGTGCCTATTTCTGGGCATCCTCGAAAACAAAGAGTTGAGGTATTAGGTGAATATTTTGCCACTCTAGCGGGTACAAGGTACCAGCGAGTTAGGACTTTATAATTTGTCTCCAGTGCCAAGATGTTGGGTGAAGATGACTTAGATGTGAGCCATATATTAGACCAGTCCGTGTCTTCTAAAGTTTGTCCCAGGTCCTCCTCCCACCTCTGAATGTAAGAGGGTCTATTAAGATTTGCTACTCCATATAATTGATTATAAAGTGATGAAATTGTACCTTTAGCAAATGGTTCTTTTGTACAGATTGATTCAAAAATGGATAATTGGGATAATGGTGTATCCCCCTTTAGGAATGGTGTATAGAAATTTTTTGATTTGGAGATATCTAAATATCTCAGAGTTTGGTAGATCATATTTTTCTCTAAGCGATGGGAATGAAAGGAATGATTTAGATGCTATGAAGTCATTTAGTGTCTGAATGCCTGATGTTGTCCAAGCTTTAAAAGAATTTGGGTAGATCCATGCCGGATAAAAGGCCGGATTTCTGATAAAAGAAAGGAGAGGATTGTGTGGAGATTGTAACTGATATTTGGTTTTTAGTTTATCCCAGAGAGATAAGAAGTGTTTAGTTATGGGATTATGAATTTTAAAGCGGTCTTTAGGATCAAGCCATAATAAATTTGATATTAATAGAGGGTCATTTTCTGAAGCCTCTATAAATACCTATAATGGGATTTCCTGTTTTGCATGGTATTTGGACAGACTGGCCAAATGTGCTGCTCTGTAGTAGTTAGTAAAATTAGGGTATCTCAGGCCTCCTTTATTTTTGGGAAGATGTAGTGTGTGTATAGGTATACGTGGTTTAGAAGAGCCCCATATAAACGAAGTTGCTCTTTTTTGTACTATTCTCAAAAAATAGGAAGGAATTGGAATAGGGAGGACTCTGAATAGATAAAGCAATTTGGGTAGAATAGTCATTTTGATTGCATTAATCTTCCCTATCCAGGATAAAGGAAGTTGCGACCATTGTTTTATTAGATTTGTGATCTGTCTTAATACAGGAGGATAATTGGTTGAGAATAAGTCAGAATGAGATGCTGTTAAATGAATTCCAAGATATGGGATTGATTTTTCTGCCCATGTGAATGGGAGTGCAGCCCTAGCCGGGATCAATTCCATGTTTGTGAGTGAAATATTAAGCACTAGGCATTTCTTAGGATTAATCATAAGGCCGGATAGGGCTGCAAATCCATCAAGAGCTGGTATTAAGTTAGGACCAGAGACCTGTGGTGATGATAGAAAAAGTAATATATCGTCTGCAAATATACATAATTTGTGTGTAATACCTCCTACTTCAATGCCAGTTATAGTTTGGTTTGTTCTGATGTATTGGGCCATGGGTTCGAGTATAAGGGCAAATAATAAGGGAGATAATGGGCAACCCTGTCGGGTACCTCTTTCGATATTAAAGGCTTCAGATTTGTATCCAGCATATTTTATATAGGCTTTGGGTTTATTATATAATGCTTTGATCCATGTTAAAAAGCGGGGTCCAAAACCCCATTTTTGTAATGAATATTGCATATATTGCCAGGATACTGTGTCAAATGCCCTCTTAATATCGAGAGATAGAAAACATAAAGGGATTTTCCGTTTTTTAGCAATATGTGCCAATAACACTGCCCTGCGTATATTATCGCCTGCCTGTCTATTTGGCATGAAGCCTACTTGATCTCTATGTATTAATTTTCCTATAATGCTATTGAGGCGTTTTGCTATTATTTTTGCTAATAATTTAATATCGAGGTTTAACAGAGAGATAGGCCGATAATTCACACAGGAAGTATCATCAGAAAGGGGTTTTGGGATCATACAAACAATTGCCATTAGTGTTTCTTGCCGAAAAGAATGTCCATCTAGAAGTTTGTTAAAGTTTCAGTGAGAATGGGAGAGAGTATTTCTGAGAATGTTTTATAGTATAAAGCCGAGTAGCCGTCTGGGCCTGGTCTTTTGTTAAGTTTTAGGTCTTTTATGGCGTTAGCAACTTCATCTATAGTTATAGGCTCATCCAAACTGCTTTTTTGATTCTGAGATAACTCAGGTAAGGTTATTTTTGAGAAGAAGGATTCAGCTTCTGTAGGATTAAATTCATTGTTTGTCTTGTATAAAGTTGCGAGATGTGAGTGAAATTTATGGACTATTTTAACTGGATTACAAGTGTAAACATTTTTTGATAATTTCAAACGTATTGGTTTGAAAGATTTGTTAGTTGAATTTAATGCCCGAGCCAAATATGTACCTGGTTTGTTTGTATTCATGTAGAAATTGTGTTTGGAGCGTTTGAGGGATTTATCAACTGACTCAGTGAGAAATAGATCGTATTCCAATCTAAATTTTTCCAGATGAGATTTTTTACTCTGAGATGGATTATCTTGAAATGATATGTAGGCTGCATTAAAATTGAGTTCTAGTTTTTTTGCTAGATTTTTGCGTTCCCGTTTAAATAGTGCCATTTGTCTTTGTATTGTACCACGCAAGACAGGCTTATGAGCTTCCCACGGTGTTATTGGGGAGATGTCTGTTGTATTATTAATTGATATGTATTCCTTTAAAGCTTGTTCAATGGCCATCTGATGTAGTGGGTGTTTGAGCATTATGTTTGGTAAGTACCACGTTGGGTCATGCGCTTTTGGTATGGCTGAGGCTATAGTAGTGTATACTGCATTATGGTCAGACCACGGAATCGGAATTATATCTGATGCAATAATTTCTGGTATCATTCCTATTGTTAGAAAAATATGATCTATTCTGGTGAAGGTTTGATGAGGGTGTGAGAAATAAGTGAATTTCTTTTTCATTGGGTTACTTTCTCTCCATGAATCTACCAGATTGTATTTGGAAAGAAGTTGAGAAAAAGGTAATCTAGAGGTTATTTTGGATGGTGTAAAAGGTGATTTATCTAGAAATGGGAGGAGGACCTGGTTCGAATCCCCACACATTATCACTGTTCCTATTTTGTGTGTATTAATCACTTGTAATATATGTGAGAGGAATGGTGTAGGTTGTTTGTTAGGAGCGTAGTAGGAAATCACCGTGATTGCTGTATCCATTATATAACCCATGAGTATCAGGTATCTACCTTCTGGGTCTTTAATTTCTGATGATAAGGTGAATGGTGTGGATCGGTGAAATGCAATTAGAGTTCCCCTTTGCTTGGTACAGGCAGAAGCCGTGTAAATTTGTTGATAAAAAGGAGAAATATATTTTGGAGTAGAATCTTTGGTGAAGTGTGTTTCTTGGAGGCATACTATGTGAGCCTTCTTGTTATGGAAAGTACGGAAGGCTTTGGTCCTTTTTTGAGGGACATTTATTCCCTGAACATTCAGGGAAAGTATATTCAGTGGTGCCATGGCAATAGATCAAATAGTTTTGACTTACTTTTTGTTATGCAGAGCTGACTGCGCAGATCAACCTGTGTGGACTGCAGAGATGAATAGATAGAAAAGAAACCAGTGAATTCTGGAGTAAAGAGTAAACAAAAAACATATGAGATTAGATGATACATTGTATAAATTATTTTTTGCAAGTAATCACAATTTACCCATGAAAGAGAATAAATATCTCTCTCAGGGGAATAAGTGCCTTCGTCACACTCCCACATAATATGGTTGGGAGAATGAGGAGGGCTAATGGGGGTACACAGATCTTCCGCTTACAGGAGAGAAGTGCTATGTCAAAAGACATCAAAATGATGTTTCATTAATTGGAGTGCAGAATATAGTTTTTGTTGAAATTATTTATTCCAGGGTGGTTGTATATGGTTAGTCTTGCCCTAGGCTAAATAATTCAGTTAGAAAGGTACTGTTAATAACTTTGGTATTGATGAAGATAGTTTGAATTATTTTGGGATTTTAACCCTTTTAGAGTAAACAATTACATATTTTATTCATATGTAACTGTTTAGATATGTTAACTCATAAAATTGAGGTTGTATTGCTTCAGATTAGAATAAACAAAAACATAATTCTAGGAACTAGTTAGGTAATAATATATTTGTTTTAAGAAAAGAAAGAAAAAGCTTCCATTACTTCTGGATTATTGAACATATTTGTCCTAAAAAGTAATAAATCTATTGTTATTACCTGATAATATATAACTGAACAAGAATTTCCTTATTTCACTTATATATTCTAAGGCTATATGAATCAGAAGTAATAAGAAATATAACTGGAATGTAACATGATCCCACACAGTGTGTGACTATCAGAATGCAGTTACATTCAGTTATAAATATAGGTTTTTTATAGAGAACCATCTCTTAGTATAATAAATGAAGAGATATCAGGAATTAGGATGTCAGTCCATTGAATCTTCTTGGTCCATGGATGATGTGGCATAACGGCCTCTTTTGTGAGAATGATGATTCCCATTTTGTTCTGAAATTTTCTGGGTGCTGCCTGAAGGTGAAGATGACGCCATTCTTCTGCGTGTGGGAGTGTTGCTGCTTGTGGGTTCTGTCAGATTTAATTTTAAAAGGGTTTGTTGTAGTTCATCTGCTGATCTGCTTCTGTAAATTGTACCTTGGTAGTTAAATCTGACTGAAAAGGGGAAGCCCCATTGATACATATTGTTGTGGCGTTGCAGTTCCATTAGTTGGGGTTTCATGGATCGTCTTTTAGTAATAGTAAGTTGGGATAGGTCAGCAAAAATTTGATAATTGTGTCCTTGAAAATTAAGTTCCTTTTTTTCTCTTGCAGCAATTAGTATTTGTTCTTTCGTTCTGTAATAATGAAATTTTGTGATTATATCACGTGGGGGTCCATCTTTCTTTTTGGCTGTGAGGGCTCTGTGTACTCTGTCCAGTTCTAAACGTTCAATAGGGATATCTGGCTTTATTTCTTGTAATAGAGCAGTAATAGTAGATTGCAGGTCTGTCACAGTTTCAGGTATTCCCCTTATGCGCAAGTTTGAACGTCTGGCTCTATTTTCGTAATCTTCGAGCTTAGTTTGAAGTATTAAATTCTCTTTTTTTAATTGTTCCAATTCTGTTATATTTTCTTGGGTTGTAATTTCAATTTCATCCATTTTTATTTCTAAGGCTGCGGTGCGGTTTCCCAGCTCTCTTATTTCTTTGGTTAGGCTTTTTGTTATTTGGTCTGAGGTTTGTTTTAAAGCCTTATGAAGCATCTTTTCAAATTGTAATAATATTACTGGGGATACTGAGGAGGCTTGTGGAGAAGTTTGTGAGAGGATTTGTTCTGTATCTGACTCAAATGGAGAGTCTTGCTGTGACATTTTCTGTCTGTGAGAGCGCCCTGATGCTGTATCTTGTGAGGTGACTGGAGCTGCTTCAGCTGCAGTGAGTGCCTGTGAGCTCTTTGTGAGGTGATTTTTATTTCTGCCACGGTTTCCTCCCAGTACCATATTTCCTGCGCAAACTTTCACAGTTTGTTCCCTGGGGCAAAAAGGTTCAAATGGATACCTTTTGAGCCTGCAGGCTCCGCTTTGTCCTTCTCTTCTCTCCTCAACGGTGTGGAGCTCTAACAATGCATGTCTGCTCTGCTAGGCTCCGCCTCCTGCCCTCCCAAACGTCATTTTCTTAGTATCATATGTATTTTCAAAAGAACGGTCTTTACGAACGATGCTGTATAAACGAAAAGCATATGGATCAGCATGCAAGTTAAGTATCTCATTCGAAACACACAACAAGTACTTACTTTTTTAAAGCAGCTTCTTTATTCGCCAATATTGTTCAGGCTCTCTACTTATGAGGTCAGACCACCGCTTCCTCAATTGTTCTTTAGCCTGTTTAGTGCCAAATTTTTGTTCAAGAGCGGTGACAACTGAGGCCATTATTTTGTCCTTCCGCATATTGGGTCGGGTGTACGGTCCTTTTTTGCCATCATAGTCCTCCCTTCTCAATATGGACACCATCTCCACCATCTCTTCAAAGGCCATGCTGGTGGCCTTATATCTCCTCCTGGATCTGGATGGTTGTGGCTCCGGGCTTTCCTCCACGCTACTTGCAGATAATCTCCCCACCATCTTTCTCTATATACTGCCACTGCGCAACTAAGAGTGAAGGGGCGGGGACAAATCATACTAAAGAACGTCAGGGGCAGGCGACGCAGGTGTAGCATGACACATGCGCAGTGTATATAAAGTGATTACGCTGGCCTACGTATGTCCGAGCAGAAGTAGCGAGCGTCAGAAACGAAGGTAAGATTAAACGTGGGCGTGTGTTTGGTGAATGTGTTTGGTGTGTGTGTGTGTGTATATGTGTACCCTAGATTCAGCCAAAAATAATACTGGGAGTTTGGACTGACATTACAGTTTTTATCTTGTGTCTTGTCTTTCAGCAAAAATGAATCCTTTTAAGGTGGAAGAATTTTTGACACGTTTCATTGATTTGTATCAAGTAAAAAGAAACCTGTGGGAGGTCAAACGCCCATTATATTCAAATAGAGATGCAAGGAAGGCAACACTGGGCACACTTTTGGAATTTGTGAAGACTCGAGTCCCCCAGGCAGACCTTAAGTTTCTGGACAGTAAAATTGGTATCTTGCGCAATATGTACAGGCGGGAACACAATAAGATCCAGGAGTCGCGCAGATCTGGAGCAGCAGCAGACCAGGTTTATGTCCCCTAGCTGTGGTACTACCAAAAACTGCGATTTCTGGATGACCAGACAGAAGCGAGGCAATTACTTTTGACCCTTCCCTCCAGCCTTCCCTCCACCCTTCCCTCCAGCCTTCCCTCCACCCTTCCCTCCACCCCAGCTGAGGAGTCCCAAGAAGAACTGGGCCCTTTCATCCTTGATGAAGTGAATGCGCCCAGCTTCAGCCAGGTATACCTTTTTGGTGAATTTGGGATTGTGTAAATATTAATGATGTAAACCTAAAACATTTTGAAGTGCTTCACCAAAAATGACTTCATCACAATTATTAATATGTAGACATATCACTAGACAGTAGTGGCCAAAAATATACTTCAAATATTGCTGAGCAGCTAGAATAATGGTGGAGTCAAAAAGATAGCCTTTACTATTTGTTTAGAATTATATTTGCAAGTCATGAGCTGAAAATTGTGTGTGATTGCGTAACCCAAAATTACAACTACTGGTATGTCCCTTTTTTTTACCCAGGAAGAGCTCTGCCAGGAGGAGGCCATGCCCAGAGGTATACAGGAGGAGGCCTTGCCCAGTGGGAGAGAGGAGGAGGCCGTGGCTGGGCCCAGTTGAAGCCTCACGGAATGTCAGGTGCCTCCCCTCCGCATTAGCACAAAAAGGCCCAGGAAGATTACCCAAACTGAGGAGGAATTACCATGCCTCATTCGCGAAGCCAGCAAAATCCTCAGCACACCACCCAATGCTGAAGAGGCGTATGGAACATATATGGCCACCAGATTGCTGGAACTAGAAAAGGGGCAACGCCTCCTCTGTGAGGGTCTTATTTTTCAAGCGTATCAGAAGGGCTTGAGAGGGGAGCTTACTGAAAAAAACATATATAGCAGATGAAGCCACTGCTCCTGCTACTCCTCCTCCTCCTCCTCCTCCTTCTCCTCCTCCTTCTCCTCCTCCTCCTCCTCCTGCCCCAAGTACACCATCAGAGGCACAGCCTCCAAGGAAGGCTGCAGAGAAGCATGGAGGGAAGGCTCCAAGGTAGCGTGCAGGGAAGGGTTGAGGTAGAAAGATCTCGCGCATAAAATCTATTCACACATATTGTAAAATAACTAATAATAAAAAATTACAAAAAAATTAAAACAGTGGAAATACTGTGGATAAAATAAACATTAACTATCACACTAATCCATATATATAGAAATGCAAAACCAAAGTGAACTGTGCTTGGTGTCAATGTATCAAGGATAAAGTTCATAAAGTGAACAGGTGAATGACTAAATTTGGCTGTGAAGCTTCATAAGTTGACTGGAGTTGAATTAGTTAATAGATGGGTAAAGGTTCATGCAGGTCTTCATGAAAAATATACCGATAGCATTAGGCTCTCAGAACTCTCACCTTAAAACCGATAAAATCAGGCATCATTAGGTGTCTTATGTTGGGGCTGCATATTGCATCTCAGTGGTATTCAGACATTCCCATCTGTTGGTGGTGGCTTAGTTCTTTTCCTTCCTGCTCCTCATACAATAGATATGCCTATTAGAGCAAATTCCACCAAGGCTCAAATGGCCCCGTGGAAAAGAAAAGGGGAAAAAAAGAAAGCCTCCAATGGTGTAGTATTAGGATGAGTAAACAAGCTTTATTTACGGGCTAAAAAGTGGGCTCTTACATTTAAAAACAATAAAAATCGCATATACAGAAGGAACGCCGTTTGGGGCGCCTCCTTACGTGACTTCCTGTTTACATCTGCTCTCCGCCACGCCCTACGCATTACATCACTGCTCGTGACTTCATCTGGGGAACCGGATTGGTCAGAGAGGGATGTCTTTTATGTTATTGAACCGGAAGTGTTGTAGCGGCCATTTCCTTGTGGTCCGCTTGTATGTATCAGCGCGGCCATCTTTACGGTGGCGAATACATATAGATAGCGGCCATATTCTTGTAGATGGGACATTGACTGTCATGAATGCTGCTGTATGCAATTATGTAAACTGGATACTTGCTAACGCATTCATGAATATATATTTAATTAAGATATAGTGACAGGGATACTACAAAAATACTTCAGAGGGAAAGTAAATTAAAATCAAATATATTTGATTGGGCACGTCAGTCGTATACCACGGTACATAAGGAGATGTCCTCATACATGTGCATAATTTAAATAAAATATGGATACGTAGGTAGACAGGTATATAGTGTGCATACAAGCTAAGTACATACCGATACTTTTAAAATGAATTACATTAAATCATGGAAATATCCATGACATGCAGATAAAATATGAATAAAAAAAATATATAAAACTGGTGAATAAAATAAATGAATGTAAATGAGACAAATTATATAAAAATAATTAAAAAGTTATTTAGGAATTGTTGAGAAAGCAACTTAGGTCAAACTCCACGTTCATACCTCTGGGGGTTAATGTACGCATAGTGTGTATCCAGTAGAACTCTCTTTGACTTATAGTCCTTATTTTGTGGCTACCTCTCCATGACCCTTTGTATTTTTCTATACCCCAAAATTGGAGGTGTATTGGGTCCTGATTGTGTACTGCTGCAAAATGTTTTGATACATTGTGCTTGGGGTTTCCCTTTTTAATGTTTTGGATATGTTCTTTTATTCTGACTTTGAGGGCTCTCTTGGTACGTCCTACATATTGAAGTTTGCAGCTGCATTGCAGCACATATACTACCCCCTCAGTATGGCATCCTATAAAGTCGCTGATCTTGAATGTCTCTCTTGTGGTAATAGCTGTGAATTCTGTCCCTTTGCCCTTAAATTTCTGGGCATGTTTACATGCATAGCAATTTCTGCAGGGAAGAAACCCTTTCCTGTGAAAAAGGAATATGATGCTTTGTAGGGAGGTTCTATTACTGATTTCACCACCATGTCTCTAATGGTCAGTGCTCTCTTGTATATAATGCTTGGTAGATCCGGCAGTGTGTTGTTTAGGTCTTTGTCGTTCTTAAGAATATGCCAGTGACATTGAATTATTTTTGATATTTGTTTGTACTGTACATTGTAGTCTAAAATTAGGCTCAGTGTCTCTTGTTGGAATGTTTTTTTGGGGTTATTTTCCAACATTTTGGTTCTATCCATATTATTGACTTGTTGAATTTGTTCTTCTATCCATGCATCCTCATACCCTTTTGTCTTGAATCTTGTTCCAATTAATCTAGCTTGTTCTTTGTAATCTTCTCTTGTACAGTTCCTTTTGATTCTGACAAATTGTCCTTCTGGGATATTGTAAAGCCATGGTTTATAATGGCAGCTATCTACAGAGAGGTAGCTGTTGGTGTCCATATTTTTGAAAAAGGTTTTAGTTATCAATTTGTCTCCTTCTAGGCTGATCTATAAATCAAGAAATTCAACTGATTTTTTATCTATATTCCATGACAGGTGTATGTTCTTCTCGTTTGTGTTCAGTTTGTTTAGGAACTGTTCAAGTCCCTCTTTTTTACCGTTCCAGACTATGATTACATCATCGATGTATCTTTTGTACAAAGTGAGTTCCGCAGGTGTATCTCCATAGACAGATTGATCTTCCCACTGTGCCATAAAGGCATTGGCCACACTTGGTGTGAACTTCGCTTCCATCGCAATATCGATGGCTTGTTTATAATATGTCTGATCATGCCAAAAGTAGTTGCACTTTAAGCAAACATCTAGACATTTAATGAGATATTTTCTCTGTTTGCACATCAGATTGCTATACTTTCTAAGAAGCCACTTTGTTGCTGAGCACGCATCGTGGTGTTGAACAATGGTGTATAGCGAACTTACATCCGCCGTGGCTAGTAATGTTCTTCCTTCTAGCACTGGTAGTGTGTCTAGAAGCTGTAACACATGTTTCGTATCTTTCAGGTAGGCCGGTGTATGTTGTACTGCTGGTTGAATAAATTGGTCCAAATATTGTCCCACTCTAGATGTAAGGGAATCAATCCCATTCCTACGATTGGTCTACCTGGTGGGTTGTCTAGCAATTTATGAATTTTTGGAACCGTGTAGATAACCGGTATTCTGCATGCTTCCGGTATGAGGTACTTTGATTCTTTTTTGTTCAGTATGTCAACAACGCCCAACAACACCAGGGTCACAATGCCAACATGCATCACGCATGCATGATTTCGTTTTAAACAGCTAAGGAGTTTTTATCTTGTCACTTCTGTTGTAAGTGCTTTTATCTATTGAATTTCACTACTGCATTTAAATAAATCAAACAGTATTAGTCAATCTACACTATTGGAGTCCCCCTTTCTTTTCTTGGGATTTGTGGCTTATTTGTGCCTGGTCAATTTGGGAAGAAGCATTGGAAGGAACCCCTGGGAGTATTCCCTCTACACTGGTGCCCCCGTCACTCCGGACCATCCGTTTAACGAGGAGACCGGCAGGACAACCTAAGGAATCTATTGCGAGACATCTCCAGGAGTCCATCTTCCACTACTAAGCCTGTATTGACCCCCCTGAGTAAGGGTGGTCGTAGGCTCTCTGGTAAGCCTCCAACTTTATCATCTGGTGGCGGGCTGTACTAGCGGTGGACCATGTAACTCCGGACCCTGCATTGGCTTTTTTGTGGACTTGTCTTTTCACTCATCACATTTATGAACTTTATTTTTATTATTTTGCACTTGTGTTCTATCTTGCATACACCCTTTTAGGGTATGGTTTCATACCAGCTAACATCACTTATTGATTTCCACTATTGTATTCTAACTTTATGACTTAATAATTTTTCACAATATAACTGTCAGGAGCCAGGGAGCGTCTCCGCTCGCCGGGCTCCGGTGCGCATGCGCACGGGACGAGCGCTTCGCCGCACACCCGTCCGCGGCCTGATGGTGCGGCGCGCGCGGGTGCACGGCGGTCCCCGTGTGCGCGCCGTAGCCCGTGCGGGTGCCCGGTAGCGCGTCACACTGACGCGCTCGCCGGGCAGGGGGGCTATATCTGACGGCTCCAGCACCCAGTCGGGTTGCTGGTTTGTCGTCAGCTCTCCCTGTTCTCTGAGCCTGTGTTACCTTGTACTTCTGCCTGATCTGTGTACCGAACCTCTGCTGGCCTGTTTAACTACTACTCTCCCGGATTGTCCCTTGTACTTTTGCCTGATCTGTGTACCGAACCTCTGCTGGCCTGTTTAACCACTACTCTCCCGGATTGTGCCTTGTACTTTTGCCTGATCTGTGTACCGAACCTCTGCTGGACTGTTAACCACTACTCTCCCGGATTGTCCCTTGTACTTCTGCCTGATCTGTGTACTGAACCCTGGCCTGTTTAACCACTGCTCTGCTGGACAATCCTATCTATAACCTACCTGATCTGTGTACCAAACCCCTGGCCTGTTTAACTACTACTCTGCTGGACTATCTTGATTATACCTGTCAGATCTGTGCACCGAATCCTGGCCTGCTTAACCACCGCGCTGCTGGATCTTGTGATACCCTGATTATTACCTGCCTGTTCCCTAACCTCTTCTTGTGTTTTCAGCCCGGCTCCCTGCGGATCCCAGGACACCCGCTTCCAGCTTCTGAACCTTCTATCCTTCTGGAAGCCCGTGCCTCCGCGTGCCCTCAGCCTCCTGTACCCATTTCGGGGGTCTGGGTGCGCGTGGTCGTAAGGGCGAGCCGCTCTCGGCATCTCAGCCTCGGTGAGTATTTGTCCGTGACAGTACAAACCAGCCAGATGTCTGAGGCCGACAGAGCGCGCTCTCCTCTGGAGATCCTGTGCCAACAAGTATCTACCCTCGCGGACTCCGTACAGAAGTTACAAGAAGGTTATACACAAATTGATAACCGTCTGCAGCAGATTACCGGGTTACTACCCTCCGCAGCCGCAGCTCCTGCACCCAGCAGTGGGGGTCCACTTCCCCAAGCTCCGGCCAACCCCACTGTGGTCATGGCTCTTCCTGAGCCCAGGGTCCCTACACCTGAACGGTTCTCGGGAGACCGCAAGAAGTTTAGGGCTTTTAAAAATGCATGTTCCCTCTACTTCGCCCTACAGCCGAGAACCTTCTCCTCAGAAATCGTCAAGGTGGGGTTTGTGATTTCCCTGCTATCCGAAGAACCCCAGGCTTGGGCCCACAGCCTGATGGAACAGAGCAGTCCTGCCCTGAACACTATCGAGGCCTTCTTTGAGAGCATGACCCAGCTCTACGATGATCCGCAACGCATGGCCACGGCCGAAGCTATCTTGCACCATTTGTCCCAAGGAAGAAGACCTATTGAGGACTATACAGTGGAGTTCCGTAAGTGGGCGGCCGATACCAATTGGAATGAGCCGGCCCTGCGTTATCAATACCGTCAAGGCTTGTCTGAATTACTCAAAGATGAGTTAGCTAGGATGGAGACCCCTGCTTCCCTAGAGGAACTCATTCAAGCAGCTACAAAGCTCGATCGGCGTCTTCGGGAGCGGCGCTCAGAACGGTTTCAGCTGCCTCGCCCTGCCTGGGCGTCGCCAAGACCTCACTCTACGGTACCCTCAACTTCATCTTCAGTTACCACTGCATCGGTCCCTGAGGTCGAACCAATGCAGCTCGGCTTGGTCCGAGGTCCGTTGACCTCCGAAGAGAAGCAGCGCAGGCGGCAGTCTAACCTTTGCCTCTATTGCGGAGGAACCGGACACTTCCTGCGCAGCTGTCCGATCAGGCCTAGTAAGTTCCCTCAGTCAAACGTATTGAACTTTCCAAACAATAACATTCCCAAGGCTTATGTGATGTTGTTTGTTTCTCTACAGCTTCCGGAAAGGGAGACTCGCCTGCAGGCCATCGTTGATTCCGGGGCCTGCAGTTGTTTCATAGATTCCACCTTGGCACACAGATTGAAGATCCCTCTACAAACCAAAAAGCAGGATCTACAAATACATCTGGCCGACGGATCCCTTCCTTGCTCTGGTCCCATCACCCAGGAGACCCAACCTATTTCAGTAGTCACAGACTCCGGCCACCGGGAGTTCTTACGGCTTGACCTAATTCGTTCACCAATCTTTCCCATCATACTTGGCCTACCATGGTTACAAGCTCACGATCCACTAATCAAATGGAGCACCAAGTCAGTATCCTTCTCTTCTCAGTATTGCTCTCAGCACTGCCTGCTCCCGGATTCCAAAGTTTGCGCCACAATGGCGGTACCACCAGACAATCTCCAACACGTCCCCTCCGAGTACCTCGAGTTTCAAGAGGTTTTCAGTAAACAAATGGCTGACCGCCTACCACCTCACAGGGCCTACGACTGTCCAATTGACCTTCTTCCTGGATCCGAGATTCCATTTGGCCGGATATTTCCCCTTTCTGAAACCGAGCTGGAGGCTCTAAAGCAGTACATAGACGAAAATCTTGAGAAAGGTTTCATCCGCCCTTCATCCTCACCCGCCGGAGCGGGTATCTTTTTCGTTGGGAAGAAAGATGGTACCCTAAGACCCTGCGTAGACTATCGACAACTTAACAACATCACAATTAAGAACCAGTACCCGTTGCCTCTCATTCCTGAGTTATTCCAGAGGTTCCGATCAGCCAAGGTGTTCTCTAAACTCGACCTCCGAGGGGCCTACAATCTCGTCAGGATCAGGGCTGGAGACGAATGGAAGACGGCCTTTAGATCCAGATTCGGTCACTTCGAGTATTTAGTGATGCCATTCGGTCTCTGCAACGCTCCAGCTACCTTCCAACATCTAGTGAATGACATATTTCGACAATATCTAGATGACTTCCTTGTGGTATATCTGGACGATATCCTTATCTTCTCTCCTACGCTAGAGATGCACAGGAGGCACGTTAAAACGGTTCTTGCTATTCTTCTACAACACAAGCTATACCTGAAAGCCGAAAAGTGTGAGTTTGAGAGATCAACCATACAATTCTTGGGATTCATACTCTCTACCAATGGGGTTGCAATGGATCCCCAGAAGATTCAGGCAATTCAGGAGTGGCCAGCTCCATCTAATAAAAAAGGAGTACAGAGGTTTATAGGATTCGCCAATTTCTATCGGAAATTTATTGTGGGATTCTCAGCCATTGTGGCACCTATTACCCAATTAACTCGGCAGCATCATTCTTTCCAGTGGTCCGCAGCTGCTCAAGAGGCCTTCCTTAAGTTAAAAGAACTATTCAGTTCCGCTCCAATCCTCTGCCATCCTGACCCGACTCAACCCTTCGTACTGGAGGTAGACGCATCGGAAATCGCAACCGGAGCAATTCTTTCCCAGAGACAGGGACCAAAGGCCATTCTACATCCAGTAGCTTTCGCTTCTCGGAAACTCAGCCCACCGGAACTCAATTACGACGTGGGTGACAGAGAGCTGTTGGCTATAAAGTTTGCTTTGGAGGAATGGAGGTATCTGCTGGAGGGGGCAGTTCATCCGGTGATGATCTTTACGGATCACAAAAATCTCGAGTACCTCAGAACAGCAAGACGGTTAAAACCCCGCCAAGCCCGTTGGGCCCTTTTCTTCTCTCGCTTTAACTTCCATATAGCATACAGACCTGGGGCAAAGAACGGGAAGGCTGATGCCCTTTCACGGATGTTTTCCGCAGATTCCCAAATACCAACACCCAGCACGATCCTCTCTCCTCAAAATTTCCTCGGACTAACTCAAGCAGACTTAATATCCTCCATCAAATCGTCATCAGGCGCATGTACGGAACCAGCTGTGCATTCCCTGAAAAGATACAAAGATCTTTTCTGGATTAAAGGAAAAATATTTGTACCACAAGTGACTCGGCCCTTAGCCCTTCAGATGTGTCATGATCACAAGATGGCAGGACATTTTGGGAATAAGAAGACGGCTGAACTCCTTTCTCGTTCTTTTTGGTGGCCAGGATGGAGAAGGGATTGTAAGGAATATGTGGCGTCCTGTTCCCTGTGCCAGAGAAACAAGGGCCAAAACACCAAATCCTGGGGTCTGCTCAGACCTTTGCCCATTCCGGAACGACCATGGGCTGATGTGTCCATGGACTTCATCATTGACCTACCCAGCTCAGAGAGTTTCTCCACCATCCTTGTTGTTGTCGACCGCCTTTCCAAAATGGCCCACTTTCTGCCCATGAGGGGTACTCCCTCTGCCGTAGACACGGCCAACATCTTTCTAAAGGAGGTTGTTAGGCTCCATGGGATACCAAGGAGCATCGTGTCGGACAGAGGCGTCCAGTTCACGTCCAAATTCTGGAGGGAACTATGCAAGGCTTTGGGTATCAACATTTGTCTTTCTTCAGCTTATCATCCCCAAAGCAATGGCCAGACGGAGAGGACCAATCAGATGCTAGAGCAATACCTCCGCTGCTTCTGCTCGGGTTCTCAGGATGATTGGGCGAGCCTCCTCTCCTATGCTGAATTTGCGTACAATAACTCTATCCATGCCTCCACCAACCAGACTCCTTTCTGGACCAATTGCGGGTTCCATCCCACATCCTTCGCTAACAACATCCCCGAAACGGCAGTTCCTGCAGTCCAGGATAGGATAATTTCGTTACAATCCAACTTTCAAAAAATTCAAGACACACTACGCAAAACCCAGGAGGACTACAAGAAACAGTACGACCGGGGCAGAAAGGCAAACCCAAAATTTGACGTAGGAGACGAGGTCTGGCTGTCCACCGTTAATCTGAGATTACCGCTGCCATCTCGAAAGCTCGGGCCTAAATTCATTGGGCCTTTTCAAGTCAGGAGGATTATCAACCCTGTGGCTGTGGAGTTGACACTTCCCAAGACATATCGGATTCACCCCGTTTTCCATGTGTCACTATTGAAGCCTGTGGTGCCCAGCCCTTTTCCAGGAAGAAGAGAACCTCCTCCTCCGCCAGTCAGAATCGATGGCGAGAATGAATTCGAAGTGGAATCCATTCTTGGTTGCAGGAAGAGGGGCAGACAGTTACAGTACCTGATTCAATGGAAGGGGTACCCCCCGAAGATAATTCCTGGGAGCCCGCCAGGAATCTGCACGCTCCACAGTTAATTCGAGTGTTTCATCAAGATCGTCCGGAACTAATGGCCAGCCTTGGCGTCCAGTGTCCGCCCTCAGGAGGGGGGCACTGTCAGGAGCCAGGGAGCGTCTCCGCTCGCCGGGCTCCGGTGTGCATGCGCACGGGACGAGCGCTTCGCCGCACACCCGTCCACGGCCTGATGGTGCGGCGCGCACGGGTGCACGGCAGTCCCCGTGTGCGCGCCGTAGCCCGTGCGGGTGCCCGGTAGCGCGTCACACTGACGCGCTCGCCGGGCAGGGGGGCTATATCTGACGGCTCCAGCACCCAGTCAGGTTGCTGGTTTGTCATCAGCTCTCCCTGTTCTCTGAGCCTGTGTTACCTTGTACTTCTGCCTGATCTGTGTACCGAACCTCTGCTGGCCTGTTTAACCACTACTCTCCCGGATTGTCCCTTGTACTTTTGCCTGATCTGTGTACCGAACCTCTGCTGGCCTGTTTAACCACTACTCTCCCGGATTGTCCCTTGTACTTTTGCCTGATCTGTGTACCGAACCTCTGCTGGACTGTTAACCACTACTCTCCCGGATTGTCCCTTGTACTTCTGCCTGATCTGTGTACTGAACCCTGGCCTGTTTAACCACTGCTCTGCTGGACAATCCTATCTATAACCTGCCTGATCTATGTACCAAACCCCTGGCCTGTTTAACTACTACTCTGCTGGACTATCTTGATTATACCTGTCAGATCTGTGCACCGAATCCTGGCCTGCTTAACCACCGCGCTGCTGGATCTTGTGATACCCTGATTATTACCTGCCTGTTCCCTAACCTCTTCTTGTGTTTTCAGCCCGGCTCCCTGCGGATCCCAGGACACCCGCTTCCAGCTTCTGAACCTTCTATCCTTCTGGAAGCCCATGCCTCCGCGTGCCCTCAGCCTCCTGTACCCATTTCGGGGGTCTGGGTGCGCGTGGTCGTAAGGGCGAGCCGCTCTCGGCATCTCGGCCTCGGTGAGTATTTGTCCGTGACAATAACAATTTACACGTGTCTATAACATATATGTTCACTTTATCATTAGTCCAGCACTACACTGTCTTTTTTGATATATCCCACAGAGATACACTGTCCTCTAAAAAAAGCCTTGTGAGCCTCCCAGAGGACGGACGGGCTGGACATGGAACCAGTGGAAATATTCAGTTAGGGCAGTGAGAAGTTTATCTCTAGATTTGGGATGTTTTATTAGAGACTAGGGATGAGCTTCGTGTTCGAGTCGAACCCATGTTCGACTCGAACATCGGCTGTTCGATCGTTCGCCGAATTGCGAACGTTATGGGCCGTTCGCGCTAAATTCGTGTGGCGCGTCACGGCCCATAATTCACTGCGGCATCGCAGTGCATTGCTGGCTGATGATTGGCCAAGCATGCACTATGACCCGCATGCTTGGCCAATCACAGCGCCGTCAGTAGAGAGAGCTGTAATTGGCCAAAGCCAGGGTGGCTTTGGCCAATTATGGCTCAGGGGATTTAGTACACACCCCACACTATATAAGGCCGCCTGCACGGCGGCCCTGTGTAGTGTGTGTTCCGGTGTGCTGAGAGATAGAGAGAGAGAGAGACAGTGTCATTTGATTTGAGTTAGATAGATTAGGCAGAACAGTCAGTCAGTTAGCTGCACTTACAGTGTATTGTGTATATATATGCATCCCAGGTGTTGCATATATATATATACACTGTATTCAGTTTAGCTAGATCCGTTCCTGTTATCTTCTATCTAGACTATTTACATTTAATGCAGTGCGTCCTGCTCACAGTGTTCAGCTAGATCCGTTCCTGCTATTTACATTTAGTGCAGTGCGTCCTGCTCACAGTGTTCAGCTAGATCCATTCCTGTTATCTTCTAGACTATTTACATTTAGTGCAGTGCGTCCTGCTCACAGTGTTCAGCTAGATCCGTTCCTGCAATTTACATTTAGTGCAGTGCGTCCTGCTCACAGTGTTCAGCTAGATCCGTTCCTGCTATTTACATTTAGTGCAGTGCGTCCTGCTCACAGTGTTCAGCTAGATCCGTTCCTGCTATTTACATTTAGTGCAGTGCGTCCTGCTCACAGTGTTCAGCTAGATCCGTTCCTGTTATCTTCTAGACTATTTACATTTAGTGCAGTGCGTCCTGCTCACAGTGTTCAGCTAGATCCGTTCCTGCAATTTACATTTAGTGCAGTGCGTCCTGCTCACAGTGTTCAGCTAGATCCGTTCCTGCTATTTACATTTAGTGCAGTGCGTCCTGCTCACAGTGTTCAGCTAGATCCGTTCCTGCTATTTACATTTAGTGCAGTGCGTCCTGCTCACAGTGTTCAGCTAGATCCGTTCCTGCTATTTACATTTAGTGCAGTGCGTCCTGCTCACAGTGTTCAGCTAGATCCGTTCCTGCTATTTACATTTAGTGCAGTGCGTCCTGCTCACAGTGTTCAGCTAGATCCGTTCCTGTTAAATTCCTACTGACCGGCAGGCTTGTCTGGTTACAGTATATAAAGCTACCTGAAGAAAATTACAGGTGTTCTATTTGATCCTATTAGTACCACGGTCAGGCAGCTAGACTATTTACATTTAGTACAGTGCGTCCTGCTCACAGTGTTCAGCTAGATCCGTTCCTGTTATCTTCCTACTGACAGGCAGGCTTGTCTGGTTACAGTATATAAAGCTACCTGAAGAAAATTACAGGTGTTCTTTTTGATCCTATTAGTACCACGGTCAGGCAGCTAGACTATTTACATTTAGTACAGTGCGTCCTGCTCACAGTGTACAGCTAGATCCGTTCCTGTTATCTTCCTACTGACAGGCAGGCTTGTCTGGTTACAGTATATAAAGCTACCTGAAGAAAATTACAGGTGTTCTATTTGATCCTATTAGTACCACGGTCAGGCAGCTAGACTATTTACATTTAGTACAGTGCGTCCTGCTCACAGTGTTCAGCTAGATCCGTTCCTGTTATCTTCCTACTGACAGGCAGGCTTGTCTGGTTACAGTATATAAAGCTACTTGAAGAAAATTACAGGTGTTCTATCCCAGCTTAGTGCAGCTACAGGCCATTAGTATGTCTGGAAGGCCAAGAAGGAGAGGCAGACAGTCACAAGCCAATAAGAGAGGGCAAGCAGGCTCTGTGTCTAGTGCTGGTCGTGGAGACGGTGCATCCTCATCAGCACGTGGCCATGGGACACGCTTGGCCTTTTTTTCGGCAGCTGGCCATGTTGAGCCGCAACATGCGGAAGACTTGGTCGAGTGGATGACCAAGCCGTCCTCATCCTCCTCATCCTCTCTCACCCATGCCCAGGGTGCTTTGTCTGGCAAAGCAGCGGCCTCTTCCCTCAGCTCAATGTCATCAGTGACTCCTTCCCTAGCTCCACCATGTCCTCATGAGGATTCCCTCGAACTGTTTGACCACAGTGTTGGGTACATGCTCCAGGAGGATGCCCAGAGTTTGGAAGGCTCTGATGACGATACTGAGCTCGATGAAGGCAGTAACATGAGCGCGGACAGAGGGGGTGCCCAAGAAGGACAGCAATCTGGCAGTCATGCTCCCCCTGCTGCAGCATACTGCCAGGTTTGCTCCAGTGATGAGGAGGGAGGGGATGATGAGGTCACTGACTCAACGTGGGTGCCTGATAGGAGAGAGGAGGAGGAGGAGGAGGAGGAGGAGGAGGAGGAGGCGGCAGCACATCACCAACGAGGCAGGATGCCCTCCAGGGGCCAGCCTAAGGGCAGCACATTGACTGCATCACACCCCAAAGCTCCACATGTGCAGGGCGCTGCAGTCTCTGCGCGTTATTCAAAAAGTTCTTTGGTGTGGGCCTTTTTTGAGACGAGTGCATCAGATCGCACCGTTGCTATTTGCAACATATGTCTCAAGCGTATCTCGCGTGGCCAAAATACCTCCCGCTTGGGTACCACATGCTTGACCAGACATATGTTGACCTGCCATGCAGTTCGTTGGCAAGCGTATCTAAAAGACCCACACCAAAGAACAAAGAGGATCTCTCCTTGCTCCTCATCAGCTGAGATTTCCAACCCCACTAGACCTTCAGTCCTCTCTGAGACCTGCAGTGAGAGGAATGAAGGTGTAGAATTAGGTGTGTCACAGCCAAGTACTTGTGGGCAATCTGCTTTTGGTACACCGACGTCAGATTGTACCAGGCAAATTTCCCTGCCCCAGCTGCTGCACCGCCGAAAGAAGTTTGCTCCCAGCCATCCACATGCCCAGCGGTTGAATGCTAGCTTGGCAAAATTGCTAGCACTTCAACTGCTGCCTTTTCAGTTGGTAGACTCTGCCCCCTTCCGTGAGTTTGTGGAATGTGCGGTTCCTCAGTGGCAGGTACCCAAACGCCACTTTTTCTCACGGAAGGCGATTCCGGCTCTCTACCGGCATGTGGAAGGCAATGTCCATGCCTCGCTGGACAGGGCGGTCAGCGGTAAGGTGCATATTACCGCTGACTCATGGTCCAGCAGGCATGGACAGGGACGTTACCTAAGTTTCACGGCGCATTGGGTGACTCTGCTGGCAGCTGGGAAGGATGCAGGACAAGGTGCAGTAGTGTTGGAGGTTGTTCCGCCACCACGCCTCCAAAATGCTGATTGTGACACACCTCTCTCCTCCACCCCCTCCTCTTCTTCTTCCTCCATGGCCTCTTCCTCGGAACCAGCGGTGCTCCGTAGGCGTTCAAGGGGCTACGCAAGTACGCAGGCCAAAAGATGCCATGCGGTGCTTGAGCTGGTGTGCTTGGGGGACAGGAGCCACACTGGGGCAGAGGTTCTGTCAGCTCTGCAGGGGCAGGTTCAGAGGTGGTTGACGCCACACCAACTTAAGGCAGGAATGGTGGTTTGCGACAATGGCACCAACCTCCTCTCTGCCCTCCGACAGGGACAAATGACCCATGTGCCCTGTTTGGCTCACGTCCTTAACTTGGTGGTGCAGCGGTTCTTGGGCAGGTACCCGGGCTTACAGGATGTCCTGAGGCAGGCCAGGAAAGTCTGTGTGCATTTCCGCCGGTCATATAATGCCAGTGCTCGGCTGACGGACCTCCAAAAGGAGTTTAACCTGCCCAAGAACCGCCTAATCTGTGACATGCCCACCAGGTGGAACTCAACGTTGGCCATGCTGCAGCGGCTGCACACGCAGCAGAGGGCCATCAATGAGTACCTGTGCGACTATGGCACCAGGACAGGGTCAGGGGAGCTTGTTTTTTTTTCCCCACGCCAGTGGGCCATGATCAG
The DNA here is from genome assembly GCF_042186555.1 of Aquarana catesbeiana. Lineage (NCBI taxonomy): Eukaryota > Metazoa > Chordata > Amphibia > Anura > Ranidae > Aquarana > Aquarana catesbeiana. The sequence continues at coordinate 160,616,381 of NC_133334.1, read as the reverse complement.
GGATGCATGCACTGTCCTGTCACCATTCGAGGAGGCCACGAGGATGGTGAGCAGTGACAGTGCATGCATCAGTGACACTGTCCCCCTTGTCCACCTGTTGGAGCACACGCTGCGTGGAATAATGGACAGGGCACTTGAGGCAGAACAGAGGCAGGAAGAGGAGGACTTCCTTAGCTCTCAAGGCCCCCTTTATCCAGACAGTGTTCCTGCGTGCCCGCCGATCACACAGGAAGAGGACGAGGAGGAAGAGGAGGAGGAGGAAGATTGTGTCAGTATGGAGGTGGAGCCTGGCACTCAGCATCAGCAGCAGTCTTTAAGGGATCAGTCCCAAGAAACACATGGACTTGTACGTGGCTGGGAGGAGGTGGCTGCGGACCATGTCGTTCTTAGTGACCCAGAGGACTCCGGACCGAATGCCTCAGCAAACCTACGCTGCATGGCCTCCCTGATCCTGCAAAGCCTGCGTAAGGATCCTCGTATTCGTGGTATCAAGGAGAAGGACCAATACTGGCTGGCAACCCTCCTTGATCCACGTTACAAGGGTAAGGTTGCGGACCTTATCTTGCCATCGCAGAGGGAGCAGAGGATGAAACATCTTTGGGAGGCCTTGCAGAAAGGTCTGTGCAACGCGTTCCCAGAGACTGGGAGGTTACAAACTCCTGTTTCTGGACAACGTGTTGCTGAGGCTTCGGTCAGTCAAAGAAGGAGCGGTGGAGAAGGTGGCCGTCTGACCGATGCGTTCAGACAATTTTTTGGTCCGCAGCCCCAAGGTATGATCGGTTCCAGCAACCATCGCCAGCGTCTGTTTTACATGGTGCAGGAATACCTAGGGGCAAGATCAGACTTGGACACCTTTCCCACCGAAAATCCTCTGGGTTACTGGGTCTTGAGGATGGATCACTGGCCAGAGCTTGCACAGTATGCAATTGAGCTACTGGCCTGTCCTGCATCCAGCGTTCTTTCGGAACGCACATTCAGTGCTGCTGGAGGCGTGGTAACCGATCACAGGGTGCGTCTGTCCACCGACTCGGTCGATCGGCTGACCTTCATAAAAATGAATGAGTCTTGGATCACCACCAGCTACCAAGCACCTGATGCTGATGTAACCGAATAATTTTTTTTGAAATCTCAGATCCCTTCAAAGACTGCCTATGCTGATGCTGAGTGACTATCCCTGAGTAATTATCCTCTTCCTCCTCAATCATCACGCTGATAGCTTGTAAGAACATTTTTGGTTCTGGGCGCCACCACCAGTGCCTAAGGCACAATTTTTCAGCCCCTGTTTAACAGGGGCGTGTAATTACAATTTTTGATGTAATACTTTGCAGCAGGGCTCGTTCCTGCATTCCAACTAGAGTGTCTGTGAGGGGTTGCAGTGTTGTGGCACCAGCACCAGTGCCTAGGGCCCAATTTTTCTGCCCCTGTCTAACAGGGGCGTGTAATTACAATTTTTGATGCAATACTTTGCAGCAGGGCTCGTTCCTGCGTTCCAACTAGAGTGTCTGTGAGGGGTTGCAGTGTTGTGGCACCAGCACCAGTGCCTAAGGCCCAATTTTTCTGCCCCTGTCTAACAGGGGCGTGTAATTACAATTTTTGAAGCAATAATTTGCAGCAGGGCTCGTTCCTGCGTTCCAACTAGAGTGTCTGTGAGGGGTTGCAGTGTTGTGGCACCAGCACCAGTGCCTAAGGCCTAATTTTTCAGCTCCTGTTCAACAGGGGCATGTAATTACAATTCTTGATCTAATATTTCACAGCAGGGCCCTGTGAGGGCTTACAGTGTTGTGGCCACAGCAACACCTAAGGCCCAAATTTCTGCTGAGTATATAGGGCAGGACCCTACTTTCAAACATCTAACTTACAAACGACTCCTACTTGCAAACGGAAGGAGACAACAGGAAGTGAGATGAAATCTACCCCTAGGAAGGGAAATTCTCTCCTGTAAGAGTTAATATGGGAAAACAATTTCTCCTTTCCACTGATGCTTTCCAATCCTTGTTCCACAAAAAAACCCAAATTTTCAAAAAACATTTTTCATTGGGACAAAAAAGTGAGGTGAAATCTTCTGAAGAGGAGGAAAGACAGCAAAACAAATGTCACAGGGGTGATAACCATTCCCTATGTTTTCCAAAAAGCTTAGAAAAGATTTTTTGGCTGGAGCTAAACACGTTAAAAATGTTCAAAATTACAAACAGATTCTACTTAACAACAAACCTACAGTCCCTGTCTTGTTTGCACCGCCTGTATACTGCTGTTCAGAGTATATAGGGCCTGGTGGCCCCACACCTTTCCTTATTTTAATTTGGGTGCGGGGTTCCCCTTAATATCCATACAAGACCCAAAGGGCCTGGTAATGGACTGGGGGGTACCCATGCCGTTTGTCTCACTGATTTTCATCCATATTGCCATGACCCGACATGACATTAAACCCGCAAGCAGTTTTAAATGAGATTTTTTCCTTTAAAAATGACATTTGGTGCAGGGACTGTTCTAAACATGGGAAACACGCGTCACTTTACAGGCATACTATAGACACCCCCCAGGTACGATATTTAAAGGAATATTTCACTTTTTTTTTTTTTACTTTAAGCATCATTAAAATCACTGCTCCCGAAAAAACGGCCGTTTTTAAAAGTTTTTTTTGCATTGATACATGTCCCCTGGGGTAGGACCCGGGTCCCCAAACCCTTTTTAGGACAATACCATGCAAATTAGCCTTTAAAATGAGCACTTTTGATTTCGAACGTTCGAGTCCCATAGACGTCAATGGGGTTCTAACGTTCGTGCGAACTTTCGGTCCGTTCGCGGGTTCTGGTGCGAACCGAACCGGGGGGTGTTCGGCTCATCCCTATTAGAGACTCGTTTAGCTTCTAATGACATCTCCTGGGAAACGCAGCTGAGTGGCAAAGATCCAGATATAGAGGAGCGTGGTCCGACCAGGTAATTGGACCCAGGTCGGAGGACACTGTGTGGGAAAGCAATGGAGCTGTCACTAGGAAATAATCCAGTCTTGAAAACATCTTGTGGGGAGGGGAATAAAATGAGCATCAAACAGATGGTGGGTGCGAATCAGCTTCCTAAAAGAAGTGGCTAAGGATTATGGGGCAAGAGAGGACACGGCATGGAACAATGATTTCCTATCCCGACCGGGTGAGAGGACAGCAATGAAGTCACCTCCAACTATCATAAAGGGATGAGCTACTCTGTGTAATCGTTCAAAAACTTCAGTAAGGAATTTAATTTGACCCGTGTTAGGAGCATATACATTCATGATCGTCATATGGTTAGATAAGTAGGTGCCTTCTAGAATTATATAACACCCATGAGGATCTAAATGGGTGGACTTGATCTGGAGGGGACACGAATGTTTAACCAAGACTGCCACTCCAGCCCTTCCAGATGGGTCTGAAGCTAGAAAATGCACTGGGAAGTGTCTAGAGGCAAATTTCAGGGAACCCCCGGCCCGGAAGTGTGTCTCCTGAACCAGGATGACATCCGCATTGAATTCCTTCAAGGCAATCCATCTCATTTTTATGGAATTCAAACCTTTCACATTATATGATAACAGTTTCAAAGCCATAGATAAACATCACAATTCAGCTTCGCGATATTCAAAACAATGGGTAACAACCCAACAGTAAGTATATGTATGCGTAGCCTAAGTACAGGCCTTAGCCTGATCAAAAGATCCCTTATCGTGAGATGATCATTCACCGGACTAATAATAAAAAAACATAAAATATAAAAAATATAAAAAATAAAAGGAGAACTGAAGCATTTGAGCAAACTTGGGGTGATCCAAAAAAAGGGTCATGAAGGATTATGTCGCTTAGAAGCAAAAAGGCCTGTGAGGCCCAAAAACTGAGAAAAAAAAGAAAAAAAAAAGAAAAAAACAACTTCACAAAAAGGCCTGAGCAAGGGTTACTCAGGAATCCTCAGCTGTAGCCTGAGGACCAGTAGGGGAGCATAGCCGCCTCCAAATTGGTGAGGGACCCATGACTACCCGTCACAGTGATCCGCCAATAGCGTTACCTATCCGATCACAACTCTGGGCTACCTGGGTAAATGCAGCCGTGGGGGAACCATTAGATAAAGAAAAGCAACTGTTTCCTATGGAAAATGGAATCCAATAACTGAGAGACAAACAGGCAGCAACAATAGCCTAAACTTTGCAGGGTGTCTGCAAGAGGAGGCATACTGTAAACACAGTGGGCCCAAATACGGAGTCAAACATCCATCAGATCCCATAAGGAGCCATAATAAGGATATGCACAAGGAAAGAGTGTCCACATCAAATCAGGTGGGTGGTCTTGGGCGTTGAGAGCGCTGGGGAGTGGAGTAGGCCTTTGATCCTCTTCCTCTCACTGGGGTCCAGATTCTGGATGGGGCTGACAATGGACATGGGGTGATAGGCAGAGCCTGATCCATGTCCGCAGGAAGTGGAGGCAGACCCAGATGTTTGATGAATGCATCACCTTCTTGAAGGTCCCGAAGGATGTGTTGGACCCCATCTAGAGTGACGTTGAGGCGAAATGGGAAGCCCCAGAAATAAGGGACCTTGTGTTGCTGTAAATGAGAGGTGATGGGCCGTAGAGAGCGACGCTTGGCCAGGGTGATCAGGGAGAGGTCACTGAACAGTTGGAATCTGTCTCCTTTGCAGTCAATGCCAGATCTGTTGCGTGTGGCCCTGGTTAGAGTCTCTTTATTCTCATAGAAGTGGAAACGTACCACTATGTCACGGGGTCTGGCCCCCGCGGGGGGTTTAGGGGCCAGGGACCTATAAGCCCTATCGAGGCACCAGTCAATGTCCACAACTTCAGGAGCCAGATTGTTAAATAGGCCTAAGAGATAAGGCCTGATACTGTTGTCAGCAACAGTCTCAGGGACACCGCGTATTCTTAGATCTTGGCAAGGTCCTCCTGCTGAAGCTGCAATTGGTACACTGAGTTTTTTAGGATTGCATTTTCCTCTTCAAGAGCTTGTACATAGAGCAGAGTCTCATAAAATTTTGTCTCTAGGGAGGCTGTGCGTTCTCCTAGTGCATCTATCTCTCCCCTGAGCTCTCTAGATATTCTCCCCATCTCCTGTGCTATGTCTCTGGTTACCTGCTGGGCCAGGGCCTGGAGTTTAAGATTCATCATCTCCGGGGTCAGGACCGGGTGAGGAGAGGAAGCTGTGTGTGGGAGGATGGCCTGCTGCTGTTATCCGTTCTCCGCCATTAAAGTGCTGACGTAATCCTCTGGTTCTCCCTGAGAAATCGAGACCGGGGCCTAGTCAGGAAGCGGTCCATGATGGAGGAGGGCCTCGAGTGTTGCGTGGCTCGGTAGTGGGATCTCTGATCCCCGATTTTGCCCATAGGATACCGCGATGTGCAGCGGAGTCATGGCGTCTCGCCTCTGGAGCTGATTGTGGCTTATGTAGCTGTACAGAGGCCGTGGATCACTGGACGGGAGCGGAGCTCAGAGATCACGCATCCGCCATCTTAGAGAGCCGCGCATGCGCCCCCGGCCCTCCCATTTTTATTGTATTTGGCCACTTGTTGTATTAGAACACCCCTAAGAAAAGCCTTTAAGGTGTCCCATAAAATCCCAGCCGACGCTGTACCTTCGTTGATTTCTATGAATTCTCTCACTTTGGGAAGGACCCCATCCGTTTTTTTTGATTAACTCAAACCAGTATGGATTTATTTTTCCACTCTTTCTGGGGCTTTTTGCCTCCTAAATTCAATGTGATCACTATTGGGGAGCGGTCCTATATTCCTCTTGGCCAGTATATAATTTTTTCCATAATCTGTAGCGCTCTGTCGTTTCCCAAGGCCATGTCAATCCTGGAGAGCGTGGAATGCATGGCTGAGTAACAAGAATATTGCAGGGCTCCTGGATTCCACGCTCTCCACAAGTCCAGTAGCCCCATTTCATCCAGGAATTGGCTCAAACGGCTCTTCCCCAAAGGTTCAGAAAAGGTCCGTATAGGAAACCTATCCAACTCCCTATCTAGTATATCATTAAAATCTCCTACTATTATAATCGGCACTCCTTCTTTATAGAACAAGAATTAATTTAATCTGAGCATAACATCCAGTCTAAATGGTGGAGGAATGTAGATATTTGCCACTATATACCTACTATTGTTGATTGCGCAATGCAAAAAGATATATCGGCCCAACTCGTCTATACTGGACTGTCTGCAGGAAAAATTCACCCCAGCTTTTACCATGACGCTTACTCCCCTACTGTAGAAAGAGTAACCCAAGTGGTATTGTATTGATATTTCTTAGTCTGAAGTTGCTGAGCTGTATGCTTAGTTAGGTGGGTTTCCTGCAAACAGACCAGCTCTGCTCTGTATTTCTCCAACATGGAGAATACTGCTATCTTTTTAACCGATGTCCCCAGACCCCTGACATTCCAGGAGCCTATGTTAATTACTTTAGCTTGCATCAACAACCCAGAGAGTATATACAGAGCTGTAAAAAATAACCATTTAAGACTAAATTCAAATCAAATTCATACTTTAACTTCCCTCTAATAATCATTATATTAAACTGTGATCCCAATAACCCAGTCTCTTTACTAATACTATTAATAATTTTAAACATCTTCACCAACATAACCATCTTACGTGAATATCATCACAGATAATAATTTCATGTGAATTTCCAACATCATTATCCTGTGATTATTATTCTGTGAATTAATTTGCAACCAATATGTACAATTTCCTATCATATTCATACTTAATGTGACAACTTTTGATCCGCACACCACCAGTGTTAATTCTTGAACTAATCCAATAATTCCTCCCCCCTCCTCCCACAACCCCCTCTCCCCTCCCCCCCGCCTCCCTTGTTTTCCACAATAATGACACCTTGTCCTTATCATTAAACCTTAACAACAATGGTCTAGGAAATCCACCTGCTGGGGGGGCCTAAAGGGCACTCCGTGTGCTCTAACAATTGAAAACATTGTTGAAAATGATTCATTTCCAAAAAGTTCAACCAGCCATTTTTCAAGGAACTCTATAGGGTTGGGGCCCTCACTCTTTTCAGGGAGGCCCACCAGCCTCACAGCCTCACAGCCTTCGGATCCTTTTCTCCATCTCCTCCATTTTGAAAGCGTGCTTGGCTAACTGTTCTTTCATGCTTTTCATTTCTTTTATTAACCACTTCAGCCCCAGAAGGATTTACCCCCTTTCTGACCAGAGCACTTTTTACAATTTGGCACTGTGTCGCTTTAACTGCTAATTGCGCGGTCATGCAATGCTGTACCCAAACAAAATTTGTATCCTTTTCTTCCCACAAACAGAGCTTTCTTTTGATGGTATTTGATCACCTCTGCACAAACCCCCCAAAATGACCCCATTTTGGAAAGTAGACACCCCAAGCTATTTGGTGAGAGGCATTTTGAGTCCATGGAATATTTTATATTTTGCCACAAGTTGCAGGAAATAACTTTTTTTTTGCACAAAGTTGTCACTAAATGATATATTGCTCACATAGGCCATGGGCGGAATTGCACCCCAAAATACATTCTGCTGATTCTCCTGAGTACAGGGATATCACATGTGTGGGATTTTTTGGGAGCCTAGCCGCGTACGGGGCCCCGAAAACCAAGCACCGCCTTCAGGATTTCTAAGGGCGTAAAGTTTTGATTTCACTCCTCACTACCTATCACAGTTTTGAAGGCCATAAAATGCCCAGATGGCACGAAACCCCCCAGATGACCCCATTTTGGAAAGTAGACACCCCAAGCTATTTACTGAGAGGCACGTTGAGTCCATGGAATATTTTATATTTTGACACAAGTTGCGGGAAAGTGAAATTTTTTTTTTTTTTGCACAAAGTTGTCACTAAATGATATATTACTTAAACATGCCATGGGCATATGTGGAATTACACTCCAAAATACATTCTGCTGCTTCTCCTGAGTACGGGGATACCACATGTGTGGGACCTTTTGGGAGCCTAGCTGCATACAGGGCCCCGAAAACCAAGCACCGCCTTCAGGATTTCTAAGGGCGTAAATTTTTGATTCACTCCTCACTACCTATCACAGTTTCGAAGGCCATAAAATGCCAAGATAACACAACCCCACCCCCAAATGACCCCATTTTGGAAAGTAGACACCCCAAGCTATTTGCTGAGAGGCATGGTGAGTATTTTGCAGCTCTCATTTGTTTTTGAAAATGAAGAAAGACAAGAACATTTTTTTTTTCTTTTATCAATTTTTAAAACTTTGTGACAAAAAGTGAGGTCTGCAAAATACTCACTATACCTCTCAGCAAATAGCTTGGGGTGTCTACTTTCCAAAATAGGGTAATTTGGGGGGGGGGGGGGTTGTGCCACCTGGGCATTCCATGGCCTCCGAAACTGTGATAGGCAGTGAAGAGTGAAATCAAAAATTGATGCCCATAGAAAGCCTGAAGGCGGTTCTTGGTTTTCGGGGTCCCGTACGCGGCTATGCTCCCAAAAAAGTCTCACACATGTGGTATCCCCGTACTCAGGAGAAGCAACAGAATGTATTTTGGGGTGTAATTTCACATATTCCCATGGCATGTTTGAGCAATATATCATTTAGTGACAACTTTGTGCAAAAAAAAAAAATGTTCTCTTTTTCCCGCAACTTGTGTCACAATATAAAATATTCCTTGGACTCGACAAGCCTCTGAGCAAATAGCTTGGGGTATCTACTTTCCAAAATGGGGTCATTTGGGGGGTTTTGAACTGTCCTGGCATTTTATGCACAACATTTAGAAGCTTATGTCACACATCACCCACTCTTCTAGCCACTTGAAGGCAAAGCCCTTTCTGACACTTTTTGTTTTCATGAAAAAATTATTTTTTTTGCAAGAAAATTACTTTGAACCCCCAAACATTATATATTTTTTTAAAGCAAATGCCCTACAGATTAAAATGGTGGGTGTTTAATTTTTTTTTCACACAGTATTTGCGCAGCGATTTTCAAGCGCATTTTTTGGGGAAAAAACACACTTTTTAAAATTTTAATGCACTAAAACACACTATATTGCCCAAATGTTTGATGAAATAAAAAAGATGATCTTAGGCAGAGTACATGGACACCAAACATGACATGCTTTAAAATTGAGCACAAACGTGCAGTGGCGACAAACTAAATACATTTTTAAAAGCCTTTAAAAGCCTTTACAAGTTACCACTTTAGATTTACAGAGGAGGTCTACTGCTAAAATTATTGCCCTCAATCTGACAGGTGATACCTCACATGCATGGTACAATTGGTGTTTACATTTGATGCCAGACCGAGGCTTGTGTTCGCATTTGCGCAAGAGCAGGGGGGGGGACAGGGGTGCTTTTTTTTTTTCTTTATTTTTTTTTCTTTTTTTATCTTATTTTTAAACTGTTCCTTTCATTTGTTTTAATCATTTTTATTGTTATCTCAGGGAATTTAAATATCCCCTATGATAGCAATAGGTAGTGACAGGTACTTTTTTTTGAAAAAATTGGGGTCTATTAGACGCTAGATCTCTCCTCTGCCCTCAAAGCATCTGACCACACCAAGATCGGTGTGATAAAATGCTTTCCCAATGGCGCTGTTTACATCCGGCGAAATCTAAGTCATGAAATGCTCGTAGCTTCCGGTTTCTTAGGCCATAGAGATGTTTGGAGCCACTCTGGTCTCTAATCAGCTCTATGGTCAGCTGGCTGAATCACCGGCTGCATTCTCAGGTTCCCTGTTGGGGCAGGAGAGCCAGAGAAAAACATGGAAGACGGTAGATGGGCATTCCCTCCCACTGCTTGTAAAAGCAGTCTAGAGGCTAATTAGCCGCTTGGATTGCTTTTACATGAAAGCTGACCGCTGGCTGAAAAGAATGATACCAAGATAATACCTAAACCTGCAGGCATCATTCTGGTATAACCACTCAAAGTCCAGTAACATACCAGTATGTTGCTGGTCCTTGTTGGGCATATATTGTAAACTTTTTTTCATGCAGCCTGTGGGCTGCACGAAAAAAAGAGATTGATTGGTGGGTATGCCCACCATTAGAATACCTCCCTTCATCCACCCACTTCTAATGATGGGCATACATGCACCGTATATATATATGCCGAAGCATGGGGGCATCCTCTCGCAAAAGTTAGGAGCAAATCGCTCCTCCACTCCTTTTGCTGCCCCCACGCTTCGGCATATATGCTGAAATATGTAACTGTGATGGTGAAATCACCTCCGGCAGCGCTGGAGTCACAGCTTTATGTATCGTGGGAGCAAACACTGTTGCTGTCAAGATAATTAAATCCGCTCTGCAGCTGAATGGTGTACCTGAAAACAAAAAAATGGTTAACAATAAAACACAGTAAACAGTAAAGTATAAAAAAATTGCATATCTGAAAAGCAAACATGGTAAAACATAATAACAATAAAACATTGCAGAATAGAATATAGTAAAAAAGAGCAGAACAATAGAGAGAAAATAGAGAGAGAGAGAGAGAGAGAACAATAAAACGACAACTATTTTTGTTTTTTTTATTTTATATTTTTTTGGGGTTTTTATTTTTTTTACTTTTTTTTTTATACACTTTTTTTGGTAACTATAACTTTTGTAACTGGTACCAGGTTTGGGTCTCTCAAAATGCGATGGTATCTTGGGAGACCCTGTGTCAGTGTGCCTAGTCTGTGCAGTGCTGTACCCTACGCTAATACTCAACTCGTGAATGGTAGCGTTCAAAACATTCACCAATGTAAAGACCAGGATTGTCAGGACAGGAGGGACAATAATACCGGGTGTCACGCCTATATCCGCGCTTGCTGCAGACACGACATCTTTTTTGGGGGGCTCGTTGGGTAGGGGTACTCGGGAGGACATACGGAAAATGCCTCTTATGCAGCCGGCTTACTGCATTTGGTTGGGGAAGGTGAGGTGGAGCACCGCATAGAAACAGAAGGGCTCTGACTATCTCTTCCTGGAATTTAAGGAAGGATCCAGTCCGTCCTGAAGCTCTGTATAGCACACACATGAGCGTTCAGCAAAGCCAATTGAAATAAATAAACAGACACTTTCTTGTACCAGCGTCTGGCCTTACGGGCAATTAGGTACGGCCAACAACTGGTCGTTGAGGTCCACCCCTCCCATATTTTGGTTATATTCATGGACACAGAGGGGTTTCTCCAGAACACCAGTCGCCGTAGTAATTTGGACCGTCGTGTCTGCATGAAGGGAGGTAAGAACGAAAACATTCTTATTATCCCTCCACTTCATAGTGAGCAAGTTATTACACTTTAAGCAGGCTCTCTCCCCCAGCCTAAGATGGGAATCTACAAGCCGCTGGGGAAAGCCCCGGCGATTAGGTCGCACGGTGTCACATGCTCCAATCTGTTGATCAAAAAGGTGACTAAAAAGTGGAACGCTTGTGTAATAATTGTCCACATACAAGTGGTACCCCTTTCCGAATAAGGGTGACACCAAGTCCCACACTATCTAGCCAGTGCTTCCTATGTAGTCAGGGCAGTTTGTCGGCTCTACGTGACTATCTTTGCCCTCGTAAACCATAAAACTACATGTATAGCCTGTGACCCTGTCACAGAGCTTATACATCTTGACCCCGTATCTGGCACGCTTGCTGGGAAGGTACTGTTTGAATGACAAGCGGCCCGAAAACTTAATCAGGGACTCATCAACACAGACAACTTGATGGGGAGTAAACAAGTCTGCAAAATGTTGGTTGAAGTGGTTTACGACGGGCCGAATTATGTAGAGCCGATCGTATTCAGGGTCTCCAAGAGGACGACAGAGTTTATTGTTGTTGAAGTGCATGAACCTCAAAATCTGCTCGTATCGTGCCCTGGTCATGGAGGCAGAGAACAAGGGCATATGGTGAATTGGGTCAGTGGACCAATATGACCGCAACTCACTCTTTTTAGTTATGCCCATGTTGAGGGAAAGGCCCAGAAAGATCTTAAATTCAGAAACCGTAATTGGTTTCCAATCTCTGGCAAGGGAGGACTGGGGAATAGTGTCGATGTGTTGACCAGCGTATAAATTGCTTTGGTCCACAATAGATCTATAGAGATCTTCGGTGAAAAACAGCGAATAAAAATCCAGTGACGTAAAATCAACTGTTTCCACCTGAATGCCGGGCTGGCCAATGAATGGGGGAAGTACGGGTGCTGCAGAAGTGGTGGGTTCCCAACTCAGATTGGCGAATGCAGCAGGAAGGGCACTATGGGCACGACGAGCCTGTGTTCGTCTTCTTGGTGGCAGCGGGACACTACTTGTGCTTGCCACCTTGCCAGCTTGAACTGCACTTATGGGACTCGCCATGTCACCAAGTGTTACTGCAGTGCTGGATGTACGACCAGGGTGTACTAGGCCGCTGGTGCTTGCCAGTTCACCAGAAGGAATAGCGGCGCTAGTACTGCTCTGCTCCATACAAGGGACCTGCGGTTCTGCACATCAAGGACAGAAGAAGAAGTTTGGGGTCTGGTATGCCTGACCTTGGCAGGGACCACAACTCCTTTGTCAGAGCTATCTGTCATGGAGCCGCTGTCCTCTACAGGATCGTATTCTGAGCCTGAATCTGACAGATGAGTGACTTCCTCTTCACTATCTGTCATGCTCAGAAACGTGTAGGCCTCTTCACTAGTGTACCTTCGATTTGCCATTTTGGGCTCTAAATTTAGTGGTACACTAGTGAGACTCACAGGCAAAAAAGCTCCTGACTGTTAGCGACTGTATCAAAATGCTACCAACAAAAACTGTTAGCGATCGCAGGGATCAGGCCTGACTCTGCGAATGCTGCAGTTATGTGTGTTTAGTGTTTTGTAAGTGACAGTGATCAATCGATACTGCACTTGGGTGGGCTGGGCAGGGCTGGGCCGAGGGGCAAAACGCAGGTGCTAGCAGGTATCTGGGCTGATCCCGCTAACACTGTGTTTTTGGGAACCCTAAACTGCTGGGGATGCTAGTATAGATCTGATCAGATATTGATCCGTTCAGATACTATACCACTAAGGGAGGTGTATGCTGCGTGCGTGGGTGTTAGCAGTACTGGCGTTAACCTGACGCTGCCTGGGGCGACGCAGACCTTATCTGACCCTAAAACTTAACTTATATCACCGCTGGGTGATTAGGGGGTTAAACCTTTATAAGGTAATAAACGGCAGGTGCCCTGAAACTATAATAAACAAACTAACTAACCAGCGTCACCCGTACCAGTTATACGGTGATCACTGGTGAAAGGGTTAACTAGGGGGCAATCAGGGGGTTAAAACCTTTATTAGGTTGTATATGGGGGTCCCTGTTGCTATAAAACACTGACGGCGAACCTATATACTTACCTCCCTAACTAGCGTCACCTGTGTCCGTAATACAGCGATCAGAAAAACGATCTCTTAGTGACACTGGCGACGGGGGGTGATCAAGGGTTTAACCTTTATTAGGGGGGGTTAGGGGGGTATCCTAGACCTAAAGGGGGCTACCACTAACTGCCCTACCACTTATAACTGTCACAAACTGACACCAATGCAAAAAAAAAAAAAACTGCTATTGGTGTCACTGTGACAGGGAGTACAGGGGGGTGATCGGGGGGTGATGGGGGGTCAAATGTGTGCCTAGAGTGTTCTACTGTTAGTGTAGTGTTTGGTGCACTTACTTGATGTCTTCTCTCCTCGGCGCCGGAACGAAAAGACCGGCTCGAGGAGAGATGACATCACTTCCTTTGCCGCTGTTTACATTACAGCAGCAGAGGAAGAATGTCATTGGCTGGGAGCGATAGTGAGGGGGTGGCCATGAATGGATGGCCTCCCCCTCACCTCTGATCGCTCCGGGACAGAAGCCGACTGCCTCGGGCACTGATCGGACCCCCCCGCCCGCGGGAGGCAAGTAACGTACCCATACGTTACTATGCCTGCCCATGCCATTCTGGCTCCTTCTCTGCAGGTAAGCCAGGCACATCTGATACATCCACATTTACATTTTGTTCACTCATCCCCAGGCTTTTATTGGTTTGTGATTTTAATGACTGAGCTTGCTTTGCTGTGACTGCTAACTGGCTCTGGCCCTGGCTCAAGCTTTTTCTATCCACTAAACCCCCTTGTTGTGATTTAGACTGTGACCCCTTCTTAGGTGGCGTCTGAACCGGGGTATGCGCAAATTGCTCCAGTTTTGCGGCCGCTGCAGCGGCTGCCATTTGCTGAGGATTTTTGTCCTTGGAGGAGCATAAGTGCTGCATCTTAGTTCTATTGTCTTTTTTTTCTCCTTACATAGCAGGGATAGTGAGTTGGCCCTAAGCCAGTACAGCAGTATAGTATATAGTATAGTATATAGTGTAGTATTTAGATAATTTATGGAACCAAGATGCAGTTATAGTTTTGCGATTTTTCCAACTTCCAAAGTACGCACTGTCGCTATGCTGCACGCTTACCTACACAAGGTACCCCTATTAAAGCTCTTTAATTAATGGCCTGAACATTATATACACATTATATACACAGTCTCTATCATGTGCACCTTTATGTGACTTTATGCGATTTTATGCGACTTGCAGACCCATCCAACAACAAAGCCTATCCACAGGGCGTTTCTTTTTTTATTAACTTATACTAGGTCAGCACTTAGCAAAAAGACTATGTCCATTCACAGTTTACCAGCCTCTGGGATGGCATTAGGCATCAAATGACCTTTGATCCGTACAGCTCCTCTTTACTCATGTGTCCTTCTTATCTGCTTTGCAAGGAAAGTTCCTCTATCCTGCTCACTCCCCCAGTACCCGTACCATATACCGAAAATGGTACAGATTCTCACTTTCCTCCTTTGGGAAGCCCTCCAGTGGATGGTCCTGGTATCGAGCTGCCAGTATCCAGCATCCTCTACACACAGGATAGCTCGCAAACAGCGAACGGCTTGCAGTGTGTGACGTCACTTCCAGCTGCTCTCGGAGGATCGAGTTGGTTCAGGTTGACTTGGAGTGAGAGACTCAGATCCTTCGCGTGTCTCCGTTCTCTGCACAGCTCTGAAGTTTCTCTCAAGCAGAGATGCACCGCACTGCATCAGATATGCCTGGACTCCATTAAGCGCAAGTTTGCCTTGTGGGGGGGTGGAGGGAGAACACACAGTTCCTCTTACTCCATGCTGCTGCTCCTCTCACCACATTACTCCCTCACACATCCCTGGGAGGATCAGCATTTTTAATGCCGCTATTTTCCCTGCTGTTGATAGGCCTTGGGTGTTTAGGTGGGACAGTTGTTGGGGTAAACATTCAAGGAAGGGCTTAAAATTGTATCTGTAAAGCTGTGAAGTGTGTTGAGTCAGGTAAGTTCCCAAAAAGGGCAGAGAGTGACAAAATAAAGGGGAATTCTCTGGTTAAAGAGGTTTGCATGGGGGTAGGGACATTGATACCTAGTATTTGGGATTTGGTGGCATTCAGGTTATAGTATGACACTGCACTAAATTCATGTAATAGTTTCTGTGTCTCGGTCAGGGATGTCTTGGGATTAGATAGCATGAGCATGACGTCGTCAGCAAACAGGCTTATTTTATGTTCTTTACCAGCTATAGAGAGGCCTGTGATATTATGGTGGGATCTGATACTCTTTGCTAACAGTTTAACGGTTAAAAATTAGTGGTGATAAGGGGCATCCTTGCCTTGTCCCATTGGTTATGTGTATCGGTTTGGAGGTAATCCCTGAAGTAAGTACAATAGCCTGACGTCACAGGGAAAGCCTCAGGGAAGTCCCCGTCAAGTCCCAGTGTGTCAGAGGGGGGCGGGGTCACCGGGTGGCCCTGCCCTCCATTTTGTAAGAATCGTCAGAAGACGAGAAGCGTCACACAGCGGGATCCTCCCATCATGGATGCGGAGCGGCCCGAGAACGAAGAGAAGAAGACGCCGCGGAGGAAGATGCCGGACGAGAACAACGGAGCAAGAAGCAGAGGCTCGGAGGAAGAACCAGAAGAAGAAGAAGATGGAGGAAGAAACCGAAGGAAGATAGAAGAAAGAAGATAGAAGAAAGAAAATGGAAAGAAGAAGCACTTAAATAAAGGAATTGTCAAAAACTGTCTCTTGTCATTTTTAATATTTTTGACACTTTTTTTGTGAAATGGTAGGGGTACTTTTGTACCCCCTTACCATTTCACACAGGCGGGGGGGCCAGGATCTGGGGGTCCCCTTGTTAAAGGGGGCTTCCAGATTCCGATAAGCCCCCGCCCGCAGACCCCCACAACCACCAGGCAAGGGTTGTGGGGATGAGGCCCTTGTCCTCATCAACATGGGGACAAGGTGCTTTGGGGAGGACCCCAAAGCACCCTCACAATGTTGAAGGCGTGTGGCCTGGTACTGTTCAGGAGGGGGGTGCTCTCTCGTCCCCACCTCTTTTCCTGCAGCCTGCCAGGTTGCGTGCTCGGATAAGGGTCTGGTATGGATTTTTGGGGGGACCCCACACCATTTTCTTTTTAAATTTTGGCACGGGGTTCCCCTTAATATCCATACCAGACCTGAAGGGCCTGGTATGGAATTTAGGGGGACCCCCCCACACCATTTTTTTTTACATTTTGGTTCGGGGTTCCCCTGTGGGGAAATCCCATGCCGTTTTTATCAATGAACTTTTATGTGTATTGCCAGACCGACAATTCATCTAGCCACAAGTACTTTTAAATTACTTTTTTTCCTTTGAAATGTCATTTTGCTGTCAGACTGTTCTAAACACGGGAAACATGAGCCCCATGACAGGCATACTATAGACACCCCCCAGGTACGAAATATAAAGGAATATTACACTTTTATTGTTTCACTTTAAGCATTATTAAAATCACTGCTCCCGAAAAAACTGCCTTTTTTAAAACTTTTTTTGCATTGATCCATGACCCCAAACAATTTTTTTGACAATAGCATGCATATAAGCCTTTAAAATTAGCACTTTTGATTTCTCCCATAGACTTTTAACCACTTGACCTGAATTCCCGGGAGGCCGTTATATGACGGCCTCCCCTGTGCACGCACCCTGTGCGCGCCCTGCAGGGCACGCGCCGAGCGCACTGTGATCACCGAGTCACTGAGACTCGGGTGATCACCGATCCAAGGAAAGGGCCGGTCCCGGCCCCTTACCATGTGATCAGCTGTCAGCCAATGACAGCTGATCACATGATGTAAACAAAAGATCGGTAATCGTTTTTTTTTCTACTCATGCTGACAGCGTGAGTAGAAAAAAAAGCCAATCACCAGCTCAGATGTGAGGGACATCGGTCCCGAACTGGAAGAGGCACATCTGCCTCATCAGTGCCACCTAATAGTGCCACCTAACAGTGCCCACAGTGCCACCTAACAGTGCCCACAAGTGCCACCTATCAATGCCCACAAGTGCCACCTATCAGTGCCCACAAGTGCCACCTATCAATGCCCACCAGTAGTGCTGCCTATCAGTGTAACTGATCAGTGCCCATCACTGCCACCCATCAGTGCCCATCACTGCTGCCTATCAGTGCCCATCACTGCCGCCTCATCAGCGTACATCAATGAAGGAGAAAAATTACCTGTTTTAAATTTTTTATAACAAAATATAAAAAAAATGTTTTTTTTTTTTTAAATTCAGGTTTTTACATTTTTTTTTTTTTTTTTTAAATTCCTTTATTTTATTTCAACAATGCATGTTACAATGTGATATACATGTTATCAAGATCTATAACATTTAGTGAGTGGTAAAAAAGAAAAAAACAGAGGTATGAAGAGGACTTTAACAGAAACTACCGTTGACTAAAGATGTGACACATATACATTCCTCTAGTTTACACGGTCTGTATAATGAAGGCGGAGCCTGAGTGTATGGGAAAGTCTGATGTAATGATTATCATACTATCCATTTGCAAGCAGTTCCCTGAGATATGCCTCGTTTAAACTAAAGGCTCGTGTATTTATCCTTAGACAACAGGTATATAGGTAAACCAAAATAACAAAGAGAGAAGCTCTCCACTGACCGGGGGTGGAGATATTCCTTGCCGATCAGTAGAGTCCGGCAAGGGGCAACTAACGTAGAGTAATGTATACCATGATATTCAACATATCTGATCTGATCTTCCCTTAGCCGGAAAAGTATAGGGGGTTATGTGAGAACCTAGGGCGAGAGGGGGAGGGGGGGGGGAGGGGGAGAAAAGCGGGAGACAGTAAGGAGGGAGAGGCAAGAGAGAATGAGAGGTGAAGTGGAGGGGGAGAGGAAGAGAGAGGTAAAGAGAAGAGGGTGGCGGTGTCACCCTCCAGCCAGGCAGGGTCCTCGTATCAAGGAGTGTCCGCATTAAGTCATCTCTCGGAGGTAGGCCTCGGTGTAGATGAAGTGTTGCCAGGGGCGCCAGGTCTCCCGAAAGGCTTCCTCCCTGTCATGCAGGGTGGCCGTAAGATCTTCCATGTCCCGCAGATCATTGACCCTCGCATACCACTGAATCTTCGTTGGTGGGATTACCGATCTCCAAAATAGAGGGATGCAGGCCTTAGCCGCATTAAGTAGATGTATGGTGAGTGAAGCTTTATATTTCTTAATTGAACTTCTAGAAAGGTGCAGTAAACAGGCCCTGGGGTCTCCCCCCAGTGCGACACCCGTCAGATGCTCGACCGTATCTGTCACCTCTTTCCAGAACGGTTTAATCTTGGGACAGTCCCAGAAAATGTGCAACATTGTTCCTTCTCCTGCTCCACAACGCCAACATAGATCCGGCACCTGCGGGAGGAACCTGTGAAGAGTGGATGGTACTCTGTACCATCTGGTCACAATCTTGTAGCAAGTCTCTTGGACCCTTGTGGCCAGAGAAGATTTTTGGGCAAAGTGTAAGATCTTTTCCCTTTGTGTTTCATCAAAATGCGCTCCCAGTTCTGTTTCCCACTTGGTAAGGAAGGGGGGCACAAAACCTTCAGCCGGGGCAATCAGAGAGAGGTAGATCAGGGATAAAGAGTGGCGTATGGGCTCTCTGCGGTGGCAGATACGTTCCAATTCCGTAAGTGGGCGTGGGGGACCTAGGGTTCGGGCGCTTCGGCGTAAAAAATTACGCAGTTGGAGACCACTCAGGAAGTCCAATGGCCTATCTAGGACTTCTATTCCGCGGTCGTCCTGAGCTGGCCACCGGGATCTAGGAAGTCATGGAGGTGTGGCCATCTGTCTCCCGCTGATAAGGCTCTAAAAATCGGCCCCTGGCAGCCCGGCAGGAAGTCAGGGTTACCCAGGATCAGCACCATAGGGGAAGGGATAGGTGAGATCTGGGTTTTGCGAAAGGTTTCTCTGACCACTCTCAATGTGTTTCCCAGAGTTGGGTGTTCGGCAATGGATTTCGGGATCGGAGTGGTAAGCCACGGCCAACTCCTGGCCATACCGTCTGAGTCCTCCATCTCCATGGTACATTTTTTTAACAAAAAGTAAAAACTGCAGAGATGATCAAATACCACCAAAAGAAAGCTCTATTTGTGGTGAAAAATGATAAAAATTTCATATGGATACAGTGTTGTATGACCGCGCAATTGTCATTCAAAGTGCATCAGTGCTGAAAGCTGAAAATTGGTCTGGATAGGAGGGGGGTTTAAGTGCCCAGTAAGCAAGTGGTTAAAGGGTGTTCCGCGGCTTTCGAATTTGCAGCAAACACCCCAAATTGTTCGCTGTTTGGCGAACTTGTGAACAGCCGATGTTCGAGTCGAACATGAGTTTGACTCGAACTCGAAGCTCATCCTTAGTTGTAAATGGCTGAGAGATAGAGTCGAGTTGATCCCTAGTAAGGTTAAGGAGTTGTACTTTATGTAAAAATGCATTAATAAGTGCTGGTGATAGTTGAGGGGTAGATATGTCATTGTGGAGGTCATAGAGCAGTGATGGCGAACCTTGGCACCCCAGATGTTTTGGAACTACATTTCCCATTATGCTCCACTACACTGCAGAGTACATGAGCATCATAGGAAATATAGTTCCAAAACATCTGGGGTGCCAAGGTTCACCATCGCTGTCATAGAGGAACTGATAATAATCTGCAAATGTATTGGCTATGTCTCTAGGGTTAAAAAAAGGTAATATTATTTAGTGGGTGGTTGAGGGTAGCTATTCTTTGCTTGATCTGTTTTGCTTTTACTTTCCTAGCCAACCAAGCTCTCGCCTTGTTGTGTAAACCATAATAATTGGCTTTGAGGAATTTAAGGTGGTTTTCATGCTTATAAAGAAGTAGAGATCTCAACTGCTGTCTGTCCTGGGGGATATTTTGTGTAAGCTGGGAGTCTGGTTTAATTTTGTTAGCTCGTTCTTTTAAATTTATGGAATTGAGCAAGTCTGCAATCTGCTTCGTCCTCCGTTTTTTAACATATGAAGCCATTTTGATCAGTACCCCTCTCATATACACCTTATAAGTGTTCCACAATGTAAATCTATTGATTTCAGGAGTGTCATTGTAGTTAAAGAAGTTCTGATGTTCTTGCACAATCGTTTGGCACAGTAGCTTGTCCTCCAAAAGGGAGGTGTTTAGTCTCCAGAGTGGACGGGGTGAGTTACGGAGTTTGTCATCAAATTCTAGAGTAATCGGGGCATGGTCTGACCAAGATATTATGCCAATCTTAGAGCTCAGAACATTGGAGGGAGCTTTTTCCAGTAAAGAAAAAAATCAATGCGGGAATAAGAAGTGTGTACAGCTGAGAACATACAGTCCTTTTCAGAGCTGTGGAAACACCTCCATACGTTGTACAATTCATACTTCTCGAGCAGGGGGACAATAGAGCATATGGGCCACCTGGTCTGGGTACTGGATTCCATAGAGGAATCCAAGATAGTGTTGAAGTCTCCACCGAGAATAAGGGTGCCTTGTACTACTTCCTGAGACTTTGGTAAACAAGGGGGCAAGGAATTTTCATTGTTTAGTGTTAGGGGCAAACAAGTTGACAATCGTAAAGGTTGCTTGGTTCAGTTCGCTGATAAGAATTATATACCTGCCTTGGGGGTCTGGAATAGTGCGGATGTGATGAAACATGACTGAGTCTTTAATAGCAATGAAGACTCCACATGCTTTTTTAGGGCTGTTAGCTGTGTACAGATGGGAGTAGCATTAAAAGTTCAATCAAGGGCATTTGTGGGCAGCAAAATGAGTTTCCTGGGTAAAAATTATATCAGCTTTAAGGGAGCGGGCTTCCTTCAACAGTGCAGCATGCTTAAAGGGGCTATTGAGGCCCTTGGAGTTTATGGACATAAACTTCAGAGGCATGGTAGAGGTTGGTTATATGCTGGGATGATGCAATGCACAGATATATTGTAATACTGATGTTGAGGAACAGAGTACCTGTGCGATGGAAACTTAGGAATCCAGAGAGTAGTTCTGTTTGTGGAAACAGTAGTGGAGTAGTTCATATTCATCTTGATGGGTAGCAAGTTCTTGATGTCAGAAATCCATGTAGGTAGTGCAGTCAATAATCCATGTCCATTTGTCACTGGAGAAGCATCATAGGTGGTGACTAGGTGGGCAGAGGGTGCTATAAAAACAAAGAATAGGGAAGAAAGGAACAGTAACAACAAGTGTAAAAAACACCTGTTAAACACAGGTACAATGGGTACAATGGGCAGCTCAGGCTGCTGTGGTAACTTGGGGGGTAGGCAGACTAATAGTTTCTTAGACCTCTTTAATTGTTTGTATTCATTTTGGTTTTGCGCATTCGTTTTTCTACTTTACTAGTATAATTCATATCAAGACGGTATGCAGGCTTTCATGAGGCGTTGAACAAATTTAGTAAGTTCACTTGGTAAAATAGTTTCAGGGATCCCTCTGAACTTAATATTGTTCCACCTCAAGCGGTCTTCTAAATCCACTATTTTATTTTGAACACATTGCATCTCTGATTCCTGATCAGCATATGCATCAACGAGATCATTGTGAGCAGTATGGAGATTAGCCATTTTAGATTCTAGGTGCTGGATTCGATTAGAGTGAGTTTGAACCGTATCGTTTAATGATGCAAACATATCTGAGAAGTCATGAAACAGGGTGTTTCTGAGCGATAAAAACATATTTTTCATAGTGTTCTCTGATATGGATTGATCTGCGGCTGGGAATCTATCAATCAAGGGCTCTGAGTATGTGCCCTGTGTGGAGATCTGTGTGATGACATGAGAACTCCTCTCCCTTCCTGTGCTGCCTGGTTTTACCTGGGCTGCGCATAGTGTGGGTAGAGGGGAGTGAGAGCTCTCCCAGGTCCACCTGAGAAGAAGAGGCATGACTGATTGCATTATGCCTGTCGGGATTAGAGCGGGTCGCAGCGCTGGAGCAGATGCCAATGCCTTGTCTACCGTCTGGTGCTACCAGAAGTCCGTGAGGTGCTGGGGATGTTTGTTAGCCATTCTCCTTTTAGACATGGCTGCTTGGGGTGACCGCCACGATATAGTAGCAAAAGGACAGAGAGTATTTTGGGACTTTAAATATACCCCAGTGTGCACACTTACCATGAAAAAAGAAAAATTACTTTTGGTTCCGGTGCCACATGAAGGAGAGATAGATATCCTCAGTTCCCGCCGCGCTTCTCATAAAACTGGCCATAAACACCGGCAAATGCTTCAGGGAGACCCCCCTCCATCCCTGCTACCTGGTGGGCATATATGGATTGCTTTGTTGAGCGATTGTATGCATGAGCGGCATCTTCCGCGATATACCCCAGCGGGAGAGACGGCGCCGGCCGAAGCCAACATGGTGGCCGCACATCTCCAGCAGAGATGCTGCAGGCACATCTGCAGGCACATCCACAGCTTCCCTCAGCCTCAGGGACAACAATGGCTGCTGACCCTGCCCCCCCTGCTGGAATAGCACAGGCAGTGGTAACTCTGCTTGGCCCCACACTCACTGCCACTGTGGATGCAACAGTCCATAGAGGGCTGGAACAGCTTCACATAGAAGTGCAGGCACAGGCACAGAGACTCACACATGCAGAAGAAAGGATCTCATCTCTGGAGGATGAATCCACAGTCGCATCGGCTATGTTAGCACGGATGACCACTGCAAATAGAGATATCTGGGACAAACTTGACAATTTGGAAAATCGTTCGAGAAGAAACAATCTATGCATAATTGGACTCCCTGAATCAGTTTATACTACTCAGCTCACAAATATCTGTGCAAAAATCATTCCTGAGCAACTGGGTCTCCACATACCCTGCACCATTGAAAGGATGCATCGCATTGGGCAATACTCAGAAAGTTGTGTCAAACCTCGCCATGTCATAGTCAAATATCTCAACTATGCTGACAAGATTGCCATTATGCAGAAGTTCCGCTGCACATGTTTGCTGTCCGTAGATGGTGCAAAACTATTGCTTTTTGTGGACTACTCGATGGAGGTGATGAAACAGCGTAAAGCCTTCCCTCCGATCTGTACCACTCTGCACAACAACCAAATCCAGTTCTCATTAGCTTACCCGGCAATCCTCCGTGTCCAAATGCACAAGTGTCCAAACGCACAAAGGTGAACAATTTACTTTCACCACACCTGACGAAGCGGAAAGCTACATCAATGCCCTGGGCACAGAAATGGACCACACCAACTCTACAGAGAATTCAACCTCTCCTTAAGCGTCCTCTCCCTCCGCACTACCTAAACAACAACGTAGCAAGACTAAGCCTCCATATAAACAAAGCCGCGTCACTCAAAAGGATGACCGCTCTGGAAATCGCTGAAAGTCCTCAGAGACACTCGGTCGTTGGACATGCATAGGAGAAGGGTAGTATTGCCCCCCTCTTTTTCCCCCTCTCCTCCCTTTGTTCATGCTCTACTATTTTTTTATCTGACTGAACTCTGTGTTGTGATAGATGAGCTAGCCTGGTATTCTACCTATGCCTGGTTATGTTTAATAGTTAAATGTTTATGTTCCTGTTAACACCAAGACAGTCTATGGCCCACACTAGAAATCACCATAGAGGCTCCTGCTGCTAATCAGCTCCACTGCTCCCTCATTGAACACACCCATAAGCTGAGCTCACTCACTAGCACCTGCCCCTCTGTCCGGAGTCAATACGCTCCCTCCCTAACCTCCTTCCCTCTGGCTTCCATGTCGCCCACCACTCTTCCCCCACCTTCCTTCCCCCCCTCCCCATAGCCCACTCACGGGCCTCAGAAGAGGAGCTAATAACTGGCAGGAGCCAGGAGCCAAGCTAGGCAGTTGAACCTCATGTGGAATAATATGGGTTTTTTATCACCTAAATTTTGCTATTTTTTCTATATACCAGTTATGATTGTTTGCTGACCGTATTTACCTATTTTTTACTTATACCCTCAGGAGACCTACGATACTTTGGTGACTCTCAGATTGCAGATGCTCTGCCTACAGGGGGGCTTCATTGCAAGCCTCCACTCCAATACATTACTTTATCTCAGACATGGCCTCTTCAACCGATGGGAATCACCTAAAGTTTGTCTCATGGAATTTCGCTCTCTGTGTAAGAGTATGTCAATCCTTAGACATTTGAATCGTCTCTGGACAGATGTGGCCCTCTTACAGGAGACACGCCCGTCCACAGATGATCTAACACATCTTCGTAAACTATGGGTAGGCTTGGTGTACGGCTCCCCAGCAATTGGCCGTAAGGCTGGAGTGGCTATTCTGATATACAAAAACCCAAGACACACTGTTAGAGATGTTAAGGCTGACTCGACAGGCCGCAAATTGACCCTACACCTGACTTTAGGGACCAAACAAGTTGCTATTACCAACATCTATGCTCCTAACTCTCCAGACACCTCCTTCTTCCAAGACATGGTGCAGTGGATACTTACTGACCCCGAAACCTTTCACTTAGTGGGTGGGGACTTCAACTCTGTCATGTCCACACTAGCAGACCGTACAAGCGACCCAACTCGCAGAACACATAAATCTATCCCCCAACACCTGACTCAACCCTTCTGGCACAATCCATTGCCTCCATGTGCTATGTAGACTCCTGGCATCTAATGCACCGGACAGATCAGGAGTATACTTTTTTCTCGACCCCACACAACTCCTTCTCCCGCACCGATTACTTCTTTGCCTCCCCTGCACTAATGACTGCCCTATGCAATTCGGAAATCACAGACGCCAGAATTTCAGATCACAGTCCCTCACCCCCATCACCCACATGGCCCTTTCCCTCATATCTGGCAGAAAATCAAGATTTCCGCCACATTCTATATGAAGCATGGAATGAATACACCTCCACTAATGGAGTTCACATCACCGAACCAAATCTCTTTTGGGAAGCTGGTGAAGCTTTCCTGAGGAGGAAAATCATCTCCTATACCACCCAATTTAAAAAACATGCCAGGCAACAATACAGACGAGCCAGTGAAGCTCTATGTTTGGCACACGAACACCTAACTCTAAACCGCACCCCTGATAATATATGAACATGGTGTCAGGCTAAACGTACATTTGACCTTTGGTCAGAACAACAGGAAGCAGCTAAAATGCCGTACTCTACTTGACATTATCACAGGTTTGGTAACAAGGCAGGCAAACTATTGGCCAAACTGTGCTCAGGGCCAAGGCGACTCACCCATATCTCTACCCCGAGAGATGCGACTGGCTCCCTGGTTACCTCGCCTGCCGAAATCAGCAACCTACTTGCAGAGTACTACACAGAACTATACGCAGACGACCAGACTGACCAAGCTACTGCGGAAGCTCTCCTAGCTAAGACCCGTCTGCCCAAACTTCAAAATGCACAGCTAGAGGAACTTAACGCTCCTATCACCTCTGACGATATCCGGCTGACAATCAAAAATATGACATCTGCCAAAGCCCCAGGCCCAGACGGCTACACGGCTAAATTCTATAAATTGACCAACGACTTTATTCCCGACACCCTGAAACATGTCTATGCAGCCATGTGGGATGGGGGCCCTTACCTCCCTACTGGAACACAGACACACATCAAATTGATATCCGAGAAAGGGAAAGATCCTCTATTACCGGGCTCATACCGCCCAATTTCCCTAATTAACGTAGATGTCAAAATCCTTTCTAAAATCATTGCATCGCGCTTAGCCCCCCTACTCCCTTCTTTACTACACTTGGTCCAATCTGGCTTTGTTCCAGGACGTTCAGCCACTTTAAACATACGTAAGGTTTTAATGGCACTAAAACGTGCTAAAACACACCCCGATCAAGACGTCGCTATTATATCACTGGATGCCGAAAAAGCCTTTGACAACGTTAGTTTGTCCTGGCTGTTCAGATTAATGGAACAACTCGGCTTCTCGGGCCCAATCATGCGATTTCTACAACAAATGTACGCATCGCCAACTGTGCGTCTTGTCACTCCTGACTTCGTCTCGGACTCGATACCCTTAATAAAGGGAACGAGGCAGGGATGCCCGCTATCCCCCTTACTCTTCAATATCGCCATTGAGCCCCTATCCAAAATACTCAACTCACACGAGGGGATCATTGGCATCACCATGGGTAACCAAGTTCTCCGCTCTGCTCTATTCGCAGACGACTATTGTCCACTGACCCCCTCACAGACTTTGACAGACTCCAAGAACTTTTTGCGAATAAAATACAAAACATATGCAGTGCTCCTTGTGCCCACAACGTATAAATCAAAACAAGCAATAAAGGAAAGAAGAATAGAAAATATCAAAATCCAAAAAACTTATATAAAATGCAATGCGACTCCACTAAAATGCATGATAACTGCAAATAATTGTATATGCCCGTGATGTCCCGTAACATATGAATCAAAACAAACACAAAAATAAAAACAAGATGTGAGATATCAAGATCCAAAAACTAATAAAGTGCAATGTGGGGGGCGTGGCCTAGCAGGGCATGTGAACAGTCGTGTTCGACGGAGCTCCCGCTGTTGATCCTACAGAGAATCCTATCCTCGTCACACACAGCGCCTGCAAACGCACGGTACTGACCCCTAACAGCTCCCAGAAGCCGGCGGACCCGAAATCGGCAACCAGAACGGGTATGATGACTCGGGGGAACCGGGGAGATGCCGCAGCTTCGGCCTCCCAGGAATTCCAAGATGGCGCCGGGCACCCTCAGCCGCAGAGAACTCCACGAGGCCAGGACAAGAAACCGGAGCAAGGGGGTAAGCTACCTAAACCCCCTAAAACGAAAGACCAGCCCAAAGATATGTTATATTATGCTCAGAAAATGGCAGGAACCCTAGAAGCTACACTGAATGATTCACAGCACACAGCAGTGTCAGCGGAGCAAGCAGACAGAGACACTGCAGACAGGCTGGAAGACACTGATTTCATGGAATCTGTACCTGATCCTATGCCTGCCTTGTTTGATATGCAGACAGAGGACAGTCCCCAACCATCACTGAGTGATATTCTGCAGGCTGTTCATAAATGTACAGCATCGGTGGATGATCTTAAAGAGAAATTTGGGGGTCTGCGGGAGACAGTCTCTTTATTACGCCATGATTTGCAAAAGATCAGAGAGAGAACCACCGCAGTAGAAGGGAGAGTGAGTGACATGGAGGATCACATGCCCCATCTGAACAGAGAAGTGAGGGTGGCAGCTCAGCAGGCCCATCAGACGTTTGATAAAACAGACGACATCGAGAACCGCCTGAGACGTAACAACGTTCGCATAGTGGGGCTCCCCGAGAAGGTGGAGGGAAGGGACCCCACTAATTTTGTTGAAGGCTGGCTGCAGGAAATCTTTGGGAAAGAGGCGCTCTCACCCCTATACGCGGTGGAAAGGGCACATCGGGTGCCGCCGCGTCCTCTTCCACCCGGCAGTCCCCCGAGGTCGATGCTTGCCAGACTCCTGAACTACAGGGATCGTGAGGTGGTGCTCCGATTGGCCAGAGAAAAGGGAGCAATACACTTTAATGGAGCTAAAATATCCTTTTACCCGGACTTTTCCGCAGAAGTGCAGCGAAAAAGGTCTAAATTCATGGAGGTTAAGAAAAGGCTACAACGTCTACAGTTAAAGTACGCCATGCTTTTTCCGGCTAAGCTGCGCATCACAGCAGGAGATCAAAATCACTTTTTTGAAAACGCCCAGGATGCAGCGGAGTGGCTGGACCGCAATGAGCAAGGCCTCCGAAGACCACGAAGGGAAAATGGAGACGGATGACGTAGTCAAATTCTCACTAATTGGGCAAAAAGGGCGCCCTATCACTTGTGCAGTTTTACAGAGTTCAAAGAGGAAGTATGATAAAAATTTCACCACCAGCGAATAGCAGTTTAATTGCAACATGTGTTCCAACACTCATAAGTTTAACCGCCTATTTGGCGTGCATGTCAATGCAAGGTGCGCACTCGACCTACTGTTCAGGTTGCTGTGGCACAGATATCTCTGCCCTGTTGGCGAGAAGTTGAAGGTTAACGATCAAAACCTGTGGATGCTGGGAATCTTCTACTACATCAAGTTAGAAACCACAGGAACACTGACTATAACTCACCTACTGATTCAACAGCATAACCGCAGGAAAGCGCAGTTTGTTTATTAGTTTTTTTCTTCATCTCCGGTGTACGGGCCTCTTTTATATGGCCCATAAGGTACTAGGCCGTGTGACAACCACGTCTGAACTCAATACAGCCCACACTAGGGGCATTAAGGGAAATGTAAATGTGGATACAGGAATGTTTTATATGCATAGATCAATTCACAATGTATTGGTATGGCTAGTACACCTATAATGTCCTGGAATGTGCGGGGGGTAAATGATCCTTTAAAGAGAACAATGATATCTACAGTCATGCGCAGGATCCACCCTGCCATAATTGGCCTGCAGGAGACTCACCTGCAGGACAATACGGTTAGCTTTCTGCAGTATGCATGGGTGGGGAAGGCATATCATTCCACATACTCCGCTTTTTCTCGTGGAGTAAGTGTACTGATACACAAGGCCATAGCATACCAAGAGCTAGACTCCCTGATAGACATATCCGGCAGATTTATATTTCTCCATTGCAAAATATATACAGTTACCTTGATTATGGCATTTGTATATATACCACCCCCGTTCTCGCGGGAAGTGTTACAGCTACTGATTTCATATGTAACTAATAAACCTGACATTCCAATACTAATTATGGGGGACTTTAACTGCTGCCTAGACCCAAGAATAGACAGACATCCTCCTATGATCCCACCTAGGGGAGGTCGGGGAACTGCCCTTAGCCGTCTCTTAATGGAAGTGGGATGGACTGACTTGTGGCGGGTTCGCTACCCAAACCATAAGCAGTTTTCATGCTTCTCCAAGACACATGGTTCTCTGTCCCGTATAGACCTCTGTATCGGCACCCAAGACATGGTGGGATACACCTCGAGGGTGGAATACTACCCCTCTAGTCACTTGGCTGAATGCCCAACCCTCCAGTCAACTATCTAGGGCCCCATGGAAACTAAACGCCTTCTGGCTTAAACTATTTACTTCACATGAACGGATAGAGGCTCAGATCCATAAATTTCTCAGAATACATAGACAGCACACAGATATCCTGTACAAATGGGAACAACTTAAAGCATACTGTAAAGGAATATTTATTCAGGAAATAAATATAGTTAAACAAAATTCCTCGGTCCTGCTAGAGCAGGCGGAGGACTTGGTGAGTCGACTAGAGTTGGCATTTGTGAATGACCCCACCGACTCTGCAAGGGAGGCATGGATCGCGGCTCAGGATTCCTTAGACCGCGTGCGATCCTCCGCTGCAGAACGTAAGAGATTTTTTTCAAAACTGGCGTTTTATGAGGAGGGGGAAAAGACAGGCCGCCTATTAGCAAAAATTGCAAAATCACAACAACAATCACCGGCTATAGGAGCCATACGAGCTGCCAATGGCAGGATAGTCAATGCTCCTGATGATATCATCTCTGAGCTGGCAAATTTCTATAGGGATCTGTACAAATCTAGAGAGACCTACTCTGATGACGATCTCAATGCTTTTATGGCAAACATAAATCTACCCACACTGTCTGCTGAGGCGAGACGGCACCTGGACGCTCCAATAACTATAGAGGAGCTCCAGGTGGCGGTGAGTACTTTCCCTACCTGTAAGGCGCCAGGGGAGGATGGTCTCCCAATGGAGGTATACTCTCAGTATAGAGAAAAACTGTTGCCTGAACTACTAAAGGTCTTCAATACCAGCTTGGACAGGGGTAGATTACCAGATTCCATGTCCAGAGCAAATGTGATTTTACTGCTTAAGCCAGGGAAGGATCCTGTGGACCCGGGCTCATATAGGCCCATATCCTTACTCCAAAGTGATGTAAAAATCCTTGCTAAGGTCCTGGCAATTCGGGTCAGCGGGATAATTTCCTCAATCATTCACCCAGACCAGGCCGGCTTTATGCCACAAAAGTCCACAGCTACAAATCTTCGAAGGCTATATATGAATATGCAAATACAGGCTGACAATGAGGGACACAGAGCTCTTCTATCATTAGACGCCAATAAGGCGTTTGACAGTATTAGTTGGAGATACTTATGGGCGACACTGGACAAATTTGGCTTTGGGAGGCGGTTTGTAGCATGGACAAAACTGCTGTATGCGGCTCCCCAGGCCAACATTAGAATAGCGAATAGGATGTCAGAAGCTTTTGCTCTGGGTAGGGGGACAAGGCAGGGATGCCTGCTGTCCCCCCTGCTCTTTGCGATCGCAATAGAACCTCTAGTGGCTCAAATAAGGGACAGTCCACGGATAGAAGGATTCAGGTATGGTGACTTGCACGAAAAGCTCATGTTATACGCGGATGACATGTTGCTGTTCCTGGGAGACACTAGTCAATCACTGCTGGGGGTAATGGATATAATAGAGCAATTTGGACATTTCTCGGGCCTGACTATAAATTGGTCTAAATCGGCTCTGATGATGCTGGACGAGAGCCGGGATGTGAGTCTGCCTGACTCTTGCCCCATTCCAACTGGATTTAAATACCTGGGCGTCCAGATATCCCCCTGTGTTGGGGACTTCTGTTCTTTAAACATATTCCCATTGCTATCTCGCTTTCGGGACAAAATAAATACATGGAACAACTTAATGATGTCACTAGCGGGTAAGGCAAATCTCATTAAAATGATTTTAATGCCCCAACTATTGTATTTCCTTCACAACTCCCCAGTAGTGATACATTTAAAAATTTTCAGAGTAGTCAATACCCTTTTTCGAAAACTGCTATGGCACAACAAAGCACCCAGAGTCCGGTTAGAGCAGTTGCAGTGCCCAAAGGATGGCGGAGGGTTGGCGGTCCCCAACCCTTGGCTATACTATATTGCGGCACAGTTGCAACACCTTGTGGGATCTATGACGCATGAACCAATGGGCTCGGCAGCGCGACTGATGCTTTTTGCTACGGGCGCTGAGACCATTCCTATGGGTCTGGAGGCTCAATTATTTGCGAAGTCAAACAAAAAAAACCCGACACTTTCCCTGGTACAGAAAATATGGAACAAGAGTAGACAATTACAAGGGGTGCAGGGATTTACAGATTACAGCCCGATATGGGGAAACCGCTCTTATATGGAACTGGCTAAGTTACAGCGTGAGCCCAGATGGAAGGCCCACGGGGTGACCATGCTCTCTCACATATTCAAGAATGGTAAACTGATGTCCTTTACAGAACTGCAGAACACATTTGGGATTCCAGACACTATGTATTACCCATATTTGCAGCTTCGGCATGCAATTGTGGCACAGGGAGACGCAGGGGAGTGGGAACTCTGCCCCACGCCGGTGTTCCATGTGTTGCAATCATCCACTGTAACTAAAGGGATCATTTCCATGTGTTACTAGATGCTACTTGCCAAGCACCTGGATGCCTACCCATGTAAGGCAATCGACGCATGGAGAGGGGACCTAGGTCAGATAACTGAAGATCAATGGGAGGAAGCGCTACAGGCCATACCCACGTGCTCCCTCAATGTTGCACAAAAAGTGTCCCAACTTTATATAATACTTAGAGTGCATTACACTCCATCCAAGTTGCACAAGATGGGCAGAGTGGCGGACCCCATATGCTGCCGATGTCGGCAGCACAATGCGGATCTTATACATCTTCTGTGGCGGTGTCCGAAGCTCCATCGGTACTGGCACGAGGTGATTGGTACACTAAATGGAGTGTTCCAGACGACAGTACCGGTGGATCCTCTGCACTGCTTGCTGGGGGTATTGGATGAGGTAATCCCAGAGGAACAAACTAAAGTGGCTATATCCAGGGCTTTATTCCAAGCTAGAAAACTTATATTAATGGCATGGAAGTCTGCAGTACCGCCCTCTGTTAAAATGTGGATAACGCATATGGGTAAAACTTTAATTATGGAAAAATACATATACCAACACAGAGGCTGCCCACACAGGTTTGAACGCATTTGGTCCAGCTGGTTAGACACGCCCGGACTCAGTCCGAGAGAACTAGTCATGACAAGACTCTTACAGGGTCCTTAGATAAATAATATAAATGAATATGGAAAGGAGATACAATACATGCGAATTGGAAGAAGGATGGGTGTCAATTATATTTCTAAACATGGTATAATGGAAAATAGAAGGCTGTGTAGTAGCAATATAAGAACCTATGCTCTACATTGTATGATTATAACACTGAAATGTAGAAAATTGTACACCGGAAGATGTATTTATTTAAAATGTTCAATAAAAACCTTTTTGATTTAAAAAAAAAAATAAAGTGCAATGCGACTCCACTAAAACGCATGAAAAATGCAGATAATTATAAGAACCCGTGACTCAAAAAATGATGCAAGTGATTCACACATAAAAAAAGGTAATAAATGGATATAGCATACAATTGTGCATAAGTATCAAACATATGAAATAAATAAAATATTAAAATGAATTCATAAATGGTGAAGTGTTATACACTAAAATACATGGATGTGCAAGACGTTCAAAATGTTCATAAACTAATCAAGATCAATTCATAAATGGTGAAGTGCAATTCGCTAAAGTCCATTGAATGTGCAACAAATACATGCGAATCAGTGAATCAAAAATAAATGTATTAAATGTTCCAATAGGTGAAAAAATGTGATCCTGACTTCATGCAATACAGCTCTTAATAGCAACAGGGACAAGTCTTCTGATCATACAAAAAAGTGCAAGTGCAGTGGAGTAGCAAAAAGTGACCAAAGTGGATGTGCACTTCCAAAACGGGCTCCGGGGTGCAACACCTGTTTCCCACAGCCTCTCACCTGTAACAGCGGCCCCAATGGGCCAAGTAAAGTGTAAGCCGTCAAGCGGTACAGATCTCCACAGCTTCCGGTGGTAGTCACAGCTTGTGGGGTCATATATTATCCAGCCGGCAGTCACACTCCCCCCCTTCAATAGATGTAGGCAGATGGGCAGTAAAAGAAAGAAGAGGGCTCCATAGTGTAGTATTGGAGTTTATTATATAAAAACAAGAAATAACTTACATGTAAACTCTGTAGTAACAGCTTAAAGATCGGAAGCTACCGGGTTCAGCCGTACCCGGCAGCAATGACACCTGGCTCCTCCCTGACGCGTTGCGTCACAACACACGTGACTTTCTCAAAGAGAAAGTTCTTTATTTTACTGCCCATCTGCCTACATCTATTGAACGGGGGGGAGTGTGACTGCCGGCTGGATAATATATGACCCCACAAGCTGTGACTACCACCGGAAGCTGCTGTGCCTGTGGAGATCTGTACCGCTTGACAGCTTACGCTTTACTTGGCCCATTGGGGCCGCTTTTACAGGTGAGAGGCTGGGGGAAACAGGTGTCGCACCCTGGAGCCCGTTTTGGAAGTGCACATCCACTTTGGTCACTTTTTGCTAAACTACTAGGATTACCATCAAGTATCTCACGCTATCTACCAATCCAAGGCAACCCTATGTTTCCCCCATCCACTCTCCACAAAGCATTTGATCAATGGCAAACCAAGGGCCTCACGAAAGTAACCTCCATATACCATGTCAAACCTGGCAAGTTCAAACCTTTCCAAGCCCTGTCAAGGGAATTTTCCTTGCCACTGTCACACACCTTCTTCTATCATCAATTAACTATCTGAAATCTTGTTATGGATCTAAAGCCGATCCCTTCCAACAGTCCTTCATTGGCACTGTGCTTCAGAGAAACAATTATTCCATCTCCAGTCTTTACTCCTATCTTCTTAAACACCAATCAGAAAAATACCACCTCAAACCATTCCGAAAATGGTCTAATCTATTTGGTGACGATGAACTGATGAAAAAAATCCTTGAGGGATACAGACATGTCCACAAACTTATTATATCAGAAACGTGGCATGAAACACAATTTAAGATCATGCACAGAGCCTTCTACCCGTTCCGCATCAACAAAGCGCACCCAACTCCAGCGCAATGCCCCTGGGGCTCTCTACCTCACCCCATGTTGCTACACCCTCTCTGGGACTGCACAGCCATCACCACCTACTGGGGCTCTGTACTTGCCCACATCTGCAAAATCAATAAAACACGGATTCCGAAAGATCATTTACTATGTCTCTTTGGCTACACACCACCAGCATCCTCTTCAACTGCATTGGGACCCCTAAATATTCCACAGTGGACCCATCTATGTCTCTTGGTTGCTCGCAGGACTATTATGTCCCACTGGATTTCACCAACACCACCCACTCTACCAGCAGTTAAAAGTGCTATGCTATTGCTCTTCTACTTAGAGAGGCTGGACACCATTACACTGAACTTTCGTTCTACCTCACGCTTCTTCAGAGAGATGGCGTAAATATATAGAGGCCATGCAACCATTCTGCTATACCGACTGGTATTTGAAAAAGGATCTCACCAAGTCACAGGGCAACTTCAAAGTATCCAATCTGTCCGACCCCTCTACCTTTCTACCGCCGTAGGACATCCACTGACTCCTGCAGCTCTTTGACATCCATGACTCTCTTATATCTAAAACTAGTACCTCCCATAGTTATTATTGTTATGGCTAGGCCATTATCTGAGATCACCAGTCATTCATATCCAAATCATGCTTCCACTTCTGAAGGTATTATGGTATATGTTATCACTTCTGTATGTATCACATTGCTTCAACATTGTTGTAAAGGTAAATATGGTTCCACTCCCCCCCTACTCAGAACTTCACCTCCTTTGTTGAATTGAATACATAAATATATAACTGCTTTAGAGCTATTGCACTCTATATAATTGTACTATGAAAAACCCAATAAAAAATTTTTTCAGCAAAAAAAAAGAAAAATTATCCTACATCATACACTTTGTGTAAAAATCTTTTTTATTACATACAATATAAAAACATATATTGTTGTCTGTGAAATACATTACAAAGATAAGCGCATTAAATCTTCTGAGAAGATAATGTTTCAAAATACTCTGTCCTTTTGCTACTTTGTGGTGCTAGCACCAATGCGTGCATCTGATTTTTTATAGTTAAATTGCACTAATTAAGATTGTTTTTTTTTAAATGCCATCAATATGTCTGATCGTTACACTGGAATGCAGTTCAGACTTAAAAATAAGTATTTAGCAGCAGATTTTATTCCCTGTCATTGAATCTTGTTGGGCAAGCTGCTGCCTGTTTCTGTGTTAAAGCTGTTAGTTGTTTTGGCTTCATACAAAGCATACAATGGACTGTCTTGAAACCACTATGATGGCTAAAATCTGAAACATAATTCTTGCACAGTTCAACAGTATAAGTAACTTTCATTGCCCTGAAAAAGGTGACGGATCTAATTAATTCTGGAATCACTTTGATATGGGTACGACGAGTTGGATCTGGATGCCAGGAACATCTATGGCAATGCAGAATACAAATCAACTACTGGCAGATCAACAAAGAGAAACAAGCGATATGATGCAAACCCAACATCAGACCCAGAGAAAAATTCACATGTGAAACTTTCAATGTTATTTTAGATCAGTTGTCTGTTGCCTTACAAGAGTGTAGGGTACCATACCAATCAGTGTATGACAGGTTCGAAGTAATAGTCAACTTATGCAGTCTACCTAATGCAGAGATATAAAACCGAGGCTAAAAACATATTAGTTCTTTCCTTTGAAACTTCAGTAGAGTGTTTGTTGAGGAAATTGCACAGTTTGCAGCCTTTACCAAGTTGGTGCCGCAACAGGCAGTTTTATTACATGACCAGTGGCGGCCTGTCCATAGGGGGCGCTCGGGTGCTGCCCCCCAATGTTGAAGAAAAAAAATGTTACTTTAAGAGTGACCAGGCACCCGACATGAGGTGGTCTATGGGAAGCTTCCCAGCCTGCAGTCAGCTGATTGCAAGCTGGGAAGTTGATTTGCCCACGTTTAGGGAGTGTCCGTGGCGCAAGCGATGCACCCGCCAACACTCCCCCATTCTCCAATCTCCAGTGATTTGCCATTGCAGCTCCTGTTCTTTTATTTTAATGGGCGAGAGCAGAGGATGGCGAGCGGTGCTTTTTGCGGCACCGTGTCACTTCCGGTTTCTCGGCTCACTATGTGGACTGAGACGAACCGGCGACATGTGGTGACTGGAGTGAAGAAGGCCTGACTGATCCCTGAGCTGAGCTTTGCTGGCGTGGCTTCTAAGGTATGTAAACTACCGCGGGCCTCAATGTGTGTCAGTCTGTTGTCACGGGACGGTGTCTCTCTCTCTCCTCCTAGCTAGCTTCTAGCTGGCTCAGTCAGTTTGTATGAGGCCGCGGCATGCAAGCTGCCCCTCTTGCGTACCTGGTGGCCTGGACCCTTCCCTCACTGTCAGTTGGTTCCCTTCCCTGTGCTTCTCTGCAGTGCTCTGCCCCCTCTCATTCTCTCCACTCACTCAGTGAGTGAATGGGGGGTCTGTGCTGATGATGGGGGGTGCAGACTTGGAGGGGTAATTGTGCAGACGGGGGGGTGGTAATTGTGCAGACGGGGGGTAATTGTGCATATGGGGGTAATTGTGCAGACTAGGGGGAGGGGGGATTGTGCAGACTAGGAGAGGACTAGAGGAGGGGGATTGTGCAGACTGGGGGGAGGGGGGTAATTGTGCAGACAGGGGGTAATTGTGCATACTGGGGGGGTAATTGTACAGCCTGGGGGGTAATTGTGCAGATGGGGGGATAATTGTGCAGACAGGGGGGCAATTGTGCAGACTGGGGGGTAATTGTGCAGACTGGGGGTGGTAATTGTGCAGACTGGGGGGTAATTGTGCAGACTGGGGGTAATTGTTCA
This sequence comes from Aquarana catesbeiana, assembly GCF_042186555.1. NCBI lineage: Eukaryota > Metazoa > Chordata > Amphibia > Anura > Ranidae > Aquarana > Aquarana catesbeiana. The sequence continues at coordinate 160,579,302 of NC_133334.1, read as the reverse complement.
GACTGGGGGGTAATTGTGCAGACTAAGGGGAGGGGGATTGTGCAGACTAGGAGAGGACTAGGGGAGGGGGATTGTGCAGACTGGGGGGACAGGGGGTAATTGTGCAGAAAGGGGGTAATTGTGCAGACTGGGGGTAATTATGCAGACTGGGGGGTAATTGTGCAGACTGGAGGAAGGGGGGTTGTGCAAACTGGGGGGTGGGGGGTAATTGTGCAGACTGGGGGGTAATTGTGCAGACTGGGGGGAATTGTGCAGACTGGGGGGTAATTGTGCAGACTGGGGTGAGGGTGGGGTAATTGTGCAGACGGGGGGGTAATTGTGCAGACTGGGTGGTGGGTGACCATACAGTTGGATCCCATGAGTGCCCCGTGTCCATCTCCCAGGCCCGGGCATAGGGTGGGATGCCTTCCTTACATGCCAAGGAAGAGTAGATCAATGAGCTACCTCCCCTTTGATCCATAATGTTGGAACACCAATGTTTGTACGGACTGGCTTTGGGGGGTTCACTCCTATCAGTCCAGATAGAGTTGAGGAAGTGCACAGTTTGAGAGCATCGGAATATCTCTGAGTTGGGCATTTCTAGTTTATTCCTACAGTGTTTCAGATTAATGGGATCTGCCAGGGTAAAGTAGTGTCCAATGCGGAATAGGCCTTTGTTTATACACCAGCGGAATGCTTGGATGTTCAAGCCTGGGGGGAAAGCCGGATTGTGGAAAATTTGCGACAGTGGACGCATAGGAGAGATGAGTGTATATTTGTGAAGTGTGTTGCACAGTGCTACTGAGTGAGAAAGAGTAGGAGACATAAAAGGAGGTCTGGATTTCGTTTCACTCCATAGGAGGTAGTCTAGTGTGTTCAAGGGAACTGCTTGCCTTTGCATGGAAATCCAGTCGGGCTTAGGTCCCCTAGAGTAAACTATTGATATTTGGGTAAGTTGGGCTGCTTGGTAATACCACCACAGGTTAGGAAGGCCTAGACCCCCCTGTGATATTACCCGGTAAAGGACCTCTTTGGCACACCTGTAGCCTTTATTCCACCAGATAAAGCGTATGATTTGTGATTGAAGTCCTAAGAGGAATCGTTTCTTGATAGGAATTAGACATGTGCATTACATTTTGTTCTGAATTGAAATTCGGACAAATTTTTCATTATTTGGAAATTCGGATGCATCCGAATTTCCGATTTACAAAAGTAATGAATTTAAATGAATCCGAAAAAAAAGCAAACAAATTCGAATCGAATTCGAAAACAAATTTGAATCGAATTCGAAAACATATTCAAATCGAATTTGAAAACAATAGAAACCGATTTTCTAAAAAATACAATAAAATGGAATATAAAATCATAAAGCAATAGAATACATATATATAATATTTTTTTATTCTGTTTTATTGTTTCTCTATGCTTTTCTTTTCTATTATTTTCTATTCTATAATAGTCTTTTCTATTCAAATTCAAATTAATTCTATACGAAATTCGAATTTCGGAAAACATGGCTTCTGAAGATTGATTTCATATAGAATGAATTTGAATTAGAATAGAAAAGATTTGAATAGAAAAGAATAGAAAAGAATAGACTAGAAATTCGAATATCATATAGAATAGAAAAGAAAATAATAGAAAAGAATAAACTAGAAAAACATATATTGTATTTTATTCTATTCTGTTCTATTGTTTTTCTTTTTTTTTTTTTAAATCTTTATTTATCATTTCATAACAATACGTTTCCCACCAGGGATATTTCCTAATACAAATCCACATTAATATATAAAAAGTGAAATGGTTATCCCCCGTATGTATGGCGGTACCTCCAGCTCCTGCTCTGTTCCCAGGATCTTATATATTTGCGTTATCTCCCCGCCTGCCTGCTCCTTCATGCAGAGCTGCTCGAATGGTCTGAGCTCCTCCATACTCCTGAGAGGTTTCGGAAGTCTCTCAATGAAGTGGGAGAGCTGGAGGTACCTCCACCCATTCATCACCCATAGATCGGGTTCCAGACTTAATTCTGAAAATGTGCGAATTTGCCCCTTGTTTATAAAATGTTTTAATTGAATAGTCTCCCTTCAACCAGTTCCCTCCCACCTCCCTCCTCCCCGGTTCAAAAAAAACATTATTTTTCATGTGTATCAGTGGTGAGTTGTATGACCATTTATGCTGAACGTGTATCATGTCCCAGTATTTAAATGTGTTATACGTTAATAAAGATGTGTTCGTGGTAAGTGCTCTGAATTTTGGGGGGTTCCAGAGTGACTGTCCTAAATTCGTGTTACTCAACAAGTGCTCAATGTGAACCCAACGCTTATCCGTTTCTTTTTTACACCATTCCGTGATCCGTGACAGCACTACTGAAATGTAGTATCTGTTAAAGTCTGGTAACGCTATTCCGCCTTTTTTTTTCCCCCTACTTAATATTGCGTGGGTGATGCGTGGTTTTTTGCCACCCCAGACAGCTTTGCTTATTAGACTCCTAAGGGCTTTTAAGTAATATCTTGGTAGGGGAATGGGCAGCATCTGGAATTTTTACAAAATTCTGGGCGTTAGATTAATTTTAACCGCGTTTACTCGCCCAAACCATGAAAAGGGTCTGGCGCGTAATCTTCTCACTGGGAATAAAGTTTTTTAAAAACAGTTTATTAAATGTGTTGGCTAGTTTAATCCCCAAATACTTAATCTCCCCTTTCCATGGGAAAGGGAAGACAGCAGCTAGGTGCTCTTCTTCTTGCTTGCCTAGATTAATATTCAAACATTCGGATTTCCTGGAGTTTATTTTGAAATTCGAGACTTCTCCATACTTTCTGATGATCTGGAGCATATTGGGGAGGGTTATTCTGGGGTTTGTAATGAAGAACAGAACATCATCGGCAAAAGCCGCTAGTTTGTGTTCCTCTGTTCTGACCCTTACACCCCTGCAATCGGGGCTATTGCGAATAGCGGACAACAGGGGTTCAAGGGTCAAGACAAACAGGAGCGGGGAAAGAGGGCAGCCCTGCCTTGTTCCATTGAACATCCTAAATTGCTTTGATATCACCCCATTAGCTCTCTCCATCCCTGCCGGGCTACTGTAGAGGACCTTAACCCAGGAGATGAACCTCTGACCAAACCCCAAGGCTTCCAAGGTGTTTATCATGAACCCCCAGTCTACCCTGTCAAATGCTTTTTCAGCATCAACTGACAGGAATAGAGCTGGGGGCCCGCCTTGTTTGCAGAATTCTGATAGTAACACCGCCCGCACCCCATTGTCCCTGCACTGTCTCCCGGGGACAAAACCCGCCTGATCCAGATGCACCAATGCTGTCATTTTCTCTTTCATAGTTACATAGTTACATATAGTTACATAGTAGGTGAGGTTGAAAAAAGACACAAGTCCATCAAGTCCAACCTATGTGTGTGATTATGTGTCAGTATTACATTACATATCCCTGTATATTGCGGTCATTCAGGTGATTATCTAATAGTTTCTTGAAGCTATCAATGCTCCCCGCTGAGACCACCGCCTGTGGAAGGGAATTCCACATCCTTGCCGCTCTTACAGTAAAGAACCCTCTACGTAGTTTAAGGTTAAACCTCTTTTCTTCTAATTGTAATGAGTGGCCACAAGTCTTATTAAACTCTCTTCTGCGAAAAAGTTTTATCCCTATTGTGGGGTCACCAGTACAGTATTTGTAAATTGAAATCATATCCCCTCTCAAGCGTCTCTTCTCCAGAGAGAATAAGTTCAGTGCTCGCAACCTTTCCTCATAACTAAGATCCTCCAGACCCTTTATTAGCTTTGTTGCCCTTCTTTGTACTCGCTCCATTTCCAGTACGTCCCTCCTGAGGACTGGTGCCCAGAACTTGACAGCATACTCCAGGTGCGGGCGGACCAGAGTCTTGTAGAGCGGGAGAATTATCGTTTTATCCCTGCAGTTGATCCCCCTTTTAATGCATGCCAATATTCTGTTTGCTTTATTAGCAGCAGCTTGGCATTGCATTCCATTGCTGAGCCTATCATCCACTAGGACCCCCAAGTCCTTTTCCATCCTAGATTCCCCCAGAGGTTCTCCCCCCAGTGTATAGATTGCATTCATATTTTTGCCACCCAAATGCATTATTTTACATTTTTCTACATTGAACCTCATTTGCCATGTAGTCGCCCACCCCATTAATTTGTTCAGGTCTTTTTGCAAGATTTCCACATCCTGCGGAGAAGTTATTGCCCTGCTTAGCTTAGTATCGTCTGCAAATACAGAGATTGAACTGTTTATCCCATCCTCCAGGTCGTTTATGAACAAATTAAATAGGATTGGTCCCAGCACAGAACCCTGGGGAACCCCACTACCCACCCCTGACCATTCTGAGTACTCCCCATTTATCACCACCCTCTGAACACGCCCTTGTAGCCAGTTTTCAATCCATGTACTCACCCTATGGTCCATGCCAATGCACCTTATTTTGTACAGTAAACGTTTATGGGGAACTGTGTCAAATGCTTTTGCAAAATCCAGATACACCACGTCTACGGGCCTTCCTTTATCTAGATGGCAACTCACCTCCTCATAGAAGGTTAATAGATTGGTTTGGCAAGAACGATTCTTCATGAATCCATGCTGATTACTGCTAATGATATCATTCTTATTACTAAAATCTTGTATATAGTCCCTTATCATCCCCTCCAAGAGTTTACATACTATTGATGTTAGGCTAACTGGTCTGTAATTCCCAGGAATGTTTTTTGGGCCCTTTTTAAATATTGGTGCTACATTGGCTTTTCTCCAATCAGCTGGTACCATTCCAGTCAATAGACTGTAAAAATTAGGACAACGGTCTGGCAATCACCTGACTGAGTTCCCTAAGTACCCTCGGATGCAAGCCATCTGGTCCCGGTGATTTATTAATGTTAAGTTTCTCAAGTCTAATTTTAATTCCGTCCTCTGTTAACCATGTAGGTGCTTCCTGTGTTGTGTCATGAGGATAAACACTGCAGTTTTGGTTACTGAAGCCCCCCGATTCACTTGTGAAGACTGAGGAGAAGAATAAATTCAATACCTTTGCCATCTCCCCATCCTTTGTAACCAGATGTCCTTCCTCATTCTTTATGGGGCCAATATGGTCTGTCCTCCCTTTTTTACTGTTTACATACTTAAAGAATTTCTTGGGATTTTTTTTGCTCTCCTCCGCTATGTGTCTTTCATGTTCTATCTTAGCCATCCTAATTGCACCCTTACATTTCTTATTGCATTCTTTATAAATTCTGAATGCTGTGGATGATCCCTCAACCTTGTATTTTTTGAAGGCCTTCTCCTTTGCTTTTATATGCATTTTTACATTGGAGTTAAGCCATCCAGGATGTTTGTTCGCTCTTTTAAATTTATTACCCAATGGGATACATTGGCTAATGCCCTTATTTAATATGCTCTTAAAGCAAACCCATCTCTCCTCCGTATTCTTTGTTCCTAATATTTTATCCCAATTTATGCCTTTTAGCAAGGTTTGTAGTTTAGGGAAGTTGGCTCTTTTGAAATTCAGTGTCTTTGTGTTCCCTTCATGTCTCCTATTTGTGTGATTTATACTGAAACTAATTGACCTGTGATCGCTGTTACCTAAATTGCCCCGTATTACCACATCTGTTATCAGGTCTGTATTGTTGGTAATCAGTAGATCCAGTAATGTTTTATTTCTAGTTGGTGCGTCTACCATCTGACCCATAAAATTGTCCTGCAAGACACTAAGGAACTGGCGAGCCTTAAATGAATGCGCGGTTCCCTCCGCCCAGTCTATGTCTGGATAATTAAAATCCCCCATTATGATAACACTTCCCATCCTTGCTGCTAATCCAATTTGTGATAGGAGATCCGTCTCCACTTCCTCCCTCAGGTTAGGGGGCCTATAGCATACTCCCAGTATTATTTTCCCCTTAGCTTCATCCCTTTGGAGCTCTACCCATAAAGATTCCACCTCCTCCCTAGCCCCCTCAGTGATGTCATCTCTCACATTCACTTGTACATTATTCTTGATATATAGGCATACCCCTCCCCCTTTTTTACCCTCTCTATCCTTGCGGTATAGGGTATACCCTTGAATGTTTGCCAGCCAATCATGAGAGCTGTTGAACCAGGTCTCTGAAATTCCCACAAAATCCAAATCCTCCTTGTACAACAGTATCTCTAGTTCACCCATCTTGTCCGCCAGGCTCCTGGCATTGGTGAACATGCCACATAGTTTAGACCGGTCGCATATTGTCCTCGTATTGGGTGTTTCAAGATTGCAACTTGGACTTGCTACTATACTCACCTTGTGTTTTTGTGCTTTGGTTAACCTACCACTAATGCCCCCAATACTACCCTCTGGAATATCTTCCGCGCTGGCTATCACTGTCTCTGGACCCTCCCCCCCCATCGCCGAGTTTAAAAACTTTCAATCTGTTCGCAAACACTTTTGCATATAGCTTGACATCTGCGTTCAGCAGAGAAATTGGTCTGTAGCTTAAACACAACCTAGCATCTTTCCCTTCTTTCCGAATCAGGGTGATCGTGGCGGTTAATGCCTCAGCTGTCATTCCACATCCGGCACCGAGTTCATTCCAGAACCGGCATAACCTGGGGACCAGAATGTTTCATTTTCTCTAAATAGATAGAAGTGAAACCGTCCGGACCTGGACTTTTTCCCTTCGGGAAGTCCCTTAAGGCAGCTAGTATTTCCTCTTCCTCAATGGGTTTATCCAGGAGGTCCCTATCCTCGGCTGACAGGCCCGCTAATCCCGCCCCTTTTAAAAATTCCTTACCCCTATCTGATTGGGCAGTATCCCCCGACCCCTGTTGCCCTGTCGAATAAAGGTCACCGTAAAACTTTTTAAACTCTTCTGCTATAGCGTCGCTAGTCACTCTCTCTTCCCCTCCTTTGCTGAGTACTACATAATTCCTGCTTCTTTTTTTCCTAATTAATCTGGCCAGGTGCTTGCTGGACTTATTAGCCCAGTAGTAGTTGTTCCTAGTTACAGCATTTATAGCTCTCTTGGCCTCCTGCTCCATCGTGTCCCTTAGCTCCTCCCTCTTGGCGACTAGTAGATGATATCCGTCTTGGTCCTGACCCTTTGTTTTTTTGTGTGCTTGTTCCAAGGAAAAGATTTCCTCTATCAACTTTCCTCTTTCTTCTCTTTTCTTTTTTTTCAAACCTGCACCTATTGACACCAGGATACCCCTGACATAGGCTTTGTGTGTTTCCCATAATATGGCCGGTGACACATCCCCCGTTTCGTTTGTTTTAAAGAAAAAGTCGACCTCGTCATGTAGTCTCTCCACTACTGCAGGATCCCTCAATAGGTCCTCGTTCAGTTTCCACGAGAAGAGTCGCCCCTGCACCTCTGGTATTATGACCTGCATCGTAATCGGAGAGTGGTTGGAAAGGGACGTTATTTCTATGTTTGTTTCTTTGACCCATTCCAACAAACTATGATCTACATAAAAATAATCTAGTCTGGAGTAGGTCCCGTGCACAGGGGATAAGAAGGTGTAGTCTCTCTCTTTAGGATGCTGCAGTCTCCAAACATCCATTAGCTGGCATCGATGTAGCTTGCGCCTAATGGCCCCAAGTAACACCTTCCCTATCCCCTGGGCACGGGACGTACCATCCAGCTCTGGGTCAACGCAGAAATTTAAGTCCCCTCCCAAGACTACTTCCCCCTCTCCAAATTCCGACAACTTTTTCAGTACTTGTCCCAAAAAAAATGTAGGCTTCCTATTGGGGCAATAAACGTTCACTAATGTAATCACCCTAGATCCCAATTTACCTTTTAAAAAAATGTAACGGCCATCGGGGTCTTTCACTCTCTCCCTTAATGAAAAATTCGAAACCTTTGAAAGTCCAATAGCAACTCCCCTCGACCCCCTGTCAGGAGAGTCTCCATAGAACCATTGAGGAATCCTAGAGGAGAAAAGCCTGATTCTGGTGTCTAGGGTCAGATGTGTCTCTTGTAAGAAAACTATATCGCCCCTCAGGTGTTCCAGTTCCCTTAATATTTTATGTCTTTTACTGGGCGAGTTTAACCCTTTCACATTGTAGGAGATGAATCTAAGCTCTGGCATGTCTATTAACCCAGCCTTCTACCGTACCCCCTGCTCCTCCGAGCACGTCCTGCGGTGCCCCTCCACCCCCCCATCCCTCCTCCCTCCCGCATCCTCCCCCCTCTCTCCCCCCCCAATGGCGAGATTATCACCCCGAGCCCCCCGACTTGGAACTTTTCCCATTCCAATCTACGGGACTCCCTCCCCGGGGTGAAGCTCTAGCGACAGCATCCAGCACCCCCCCCCCCCAAAGGGGGGAAAAGAGGGCATGAGGCACAAATTTATCTTCAAACCTTATTGGGGGGCCCCCTTTAAGTTCTTCCAAATTCTTTCTTTGTCCTCATATAGATGAAATTTAACGATCACGTCTCTTGGAGTATCTTGCTTTATATGGGGGGGCCTTCTTATTCTATGCACCCTATCGATCCGTAAGGCTTCGTCTTCTCGCCTTCCCATCATAGGATTAAAGATTCTCTTCATCTTTTCCCCCAGATCCTCATTTTGTTGTTCCGGAATGAATCTGATGCATAAATTTTGTCGCCGGCTTTGGTTCTCTTGTTCTTCTAACCTAAACGCCAAAGTGCAGTTTTCATTCCGCATTTTGCTGACTTGGTCTTTTAGGTCTGAGATTTCTTTAGCTTGAAGCTCAGACACTTCCTCTGCCTCCTCTACTGGGCGGAGAAGATGCCCCATATCAGCTCGGACATTTGATATTTCAGCTTTAATCACGTTTTCTAATTTTGTAAACATTTCGGTCAGGTCTGTTTTGCTTGGTACTAGCGCCATTATTCTTTGTTCCACTGCGGTACTCCAGGCGGATGCGCCCTCAATGTCCAACTCTTCACGGGTTTTATCCCCCTGACCCCCCTTTTGTTTCTGCTGTTCTTTCTTCTTGTCCTTTGTCCCTGGTTGTTTCGCCTCCATTCCCGGGCTTTTAGCACTTACTTCTTTTAGGTATTTTTGGATAGAGCTGGTGTTGAGGCTCTCTCTGGTGTTCTGGGGTTCAGTTGTCCGAGTTGAGCGGCCTCTCATGCTTCCTCACCCGCCTGCAGTTTACCACTCGTTCTCGTTGGGGGCTGTGGAGGGGAAACGCGGCCGAAGTCTCCAAGTGCTTCTCTCTTCCCCATCCCCTTTTTTTCTTCTTTTTTATTTTCTTTTTTTTCCTTCTCCCCCTTCCCCCTTTTCTCTCTTTTTCCTTTCTTTCTTCCCCCTCTCTTTTGCCTCAGACCAGAGAGCCGCACGGGGGGCTTGGTTACCTGAATGTTGTAGCTTCCTTGTTAGCCCAAGTAGCTGAGTAAACCAGCTGTGGGGGGGAGTCTCACACCCCCTATCCCCCTGTAAATCTCCTATCTTTGACCGCCCGGCGGCCTCTAGTTGAGAAAGGAGAGGTTTTCAGCTTACCAACATTAACCTAAATATGTAGGGAGCGGCTTATGCTAGAGATAGTTCATACAATCCCACAAGTCTGAGCCGACCTCACCCAGTGCATCAATAAAATTCGGCTCTGAGTCAGACGGTGGTGCTGCTGACCCTGTTTTTTTTTTTTTTTCTCACCGAGTCTAATTCAAGTCCACACGTGTAACTTTGTTCACAACATTATATGAGGGGGAAAAGGACATGAGGAAACTTTAATTTCAGCCAACCCTTTACTGCGCTGGGAAAGTGTCAGTGTCCACCTATATACCAAAAAGCATATATCTTCCTGCTTTCCCCTCTCCTGTCAGGCAGCCCAGCTCTATTGTTCACAGTAACACAGATCAAAGTTCATGCCGCTAGTTGTAACACAAGTTGCATATACATCAATATATATTCTCATACCTTTCTTCTTCTGTCAGTGTGCTGCCAGGCTGCTGCTGATATAGTTTGGGGTTAGCTTAGCTGGGATGCTCCCTCTCGCTCCGTTGCGGGTGGTAGCGTACCTCCGTGGGTAGGCTGCTGCTTCCTGCCTCTGGTCCTTCAACCAGGACTTGCTTCTTGGCCTCAAGTCAGCCCGTCAGAGTGGCTGAGTAGCTCCGTACACGGCCACCGTTTCTCCGGTCCGGGGGTCTCACAGGGAGGCTTCACGCTGCTGCAGCTGCGGCGGGGGGAGGGGGGGCGGCGGGGTAGTCTAGACCAGAGAGTGGCTGAGCACTTGATCTTGACCCGGGTCTCCGTGGTCTCTCACCCCACGAGACATCCTCGGGGACGTGCTGTCTCTACACCTCCGCCGGAGCCAGCGCTAGGCTCCTCCCCCGTACAGACGTCACACGCACATCACGTGTTGTGCCTGGTGACCAACTGATCTCCGAACCTGTTCTATTGTTTTTCTATTCTATTCTTTTCTATTATTTTCTATTCTATTCTAATCTTTTCTATTCAAATTCAAAATCATTCTATACGAAATTAGAATTTCTGAAAATGGTTTTATATATATATATATATATATATATATATATATATATATATATATATATATATATATATATATATATATATACATATATATATAACCATTTTCAGAAATTCTAATTTCGTATAGAATGAAGTCGAATTAGAATAGAAGAAAATAATAGAAAATAATAGACTAGAAAAACAATAGAATAATATATATATATATAATATATATATATATATATATATATATATATATATATATATATATATATATTTAAAAATACACTTAAAAATGTTTGCTTTATTACATCAAATCTTTAGAAAAAGATTACAAAGCAAGTAGAGTCATTCCAAACAAAATCGTTACAGTCATCTGTTCAGACAAAGATTATGTTTCAGGCTGATTATATATAATTATATTATTATATTATATATTTTTTTTTCTATTCTGTTCTATTGTTTTCTATGCTATTCGTTTCTATTATTTTCTATTCTATTCTAATCTTTTCTATTCAAATTCAAAATCATTCTATACGAAATTTGAATTTCGGAAAATGGTTATATATATAGGAAGGCCTGTTTACTGGCCTGAAATTATGGGAGGAGCCCGGAGGGTATTTAACCAGACCACCCACGATGGTCTGTGTCAGTACCAGTGCGCGGTATCACGTCACCAGGCTGACTTTCCTAAACTCACCACACGTTTGTGAGTTCCTACTCTCGAATTCCAGCGCGTCGCTGTTCCCCGGTCGCAGTTCCCGAATTTCGACCGTTGCACTCGCTGTCGCAGGTAGGAGCTATTGTTACCGTTTATAGAATTGTATTTGTTATCCGTACGGAGTCACTTACGGATCAAGTCGCATTAGCGGTGCACGGTCCAAAAACCTTGTTCCACACATCACCCCCCCTTACTAACCATACAACTTCTACGAAAACCCCCACTGTCATCTAAAACTGACTCTACACCTCTCACTGCACAAACACTCACCAACAGTGTGCTACTTTCATCCATCCGGCTCAATGATTCGGATCCTCGGCATTACAACCCCACCAACCAATCTGAGTCCAGTCGTAACACCGGCTCAATGATTCGGATCCTTGCCAATACAAACTGTCACCGACCGATCCGAGTCCAGTCATATACCGGCTCAATGATTTGGATCCTCGGCATTACAACCCCACCAACCAATCCGAGTCCAGTCGTAGCACCGGCTCAACGATTCGGATTCTTGGCAATCCAAATTTCACCAACCGATCCGAGTCCAGTCGCATACCGGCTCAATGATTCGGATCCTCGGCATTACAACCCCACCAACCAATCTGAGTCCAGTCGTAGCACCGGCTCAATGATTCGGATCCTTGCCAATACAAACTGTCACCGACCGATCCGAGTCCAGTCACATACCGGCTCAATGATTCGGATCCTCGGCATTACAACCCCACCAACCAATCCGAGTCCAGTCGTAGCACTGGCTCAATGATTCGGATCCTTGCCAATACAACTTTCACCGACCGATCGGAGTCCAGTCGCATACCGTCTCAATGATTCAGATCCTCTGCATTACAACCCCACCAACCAATCCGAGTCCAGTCGTAGCACCGGCTCAATGATTTGGATCCTTGCCAATACAACTTTCACCGACCGATCCGAGTCCAGTCGCATACCGGCTCAATGATTCGGATCCTCGGCATTACAACCCCACCAACCAATCCGAGTCCAGTCGTAGCACCGGCTCAATGATTCGGATCCTTGCCAATACAACTTTCACCAACCGATCCGAGTCCAGTCGCTTACCGGCTCAATGATTCGGATCCTCGGCATTACAACCCCACCAACCAATCCAAGTCCAGTCGTAGCACCGGCTCAACAATTCGGATCCTTGCCAATACAAACGTTCACTGACCGATCCGAGTCCAGTCGCATACCGGCTCAATGATTCGGATCCTCGACGTTACAACCCCACCAACCAATCCGAGTCCAGTCGTAGCACCGGCTCAAGGATTCGGATCCTTGCCAATACAAATTCCACCGACCGATCCAAGTCCAGTCACAACACCAGCTCAATGATTTGGATCCTCGGCATTACAACACCACCAACCAATCCGAGTCCAGTCGTAGTACCGGCTCAATGATTCGGATCCTTGCCAATACAACCTTCACCGACCGATCCGAGTCCTGTCGCAACACCGGCTCAATGATTCGGAGCCTTGCCAATATAACTTTCACTGACTGACCTCACAAACAAACCCCACCGGTGCTCACACCCCAGCCCGGTTCGAACTAGTTGCATCTGCGTTTATGAATACAGTGGAACTTAGGATTCAGATCCCCAGCCTTACGTTTATCAAAGCATTAACAATCACATCCCACTCCATTTATTTGTACAATGTTGCGCACGGTCATTCCTACATACTCATAATTCTGCTAAACTTGTTTTTCGCCTTTCCAATAAGGCTGCTTCCTTGCATTCGCTGCAAGCATTTCAGCAAGTGGCTCAAACCGCCACTCATCTCCAGTAGCAACACGGCTACTCATCATTTTTTCTATCACTTTCCCCTTTAAGTCAGTTAGACTACCAGTTGTTCCACCCTGCACCAGGCTTGGACAGTATCTCCCCCAAAAAAAACAAAAAAAAAAACATTGTTGAGGGCTTGTATCTCCACCAGGGGGCCAGCTTCACCCCGAACAGCTCTTTGCAATCCCCCTTGTGACACCAAAATTCCCATGTCACCTTACTACAGGTTCCTGGTCGACTCAGTCCTCAACCTCAACCAAAACTTCACTACTAAGGCATCAAAAGCCAGGTGTGTAGTTCAAAGGGATCCGCCCTTGCTTTTCTCTTAAACACTCTTTCACAACATATTTTACTTCACATACACGATTTGATTTGCTACTGAGGCGTTAGTAACTGTCACATACTTCTGTGCACTTCTCTCTGTTTTCGAAGAGCAATCCGAGATCCTTCACCACGCAGACAAGGTCGCTTAACGTCCAGCTTGCTGGCAGTGCAAGCATTAGCAGACCGAACATATGTCAATAAACTACAGATCACAACATTCCTACTTAAAATACCAGACTTCAGCTACCTGCTCCAGTCCACCCTGGGGGGCTCAGACGGACATTCGAGCTATCAGTTACCTAGCCAGTCACCTCCTGGCTCACCTTGGTTGTCACGCATTCTTTTGAGTTTTCTGAAGTCACACTCAACAGCACTCGCACGCAAACTAGCTGTCACTATGGCTGTCATTCCTTGTCCTGTTCTTCTTGTTTTCTTTCTGCCTTACCATCTTATCTACTCAAACGCATCTATCCCCTCCTACCTTGGAAACTTACCTTGAACATATGCATTTCCCCTCCTTGCTTTTAGCTGATGCCATGTCGCAGACCGATAACTTCGCCTCCACCCTGCCATCACCCTTTGCGGGTGCAGCAAGCGGTGGCTCACAGTTTCACAGAGCTGGACCATTAAAAAAAAAACGCCACTGGCAGCCCTACCAGGCACCCAGGCATCACTACAGTCTATTTTCTTAGTGACTACTCAGCTGCACTCCTTGGTGACCACACTGTGAACAGCAGTCACCGACGTTCAAGCCAGAGTAGGAGCCCTGGAGGTACGCCCAGCCACGCCCCTACCAGCTCCAGTCACCACCATCATTCCTGTGCTTTCACTTACAAGTGCGCCCGACATTGGCACCACTGTCTTCTCTGTAAACCTTGTCCCAGCAGGGCATCAGGAAGGACGTCTTGGACGGCAATGACGTTAACTTAGCATCCCTCCTTATAGCAGTACACGACTTGGCCCAAAACAAGTCATATTCGTGAGGAAGTCTCCACCGTCCTGAAGGCCAAAGACCCTAGACTTAATCGCAACCTCACTGTCACAGAGTTTGTGCTGGCCTTGGGGACGGTCAGACACATGCTATGCAGGGCAACCCCAACAGGAGGGAAGAGCCGGACCCGTATCTGCATGCAGTAGTGGATCTAGCTCACAAGTACGCAGGGTGCTCATTCTATGACTGTCACCGCTCATTTTCAGCTAAGGCAGCAGCCAGACTCAAGGTGATCCTTTATTTCACGCCTCCTAGTGTTTCTCTCCCAGGTACAAGACCCTGACTAAATCCTTAAATTAGATGTGCCAGCAATAGCGGATCTGCCCAGGTGGAACGAATTCCTCACCAACTGGAATGGCATGTCAATGTTCATTCCGTCAGCATCTCCCTCTTCATCTCAGGTGGTCACGGACGCCACAGCCTCCACAGCTCCTCGCGTCAATTTTTTGGCCATCTTTGGCTTGCAGGGCCATGGCCGTCAGAAATCCTTTTGATTCCCGGGTTCAGTTAGTCCTTCTCTTTGTTCGAACTCTACCCCAGTGTTGCAGCAGCTCAAGTCTGGGGCAGCAACTGGGAAGGACAAACAGTGTAGTTTGCCACAGACAATCAAGCCACAGCTAGTATCATAAATAAAAGTAGGTCCAACTCGCTGGCCATCATGGCCTTCCTGCGCAGGCTGGTGCAACTATCCCCACAGCACCAATTAATGTCCTTTGCGTCTACATCCCAGGCAAATGCAATACTCTGGCCGACGCACTACCCGTTTTAACTTTGCGTCATTCTTTTCGCAGGGATCTTGAACCAACCTGACCATGTTTCTTATCCCACATTGGTCGTAACTAACCTCGGATTAAAACAACACCCTCACAATGCTACCTGCCTTATTAATCTATCATTTTCTCACAACACCCTGAAGGCCTACCGTACTGCCTGGAAGATCTATGACAGGTTCCTAGCCTCAAACCCTGGAGAAGTATCAGGAGATCTCCATCACATCCTGGCCTTCATATCATGCTGCCACACACAGGTGGCATTGTCACACAATACCCTTACTCTACTCAGCTGGCATCCAGCATTTCATCTCCTTACAAGATCCTACCAAACCATCTTTGGTTGCTGCCCATGCAGTCAAGACCATCCTGCGCGGTAGTCACAGGCAACTCCAAATCAATAGTAAACGCCTACCGGCGACCAGCGCCATATTCCGAGGCATGTCTACCCTCCTGTCACATTCCCGTTTGGGTTCATTCCAGCCTGGTCATTCAAGCAGCACTCTACCTGACTTTCTGCGGCTTCTTATGCCCAGTGAATTCACAGTCACCGACCCCAGTTGTATAATGTTACATAGACACCACCTGACACGCCACCAAAGTTACTTCATCCCGCACCTCATGGTGTTCAAAACACAATAGTCTGGTCCCGGGGTAGATATCATACTTTCCAGACTTTGCAACGCCTGGTGCCCCGTGGCCATTCTAGACCAGTTATTAGCTCATCTGTCCGACCTCTCAGAGAACAGCCATTACTACCGTTCCCTACTAGCCCTCTAAGTAGCAACCAGTTCACTAGACACGTTAGGATTCTTTTGTCCAACTTAGGCCTTTTCTGGCCTCAAGTAGTTTTAAATGACTTTTTTCCTTTGAAATGTTATTTTGCTGTCAGACTGTTCTAAACACGGGAAACATGCGCCCCTTTACAGGCATACTATAGACACCCCCCAGGTATGAAATTTAAAGGAATATTACACTTTTATTGTTTCACTTTAAGCATTATTAAAATCACTGCTCCTGAAAAAACGGCTGTTTTTAAAACTTTTTTTTGCATTGATCCATGTCCCCTGGGGTAGGACCCAGGTGCCCAAACACTTTTTATGACAATAACTTGCATATTAGCCTTTAAAATTAGCACTTTTGA
Source organism: Aquarana catesbeiana (assembly GCF_042186555.1). Taxonomy (NCBI): domain Eukaryota; kingdom Metazoa; phylum Chordata; class Amphibia; order Anura; family Ranidae; genus Aquarana; species Aquarana catesbeiana. Next base: position 160,563,145 of record NC_133334.1, on the reverse strand, counting down.
TCTCTCCCATAGACTTTTAAAGGGTGTTCCGCGGTTTTCAAATTTGCCACGAACACCCCAAATTGTTCGCTGTTCAGCGAACTGGCGAACAGCCACTGTTCGAGTCGAACATGAGTTCCACTCGAAGCTCATTCCTATTTGTTAGTAGTGGTAATTGAAAGGGAAATAAAGAGATAGATACGGTATTATGAATATCTTATTAGACTGAGTCCTTAAATGCATGACCAAAGGGAGATGAATACTTGGAGAAATAAGTGGTTTGTTTTGTTTATGAATAAAATGAACTTAAGATTTGAAATGTAACCATTATCATGTTGGAGGGGTACGTCTATTATGTTATTTTGATAATACGGAAGATGTCTTGAGATTCTCTTTTTGAAATAAAGAAAAGATTCATAATTAAAGTGCGTTGTTTGGGACTCAGTTTTATGGCAAGTTTGGAGCCAATTCAATCTCTTTGGGAATAAAATCTAAAACCAGTTCACCTGAGATGTTTCTTAGCAGCAGTTGTGAGGGAAAGATTGAGGTGAATTTGGGCCGTATCAAGCTGGGCTAATATTTCAGGTGTAGGGTTTCGTTTGTGGGCCTTAGCTAGAGAGCGGTATTCCTCTGTGCACCTCTGTAAGTCTACTTTATGTTCCCGCTTAAGTTTGGAAGAGAGCTGGATGAGTTTACCTTTCAGCACTAAGTTTGGTGAGCAGCCCACAGAGTCATGGGGACACTGAGTTATTATCGTTTTCAAGAAAATATTCCTTCATGGTTTGTTCTAGGAGTACACATTGTATTGGGTCACATAGCAATGCCTCATTAAGCCACCATTTGAAAGGACATACTAAGGCGGAAGGGTGACTAAAGTCACAATGGAGTGATCTGAAAGGGGAGTATCCTTAATTCTAGAACTTAGGGTCAGTGGGACAGATGCGGACTGTGTAAAAATGTGGTCTATCCTGGCATATGAATTGTGGGGCACTGAGAAGTGAGTATTATCCTTTGCATTGGGATTAAGTTCTCTCCAGATATCTATCATTCCTGCCGAATGCAGCAGGTGTGCAATTTTCACGCTCTATTTTGAGGGGCGTTTGGGTCTAGACTTCCCTGTAGCCATTTTGTCCAGGGAGAGATCAAATGGAACATTGGAGTCACCCCCAATAATGACTGTCGCAGTGCATGCAGTAGTGAGTCAAAGAACTGCGCTTGACCCTTATTTGGGGGCTAATAAGAGATGTGTAGGTCTCACCGTCTATGGACTAAGATGTAGCGGCCTAGGGGGTCTGTGACTACCTCCGTCTGAGAAAAGTTTGTGTGTTTGGAGAAGCAGATTGGCTACTCTTTTTGTCTTGCTATCCACGGATGCTAGGAAGAATTGTGGGTAGCGCTGGTGTAGGAAGGATTGTTGCAGGAAAGTGTGTTTCTTGTAGGAATAAGATGTCAGAATTCATGGTATGGTACAGTTGGAATAATTTCTGACGTTTGATCGGGGAGTTGAGTCCCTGTGTATTGTGAGGAATTATTTTTAAGGTGGGGGTTGGGGGTTTTGTGTCAGCCATGGATCAAAGGGGAAGATATCTCGAGAGCAATGTGTGGCTTACCCCATGCAGAGAGGAGTCCGGGAGAAGCTGCCATTCAGCAAAGTGATTCATCACTCAAGCCCTTGAATGGAGAGTCTGGAAACTTCTGGGGAACCTAAAGAGAAGTAAAGTGATAGCAGAAAAAGGAAGTGAAAAAGAAAAATAAGTGGAGAAATGCAAACATCAGTTGGGATCGACCAAAAACCCCTGGCCCCACCCAGTATAGGAATGGACCTACCAATTCCCACCCCTTAACCTGAGAGATCTGAAGCACCCTGAATCAGGGTCTTCGTACCGTCTGAGAGGTTAACTCATTAACTGAGACTAGAGGAGGCGCATTGCGTCCACTTCAGTCCTCCCGCTGGAAGAAACAGCAACAGTGTAAGTTAAACAGAACACCCGACAAATAAGTAATTTAGCATACCGTGACCCCCCTGTCTGAACCGGCCTCCCTTCCCAGTAGCCTCCAATGCTTATGGAGACCCCTGGGAGAAACCAGCTCCGACGAGGGGACCCCTCCCAGAGCCCACATGAGGGGGAACTAAAATACAGTAGATTCAGCCACAGGCCGTATGTCACCTAACTGTGCGGCAGTACTCGAGATCTCCTGAAATAAGAGAAGTATTCTGACTACAGATTGATCTGCCTTTTTTTCAATGACTTTAATCCTCATACCCAGTTGCTGCAAGTCTGCGTGGATGGATGAAGTGATTTGGGTTGCGTTTAGTGCTAGATTTCTGGAAGAAGGCTGTCATCATAGAGGGAAAGTCAGTGGGTACTAGAGAGGTGTTACAGGTATCCCCCTAACAAGTAATTCGGCCTGCTAAAGGATCATTCATAGGTGTCATTGGGAGCCCATCCATCGACCTCACTAACAGCAATTCAGTGGATGTGGGGGAGGGTTCCACCATGTGCGGGAGACTCACTGTACCTGGCGTGGATGGAGGAGCTGTATCCTGGTAAGCTATGGATTCATCTGCCTCAGCGTTTCTCCCTTGTTGAGCGACGGCCGCCATTTTGGCATAGCCGAGCGGGCCAGTGGCGGAGTTTAGCTGGTGAGAGAGATCTCTCCTGACCGAAGCTGTGGTCAGCAGAGTGTTCCAGGTTTGATCCCCATCTGATGTGTCGTGAAGTGGTGCTTGGGTGGGCCTCCTGAAGTCTGCAGCGGGCTTTAGTGGACCAGAGTGGCGCGGAGCTCTAGAAGGTCGCGTCCATCTTGGGAGCTGCCGTGCATGCGCCTCCAAAATATACTTTTTAGAACAAATGTGGTTTATCAATCATTTCAATTTACTTTTTTATATGTCATATAAGTTAATTCCTATGTTGAGGAACCCCCAAACTTGAAGTGTCTTGGGCCCCCTCAAGGTCTAAATCCAGCACTGACCACACCAGTGGAAGCAGCACACAGTACATCACCCTTAAGCCATCTTCCCTTGCACAGTTTTTATCCCAGGGTCTTTAGTACTCACTCAAAAGTTCTGACTTGCCATAGGGCTCTGTGCATTCAGCTCACAACTCTCTACACATCATTGGATCACTACAGCTGCATCTCTAGTATCTGTACACTTCTCCCAGGTCCTCGATGGGGATAGAACTTACAGCAAAGAACATTTAGCCTGGCCTGAAAGGCCTTTTGTAACCCGCACTAATTTAAACCAACTATAAAAGTCTGAAAGACAACAGCGAGCTCTTCTGTGTGCAGCACTACCCTGATCTACAGCCCTGCTGCACTGCTGACTACGCCTGAATGTTGGTGGGGTATCTGGCTCCGCACCCAACTGCACTAGGCTTATCCCAATCTGTAATATATATATACATATATAAGGGCACTGCAGGAAGGCCTAAAGGATAGGTCTAAAAAGGAACCTAACACCCAGTTACATCATTCCCTGTTACCACACACTATTTTGGGACAGAGCCGCCTACTAGCTAACTGCATCTGCTTACAGAAGTGCTTACAATATTTACACCTTTTTCCCAAAAGGAGAAAAAGTTACTTCTGTAACTTCTGAAAAAAATGTTAACTGTAGTCAAAGTTGAACTATTGAATTCAAAACATTTTTTTTTTTTTCATTTTTGGAGGAGCAAGGGAGGGTTATAACCCCTGTCAGATTTTTCTTGCCACATGTGTCCCATGGGGAGATATCCCTTCAATTCCTGTCCCATAGCTAAAACATGAAGTGAGAGGAAATTCCTCTAAAGTGAGGGAATCCCTTGATGTCACCAAGGTTACTAAAACTAGTGTCCTCATTGGAAGATTTCCCCTCTATCCCTGTTCTGGAAACAACCCAATATGGGGTTTTCTTTCACTTTTACTTTCAGTGATACTGGTAAGCATGACAAATTAAAAGAGTGAATCTCACAAACTGCAAACTCCTCCTCAAGAAGCTACAGGATCTTTGTTCATCTCTCGTGGGCTGGCAAAATAGCATTAACCAAAATATTCCTACTGCCTCATCTACTATACTTGTTCTGTACCCTCCTAGTTCTGATACTTACATCTCAACTGGACATGCTTCAACAAACTCTCAACAGCTTTATCTTGAACGGCAAACACCCCAGGGTCAAACACTCCATTATGTGCACCCCAACACCCAAAGCAGGAATGAGTGCCCCCAATCCTAGGAATTACTATAAAGCCATTCTCCTAAACCAAGCCAGACACTGGGGGTCCTCTACTTGCCGTCCGCTTTGGTTTCAGATAGAGGAAACCTCCCTCGGTCAATCCACTAAATCTTTACTAGTGGCCACCTGGATGCAATACCTACCGACATAATATTTCTTAAGCACAGTAAATGCAACAATATAAGTCTGGACTTCCATCCACCAACACTCCAATGGTCTCTCAAAAAGAGCGGCAGAAATCTTTCCCCTGTCTTTGCTAGAAATCTTGAGTAGTGACTTATCTTTATTCTCCTGGGTAACATCTAGTAACACCACAATTGGGCACATTCTGAATGATGGTCACCTATGCACCTTCCAAAACTTACACAACTTAATATCCCCAATAAGAATTTTTTCAAATACCTTTGAGTGCACCATGTCCTTTCATCGATCACCTTTTCAGAACAATCACTCACCTCAGATGTCATCCAACTCTACAATCACCCCTCACCTTTCTCTAATGAATCTTCACTTTTCTAGAAAATGCTCAGCACTCCACAAAACATTAGCAAACTTCCATCGATGGAGAAGTGGAAACAAACTCTAAACTTCGACTCATCTAGTCACATGGCATCAAGCATCGCATTACAATCTTAAAAATATCTAGGTGCCTCTCCCACTGGGAAACAGCACAGAAATTGCTTTATCAATGGTACCTCACACCAACAAAAATCGCAAAGTTTGCGCCCTCCCTTTCTCCCACCTGCTGGAGAAAATGTGATCACACCGGCACTATGGATCACATTTGGTGGTCCTGCCCACTGTTATCCTCCTTTTGGAAATCCATTCAAGCCTCTCACTACTCTTACTGGCAACCATACAAAAATTAACCCTCAGCTAGCACTACTTGGACTAGGTCTGGAAGTCTGGGAATCTCAACATCACCCCATTCTCACAAGTCCTGTTCGCAGCTAGACTTGCCATAGCAAAAAGCTGAAATAGCGCCTCTATACCTTCCCCACAACTAACCCACAATATCCTCAATCAGAACTTTCAGATGGAACTCATATTTGCCAAAGCAAACCTTGCTCTACCAAACCTCCAAAAAGAATGGGCACCATGGCTATAGTATTACAACTTGAATCTTACCTTCTTACCTCATTAGTGACCTCGCTTCCACACCAACCCTTATATTGTGACTCATCTTGAAAGTTTCTATTCTTATAGTCACCAATTTTGCTGTTAGGGCAATCCATTACCGCACCTTCTTTAATCCCCCTATCCCTCCCCAAATAGAATGCTCTCCTGGATTGCATTATATAAATAGATATTTAGTCGTGTTACATCTCGCTTATATACAATCTTTGGTTACTGTTCATTAACCTTGTCTTGTATTGTATTGACTTTATCTTACAAAGTAATTGCTTGTATAATTTTGCATATTTCTTTCAATAAAAATGTAAGTTAAAAGGTAAATCTCCCTAACAGGGACTTGACAGCAATATGAACCTGACAGATGTTTTAATTCATCTCCACTCTATCCATAATGAAAGAAAAGTTTTTTGCCTTTAGTTATGATTCAAGATTTAGTTTGTTAGTCACTTATATAAAGTTCTTCTAAAATACTGTACTAGTCAATCTACCACTACCCTTTCCAGACAATGCTACTGCCTAAGGGTGTCTCCATTGCTTCTCCATAGATAGAGTAGTAACCCTAAGATAGGAAGTAAAAATAAAGAAAAAATGCTTAAAACAGAAAGCTAAAGCTGGCACCTCATTTAAGGACTGATAAGCTGTAACATATTTTTTTTTTGGGGGGGGGGGGGTTGTGGGTTGGATGCTCTTTAACTGTTAGTGCAAAACAAAAAAAGTATCACGTTTATGATCAGTACTTTATTTCTCATGGAAATCAACAGAAGAAGAACCAACCTTTTGGATGATAACAAATCATTTTTAAGTATAAAATAGAGATTATATCTGCACAGAGAAGGATTTTTTTTTTCAAATATAAAGTTTATTCAACTCCAAACAGGGGTGAGGGCCCCACAGTGCAAACATAGGCAAAAGAAAAACAAATCAAGCTACAGTTGCATTAGTATAGGAAAAAAGGTGTTCAGTACAAACCACGTTATACAGGTAAACATGAAACCATAGAACATGTATTAGTTTCCAATGAGCTACGCTTTGGTGATAGTCAATGTTTGTTAAAAGTAAAACACTACTGGGGTGATCCGCACCAACTTTTTCAACTTTTCTCATTATTAGAAAACCAAAAAATTACAAAGAGAAAGTAGAGAGAAAAGAGAAAAAAAAACAAAAAAAAAGGGAAGAAGGTTGGGCATAAGGAAGAACAAGAGGGGGGGGGGGAGTGGGAGAGAAGGATTTTAACCCTAGACTATTCTGAAGTTATATTCTCTCTCCTTGATTTTACCTGTTTTCTTTCCTCTTTTTGGTCTTGAAAGATTCATCTACCTAATTTTGTTTAGAAATGTGAAGAGCAAGTTCAGCGATTATAGATTTTATCTCAGTGACTTATTTTCATTTCTCTCTGTTCCTATATCAAAGATGAAACGAGAATGATTGAGAGAGAGTGAAAAAGGAGCTGTGTTAGTTATGCAGGTAATGAGATTTTATATTAAAAAGAATAACTTAAACGTATGGTATATATGGAAGCTGATGAAATGAAATGTGTGTTTTTAGAAAATGGAGACTTTTATATATTAAAATGAATGGCTGGCTTGAGGTGTTCCAAAAATACTTTTTAAAGAGAGAGACTATTCTTTTTATTTTCGAAAATAAAAGGAAAACTATGCCCTGAAGTGCCTTTAGAATTTATAGCAGGCATAATGTAGTGGTAATAGAAAGTTGAAAAAGGAAACACGCTGTCAATGAGTGGCTAGCAATCAGACCTGGGGTATATAGACAAAAAGAAATTGCTCATTTCTTTTTTTAGCAAATTTTCCATAAAACACTTAAATCTTTAATTAAAATCTAGCTAGACTAGGTGTGTCAAAAGCCACATACAAAGCTTTTTTCAGCTTTTCATTGTTTCTATGGGATAGTGTGCACCACACATCCATAAATATAAGTGCTGGGTATACAAGCTGCAGAGTTTAAATGTGACTGCTGCAGCTTTTTATGTAATCCTTGCAAAGATGTAGGTGTTATAGACAGTGACATATTCTATTATTGGACAGTGACATTCTAGTATGTTGTGAAGCAGTCCAAATATGCTCTCTTTCGGAAAGACAGGGTAAAACTGAGGGGTGGTGGTGTCTGGCTCTATGTGATAGGTGATCTCAAAGCGAGTGTGAAAGAGGACCTAGTTGATGGAGAATGTGATGAGTCTGAAGCATTATGGGTGGAACTGTACATGGGTGTGCGTACTGCAAAGATTGTCATTGGAGTTTGTTATAGACCTCCCAGTGTTAGTGAGGAGGTGGAGACTCAGCTCCTTGAATTGATGGAAAGGGCTGCAAGGGCTGGGATAGTGATAATAATGGGTGATTTTAACTACCCGGAAATTGACTGGAGTAATGGCACTGCTGGGAAAGTGAAAGGGCAACAATTTATACACCTTTTACAAGACAATTTTATGGTCCAGTTTATTGAGGCCCTGACAGGAATGACGCTCTGCTAGACCTGGTAATCTCAAACCATGCATAGCTTATTACCAATATTCATATAAAAGAACATCTGGGAGGGCGTGGCCTTATGCGAAAGCCAAATGGACGCATAATACCGGAGCTCTGGCAATACAAGGACACAGTGGCACAAAGCAGCCCATGCGAGGTGACATACACCCCAATTCCTCAGTGGGAAAACTCTGGTCATCTCTGGGACCATGTCCAAAAAACTGTGATGGAAGCCCCAGCGCCTGAGCACAATCCAAACCAATTAGGCCGCATGTATGCACTGATTCAATAGAGACATACATGAAGTGGGAAATACAGTGGATCACATTGAGGCTAAAATTGAGGAATATGCATCCATCATAAATGATCTGGTTGATGCTCATGATGAGAGGGAGGGCGAGAATGAATAGATTAAGGTAAAGCTGGCAGACATGGAGGACAGGTTGAGAAGGAACAATCTGAAAATAAGGGGGATCCCTGAATCAGTGCAGCAATCTGACCTGGGCCCCTAAGCAGCGACAATGTTTAAATCTCTCCTACCAAGTATCACAGACTTAGACGTTACTATCGACAGGATTCACCACCTGCCTAAACTGTCTCATCTGTCAGACCAAATACCCAGAGATTTTTTCCACGTGAAAGAACATCTTATGATGATTATGAGGAAGCAAGAACAAATTCCCTCACAGTACCAAAGCTTGCAATTTTTTGCTGATCTGTCGCAATACACACTTAAGAAAAGGAAAAGCTTAAACACTGTTACCAAGGTATTTCAAAATCATAAAATCGCATACAGATGGGGCTATCCAACGAAAATCACCATCACCAAAGATAACCATACTTATGCAGAAACCTCCTTACAAAAAGGGATTGCTCTCTTGAAGAAATGGGGCATCCCTCCTGATCCAGACAATGAAAGCACTACCACCAGCACCCCACGTCAAATTGAACAAGAGTGTAAAAAAAGTTATGGCAAAAAATGCCAAATCTAATGCATGAATAGGAACGGATGGTCTACATTAGTTCTTTAGTCCCTAAGAGAATAGTGACAGGGACTTAAAGTCTGAACTCATCCCCCCGGAGTACCTAACAGCGCAAAGCTGTCTTTGGGTGATCTTTACCCACTATGTTATTCGCACTAAGAAAGGTGTTTCCTACTGCATGACATGGTACACAGTTTTTTTCATTTTTATCTCCTTGTTTTATTTTCAAATTTTTTGGATGTTGATGGAACTAGAAACAATGAAGGGCCTCTTCAGGACCAAAAGGACTGAGACATGAATACCTAAAATGTGATTTTTCTCTTGGACAACTTTTCGAAGCCTGGACAGAAAATACACCGCTCAGTGTGAGTACATTACCAAGCATCTCAAATATGGAACTCTTTCATTGTTTGCAGCTCTGGTTATGACCACTAGAGGGACCCTAAAAAACACAAAAGGGAATCCTTACCTTATCCATAGCATTGCTACTGCCCACAAGTTATGACACTTACTGTACTATCTATTAACACCAAAGGGCTCAATCACCCTGTGAAACGCAAATCCTTATGGAAAGAAGCACTTCTGAACCATAGCGACATATTATGTGCTCAGGAGACTTACTTCTGTAAACAATCCCCACCTAAGTGCACGCATAAGAATTACCCTTATGTTTTTACTGCTAATGCGAGCTCTAAAACCAGGGGCATTCTTATTGCCATCAGGGATTCTGTGGCGTTTACACTACACAAAGAAATACAAAACCCTCATGGCAGATTCCTGATACTGCTTGGTGATCTAAACTCCACTATGTATACAATAGTAAATGTTTACTCTCCCAACAAACACCAAGTCCATTTCTTCAACAAATTAATGAAAAAGGTTAGATCCCATCAAAAAGGACTACTTATAGTATGCAGATACTTCAACGCCACACCAGATCCAACAATGGACTCTACATCCAGTACTAAACATTTTAACCCATCGCTACTACCTTCTCTACACAGGCAAAATGTGTATGATGCATGGCATTGCTTACACGCCAGTGAAAAAGATTTTTACCTTTTTCTCCCCACCTCATCAAATCTACACTAGAATAGACCTTTTCTTAGTTGATCAACAAGTACTGCTTCAAACAAAATCTGCTAGTATAAATTCAATAACGTGGTCTGACCACACTTCTATAGTCCTCTCTATAGCAGAATCGGCTTCTTCCAACCTGAGTCCAGTATGGAGCGTTAACTCATACTTATTACAACAAGAAGCGATGAAGAAAACGCTCCATGCCCATTTGAAGGATTTTTTTAATGATAATGTAGGCTCTGTACAAGACCCGTTCATGCTATGGAATGCCCATAAAGTGTTTATAAGGGGTATTTTTATTCAGTTGGGAGCAAGAGCTAAGAGGCAGAGGCAAAAGAATTTAGATGAACTAACAAAAGAAATCTCAATTATAGATGCCCAGAATAAATTTAACACTTCCCCAGCCCTTTCCCAAAAATTAACACAACTCAGATATGCACACCTGATGGTTCACAAGCTAACGCCCTACACCCTGTGATACCTCCACTGCACTTCTGAGTAAGTGAAAAAAGTATAATTTAAATAAACTATAGCTGCCACTTAATATGTAACAAATACGTGACTGAATTTAAACCTCTAGCGATAAGTGGAATAAACAGTAGCGCTCAAATAAATAAAAAATGAAAAAATAAAAATAAAAATGAAAAATGAAAATAAAAATGTGCTAATGAAAGCAATGATCAATCTAAATGAGCAGTAAAAGTATATATGTGTGAATATTGACAATAATACCCTCATTGAAAATCAGTCACAATATGAATGTGATCTGACAAAAAAAGTTATTGGTGAACACTGTGAGCAAACACATCCTATCATATAATGTTCAAAACAACACACCCTGTGACAGATGTGAAAATGATAAATGAAATATTAACATAAAATTCATATCATGTGAATATAATCTAACAAAAAAAGTTATTGGTGAACACTATGAGCAAACACATCCTATCACATAATGTTCATATTCAACACACCCTGTGGCAGATGTGAAAATGATAAATGAAATCTTAACATAAAATTCATATCATGTGAATATATTCTAACAAAAAAAGTTATTGGTGAACACTGTGAGCAAACACATCATATCACATAATAATCAAAACCCTGTGACAGATGTGAAAATAATGAATAAAGTGTTGACATAAAGTTAATAAATTATGAATATTCCAATGAATGGTCTGAAAAATATATAAATGAAAACTCTTAGTTGTTCTTTGTGATCTTCCACCACACTTCAGTGTTTGTGCTTCCACTCCCACTTAAAGATTTACACTCACCAGCTACAATTGCCTCTCACTCTTGTGTTTGGCATAACTCGCCTCAACCCTCACTTATTGGGGGTTAAAATGTGATCTCCAGATTCCAAACGTGATCTCCAAATAGCGAGCGTAAATGCAACAAATCCTTTTCCTCAAGAAGTGATTGCTCCACATGAAAATGAAAAAATGCTCCAAATAGTGTGATAAAGTACAGCAAATTTATTAAAAATTCAAACCATCGCACACCATTGTTTGTGTGAAAACCAAAACAGGCCAAAAAAACACCCCAAAAGAAATCGTAACATAAACTCCATGCACTGGTAAAGGGATCTATAGTGGTCACGGCGGACCCAGGATAGTGTGTCAGCTGTGCAGTCTCACCCACTCCTAGTCTCAAGCCTCCACCATTCGATGCAGAGTGTCATGTTACAACGTCTTGCGTCATGCTTCAGATACTTGCCGTATAGCCACGCCCCGACATGTTTCATCCCAACCGACTTATTCATGGGATTCAACTCAGATATGACCTTAGACTTCTTTTACTAGAAAATTTTGAGAAAACATCTAAAAAAGATTAAAGATGACATATTATGTTAATGGTAATGCCGCGTACACATGGTTGGAATTTCCGACAACAAATGTTCGATGTGAGCTTGTTGTCGGAAAATCTGACCATGTGTATGCTCCATCGGACATTTGCTGTCGGAATTTCCGACAACAAATGTTTGAGAGCTGGTTCTCAAATTTTCTGACAACAAAACTTGTTTGCAGAAATTCCGATCGTGTGTACACAATTCCGACGCACAAAATTCAACGCATGCTCGGAATCAAGCAGAAGAGCCACACTGGCTATTGAACTTAATTTTTCTCGGCTCATCGTACGTCTTGTACGTCACTGCATTCTTGACGTTCAGAATTTCCAACAACATTTGTGTGACCGTGTGTATGCAAGACAAGTTTGAGCCAACTTTTGTCGAAAAAAAATCCACGGTTTTGTTGTCAGAATGTCCGATCGTCTGTACATGGCATAAGAGGGCAGGTAAACTTTTGGCACAAAACCTTAAAGGGCATAGATATAGAACCAAAATACCCTATGTAATTCATCCAGGAACTAAGCAAAAGGAATACCATCCTCAAAAAAATTCAGACGCCTTTAGTTACTATTTGGGAACATTATATAACTTAAAAAAATGACCCAACAACACACCAGCCAACTCCAGAAGCACTCAACCAATTTCTAGCAGCACTATCCATACCAAATCTGTCACCAACTTCAATCTCTAAACCTACCATTTAACAACTCAGAGATCCATACAGTCATTGAATCCCTCCCCCCGAACAAATCACCAGGTCCTGATGGTTTCAATGGGGAATACTACAAGGAATTTATGACTTTGTTATCCCCAAATCAAATCCAAATTTTCAACAACGCTGCTGCCTCTTTCCCACCTGAAATGCTTGAAACTCGCATTGTAACATTTCCCAAGCCAGGGAAGGAACCCATTTCTCCTTTAAATTTTAGGACAATATCACTATTAAACATAGATTTAAAACCCTATGCAAAACTAATAGCCTTACGTCTTGTCAACATACTACCCACACTCATACACTCCAACCAAACAGGTTTTACCAAATATAGGCAAACCTCAGACGCTACCCAAAGACTGGTGAATATTATTCACATAGCGGAGGTGCAGCGAAGGCCTTCTCTGCTCCTGACATTGGACGCAGAGAAGGCCTTTGACCGTATACACTGGCTATATTTGGCCAAAGTATTAGGACATTGCCAACAAAGTCAAATGATTCCAACAGCCATCATGGCTTTATATTCCAAACCATCAGCCCGAGTATACCTGTCTGGTATTTTATCTTCCCCATTTATTATATCTAATGGAACAAGGCAAGGGTGCCCATTATCTCCTTTAATATTCAATCTCTTGATGGAACCCTTATGCTGCATACACACGGTCAGAATTTCTATCAAAAAAAAGTGTGATGGGAGCTTTTGGTCGGATATTCCAACCATGTGTATGCTCCATCCAACTTTTTCTGTCTGAATTTCCACCAGCAAAAGATTGAGAGCTGGTTCTCTATTTTTCCAACGGAAAAAGTTCTTGACGGAAATTCCGTTTGTCTGTATGCAATTCCAACGCACAAAAAACCACGCATGCTCGGAAACAATTCGCCGCATGCTCGGAAGCATTGAACTTCATTTTCTCAGCTCATGGTAGTGTTGTACGTCACCGCATTCTTGATGGTCGAAAGTTCAGTTTTGAGTATGCAAGCCAAGCTTGAGCGGAATTCCATCGGAAAAACCATCCAAGATTTTTCCGATGGAAATTCCGCTCGTGTGTACGGGGCATTAGCCATTTACATTAGAACTCATCCAGGTATTTAAGGTTTCTCAACAGGTGATAATATGCATTCAATTAGCCTATGCGCTGACGACATTATTATGATCTTGACCGAAGTGGACTCCTCCCTGGCTGTGACACATGAAGCTATAGATCTGTTTAATCGAATATCTTATTACAAGGTCAATGAAAGCAAATCCCACATCACACATTAAGTTTAAGAATAGATGCCTCTATGAGAACCAAGCTTGGATTGCAATAACCATATACTTGGAGAACTGGAAGAATAAAATACCTAGGCATAACATTGACAGCAACCGTAGACCGATTGATGGACACAAATTAGACACAAATTATACATCCTTTTTCCATAAACTTGACTCTGAACCACATGACATAACCAAGACAGAAATGAATTGGTCTGGATGATCGGCTGCCTTCAAAATGATACTGTTACCCCAATTTATTTACCTATTCAGAACCCTTCCCATCCCAGTCCCCAAAATTTTCTTTTCCAAAGCTCAATCTATAATAAATTCTTATGCCAAGGAAAGAAAGCTAGATTTGCTTTTAAAAAACTGACTAAATCCAGGAGAGTGGGAGGGGTAAGGCATGCTCTATTTAAGGACTACTATGAAGCGGCTATTCTCTACCAATTGAAACATTGGTTTCCACAAAACCACAACTCAAGATGGCATGAACTAGAGAATTATCAATGTCCTAATACAAAACTATATGACCTACTACAAGCCAGCGGATTCATGCCTCTTTACCCCCTTGGAATATCACCTACAATGAGAGCCATGTCCATTCCCCTTCCTCTCTCTAGTCTACAACTGTTAATCCCAAACTTAAAAGTAAGGCACTGGGAATCCAAAGGCATCACAACAGTAGAGGACATCCAAATAGGCCCATCACTTTAGAGTGGTTCAAATCAAACACAGACTAGAACTCAAGGATCAGTACACCTATATCCAAATCTCACACCTATTAGCATCCATCCCTAACCCCTCCATTACACTACCTTGGAGGGTATTTTTATATTTCACAAACCCTAATACCTCAATCAAAGGCATTTCCTTATTTTACAATTTCCTAAATCAAAAATCAAATATTTGCCAAAACTCCATCTATGAAAACATGGGAAATAGACTTAATGACCTCCTATATGCCTGAACAATGGCAAACATCACTACTATTATCACTGTTAACTTATGAGAACTCTCCCAAAAAATACTATGGTGGTACTTAACACCTACGAGACTAGCTGGTTTTAATCCTCAATCGTCTCCACTGTGGAGACGATGTGGAAAAATGGGATTCGATGCTGCATATATTTCGGGCCTACCCAATACTACGAACCTTATGGTCTGCCATTTTTAAAATTCTAGAACAAATCACTGGCTCCCAGCTCTCCAAAAATCCAGGGCTGGCCATCTTGTCTTTAGGAATAGATGCCGTCCCACCTCCTCTAAGGAACATAGTTTCTCACAATTTTCTAAGCGCTAGACTAAAACTAGTTAGACGCTGGAAACGCACTGAAATTCCAACTCTTGCAGAAGTAATTAGAACCAATAACATGCATATCACCTATGAAGTAATGTTCGCTGCCTCCCAAGGCACTTACCACTCAAAATACCCCTACTGGAAACCTTGGATAGACTGGTATGAATCCAACAAACCCAGATAAGCATTCCTGCTTCAAAACCATATTTAACTGGACTATACGGGCTTAATACAAACATCTAATCTTATAACCACCTCCAGTTCTAACGTCACATCCAATTCCCCTGTTATTCTTTGATTTTTTAAGTTGATTTGTTCTTCTAATAGTTAAAATTTATTGTGAACCTTCACAGTAAGAAACTCCTAAATTGTATGATGTGCCTTACACAAGAAATATCACAATGTACCATATTGCAAGATTTTACGCAATAGCCTTGCACACTCCACCCTTAGGACACAGTGTGATCCCTTTGGGGCATCTGGAGAGAGAAGTGGCACAAGGCTAGGTCACTCAACTGTTGTAGCCAATGCTATATTTCACATTAGAATAGCTACGTTACTGGTAAAGTCACAATTTCTCTGATCTCAGTATGCAATGATGATACAATAGACAATTTACATTACTCTATTCAGAAATAGAAAGTTGTACATGTGTGTACACATGTTTTGCAGTGCATTGTTCACTTATATAACATTGCTTTTCATTTTCTGTTATAAATGAAACATTTTCAATAAAAACATTGAACATAAAAGAACATCTGGGTAGCAGTGACCATAACATGATTTCATTTAAAGTGGTTGTAAACTAAAATAAATAAATAAATAAATAAACCTGCAAGACAAAGGCATAATGAGCTAGTATGCATAGCATCGATCCCGGGGGTTACTTCCGGGTATCACGGCTCTGGTGCTGTGATTGGCCACGGGAGCGGCACAGTCTAACTGAAGCAATGGCACGTATGTGCCATTACTTCAGCCTGCTTAAGTGCGCATGCGCCGATCACATTGGCACATGCAAATACAGGGATGTCTCCTAAACCGTGCAGGTTTAGGAGATGTCCAGTGTAGCTACAGGTAAGCCTGATTATAGGCTTGCCTGTAGTAAAAAGTGGTTGTAAAGAGTTTACAACCACTTTAATTTTAGTTGTAAGCAACAAACACATACAGGTAAGATAATAAATACTTAATTCTAAGGCTACTTTCACATGGAGGCACTTTACAGGTGCTACAGCACTAAAAATAGTGCCTGCATAGTACCTATAAAGAGCCTCTCCTGTCTCTCCAGTGTGAAAGCCGAGGACTTTCACACTGGAGCGGTGCACTTGCAGGATGGTAAAAAAAGTCCTTCAAGCCTCATCTTTGCAGCACTGTAGGAGCGGTGTATACACTGCTCCTAAAGCACCCCTGTCCATTGAAAACAATGGGGCAGTGCCGCCGAATAGCGCTGCTAAAACGACGGTAAAGTGGCGCTAAAAATAGAGCCGACGCCTGCCAGCCCCAGTGTGAAAGTAGCCTAAGAGAGCAATTTTTCCAAGGATGATGGCTGCTCTACAGATCTTAGACTGGGAGGGAATATTGGCATCAATGGACAAAGAACAGAAATGGGAATTCCTCAAAGTGACTGTATGTAAACTCACTGCAAAGTATATTCCAATGAGCAATATGTTTTAAAGGCTAAAAATAAAACCTATGTGGTTCACGGTCAAAGTTAAAATGGCTATAAATAATTAAAAAAGCTTTTAAAAAAATATAAAAATTAAGGAACGCTATCATCATTTAATTGTTACAAATAATATAACAAAATATGTAAAAAGGAAATCAAAGAAGCAAAAATTCAAAATGAACAACAGATTTCAAAAGATAGGACAAACCCCAAAAAATTATTCAAATATATTAATAGTAAAAAGGTCAAGTCTGAGCATATAGGCCCTTTACAAAATAATCTAGAGTGGGCGACTGGGGACAAAGAGAATGCAAATTTATTAAATTCTTTCTTCAGCTTTGTGTATACAAAGGAGCATGGGGGAGCTCATGTCCATAATGGGGATGGTATTGACACAGCCCCAAATGATCCACAATGGCTCAAAAGTGATATGGTCCAGAAATATTCAGACATAATCAAGGTGAATAAAGCACTTGGACCAGATGGCGTCCACCCACTGATCCTAAAAGAATTGAGCTCTTTCATTTCAAGGCCATTGTTTCTAATATTTAGGGACACGTTAATGACTGGAATGGTACCACTGGATTGGCACAGGGCCAATGTGGTGCCCACATTAAAAAGGGACCAAGTAACTAAAGAGCTGTTAGTTTAACTTCTATAGTCTGGAAGATACTGGAGAGCTTAATAAAAGACCACATAGACGAGTTCTTGCTGGAAAAATAAATTTTAAGCAACAAACAGCATGGATTCATGAAAGACAGAAGTTGTCAAACAAACCTGATTTCTTTTTATGAGGAGGAAAGTAAAACCTTGGACAGAGGGGTGGCTGTGGACGTGGTATACCTGGATTTTGCAAAAGCATTTGACACAGTTCCCCACACATGGCTAATGTGTAAGGAAAGTCTACAGGCTTGGAAATATCAGTTTGTAAATGAATAGAAAACTGGCTTAAATACAGAGTAGTGGTTAATGACTCTGAATGGTCTTAGGTCATCAATGGTGTACCCCAAGGTTCAGTGCTGGGACCCTTACTTTTTAATACCTTTATAAATGATATAGGGTCTGGGACTAAAAGTAACATGTCTGTCTTTGCAGGTGACACTAAGCTATGCAGTGGAATAAGTCCTTACAGGATGCCTCCAATTTACAAGCTGACCTCAGTGCACCGTCTAATTGGGCAATTAAGTGGCAAATGAGGTTTAATGTTGATAAATGTAAAGTTATGCACTTGGGGGTTAAGAATATGCATGCATCATACATACTAGGGGGAGTACAACTGAGGGAATCCATAGTGGAGAAGGATCTGGGGGTTTTGGTAGATCATAAGCTCAATAATAGCAAGCAATGTCAAGCTACAGTTTCCAAAGAGGTATGGACTCCCGAGAGATATAATTTTGCCCCTGTATAAATTAGTAAGACCTCATCTGGAATATGCAGTTCAGTTTTGGGCACCAGTTCTCAAAAAGGATACCGAGGAACATGAGAAAGTTCATAGAAGGGCAACCAAACTCAGCTATGAGGAAAGATTAGAGGAACTGAATCTATTCCCTCTTGAGAAGAGGTGATTAAGGGGGGATATGATCAACATGTACAAATATATAAGTGGTCCATATAGTGAACTTGGTGTTGAGTTATTCACTTTACAGAGGACAAGGGGGCACTATTTATGTCTTGAGGAAAAAAGATTATCTCCAAATACGGAAAGGTTTCTTCACAGTAAGACAAAGTAACGCCGCGTACACACGATCTGACTTCCCATCTGAAAAAGCTATGATGGTTTTTCCGATGAAATTCCGCACAAGCTTGTCTTGCATACACACGGTCACACCAAATTCTGACCGCCAAAAATGCAGTGATGTACAACATGTACGACAGGACTACAAAAGGGATGTTCAAAACGAAGTGCGCCAACCTTTGGGCTCCTTCTGCTAATCTCATGTTTATCTCATGTTAGTAGAAGTTTGGTGAGAGACAATTTGCGCTTTTCAGACTCAAGCTTTTCAGATCGTTTTACTGCTGTTCAGTTTGTGTTTGTGGGTTTGTATCTGATTTTCAGTGCATGTAGACAGTTCGTATCTGTTTTTTCAGTGAGTCCTTGTCTGCTCGTTGCTGATTTTCAGCTCGCACTTCACAGGCCTTGCTGTTCTTCAGTGAGTTCTGTTAGTTCGTTCTGACCAGCCGACCGTTTTGAAGCCATGTTGCGGGTACATGCTCATCGTAGAGTTCGTGCTGTGCAGGGGCTTGGTGTTGAAGTTTTTGCTTTGACACAAGCCCAGTCCATTAACAGGGTGAGGAGGAGTTCATGGACGAAGAATTGGTTGCTCCAGCGTGACCAATTCTCTTATATGCCTTTGCTTCGTGAGATCCGTGAGAATAATCCTGATGATTTCAGGAATTATCTCTATATGACAGACCCCATTTTTCACCATATGTTGGCTTTGCTCACCCCTTATATCAGCAGGCAGGACACCTGCATGCGGCAAGCCATCAATCCAGAGCAGGGGCTCGTCGCCACGTTGCGGTACTTGGCGACTGGGAGAAGCCTGCAGGACCTCAACAGGCATCTCCCCCCAGGCTTTGAGGATCATTATCCCAGAGACCTGTTCTGCTATCATTCAGGTCATGCAGAAGGACTATATTAAGGTAAGTTTTCTCCTTTAACATCACATTATATGAATTTAATGTTTGCTAATATATTGTATTTCTTTCCTCATTCCCTAATCACCATGATTGTAATATGCTGTGAATGTCCCCTTTGTCCTCATGCATGCTGTAATCTTTGAATGCTCCTTTTTTGTCCTTCATGCATATTTGCCTTCACTAACCTCCCCAGCATACTATCCTGGGCCCATATACACCTATAGCCTTGTCACTTAACAATGTATTTTGTCAGCTCTAGTAGCGCTTTACCCTAAACACCCCCCAAAATGTGTACAAATGTTATTTCTGTCTTAAAATTCAGGCAGAGTGCCATAGGCTTTTTTTGGGGGTTACAAAATAATTTGTCAGCTCTATTGTAGTGCTTTAACCTAAACACCCCTAAAATGTGTACAAATGTTATTTCTGTCTTAAAATTCAGGGAGAGTGCCATAGGCTTTTTTTGGGGGTCCCAAAATAATTTGGAACCCCCCCAACTGCTAAATCAACCATACCAATCCTCTATCTGCTGACTTTGCCAAACCCATACACACTATACCTACCTCTTTTGGGGTCATATTTATGGATGAATTCCCCTTCCTTTCAAATGGTACTGTTTAAAGTTTTGTTCTCCTATTATCTTGATAGGTAATTGCAGAATGTAAAAAAGTGCTTCCATTTGTACAGTTTGTATTTATATTTTTGTATTATGACACTTCTTACCTGTCCAGTGGACTGCCGATAGTGTAAGTAACGAGGGGCTGGCCAAAGTAACACACGTTATTTATGCATTTAGCTCTCAATGAAGTGGAGAGGGTTACCTGTCCAAAATATCCCCCCCTAAAATTTTTACAATGGGCCATCAGAGAGGTGGAGGAATCTTATAAGTGGGCCATAGATTTTTGCCTTTAAATACTCCTTAAAATAAATGTTATACTGATGTTGGCCAAGAATGTTTGTGTCTAATCTGCTTGCAATGTTTATGTGAAAAATTAAAATTTTTTTTCTTGGTTCACTCCACAGTTTCCTTCAATGCCACAGGAATGGCATGGAGACTGTGGCTTCCCACAAATGGAGACTGTGGTCTCCCACTTTGCCACCCATTGGGACACTCCCAACTGTGGAGGGGCAATTGATGGGAAGCATGTCCACATCGTCCCACCACCCCATTCGGGGTCATACTATTATAATTACAAGGGGTTCAATAGTATAATGTTGATGGCGGTGGTGTCGGCGACATATGATTTCCTGTATGTGGACATCGGGGGGAATGGCTGGATGTTGGATGGTGAAGTATTTGCTTGGACCGAGTTCTACCGAGAGTGGTGGCTTGGGATTGCCACCTCCTGAGGGGAACGTGGAAGGACTGCCATTTGTGTTTGTCACAGATTAGGCATTCGGTCTGGGTGACCACGTGATGAGGCCATTCCCCCAAAGGACCCTCACCCCAGAAAAGAGGGTTTTATAATTACCGGCTGGCCAGAGCCAGAAGAGTTGTGGAGAATGCCTTTGGGATCCTGGCCAGCCGTTCCGCCTATTTCAAACAGCAATAAATATGGCGGAATACAAACTGAACCATATCATTTTGAGTTGCTGCATCCTGCACAATTTTCTAAAAAAACATAATCCTAGTTATGTTGCCTCTGTTGGGCCTGAGGCCAAACTTTCAGAAGTTCCAATGATGGCCCTGGAAGTGGGCCGTCCTGGCTTGCCCCCCCCAAAGTGCCCGTGAAGTGAGAGAAAATTATGTCCAATATTTTACGGGTAGGGGGGCCATTGCTTTGCCACCAAATTTTCAATAAATTTTCATTTTTCTCAGATAAAATCTTGATTTTCATTTATTGCTTGGGTTTATTTTTGATGTCTCCCAGGTTCTCCTAGTGCACTTGTAGTGCCTAGTGGTTTTTCCATTATTAAATAACACCCATTGTCACTGTATAAACACCAACTTTACACAAAAACTGGTATTGATCATTGAAAGAAGAAGTCACACATTGTTGTTTCTCAAAATTTTTACTCTGTGCACATCCACATGTGCGTTTATAAAATATTTAACAATTATTTTTTTGTATTTTACTCAATATTTTTTATTTTTTACAAACAGGCATGTTTTAAAACATAACATACACAACTCTGGAACTTACAAAGTTCAACATATAAAAACTGAAGGCAATATCAGACATTATAGTGTCAAAAATGTCTTGATATTGCCTTCATCAGATGAGGTGATGTCACCCCTGTAAAAGCCAAATTTTGAAGATGCCCACAACTTGGGAGTCCAAATCAACATGTGCTATCTCCCATCATGGGGGATCAATGGATGTGGTTTGGGGGTGCAAAATGTATAATATGTATGTATGTATGTATAAAATGTATAATATAAAATTTTTTGGGGGAATATAAAAACAAAAATAAAACAGGTTGTGAAAAAGGTGATTAGATTCTCCCCAAAACATCGATCATGTTCTTCATTTGCTGTTCCATAATGTTTAGTCTATTTCTCATCGCATCAATTTCCCCATTCTAGGTCATAATTTGCTGGATGAGTGTTTGGGCACTGGCCCTAGTGAAAGGTTCTGCCGCTTCCTCTTCCACATCCAGCACATCACTTAAAATTGTTTCAAAAACATGTATTTAGAAATATGCAGGCATACATAGATTACCTGAAACTGGGGTGTCAGACACTCACCTGGTGGGGTGCCCATCTTGCCCACTTCCTCCACCTCTCCTTCCTCAAGATCCTCGGGGAGGCTTGGGCTAATTTGCCAATCAGGTTGGCAATGTTGGGGGTCCCTGGTATACTCTGACTGCTGTCTGAGTCTTTTCTCCCCTATGAGAATGAAACAAAAGGTATACTTATCACACAGATATTTGAGTCCAGAAATAGGAATATGAAACATTGCTTTGAAGTGGTGTACAATTGTCTGTTTGGGAAGAGATCCAAGTTGAAGACATGACCCCACGCCTTTTTTTTTTTTTTTTTACATTTTGGCTGGGGTTCCCCTTAATATCCGTACCAGACCTGAAGGGCCTGATATGGAATTTAGGGGGACCCCCCACGTCATTTTTTTTTTTTTAATTTTGGTTCAGGGTTCCCCTGTGGGGAATTCCCATGCCATTTTTATCAATTAACTTTTATGTGTATTGTCGGACCGGCAATTCATTAATAGCCGCGAGTAGTTTTAAATGACTTTTTTTCCTTTGAAATGTCATTTTGCTGTCAGACTGTTCTAAACACGGGAAACATGCGCCCCTTTACAGGCATACTATAGACACCCGCCAGGTATGAAATTTAAAGGGATATTACACTTTTATTGTTTCACTTTAAGCATTATTTAAATCACTGCTCCCAAAAAAACTGCCTTTTTAAAACTTTTTTTTGCATTGATCCATGTCCCCTGGGGCAGGACCCAGGTCCCCAAACACTTTTTATGACAATAACTTGCATATAAGCCTTTAAAATGAGCACTTTTGATTATTTACGTTCGCGTCCCATAGACTTTAACGTTGTTCGCGCGTTCGAACTAATTTTTTGCCTGTTCGCAAGTTCTGGTGCGAACCGAACAGGGGGGTGTTCGGCTCATCCCTACTGCTGAGTGTCCTCTCCTTACATTCCACTGAATCAAGTTTGCAATTCATTCAGGTTTCAAAGACATCTAGACAACAATGTCCTAAACTTCTTTAATAAGACAAATTAGCATGACCAAAATGTAGTTAAAACCCTGTATCAACTAAATACATCGTATTTAGTTATAAATGAATGGTTTCCTATGAACGATGTTTCCTACATACGATTACGGTGCCCACAAACATGAAAGTAGCCATTTAAAACTGTACAACATTAAAGAAAAGCACATGGAGCAGCATGCAAGTTAATAATCATAATAGTAACACACGACAAGTACTTACTTTTTTTAAACACCTTCTTTAAGCACCTTCTTCCCTCAGTTTAAGGTCAGACCAGTGTTTCCTTAATTGGTCTTTGGAGCGTCGTACCCCAAAATTCTGCTCCAGAGTGTTCACAAGTGTTGTCATGATTTGGTCCTTATACAAATTGGGATGGGTGTACGGCCCATGTTTCCCATCATAATCCTCCCTCCACAAGATGTCCACTATCTCCACCATTTCTTCAAAGGCCATGTTAGTCACCTTAAATCTCCTTCTCCTGTATCCAGACATTTAGGGTTCCGGGCTTTCCTCCTCGCTACTTGAAAAATTAGCAACCACCTGTGACTCCGCCATGTTGCTCCTACTGCGCACCGAAGAGAGAGAGGGCGGGGAATATTCTTGAAAAAAGAACGTATGGGGCGGGTGATGCGGGCAGAGTTTCATGCATACGCAGTGTATATAGAGCTAACACGCGTGGGTCAAAACTACGTTCTGTGTGAGGAATAAGGAGGAACGGAAGCGACAAGCGTAATAATGAAGGTAACATTTTATTATTATTATTCACGATTTATATAGCGCCAACAGTTTACGCAGCTCTTTACAATGTAAAGGGGGGAACAACACAATTACAGTACAGTTCAATAAAAAAGGTACAGGAGGGGCCTGCTCATAGAGCTTATATTCATACTAGGGCAGGGAGTTCCAGAGGATGGGAGAGGCTCTGGAGAAGTCCTGAAGGCGAGCATGGGAGGAGGTAACAAGGGAGCTAGAGAGCAGGAGGTCCTGTAAGGAGCGGAGGGGACGATTTGGGTGATATCTGCAGATGAGATTGGCGATGTAGATGGGGGCGATGTTGTGAATGGCCTTGTATGTTATGGTCAGAATTTTGAATTTTACACGGTGGGGTAGGGGAAGCCAGTAAAGGGATTGGCAGAGAGGAGCAGCAGTCATGGATCGGTTAGTGAGGTGTATTAGTCTAGCAGCAGAATTCATAATAGACTGAAGGGGGGATAGCCTGCTTAAGGGTAGGCCATTAAGAAGAGAGTTGCAGTAGTCAAGGCGGGAAATAATCAAGGAGTGAATAAGTTGCTTTGTGGTGTCATTAGTCAACAAGGGTCGAATTCTGGAGATGTTGGGACATGAGTGGCCTATACTGATTCTAGATTGAGGCCTATATTGGGATAAGATTAGGAGAGTTTAGCCTGATATTCAGTGTTTTTGTCTTGTGTTTGGTCTTTCAGAAAGAATTAAACAATTTAAAGATCCTGATTTTATGGGACAATTCCTAGATCGATACAGAGATATGAGGAATTTATAGGAGGTGAAAAAAACCCTTATATAGAAACAAACCAGCAAGGAAGGCATCGCTGGAGAAACTGCTGGAATTTGTGAAAACGCAGGTCCCCAATGCAGACATGACGTTTGTTGAAAATAAAATTGGTAGCTTGAGAAGCACATATAGGAAGGAGCTTCAGAAGGTCCAGAAGTCCCTGATGTCAGGAGCAGCAGCAGATGATGTGTATGTACCCAGTCTGTGGTACTACAACAAGATGACCAGATGGAAGCCAGGGAATTACTTTCGACTCTTCCGGCCCCCTTCCATCCAGCCTTCCATCCACCCTTCCTTCAACCCCAGCTGAGGCTTCCGAGGACCAACCTGGGCCTTCAATCCAGGAAGAAATTGAGGAGCCCAGATGGAGCCAGGTATAGTATGTTTAAACATATTTTTTGTGGGAAAATGATTGTTGTTAACTAGATGTTATTATTGCTAACAAATAAATGATTTAACAAAAAGTGTTTTACATATCAATAGACAGTAGGGGCCAAAAATGATTGGGACAAGATGTAGTGATATAAAAATATCGGGTGGAATGATGTAGAGTGGGTAGATAGTAGTATAGTAGTATCGTGGGTATGATAATTAATTAGTAATTATTATAATGATGATGTAAGTACTCTTCCGCAGCAACCCAATTCTTCCAGAGAGATGCACTTTATTGACTTCCAACACAGAACAAAGTCCACAGATGACAAAAAAATCCGACAGAGTATATAATTCAGAGTCCCATTTATTTCTAGGTTTGCCTGTTCATACACAGACAAGCCTAACTTAAAAACTATAGACTGATCACCATGTTATATTCACTAGATATTGAATGGCTGAGCAATTTGATTGGTTATCTCCATTCAGGCCTTTTATATACTTTAGTCTTTCAGACAGACAACAACTCCCAGCCGTGAACAGCTGCAGTCATAAACCGCCCCAATTTGCACTCCCGCATATCAACATCAACAAGTCTCCTTAGATATGTGTAATTAGATTAGATTAACAGATACCACCTGAACACCCTTTGAAATGTTCAAATAGACTTGCATAAGATTAACACATCAAAGGGTCTTCAGCTGTCCCCTTGCTATGTTAAAATTCAGTTGGACAAATCAACCATCAACATCAATAAGTCTCCTTAGATATGTGTAATTAGATTAGATTAACAGATACCACCTGAACACCCTTTGAAATGTTCAAATAGACTTGCATAAGATTAACACATCAAAGGGTCTTCAGCTGTCCCCTTGCTATGTTAAAATTCAGTTGGACAAATCAACCATTGTCAATTGAATTCTGGCCTGGTCAATATTGACTGTATGTGTACATACATATAATATAATGTTCCACATAAATCAGTGAACATATTACAACATATACAACACAAGAATGAAAAATGCTGGGCTCAGAATGATAGTCTTTTCTATTTATTAACTTTCAAATTGCAACAGTCATGAGCTGAAAATTGTGTGTGATTGATGAACCAAAAACTAAAACTATGTCCCTTCTTCATACACAGGAAGACCTCAGCCAGGACGAGGCTCTGGAATTTGGCACAGAGAAGGAGGTGGGGGGAAGTGGCAGCCAGGAGGTGGCCAGACCCAGTCACACCCAATCCCAGGTCCCTCCCCTCCGCCTTCCAACCAAAAAGCCCAGGAAGGGGAGGAATGTGGAGGAGGCAGCACTGGGCCTCATTAAGGAGGCTAATGACACCCCGAAAGCCCCCCTCAATGCTTTAGAGGCCTATGGCATGTATATAGCCTCAAATTTGCAGCAAATGGAGGAGGGCCCATGCCGCAGATGTGAAAAATGAATTTTTGAGACCATCCACAAGGGGTTGAGCGGCCAAATGACGGATGACGTCCACTTATGTATGCTCGCCTATCCTCCTCCTCCTCCTCTTGCCACAAGTCCACCTCCCGAGCCACAGCCTGCGGGAAAGGCTGCAGGGAAGATTGAAAGCCAGCGTGGAGGGTAGGTTGCAGCGAAAAGAAGAAAGTGATTGCCTGGGTTCAGGCTGGTCTGACAGAACATGCAGCCTGTTGTAGTACCACAGCCTGGGGACATATATGTCATCTGCTGCTGTTCGTGATCTCTGGGAGTCCTGGACCAGATTGTGCTCCCTATTATATGGACTTCTCAAGCTACCAATTTTTTTATCCACAGAGTTGATGTCTGCCCTGGGGGCCAAAGGCTTCGCAAATTCCAGCAGTTTCTCCAGCGTTTCCTTCCCTCTTTATTTTGTTATTAGGAGCCAGAATAAATGGATTTTTAATTTCTGAAAATACTTGCCTTTGTGTTTTTGTTAAAATAGGACAGTTTGTTTGTGAGTAGGCAGGTACATTTGAAAAATACAATGTCAAATTAACAAGGGACACCAACACCAAACAACTTCCTTGAGGTTTACAAATACAAGATAATAATGGTGTTGTGGAAATGTGACATATAAAATAAAAAAAAAATATGGAGATGACTATAAAATAATAAAAATAAAAAAAAAACAACAGGAGATCTTGATTAAAAAAAAAATACTATAAAAAAAATAAATAAACATTATTATGGAGTTCTGGCTTTAAAAACAAAAAAGAATATTCATGAGATCATGAGAAATAATAAAGAAATTATTTTGTGAGAACTCTGTGTGACTATCAGCAGCAAAACAACTTCATTATGCTAGCATTATAAAGAAGAAGAGAATGCGCTGCATTGAAAGATTTAAAAATGATCTGTGTGACGAATGTGCCATCTCCATTATGGACGGTAGTTTTACCAGACCGAGCGGCTCCGTCTCCTACTTGATTCTGAGCAAGCGTGTTTTTTTGCGCGTCGGAATTGCATACACACGATCGGAAACTTTTTCCGACCGAAAAATTGAGAACATGCTCCCAATCTTTTGCTGGCTGGAATTCGGCCAGCAAAAGTCCGATGGAGCATACACATGGTCACATTTTCCGATGAAAAGCTCTCATCGGTCTTTTGCAAATTCCGATCGTGTGTACATGGCATAAGAGCTGTGAAATTGTGGAATAGACTCCCTCCACAGGTGGTTCTGGCAAACTCAGTAGATTGCTTTAAAAAGGCCTGGATTCTTATGTACATACAGTAAAATAACTGGGTACTAACATTTAGTGTATAGGTATAGTTGATCCAGGGAAAATCTGATTGCCTCTCGGGGGGGATCAGGAAATATTTTTTCAAATTGGAGAATGCTTTGCTGGGTTTTTTCGCCTTCCTCTGGATCAGCTGTAGGTGAAGGATTGTGTATATGGGATTGTATTTTTTTTGGTTAAACTAGATGGTGTTTTTTCAACCTGACTAACTATGTAACTATAAATTACAGTAACTATTATGCCCTGTACACACGATCGGAATTTCCGTCAGAAAAACCTTGGATGGTTTTTCTGACGGAATTCCGATCAAGCTTGCCTTGCATACACACGGTCACACAAAAGTTCTCTGAACTTTCGACCATCAAGAACATGGTGACGACAGCCGAGACACTAAGGCGAGCCAAGAAAATTAAGTTCAATGCTTCCGAGCATGTGTCAAATTGTTTCCAAGCATGTGTAGGAATTTTGCGCGTCCGAATTACTATAGACGATCGGAATTTCCGATAGGAACTTTAGAAAACCTGCTCTCAATCTTTTGCTGGCGGAAATTCCACCAGCAAAAGTCCGATGGAGCAAAAAAATGGTCAGAATTTCTGACCAAAAGCTCACATCTGACTTTTGCTGGTGGAATTTCCGATCGTGTGTATGGGGCATTACAATTAAATTTTTGTTTATAGCATTCAGAACTAGGACATTTTTTGTGATAATGTTTTGGGTTATTGCAACTTACATCGTTATTATTCTTTACATATCATTGTAGAGGTATTATAAATCAAAGAATTTAATCTGGAAAAGTTTCTGATAAAACAATGCCTGCATACAATCAAATAAGGTGCAATGCACATAACATTTTAATGGAACTGTATATTGTATTCAGTGCAGCTCGCCACAGATTGTTCAGACCAGTGTAGAGAGACCAATGCTTATACACAGCAGCAATCAGTATCTGCAACCAGCTGCTGGAGAAGAGGACTTTGTTCTGGCACTGGAAGTTCATTAACCACTTCAATACAGGGCACTTTTACCCCCTTCCAGCCCAGGCCAATTTTAAGCTTTCCCCACTTTGAATGAAAATTGCGCGGTCATGCACCACTGTACCCATAAGAAATTTTATTATTTTATTCACACAAATACAGCTTTCTTTTGATGGTATTGGTGGCATTTACCACTGTTTTTTTTCCTGTTTGCTAAATAAATAAAAAAACGGAAAAATTTTAAAAATAAAAAAGTGTTTTTCTTTGTTTCTGTTATAAAATTTTGCAAATAAATAATCTTTCTTCACAAATTTGGTTAAAATATATTCTGCTACATTTCTTTGGTGAAAATAACCCAAATCAGTGTTTGCTATTTAGTCTGTAGGAAAGTTATAGAGTCCACAAACTATGGTATATTCTTTGTACAATATTTTAAAATTGATCAAATGTACTGATACCCTATCTCATTTCTTGAGGCCCGAAAATGCCAGGACAGTACAAATACCCCCAAATGACCATTTTTTGGAAAGTAAACAGTCCAAGGTATATAGGCATGGCAAGTTTTTTGAAATTTCTTGTCACAATTATTTGGAAATTGAAGAAATTTTACATACTGTCACCAGTGCAGTACAGCGTTATCACATAATTGTTGTGGAGGTGATCAGGGATCACTGACTAGTGACAGTATGTAAAAAATATATTTTTTTTCTTTTCTTTTTTTTACATTTTTTTCTAACACACTGTGACCAGAGCAATATAGTGTTAACGTAGTAACACTGTACTACTCTGGGGAAGTGATCAGGATTTTATTTTATTTTTTTTACACATTATGATTGCTTATACCAATGAATTTCATTGGTATAAGCAACCAATTGTACCAAATTAAACTGGTTAATTTAGTGTCCTTTATTGTGATTAGCTGTGATTGGTCAAAGCTAATCACATGGTACAGATGGGCTGTGATTGATTGTCTGTACCGTGTGATCACTGTGACCAATCACAGCTAACAACACAATTATATACAATGGATTGCATGAAAGGAAGCCATCCATTGTTTATGGATGTGATTGGTCACAGGGATCACATAACACTGGCAGCCAGCTGGTACAGTGATCAGTCATTGGCTGTGTCCAGTGACACAGCCGTTGACTGATCGCTCTGCTGCATGGTCCCATGAAAGGTGCATTCTGGGAGGTCATCATATGAGTGCTCCCGCCCGGCCGTCATTGTATTATAGGCCGTGTGGAAAGGTGCTAATGAAAAAGACAAATAAAACATGCAAAAAGTTAAGTTTTACAGTACCCTTATTTTTTCTATATAATTTTAAGGGAAGCCACAATTGACTTAATATCAATAAGCCAACTAAAAGAGGAAAATAATGTACATAATAACTATTTGACTTGATATCCAAAAACTGTAAAAGGTATCTTATAAATAATTGTATAACTAATTGTACCTGAAAAAATGTAAAAAAAAAAAAGTTTAGCACAAGTCAAAATGCTATACTGTAGTTTTCTATCTATTTACTAATGCTAGCAGCATAAAGGAAATAAAAGTCAGTATTGATTGAGAAAGTGAAGTTCCCAGAAGCAAGGACTCCCCTTCACGCCAAGCGTACGCAGATGTGTGTACTCGGCTTTTGGGTGTTATACCGGGATGATGCCCGCAGCTGCAGGCATCATCCCAGTACCGTTGTTTAGAGACGGCGATCGGCTATCAAAATATAACAACCGATGTGGCTAAAAGCCGCTCGGCTGTTATACCGGAGGAGCGGGAGGGGACGTCCCCCCCTCCTGCCGCCTCCCGCCACTCTTACCGGGCCTCTCGTTCGATATGGAGGCCCGGTGACCAATCAGCTGCCTCCAGTGGCTGGGGGCAGGCTGGAACGAAGCTGTGGGTGGCTTTGTTCCAGCCTTCTAATTATAAACGCAGAAGCGACGTCATGACGTCACTTCCCGTTTACTCGGCTGCCAATGGCGCCGGTTTTAAAAAAATACACAGTATTCAGAATCACCTTTTTCAGCAATCTGAATACTTTGAAGTGCAAAGGAGGGATCGGGGGTCTAAAAGACCCCCGATCCCTCCATAAAGAGTACCTGTCACCACCTATTACTGTCACAAGGGATGTTTACATTCCTTGTGACAGCAATACAAATCATCAAATTTTTTTTTTTAAACACAATTTTTAAATATATAATTAAATAAATAAGAAAAAAATTTTTTTAAAGCGCTCCCGTCCCCTCAAGTTTGCGCAGCAAAGAAAACGCATACGTAAGTGGCGCCAGCATATGTAAACGGTGTTCAAATCACCCATGTGAGGTATCGCCACGATCGTCAGAGTGAGAGCAATAATTCTAGTACTAGATCTCCTCTGTAACTCAAACCTGGTAACCGTAAAAAAAATTTAAAGTGTCACCTATGTAAATTCTTAGGTACCGTAGTTTGTCGCCATTCCACGAGTGCGTGCAATTATAAAGTGTGACATGTTTGGTATCTATTTACTCGGCGTAACATTATCTTTTGCACTATACAAAAAATTGGGGTAACTTTACTGTTGGGATTTTTTAAAATTCATGAAAATGTCCCTTTTCCCAAAAATTAGCATTTAAAACACCGCTGCACAAATACCGTGTGATATAAAATATTGCAACAATCTCCATTTTATTATCAAGATTCTCTGCTAAAAAATATATATAATGTTTGGGGGTTCTAAGTAATTTTCTAGCAAAGAATACGGATTTTAACTTGTAAACACCAAATTTCAAAAATAGGCTTAGTCATGAAAGGGTTAAACCTGTTGCATTACAGAAAACACCATAGATATTACATATTATCTCTGACTCACTTATTATGTGTTTAGATTACAAAATTCTGGAGAGTGCTAAAAAAACAAATAAAATCTGTATGTCAGCAAGAGATATTTGAATTATAGAAGCTGTATACGATGATTTCTATATTAAAGGAGGGGATTTGGGTTCAGTTTGGCCCTGATTTGGGGGGAGCTCAGCCTGTTCAAAGACCTGCGAAAATATTGTGACTTTTCACCTGACCTTGTTTGCGGCTTCTCTAATGTAAACAGACAGTTGGGTTTACTGGGAAACATCATTGACCTAATTTGGTCATTGATCATATCAGTCCTCAACATCACCCTGGATTCCTGGTGTTGTGTTTACATTAAAACCATGGGATGGGTGCAGCGCTAGATGTGTTGATCCAGAAACAAAAGAAAAAAAAAACTGAATAAAATTCTGTTTCAAATATTCAGTAGTGGTGAAAAAATTGTGAATGAAAAACTAAGACAGAGTCCCTATATCTCAAAATAGGGAAGCTACAAAAGCAGTGCAATAAATCAAATCATGTGGAAATTGAAAAGTGATATGAGTAAAAATACAAAAGAACCAAATAATATAAATAACAATAGTGAACTATACAAATCACAAATGTTATAATGAGGTGTCACAAACTTTGAGGCATTACACCAAAAAGTGATCCCAAAATATGTACAAAGAATCGCTCATATGAATTGTTCAGTTGCAAAAACAAGGAAATCATAAAACAAGAGAAAATGTTCTACAATTAAAGTCCCAAATTAATGTGACAGAGAATGAAGAGTATCCATGCAGGTGTAAAGACAAAACACGATGCCGTGAAGAAAAAAGTAAGGGCCCTTCCTCCAAACAGGCTTTGCACCCAGAGTGAGTTTGTAGTCTCCTTACCCGCAGAAATTACCGCAATGGCGGTCTCACCAAGCTCAGGGAATTCGGTCTTCCAAAAACCTATGTGGATGTCCCAATCTGCTGGATCCTCGTCACTCAGAAACATAAATAAAAAATTACGCCCATAGTGCAGTATGTGTAAAAATATTTAATATGATCAAAATGATTGCACTTACAGGATAAAGCTTAAATATGCACGTTGTGGGTGGGCCTGTGATCCTGACATCATCACACTTTGTCTCTTCGGAGATCGTGGATTGATGGTACAGCTAGCAGCAGGCAGAGCAAGCCCGAGGAGACACCGCTATTTTTGACATTACAACATGCATATTTAAGCTTTATCCTGTAAGTGCAATCTTTTTGATCATATAATTGGAGGAAGGGCCCTTACTTTTTTCTTCACAGCATCGTGTTTTGTTTTTACACCTGCATGGATACTCTTCATTCACTGTCACATTAATTTGGGACTTGTAGAATTGTAGAACATTTTCTCTTGTTTTATGATTTCCTTGTTTTTGCAATTGAACAATTCATATGAGTGATTCTTTGTACATATTTTTTTCATTCACAATTTTTTCACCACTACTGAATATTTGAAACAGAATTTTATTCAGTTTTTTTTCTTTTATTTCTGGATCAACACATCTAGCCCTGCACCCATCCCATGGTTTTCACTGATTTGAGTTTTGTATTTAGGACTTAAGCAGCTTTGCTTAACTTTTTATTTTTTCATATTGATTGTTTTTAAGTGCACCACTCGGTTCTTTATCATTGTGTTTACACTACCACAGCACAAGAGTTCATTTAGCAATGGGAGTATGAATGACACCATCATCAGTTAGCCACAATTATGAGGATTTACATTTCTGGATGCTATGCTTGATGGATTAACATTGGGGGACACAGTTTACATTAAAAATCTATTTGCATGTATTTGTGTTTTATTTCAGTTAAACAACTGAATTCTTTGTTTTACATTTTTAAATGTTTATTTACTTTTTAACTCTTTGTGGGAATGGGAAAGGGGTATTATACTCCTGAACCCCTTCCCTTGAGAATGGATGGATCTCTGGGAACCCTATTGTGATAAAGTCGGCTTCCAGATTCCACCATAACCCCCCTAATAATTCTCACCTCAGAAACCTCCACATTCTTCTTGGGGCATCAGATTTGGGGATGAAGACCTTGTCCCTCACCATTTCCACAAGTTGCCTCTACCCACAATGTTGAAGGGCATGTGGCCTGGTCTGGTACAGGAAGAGGGAGCCACATGCTTGCTCCATTCCCTTGCTACTCAGGTTGTATGCCTGGAGAAAGGTCTACGTGGAATATTTTCCTTTTTTTTAAATATGTACTGTCACTTTAAATAACTACATTGTACTATTCTGTAACACCATGTGTAGCGTTAGACTTTTCCCCAAGCATGTTTTTTTTTATAGGGTTTGTATATTTTTAAAGTTTCCACATGAAGACACCTCTCCCTGCTAAACAGTATTTTTTTTACTCTGGTACATGTCTGTCATGGCAATACCCAGATCCGTACATCATTTTTTTTCAATAATAGCTTGCCTATAAGTAGAGATGGGCCAAATATAAATGTATATATATTCCCGCGCTATTATGAAGATAATAGTTTAACTGCTGCAAGCACCGAAAAGGGTCGGTCCATACCCGCACATATAAAATAAATGAAATAGATGGTGCTGCGCTGTTAAAGGGTAAGGCTAAAATCAAACTAAACCTACCTGGGCAATATATGTTAAAGAATAACCACAGCAGTAAAATATACAGCAAATGCTAAAGGTAGTAGTACACGTGAAATAATTCCCAAATACATAAATGACTACAGTCTCATAAGTGGATGCAAACATACAGTGATGTGTACACTCTCCAACTGAGTGTAATTATAAAGTGACTTGTCCTTAAAGTGCAAAAAGTTGTGCAAATATATGCAATATGCAATGTGCAAAAGTGATTTCTCCTCTTCCGTACAACAAATGCAATGTGCAAAGTGCAAAAAATGATTTCTCCTCTTCTGTGCAAAACACTCCAGTGAAGATGGTCTCTTACCTTACGGTTTTGAGGCAACCGCATGTGTATGTAATAATGAAGGTCAGTAGTGTTCATGGTGCTTGCTTCTTGGTGGCATACTCTCAAAGCAATGGCGCAGATCTAATATAAGTGGTGGTCTTTCTCTGTCTCTGCAGTATGCGTTGACGTCAGTTCTTGTGTCCCCCTCACCCCAATATCCAAAGTTCATAGTGCGGTTATTCTGTGATATAAGTAAAGCTTTATTATTATTTTCTTAGAACGGCTCCCGGTGTGAATCACCAATCCTCCCCTTTCTTCTTCCTCCACATTACATATACATCCATTGGAAGAGAAAGAACACTGTTTATATTAGATCTGTGCCACTGCTTTGAGAGATGTGCCAAACACCGCTCGGTTCAGTTCCCGCCAGAACTCTCGAACGTCGCAAAAGTTCGGACCCAAATGATAAACCCCATTGAAGGCTTATATGCAAGTTATTGGCCATAAAAATGGTGTGGGGGCCTGGGTATTGCCCTGGTGACATGTACCAATGCAAAAACTTTTTAAAAAGATCTTTTTAAAGGAGCAATGCTTTTTCAAGATCCCAATAACACCTAATCAGTGAACAAGATATGGTGAAAAATACTCCTGCGCTTGTGAGATCGTTTGCTGTAAAACAAAGGTAGTATTGTAGTCAGAGATAGGACTGGGGGAGATGATGGAGCGTGTCCCGCTGCCTTAGCTGACCAGGGGTGGTCTGTAAAGGACTGTTTAGTAGGAATGGGTGGAAGGCGCGTGATCAGACGCTTACATCAAGAAATGTATGGTTTATTTATGTAAAAGAATACAGACATATAGTCATATAGATATAAAATCATACAAATACTACATAATATTATAAAAAAAAAAAAAAAAAGGAAAAACAGGTAACAAAATAAGTACTAGGAAGTTAAAATTGGTGTGTGCCCATATTGAGGCAGGTATTTAAGAAAGGCTGACGCGTTTAGAGGAAAACCTCTTCATCAGAGCCAGGAGAACTGGAGCACAGTCTGTATGGGCCTGTAGGCCGACATGTGTACATGGGGAGAGGTGTTGTTGCTAGTAGGAGGATGTGTCCTGTGATGGACAATTGATTATTCCAAGTTCCATACCTAGGTGTTCTAGATGGGGTATAAATAAGAACAATATATACCGTACACTACAGACTGGAGACGTAAGATAAGTTTACATTGAAAAATGCATTCATAAAATGATAAAAAGTATATAATATAAATATATTAGAAATAAAAATTAATGATAGGTAGTGGGATTTTGAAGCACAGAACATGAGATTGTAGTATAAATACATACAAATGAAAAAAATCTACGCATACATAAGTGTACACACACATACTCGTGTACACATACATGCATATACATACACGTGCATAATACAAACGCATGTAAATGCATAAAAAAAAAAAAAAAAAACCTATATGCATATGGGGGGGGGGGGGGGGGGCGATGGTAAATGAAGTAAAAAGTGCACTGAGACACATTGAGAGATATTGTCTCTCCGCATGGTAAAACCGGTTGTGCTTTTGTCCAAAGGACATGCGCATGCATGTAAAAACTCTGCCAGCACGTAAAACGCTGTGCTGGAACAGATATGTGGAGGTATGCCCCTATTCACTGAAAGCACAAATGGGGGCACAAAGATGGCAATGTGGTTTGTGCAAAAACAGAAATGTGTTCATTCAAATGGAAATTCACAAAAATATATACAAAAATGCATATATCAAATGTACATAAAAATCAAAAACGCATATGCATATATATACACATAGATAAAGAAACAATATGCACAAAATAAATATATGTATATATTCACATAAATCTGTACATATATATATACACATACACACATATGCACACATATATATATATACATGCACACATATACATGTCCACATGCATACACACACATGTGGAGACCACCCCTACACAGCATATATTGTGCCTATGTAGAACCAGTGTCATGGCGGTAGGGTGGGAATGTGTAGTTGGTGCAACGCAATAGCGGAGAGTGGCAGGAGTGGATACATTAGGGGGATAATCTGGTGTTGGTAACCAAATATTGGAGATGGCAGACAGGTGGGCTGATGACAGAACGCACCTACCTATGGATGTAAATAGATTGTATTTTCTTTTTGCGGTGCTGTTAGGCTGTCAGATGTGCCTGTAGTGAAACATAAGTTGAGCAGGGAAAGTAAGCAAGCTCTTATGGACACTGCTAGGTTTAACAGGATAAGGAAGTTACAAAGACCATTGTGGCTAACCTGTCTCAGGAGAAGTGTGTAAACACAGCTGCAGACTGTAGAGATCCTTTGGAGTGGAGAGCCGTGTGATCCTGGCAGCAGAAGGGGGGGGGGGGGAGGAGGGAGGAGGTGTCCTTGAGGCAGCTGATGCCTGGATAGAAAGCGTCTTGCTGCCTAGGGATAGGAAAGGTTTTGTGATGAGGTTGTGCTGGGGGTTTAAAAGACTCTGGGGGGCGGGTCCGAGGGCATGAATGAAAAGGCTATTATTGAATCCAATTAAGCCATATAAAGTAATGTGATATGAAAAGTGTGACTATGATTTGAATAGTGAACCGGAGGTATTTTGTGCAGAACATATACATATACATATATACACACACATACATATATATACATATATACACATATACATATATACACACACATATACATAAACATACATATACACACATACACATACAGGTTTATATGGGTTGTATAACTGCAGAAGTGAATAATATGAGGAGAAATGGTGTACATGAAACTGCGGGGACAGGAGTGGGTATACAGGGTTTACCGTATGGTGGAATGATGGTGATGATATGAAGGGGATCACAGGTAATAAGGGGGGGGGGGCAAAGCATAATGGTGATATTCTGTATCTAGATGGCCCCGTGGATATCTAGATCTTCATTCATTCCATCGGGAACCAATGACCCAAGAGTGAAAATCCAGAATGATTCTTGTTTACAGAGTCTTCTGAATCTCCTCCCATTGTCAGCGTCTTTTTTGATAGCTTCAATGCCAAACACTTTGATGCCTGTTGGATTGCTTTTATGACATTCTCTGAAATGCCTAGGTACTGAATAGCTGTGGCATTTTTTATTTTTACTCTGATGGTACGTGTCACTATTGATTATGCTGCATTTGTGTTCGCTAAATCTTGTCCTGAGTGGACGTATTGTGCGCCCAACATACAGAAAACCGCATGGACAGATAAGACCATAGACTACATAGGAGGTACCGCAATTGATGAACTGTTTGATTTTGTGGTACTGGCCATCGGACCCCATGATTTCTTTTTTGCGGTGTGCCATGAAGGCACAGGCTCCACAGTTTTTGGTTCCACACTTGTAGTTGCCTTTCTGGTCGAAGATGGATGCCCAGTTGCCAGTGGGGGTCTTGGTTTGGTTCTGAGGTTTTCGTACTCTACTCGGAGCTATTAGGCTTCTAAGATCTTTGGATTTTCGAAACACAACTACTGGTTTGGGTGGTAGAACTGGATTGAGGATGGGATCCTGCTTGAGAATGTTCCAATTTTTCTCAATGGCTCTCTGTATGTCGAATGCTTTGGTGTTATATTGTGTACTGAATCTGATGGGGTTGGAGATATTGCTGTTGGTGGTCCTTTTATTGCCGCTTGTTTTGTTAGCCTCCATTGCCATAGTGACAGAGGGATGTTCGTCATACTGGGTCCAATATTTGTAAAAGGCCTGTTTGATGAGTGATTCTTCATAACCCTTCTCAAGAAATTTCTTTTTTAAGATGGATCCCTGTTTTTCATAGTCACTTTTCTTAGTGCAGGTTTTCTTCAACCTGCAGAATTGCCCCTGGGGTATGTTACGGATCCATTTGGGATGGTGGTAACTTTTGGCGTGGAGGTAGGAATTTCCAGCACTAGGTTTGAAATGGGTTTTGGATATAATGCTGCCTTCCTCGATTTGCAGGTCTAAATCCAGAAAGACGAGTGATGTGTTGTCGACTACATGGGTAAAAGAGATACCATAAGGATTGGAGTTGCAGTATTCCAGAAATTTTTTTAGATCCATATGTGATCCGTTCCAAATGATCAGGATGTCATCAATGTATCGGGTGTAGAGGGCGAGCTGATCTTTAAAAGGATTGTTGGCCCAGATGAACAGATCTTCCCACATGCCCATGAAGAGGTTTGCGTAGATAGGTGCAAATTTTGCTCCCATGGCAGTTCCCTTGGTTTGGCGAAAATACTCGCCCACGAAGGAGAAGTAGTTGTGAGTGAGGCAGAATTCGATGGAGTCGAGGAGGAATTTGGTCTGTAGAGGGTGTATGTTACTCTTGGAGAGAAAGTGTTTGGCTGCTTCTATGCCATATTTGTGTTTGATGGAGGTATAAAGAGAAGAGACATCCAATGAGAGCCATTTGAAATGCGGTTGCCAAGAAAATGATGAAAGGATGTCGAGCATGTGACATCATGGGCCAACAAAAGAGAAGAGACATCCAATGAGAGCCATTTGAAATGCGGTTGCCAAGAAAATGATGAAAGGATGTCGAGCATGTGACACATGCTCGACATCCTTTCATCCTTTCATCATTTTCTTGGCAACCGCATTTCAAATGGCTCTCATTGGATGTCTCTTCTCTTTATACCTCCATCGAACACAAATATGCATAGAAGCAGCCAAACACTTTCTCTCCAAGAGTAACATACACCCTCTACAGACCAAATTCCTCCTCGACTCCATCGAATTCTGCCTCACTCACAACTACTTCTCCTTCGTGGGCGAGTATTTTCGCCAAACCAAGGGAACTGCCATGGGAGCAAAATTTGCACCTAGCTACGCAAACCTCTTCATGGGCATGTGGGAAGATCTGTTCATCTGGGCCAACAATCCTTTTAAAGATCAGCTCGCCCTCTACACCCGATACATTGATGACATCCTGATCATTTGGAATGGATCACATATGGATCTAAACAAATTTCTGGAATACTGCAACTCCAATCCTTATGGTATCTCTTTTACCCATGTAGTCGACAACACATCACTCGTCTTTCTGGATTTAGACCTGCAAATCGAGGAAGGCAGCATTATATCCAAAACCCATTTCAAACCTAGTGCTGGAAATTCCTACCTCCACGCCAAAAGTCACCACCATCCCAAATGGATCCGTAACATACTCCACGGGCAATTCTGCAGGTTGAAGAAAACCTGCACTAAGAAAAGTGACTATGAAAAACAGGGATCCATCTTAACAAAGAAATTTCTTGAGAAGGGTTATGAAGAATCACTCATCAAACAGGCCTTTTACAAATATTGGACCCAGTATGACGAACATCCCTCTGTCACTATGGCAATGGAGGCTAACAAAACAAGCGGCAATAAAAGGACCACCAACAGCAATATCTCCAACCCCATCAGATTCAGTACACAATATAACACCAAAGCATTCGACATACAGAGAGCCATTGAGAAAAATTGGAACATTCTCAAGCAGGATCCCATCCTCAATCCAGTTCTACCACCCAAACCAGTAGTTGTGTTTCGAAAATCCAAAGATCTTAGAAGCCTAATAGCTCCGAGTAGAGTACGAAAATCTCAGAACCAAACCAAGACCCCCACTGGCAACTGGGCATCCATCTTCGACCAGAAAGGCAACTACAAGTGTGGAACCAAAAACTGTGGAGCCTGTGCCTTCATGGCACACCGCAAAAAAGAAATCATGGGGTCCGACGGCCAGTACCACAAAATCAAACAGTTCATCAATTGCGGTACCTCCTATATAGTCTATGGTCTTATCTGTCCATGCGGTCTTCTGTATGTTGGGCGCACAATACGTCCACTCAGGACAAGATTTAGCGAACACAAATGCAGCATAATCAATAGTAACACGTACCATCAGAGTAAAATTAAAAAATGCCACAGCTATTCAGTACCTAGGCATTTCAGAGAATGTCATAACAGCAATCCAACAGGCATCAAAGTGTTTGGCATTGAAGCTATCAAAAAAGACGCTGACAATGGGAGGAGATTCAGAAGACTCTGTAAACAAGAATCATTCTGGATTTTCACTCTTGGGTCATTGGTTCCCGATGGAATGAATGAAGATCTAGATATCCACGGGGCCATCTAGATACAGAATATCACCATCATGCTTTGCCCCCCCCCCCTCCCTTATTACCTGTGATCCCCTTCATATC
Source organism: Aquarana catesbeiana (assembly GCF_042186555.1). Taxonomy (NCBI): domain Eukaryota; kingdom Metazoa; phylum Chordata; class Amphibia; order Anura; family Ranidae; genus Aquarana; species Aquarana catesbeiana. Next base: position 160,522,579 of record NC_133334.1, on the reverse strand, counting down.
ATCACCATCATTCCACCATACGGTAAACCCTGTATACCCACTCCTGTCCCCGCAGTTTCATGTACACCATTTCTCCTCATATTATTCACTTCTGCAGTTATACAACCCATATAAACCTGTATGTGTATGTGTGTATATGTAAAGAACCCTCTACGTAGTTTAAGGTTAAACCTCTTTTCTTCTAACTTTAATGAGTGGCCATGAGTCTTGTTAAACTCCCTTCCGCGAAAAAGTTTTATTCCTATTGTGGGGTCACCAGTATGGTATTTGTAAATTGAAATCATATCCCCTCTCAAGCATCTCTTCTCCAGAGAGAATAAGTTCAGTGCTTGCAACCTTCCTTCATAACTAATGTCCGCCAGACCCTTTATTAGCTTTGTTGCCCTTTTTTGTACTCGCTCCCCTTTCAGTACATCCTTCCTAAGGACTGGTGCCCAGAACTGGACAGCATACTCTAGGTGTGGCTGTATCGCTTTATCCCTAGAGTTTATCCATTTTTTAATGGATGCCAATATTCTGTTTGCTTTGTTAGCAGCAGCTTGACATTGCATGCCATTGCTGAGCCTATCATCTACTAGAACCCCCAGGTCCTTTTGCATCCTAGATTCTCCCAGAGGTTCTCCCCCAGTGTATAGATTGCATTCATATTTTTGCCACCCAAATGCATTATTTTAAATTTTTCTACATTAAACCTCATTTGCCATGTAGTTGCCAACCCCATTAATTTGTTCAGATCTTCTTGCAAGGTTTCCACATCCTGCAGAGAAATTATTGCCCTGCTTAGCTTAGTAGGGATTGAACTATTTACCCATCCTCCAGGTCGTTTATGAACAAATTAGACAGGATTATTTCCAGCACAGAACCCTGTGGGACCCCCTACCCACCCCTGACCATTATGAGTATTCCCCATTTATCACCACCCTCTGAACTCGCCCTTGTAGCCAGTTTTTAATCCATGTACTCACCCTGTGGTCCATGCCAACCGACCTTATTTTGTACAGTAAACGTTTATGGGAAACTGTGTCAAATGCTTTTGCAAAATCCAGATACATCACGTCTATGGATCTTCCTTTATCTAGATGGCAACACACCTCCTCATAGAAGGTTAATAAATTGGCTTGGCAAGAATTATTCTTCATGAATCCATGCTGATTACCAAGAGCTTCCATACTATTGATGTTAGGCTAATTGGTCCTTAATTCCCAGGGATGTATTTTGGGCCCTTTTTAAATATTGGTGCAACATTAGCTTTTCTTCTATCCGCTGGCACCATTCCAGTCAGTAGACTGTCAGTAAAAATTAGGAACAATGGTCTGGCAATTACTTGACTGAGTTCCCTGAGTACCCTCGGGTGCAAGCCATCCTGTCCCGCCAATTTTATTAATGTTACGTTTCCCAAGTCTAATTCTAATTCTGTTCTCTGTTAGCCATGAGGGTGCTTCCTGTGATATGTCATGAGGATAAACACTGCAGTGTTGTACAATGAAGTTTGGTACTAATCACTTTTCATAGTTTGTTCGTGTGTCCCTGTGCATACTGGGAGTTGTACGTCTGTATGCATACCTTCCAACAGTCCTAGATTGGGTGGGACCTTCCCACATCTTCACCTTTGTTCCAGGGTCCCGCTGTGTAGGAGGTTTGTCCCGCATCATTGTTTGTAGCCTCGGTTAGCCCTGTGCTCAAAGCTCAGCACTTTCACTTCCAAACACAGAAACCCAGCTTCTGTGTTTGAAAGTGAAAGTAAAAACTCTCCCATGGCTCCTACAACAGCCTGCCTGCTCTGCACTTGGGACAAGTGCTGGTCTGGTAGTTGCAGTGTGTTCAAAGACAGCAGGGGGAGAGAAGTTCTTGGTGAGCTTCAGCGTGATCCCCATTCTCCTACCTGGTCGGGGAAGTTCTGAAAATGAGTCAGAATGAATGATTTTGCCGCAGTGGATGAAAGAAGAGCCAGAAAGGTAACCATGTGGAAGATGGTTTAGCTTTGGGCGGGTGAGGGGCTAAAGATTAAGGCAGAGGAGAGGGGTTGTGTTGGGGGAGGGGGATTCAGAGGTTATTGTTAAGGAGGGATGTAGTGAAAAAATGTGGAGGGATCGACTCCGTACCTAGTGCTCACTTGAAAACTGTATCCTGTGCATAGTGCACCCCAGAACCCTGCACTCTGTATGTAGCGCACCCCAGTACCCTGCACTCTGTACATAGTGCACCCCAGAACCCTGCACTCTGTACGCAGCTCATCCCAGAACCCAGCACTCTGTATGCAGCTCATCCCAGAACCTTGCACTCCTACATAGCATGCCCCAGAACCCTGCACTCTGTACATAGCATGCCCAAGAACTCTGTACTATGTACATAGTGTGCCCTAGAACCCTGCAATCTGTACGTAGCGTGCCCCAGAACTCTGAACTATGTACGCAGCTCATCCCAGAACCCTGTACTCTGTATGTAGCTCATCCCAGAACCCTCCACTCTGTACATAGCTCATCCCAGACCCCTGCATTCTGTACGTAGCTCATCCCAGAACCCTGCACTCTGTATGCAGTGTTTTCCTAAACCCTGTACTCTGTGCGTTTAACACTCCAGAACCCTGCACTCTGTATGTAAAGCACTCCAGAACCCTCCGCTCTGTAACTAGCGCTCTTCTGAACCCTGTACTTTAGTTCTAGCGTTCTTTCAAACCCTGCATGTAGCTCATCCCAGAACCCAGCACTCTGTACATAGCTCATCCCAGAACCCTGCATTCTGTACATAGCTCATCCCAGAACCCAGCACTCTGTATGTAACGCACCCCAGAACCCTGCACTCTGTACCTGGCACGCTCCTAAACCCTATAATCTGTATGTAACACACTCCAGAACCTTGAACCCTGTGCATAATGCATTCCAAAACCCTGCACTCGGTGCGTAATGCACTCAAAAACCCTACACCCTTTTATCTTATTTTTTTAAGTGATTGTACTTGGGTTTGTATGTATCCATGAGACTCTTGCTTGTGGAACAATATTTAAAGCATATTTTATAGGTACAAGGAAGCCAGAGTTTTGTTTATTGATGCCCCTTAAGCTCCTCCCAATGTCAATAGTTTGGCCACACCCACATTTGCAAGTGTCCCTCATACTGAAGTTCAAAAGTTGGGAGGTATGTGTATGTCTTGATGTCAGAGTTTGCTGCCTAAGATGAAGCAGAGCAACCATGTGCTAAGGCTCTAAAGGAAGCAGCTCTTCTTGCATAAAAGTTCTGGGCAAGTAAATAACCCCAAGACTGTTATATGACACAAGGTGTTGGACATATGTGTGTTTTTTTGTTTTGTCATGTTACATGGATGGGGCAGCCCATTCATTCCAACAGGCTGTCCTACAATCAACAAATGTGGCAAAATAGTTTATTCTCTTTTTTTAGCTTTGCACATTTTTTATCTGCACATCTGTTTGCCGTGCTTATAAATGCCACCGCAAGCGTGACATGCATTTTTTGTGCATTACATGAACTGTGTAAAATTGCGTGGTTTTGTGCACCTTAATGTACTGTAATGCCCTGTACACACGATCGGACATTGATCGGACATTCCGACAACAAAATCAATTGGATTTTTTCTGACGGATGTTGGCTCAAACTTGTCTTGCATACACACGGTTGCACAAAGTTGTCGGAATTTCAGAACGTCAAGAATGCGTGACGTACACCACGTATGATGAGACTATAAAAGGGCAGTTCAATACCAAGCACAAGCGAGTTCATGCTGTACGGGGTACTTTGACACAAGCCCAGTCCATGAACAGGGTGGGGAGGAGTTCATGGTCCAAGAATTGGTTGCTCCAGAGTGACCAATTCTGTCACATGCCTTTGCTCCATGAGATCTGTGAGAATAATCCTGATAATTTCAGGAACTTTCTCAGGATGACGGACCCTGTTTTTCACCGTTTGTTGGCTTTGCTGACCCCTTATATCAGCAGGCAGGATACCTGCATGAGGCAAGCCATCACTCCGGAGCAGAGGCTCGTCACCATGTTGCGGTACTTGGCGATGGGGAGAAGCCTGCAGGACCTCAAGTTCTCGACAGGCATCTCCCCCCAGGCTCTGTGGATCATTATCCCAGAGACCTGTTCTGCCATCATTCAGGTCCTGCAGAAGGACTATATTAAGGTAAGATTTATCCTTTAACATCACATTTTATTTAGTTAATGTTTGATAATGTATTGTATTTCTTTCATCATTCCCTAATTACCATGATTGAAATATGCTGTGAATGTCCCCTTTGTCCTCATGCATGCTGGAATGTTTAAATGTTTTTTTTTTTTGTCCTTCATGCATACTTGCCTTCACTTACTTCCCCAGCATACTCTCCTGGGCCTATTTCCAGCTCGCCTAGTCACTTAACAATGTATTTTGTCAGCTCCATTGTAGTGCTTTACCCTAAACACCCCCTTAAATGTGTACAAATGTTATTTGTGTCCTTAAATTCTGGCAGAGTGCCAGAGGCATTACTTTGGGTCCCAAACTCATTTGGAACCCCCCTCCCCCCAACCGCTAAGTCAACCGATACCAATCCTCTATCTGCTGACTTTGCCAAACCCATACACACTATACCTACCTCTTTTGTGGCCAGATTTATGGATACATTTCCCCAAAGTATGTAGTGAAAGGGCCTGTCTGAATACTTTCAAACTGTACTGTACTGTACGAAAATAGACACTGATGTGGCAAAAAAAAAAAAAAAAACTGTACTGTTTAAAGTTTTTGTATCCTATTATTATCTTGATAGGTAATTGCCGAATGTTAAAATTGTGCTCACATTTGTACAGTGTGTATTCATATTTTTGTATTATGACACTTCTTACCTGTCCAGTGGACTGCCAATAGTGTAAGTAAGGAGGGGCTGGCCAAAGTAATACACATTCTTTAGGCATTCATCTCTCAATGAAGTGGAGAGGGTTACCTGTCCAAAACATCTCCCCCCCTAAAATATTTACAATGGGCTATCAGAGGGGGTGAGGAATCTATTAGGTGGACCTTATATTTCTGTCTTTAAATACTCCCTAAAATAAATGTTATACTGATGTTTTCTGCACCATGACCAAAATTTGGGGAGTCATGAAATTGGCGTGATTGTGTAAAATTAGAAAGCACCGTTGGGTGTTATTTACTAAAGGAAAATACACTTTGCACTACAAGTGCACTTGAGACTGAGCTGTGTGAAGTTGGCACCCCATGTTTGTAAAACCTGAATAAAAATATACCATTCGTTTGTGCCGCGTTTGTGCTGATTTGTGCCGCAAAAATGAGCGTTTGTGCCGGTTCGGTTTCTGAGATATTAAACATTCAATTTAATGCAAGCCCCGCCCACTTTGCACCCCATGTCTTTGAATTTTAAAAACAAACGCGCCATTCGTTTGTGCCACGTTTGTGCTGGTTTGTGCCGCAAAAATAAACGTTTGTGCCACTTTGGTTGCGGAGATATTGTGCGTTATAGTTGCTGTAACCCCACCCATTTTGCACCCCATGTTCCTGAATTTTAAAAACAAACGTGCCATTCGTTTGTGCCGCGTTTGTGCTGGTTTGTGCCGCAAAAATAAACGTTTGTGCCGCTTTGATTGCGGAGATATTGTGCGTTATAGTTGCTGTAACCCCGCCCATTTTGCACCCCATGTTCCTGAATTTTAAAAACAAACGTGCCATTCATTTGTGCCGCGTTTGTGCTGGTTTGTGCCGCAAAAATAAACGTTTGTGCCGCTTTGGTTACGGAGATATTGTGCGTTATAGTTGCTGTAACCCCGCCCATTTTGCACCCCATGTTCCTGAATTTAAAAAAAAAACGCGCCATTCGTTTGTGCCGCGTTTGTGCTGGTTTGTGCCACAAAAATAAACGTTTGTGCCGCTTTGGTTGTGGAGATATTGTGCGTTATAGTTGCTGTAACCCCGCCCATTTTGCACCCCATGTTCCTGAATTTTAAAAACAAACGCGCCATTCGTTTGTGCTGCTTTTGTGCTGGTTTGTGCCGCAAAAATAAACGTTTGTGCCGCTTTGGTTGCGGAGATATTGTGCGTTATAGTTGCTGTAACCCCGCCCATTTTGCACCCCATGTTCCTGAATTTTAAAAACAAACACGCCATTCGTTTGTGCTGCGTTTGTGCTGGTTTGTGCCGCAAAAATAAATGTTTGTGCCTCTTTGGTTGCGGAGATATTGTGCGTTATAGTTGCTGTAATCCCGCCCACATTGCACCCCATGTTCCTGAATTTTAAAAACAAACGCGCCATTCGTTTGTGCCGCATTTGTGCTGGTTTGTGCCGCAAAAATAAACATTTGTGCCGCTTTGGTTGCGGAGATATTGTGCGTTATAGTTGCTGTAACCCCGCCCATTTTGCACCCCATGTTCCTGAATTTTAAAAACAAACACGCCATTCGTTTGTGCTGCGTTTGTGCTGGTTTGTGCCGCAAAAATAAATGTTTGTGCCTCTTTGGTTGCGGAGATATTGTGCGTTATAGTTGCTGTAATCCCGCCCACATTGCACCCCATGTTCCTGAATTTTAAAAACAAACGCGCCATTCGTTTGTGCCGCGTTTGTGCTGGTTTGTGCCGCAAAAATAAACGTTTGTGCCGCTTTGATTGCGGAGATATTGTGCGTTATAGTTGCTGTAACCCCGCCCATTTTGCACCCCATGTTCCTGAATTTTAAAAACAAATGCGCCATTCGTTTGTGCCGCGTTTGTGCTGGTTTGTGCCGCAAAAATAAATGTTTGTGCCTCTTTGGTTGCGGAGATATTGTGCGTTATAGTTGCTGTAATCCCGCCCACATTGCACCCCATGTTCCTGAATTTTAAAAACAAACGCGCCATTCGTTTGTGCCGCGTTTGTGCTGGTTTGTGCCGCAAAAATAAACGTTTGTGCCGCTTTGGTTGCGGAGATATTGTGCGTTATAGTTGCTGTAACCCCGCCCATTTTGCACCCCATGTTCCTGAATTTTAAAAACAAATGCGCCATTCGTTTGTGCCGCGTTTGTGCTGGTTTGTGCCGCAAAAATAAATGTTTGTGCCGCTTTGGTTGCGGAGATATAGTGCGTTATAGTTGCTACAACCCCGCCCACATTGCACCCCATGTTCCTGAATTTTAAAAACAAACGCACCATTTGTTTGTGCCGGGTTTGTGCTGGTTTGTGCCGCAAAAATAAACGTTTGTGCCGCTTTGGTTGCGGAGATATTGTGCGTTATAGTTGCTGCAACCCCACCCACTTTGCACCCCATGTCCCTGAATTTTAAAAACAAACGTGCCATTCGTTTGTGCCGCGTTTGTGCTGGTTTGTGCCGCAAAAATAAACGTTTGTGCCGCTTTGGTTGCGAAGATATAGTGCGTTATAGTTGCTGCAACCCCGCCCACATTGCACCCTATCTTCCTGAATTTTAAAAACAAACGCGCCATTTGTTTGTGCCGCGTTTGTGCTGGTTTGTGCCGCAAAAATAAACGTTTGTGCCGCTTTGGTTGCGGAGATATTGTGCGTTATATGTTGTCAAACCACATTGACTTTACACCTTGTTATTAAAGCTTACATACAGAACCTAAACTCAGCTTGGGTTTCCTTAATGTAAAGCTCCTCCCACTGTACTGGCACTGCACTTCATATTGTACCCTGAAAAAGGCACCTCTGCCGGGTTAGCCCCTCATATCAAAATTTTAGAAAAAATCTTATGCAGTTTGTTAGATCTTTGTTAGATCAGGTTAGATCAACCGTTGTTTGCATTAGATCTCACACAGAAGAAGCGATATTAACAGTTATTTGCTGGGGGGGCTAACCCGTCATCAGCCCCCCTTATCAAAAAATTGACCAAACAGTTAGCTATTTTGGAAGCAATTTGTTAGATCCGGTATGATCAAGTGTTTTTAACGTTAGATCTCACATAATTAGAGACTTATTAAGTGATTAATGTGGGGGGGCTGGCCCTCCCTTATCAAATTTTCGCCCCAAAAATCATTCAAGCTAATAGATATTGGTTAGATCCGGTAAGATCAAGTGGTTTTAACGTTAGATCTCACATCATTTCAGAGATATTCCACATCAAAATAGAGATATTAGGTGGTACATATGGACGGGCTGGCCCCCCCTTATATTCAGCGCAATGAAAATCACACCCAACTTTTGCTGCGGCACAAAAACTTTTCCTCAGCTGCAGGGGCCCAACTTATGATCCTGCACACAAGCCCTCTGCTTTCAGAAAATGCCCCTGACCTGAGCTCATCATTGCACATCCATTCCAGATGCTCGTATGTGACATCACATACATCCCATACATCACATACATCCCACACATCCCATACATCACATACAAGCACGTGGTCTGGATGTGAGCGGTGGATCAGCTGGATGAGTGTGCCAGGACAAGTAGATGTGTCTCATCTCTGCTTCCTTTTACCACTCTGCATATCACACATATCATAGATGAGAAGAGGGTACAGTGGTGGGAAAAATGAGCAGGAGGGGTTTAGATGTGGGACAGAAGAACAGGAGGGTACAGCCGTGGGGCAAATGTGCAGGGGGGTTCAGTTTTGGTGCAGATGAGAAGGAGGTTCAGTGGTGGGACAGAAAAGCAGGTTGGGTAGAACAGTGGGGCAAATGTGAAAGGAGGTGTATTGGTGGGACAGATGAGCAGGAGGTTACAGTGGTGGGGCAGGAGAACAGGGGGAACATAGGTGGGGCAGAAGAGCAGGGGGTACAGAGGTGAAACAGATGTGCAGGAGGTACATTAGTAAGGCAGATGAAAAAGCGGGTTACAGTGGTAGGGCAGATGAGAAGGTGATTCAGTAGTAGACAGAAGAACATGGGAATATGGCGGTGGAGCAAATGTGCAGAGAGGTACAGTGGTGGGGCAGATGAGAAAAATGGTACATTGATGGGGTAGATGAGCAGAGGGGTTACAGTGGTGGGGCAGAAGAGCAAGGGGGTACAGTGGTGGTGCAGATGTGCAGAAGGTGCAGTGGTGGGAGGGATGCGAAGGGGGTTCAGCAGTGGGACAGAAAAGCAGGGGGGTACAGTGATGAGGCAGATGAGCGGGGGAGGGGTTTAGTGTTGGGCCAGATGACAAGGGGGTTACAGTGGTGGGAAAATGAGCAGGAGGGGTTCAGTGTTGGGGCAGATGAGAAGGGGGTTTAGCGGTGGGACAGAAGAGCAGGGGGGTACAGCGGTGGGGCAGATGTGAAAGGAGGTGCATTGGTGGACAGATGAGCAGGGGGTTACAGTGGTTGGGCAGAAGAGCAGGGAGAACAGAGGTGAGACAGATGTGCAGGAGGTACAGTGATGGGGCAGAAGAGAAAGGGGGTTACAGTGGTGGGGCAGATGAGAAAGGGGGTTACAGAGGTGGGGCAGATGAGAAAGGGGGTTACAGAGGTGGGGCAGATGAGAAAGGGGGTTACAGAGGTGGGGCAGATGAGAAAGGGGGTTACAGTGGTGGGGCAGATGAGAAAGGGGGTTACAGAGGTGGGGCAGATGAGAAAGGGGGTACATTAGTGGTACAGATGAGCAGGGGGTTACAGCGGTGGGGCAGAAGAGCAGGGGGAACAGAGGTGAGACAGATGTGCAGGAGGTACAGTGATGGGGCAGAAGAGAAAGGGGGTTACAGAGGTGGGGCAGATGAGAAAGGGGGTTACAGAGGTGAGGCAGATGAGAAAGGGGGTTACAGTGGTGGGGCAGATGAGAAAGAGGGTTACAGAGGTGGGGCAGATGAGAAAGGGGGTTACAGTGGTGGGGCAGATGAGAAAGGGGGTTACAGAGGTGGGGAAGATGAGCAGGGGGAACAGAGGTGGGACAGATGTGCGGGAGGTACAGTGGTGGGGCAGATGAGAAAGGGGTTTACAGTGGTGGGGCAGATGAGAAAGGGGGTTAGAGAGGTGGGACAGATGAGAAAGGGGGTTACAGTGGTGGGGCAGATGAGCAGATAAGTTCAGTGTTAGGACAGATGAGAAGATGGTTCAGCAGTGAGACAGAAGAGCATGGGGGTACGGTGGTGGGGCAGATGTGCAGGGGGTTACAGTGGTGGGGCAGATGTGCAGGGGGGTACAGTGGTGGGGCAGATTTTCAGGTGATACAGTGATCTGAGGTGTGAAGGTGTATGAATTGGGGTTGATCTGAGGCGTGAGAGTGCAGGATGTTAATTTCTCACTGCTAAAGTAGTTTACAGCATTTACTTTATAAAAAATCCTTTTCGTGATTGAGATTGTGAAGTTGACTTTTTTTGTTATAAAATCGGTACGCTCAATTTCTTTGAAAACATTTTTCGGCACACTGCTCAAAAGGCTGCTTACCTCCTGGCCTATCAGTTTTTATTAAAGATGGAAAATGGGCTGTGGAGCAAGACCCGCTGTCGCCCAAAACTATTTTCTCATTTTCAATAATCAAAGAAGGTAAGGAAAAAAGGATGGAAAAGGTAAAAGGATAGAAGGGGGGGGGAGGTAAGGCTGGGGGGGGGGGGGTGAAATGGCGTTGGTTCAGGATAACTATGATGAATGGGCTCCGGAACTTTTCTGTGACATTAAGTCCCAAGAAGGGCAGTACCCTCTGCGGAGACGACAATCTGGTTCCATAGTCCCCAAGTGTTAGAGTATTTTTCCTGTTGGTGTTGTGCAGTGAGTACTCGATCTTCCATCTCATTTGGAATGGAGTTTTTATAGAGTTTGGCTCAGATGGAGGAGACATGTAGCAGGAAAAAGCTGGATCACCAGGAACCTTGTATTCCGTAAATTTTTGCGTGGTTTATCTGTCTCCCAGAAGTGGATCAATTTAGGGCACGACCAAAATATGTGAAGTCGTGTTCCTCCATCCCCCTGGCATCTCCAACATTGGTCAGTAGTTGCAGGGTGAGGTACCACCTTGTTAACAGTTTATAGTTGGTCTCTTTAATTTTTGTACAAACCGATGATTTCAACGAAAATCTGAGGACATGTTGTATCTGAGCAGATGTTAATGTACGCCCCAGCTTACTTTCCCATTTGTTCAAGAACGGTAAGTGTGGTTGTTCAGCCGGACAGTTCAAGAGGGCGTATGTTTTGGATAGAGCCTGTGGAAGGGAACCCTCTTTGGAACAGTATGCTTCAAAGGACGTCAGGGGACGATTAAATCCCTGTGAATTAGGCAAAGTATTGAGAAAGTGTTGTAATTGTAGCGCTGTCCACAAGGAAAGTTTGAAGGGCTCATTAGCACTACTGTGGAAGGCCATTGGCCTCCCGTTAGGAAGTGGGATGCCTGGACCCTACCTGTTTGGCTTAGGGTCCGAAACATTTGCGGTTCCAGACCAGGGAGGAACCACGTTTTTTCTATGATAGGGAGCAATGGGGAATCAGGGAAGAAAGCCGGTTCTGTGTGCTGACCTGGGAGCATATGCGGAGTGTCGTACCCAATATGGGGTGTAACTTCAGCACAGGTGGTAGTTGGTCATAGCACCACAGAGCCCCTGGCAGCAGAATGTCAGTCTGGGCCTGTTCCAGTTGTGCCCACAATTTAGAGCAGCGATGCCAAAATTTATTAATTTTAAGCTACTGCCACGGGGGCCTAACTTCTCATATAAAATAACGAACTGTTATGTATTTATCATAGATTAAATAAAACATCTCACTGATCAAACTGCAACAAGCTTTTATCCCTACTTACATTGCGATTATTACTGATTTCTGCCATGTGCATGCTAGGTTTAATGCAATAATAACTTCATCTAACAATTAACTACTAACTTGGATGTTGTTATTGGCAAAGAATATGAAATCTCTGAAATGATGTGAGATCTTACGTTAAAACCTCTTGATCTTACCGGATCTAACGAATATCTATTAGCCCGAATGATTTTTGGCCCGAAAATTTGATAAGGGGGGGCCAGCCCCCCTCATTAATCACTTAATAAGTCTCTAATAATGTGAGATCTAACGTTAAAAACACTTGATCATACCGGATCTAACAAATTGCTTCCAAAATAGCTAACTGTTTGGTCAATTTTTTGATAAGGGGGGGCTGATGACGGGTTAGCCCCCCCAGCAAATAACTGTTAATATCGCTTCTTCTGTGTGAGATCTAACGCAGACAACGGTTGATCTAACCTGATCTAACAAAGATCTAACAAACTGCATAAGATTTTTTCAAAAATTTTGATATGAGGGGCTAACCCGGCAGAGGTGCCTTTTTCAGGGTACAATATGAAGTGCAGTGCCAGTACAGTGGGAGGAGCTTTACATTAAGGAAACCCAATCTGAGTTTAGGTTCTGTATGTAAGCTTTAATAACAAGGTGTAAAGTCAATGTGGTTTGACAACATATAACGCACAATATCTCCGCAACCAAAGCTGCACAAATGTTTATTTTTGCGGCACAAACCAGCACAAACCCGGCACAAACAAATGGCGCGTTTGTTTTTAAAATTCAGGAACATGGGGTGCAATGTGGGCGGGGTTGCTGCAACTATAACGCACAATATCTCAGCAACCAAAGCGGCACAAACGTTTATTTTTGCGGCACAAACCAGCACAAACGTGGCACAAACGAATGGCGCGTTTGTTTTTAAAATTCAGGAACATGGGGTGCAAAATGGGCGGAGTTAAAGCAACTATAACGCACAATATCTCTGCAACCAAAGCGGCACAAACGTTTATTTTTGCGGCACAAACCAGCACAAACGCGGCACAAACGAATGGCGCGTTTGTTTTTAAAATTCAGGAACATGGGGTGCAAAATGGGCGGGGTTACAGCAACTATAACGCACAATATCTCCGCAACCAAAGCGGCACAAACGTTTATTTTTGCGGCACAAACCAGCACAAACGCGGCACAAACGAATGGCGTGTTTGTTTTTAAAATTCAAGAACATGGGGTGCAAAATGGGCGGGGTTACAGCAACTATAACGCACAATATCTTCGCAACCAAAGCGGAACAAACATTTATTTTTGCGGCACAAACCAGCACAAACACAGCACAAACAAATGGCGCGTTTGTTTTTAAAATTCAGGAACATGGGGTGCAAAATGGGCGGGGTTACAGCAACTATAACGCACAATATCTCCGCAACCAAAGCGGCACAAACGTTTATTTTTGCGGCACAAACCAGCACAAACGCGGCACAAATGAATGGCACGTTTGTTTTTAAAATTCAGAAACATGGGGTGCAAAATGGGCGGGGTTACAGCAACTATAACGCACAATATCTCCGCAACCAAAGCGGCACAAACGTTTATTTTTGCGGCACAAACCAGCACAAACGCGGCACAAACGAATGGTGCATTTGTTTTTAAAATTCAGGAACATGGGGTGCAAAATGGGCGGAGTTAAAGCAACTATAACGCACAATATCTCCGCAACCAAAGTGGCACAAACGTTTATTTTTGCGGCACAAACCAGCACAAACGCGGCACAAACGAATGGCGCGTTTGTTTTTAAAATTCAGGAACATGGGGTGCAAAATGGGCGGGGTTACAGCAACTATAACGCACAATATCTCCGCAACCAAAGCGGCACAAACGTTTATTTTTGCGGCACAAACCAGCACAAACGCGGCACAAACGAATGGCACATTTGTTTTTAAAATTCAAGAACATGGGGTGCAAAATGGGCGGGGTTACAGCAACTATAACGCACAATATCTCCGCAACCAAAGCGGAACAAACATTTATTTTTGCGGCACAAACCAGCACAAACACAGCACAAACAAATGGCGCGTTTGTTTTTAAAATTCAGGAACATGGGGTGCAAAATGGGCGGGGTTACAGCAACTATAACGCACAATATCTCCGCAACCAAAGCGGCACAAACGTTTATTTTTGCGGCACAAACCAGCACAAACGCGGCACAAATGAATGGCATGTTTGTTTTTAAAATTCAGAAACATGGGGTGCAAAATGGGCGGGGTTACAGCAACTATAACGCACAATATCTCCGCAACCAAAGCGGCACAAACGTTTATTTTTGCGGCACAAACCAGCACAAACGCGGCACAAACAAATGGCACGTTTGTTTTTAAAATTCAGGAACATGGGGTGCAAAATGGGCGGGGTTACAGCAACTATAACGCACAATATCTCCGCAACCAAAGCGGCACAAACATTTATTTTTGCGGCACAAACCAGCACAAACGCGGCACAAACGAATGGCGCGTTTGTTTTTAAAATTCAGGAACATGGGGTGCAAAATGGGCGGGGTTACAGCAACTATAACGCACAATATCTCCGCAACCAAAGCGGCACAAACGTTTATTTTTGCGGCACAAACCAGCACAAACGTGGCACAAACGAATGGCGCGTTTGTTTTTAAAATTCAGGGACATGGGGTGCAAAGTGGGCGGGGCTTGCATTAAATTGAATGTTTAATATCTCAGAAACCGAACCGGCACAAACGCTCATTTTTGCGGCACAAATCAGCACAAACGCGGCACAAACGAATGGTATATTTTTATTCACGTTTTACAAACATGGGGTGCCAACTTCACACAGCTTTGAGACTGCACTGAAACTGCACTTGTAGTGCAAATGGATTTGCCTTTAGTAAATAACCCCCACTGTCACTGAAAACAACAACTTTATTCCAAAAAATGCTTTTGAGCATTGAAAGAAAAAGCCACACATTGTTGATTATCAATCTTTTTAATCAAAGCACAATCACATGTGCATTTACAAAAGGGTTTTTGAACAAACCAACATGTTTGCTGTATAACATTTTTTTTTGGTCACATTAAGTAGAATTCGCCTACTTAAAACCATAAAAAATACACAACTCTGGAACTTACAAAGTTCAAATTTTATAGAGTGAAGGCAATATCAGACATGAGAATGTACAAACTGTGTTTGATATTGCGTTCAGCAGATGGGGTGATGTCACCCCTGTGAAAGCCAAATTTAGAAGATGCACACAAATTGCCTAATGTCAACATGTGCTAGCTGCCATCATGGGGGATCAATGAACATGTTTTGTGGGTGTAACCCCTTCCTCTCAGCTACATTATTATTGAGGAAGGGGTTGCACCCACAAAACGCGTACATCGATCTCCCATGATGGCAGATAGCACATGTTGACACACTGTGTGCATCTTCTAAATTTGTCTTTTAACATACGTCAAAAATTTTAGTCATAAAAAAAGAAATTTAGGGATTTCTGGGTGTTTTAGATTCTCCCTAAAACATCGATGATGTTCTTCATTTTGTTTTGAACATCATTGATGTTTTGCTTTATGTTTTCTAAATCTGTATTACACCCCATTATCTCCCCAATGAGGATCTGGGCACTTTCACTGGTGAAATGACATTCCTCTTCCACAACATCCCGATCACCTACAAAAAAAAAAACAAAAACACCATGTATTATAAATATGCAGGCATCCATCTCTTACCTGAGGCTGTGGTCGCAGACACTCACCTGTTGTGGTGACAATTTCTACAATGTCTCCCTCCTCCTCCTCTGGTTGGGTTTGGGGGATTTCTCCTTCTTCCTGAGGTGGGGGGCCCCTGGTGTCCTCTGATGAGTGGTGTCCTCTGAGTCTTTTCTCCCCTATGTGAACAAAAATAGGTATACTTTGCACACAGATATTTGATGGCAGAAATAGGAATATGAAACATTGCTTAGAAGTGGGGTACAATTGTCTGTTTTGGCAGAGTTCCAAGTTGAAGAAATTTTTTTGTCCTTTGTAAAACTTGAATATTTACCTGTTTTGTGCAAGCTTCACAGACGGAGACAGCTCTATAGTATACACTGGAGCACCTGTGTGGGCCCCCTAATAAAAAGGGTGTTCTGGTGTCCCACACTAGTGCTCCAGCGTCCAGATGTGTAAACAGCTGCTGAGTGTCCTCTCCTTACTCAGAGTCTAGTTTGCATTTCATTCTAGTTACAAACCCATCTAGACAACAAACTTTTTTTAACCACCTCAATATTGGGCATTTTCGCCCCCTTCCTGCCCAAGCCATTTTTCAGCTTTCAGCGCTGTCGCACTTTGAATGACAATTGCGTGGTCATACAACACTGTACCCAAATGAAATTGTTATAATTTTTTCCCCACAAATAGAGCTTTCTTTTAGTGGTATTTGATCACCTCTGCGGTTTTTATTTTTTGCGCTATAAACAAAAGAAGAGTGACAAGTTTTAAAAAAAAACACAATAATTTTTACCTTTTGCGATAATAAATATCCAATTTTTTTTTCTTTAAAACAAATTTTTTCTCAGTTTAGGCCGATATGTATTCTTGTACATATTTTTGGTAAAAAAAAATCGCAATAAGCGTATATAGATTGGTTTGCGCAAAAGTTATAGCGTCTACAAAATAGGGGATAGTTTTATAACATTTTTATTTTTTAAAATTTTCTTACTGGTAATGGCGGCGATCTGCGATTTTTATCGTGACTGCGATATTGCGGCGGACACATCGGACACTTTTGACACATATTTGGGACCATTCACATTTATACAGCGATCCGTGCTATAAAAATGCATTGATTACTGTATAAATGTGACAGGCATGGAAGGGGTTAACACTAGGTGGTGATCGAGGAGTTAACTGTGTTGCTAGGGAGTGATTCTAACTGTAGGGGGTGGGGACTCACTAGGGGAGGAGACCGATCGGTGTTCCGCTGTACTGGGAACACATCATCGGTCTCCTCTCCTCTGACAGGACCGTGGATCTGTGTGTTTACACACACAGATCCATGGTCCTGCTGTGTTACCGGTAATCGCGGGTGCCCGGCGGCCATCGCAGCCACCGGGCACGCGCACCGGGTGCCTAGTGACACGGCGGGCGCGCGTGATCGCGGGCAGCGGCGCGCGCGCGCCCCCTGGTGGCCTAGGAAAGCGAGGACGTCATATGACGTCCGCCCGCAACGAGAGCTGCGCCGCCTGGCCGTCAATTGATGGCCGGCGGTCGGCAAGCAGTTAATCGAAGTAGGCCAGAAAAACGGTATTCAACTGCATCTGCCCAAAACATCATATTTTAGTGGCCGAATGAACAATGTTTCCTACGAACAATTAATGTGCCCATTAACATGAAAGTTGCCATTTTAAACTGTACAACAGTAAAGAAAAGCACATGGAGCAGCACGAACGTAATAACAATAAAGAATAGGAACACAGGACAACGACTCACTTTTTTGCAGCACTCTCCTGATCCTTTTATACTGATCGTGCTCCCTTAATTTGAGGTCCAACCACCGTTTCCTCAGTTGATCCTTGGATCGTCATACCCCAAAATTCCGGCGCAGACTCTTCACAACTTTAGCCATGATCTTGGCCTTTCTCACATTTGGGTTGGGGTAAGGTTCATACTTCCTGTCATAGTCGGCCCTTTTCAATATGTCCACCATCTCCACCATCTCAACAAAGACCATATTTGAGGCCTTAAATCACCTGTGGGATCCTGACGTTTCTGGCTCCGGGCTTTCCTCCTCCTCCTCGTTGCTGGAATTATCACGCACCTGTTGTCTCTCCGCCATGTGCTCTCCTCCACTGCACTGAAAGAGAAGGGACGGGGAATAGACTAGAAAGAACATCAGGGGCGGGCGTAGTTTCACACATGCGCAGTGTATATAAAGCGTAACATGCGTGCGTCGTACGTACGATCTGTGAGCAGAGGAAGGAGTATCGGAAGCACCAATCGTGATAACGAAGGTACCATTTTAACTTTGGCCTATACTGCTTATAGATTGAGGCCTATATTGGGACAAGATTAGGAGAGTTTAGCCTGACATTAGGGTTTGTCTCGTGTTGTGTCTTGCAGAGAAAATGGATCTAGTCAATGATCATGACTTTATGCCAATATTCATTGATGTGTTCAGGGAGCTGCCCTGTCTGTGGCAGGTAAACCACCCCTATTATAACAATAAAACAAGGAGGAAGGCTGCGCTGGATCAATTGCTGGAATTTGTGAAGCCGGTGATCCCCACGGCAGACGTCCCCTATTTAAAAGCCCTAATTGGTGGCATGAGGAGCACATATCTAAGGGAGCATGAGAAGGTCCAGGATTCCCTGAGATCAGGAGCTGCAGCAGATGACATTTATGTCCTCAGGCTGTGGTATTATGATAGACTGCATTTTCTGGCAGGCCAGACTGAACCCAGGCCAGCACTCTCCAGTCTTCCTTCCACACTTCCCCCCCCCCCCCAGCTGAGGCTTCTGACAACCAACCTGGGCCTTCCAGGCAGCAACATGTGGAGGAACCCAGCTTTAGCCAGGTATAGCATTCTTCTAAATAATTCTGTTTGTCAAATTAATGATATTAAATATATGTTAGTTTTGATAACTAATTTCTGATTTCACAAAGTGTTTTACATATCAATAGACAGTAGTGGCCACAAATGATTGTGACAAGAATGAAAAATGCTGGGCTCAGAATGATAGTTTTTTTCTATTTATTAACATTCAATTTGCAACAGTCATGAGATGAAAATTGTGTGTGATTGATGAACCAAAAACTGAAACGATGTCCCTTTTTCATACACAGGAAAGTCTCAGCCAGGAGGTGGTGGGTATAAGTGGCAGCCAGGAGGTGGCCGGGCCCAGTAGCCTGCCTGATACCCAGGTCCCTCCCCTCCGCCTTCCACAAAAAAGTGTCAGGAAGAGGAGTAACCTGGAGGAGGCAGCAATTAGCCTTTTTTGGAAGGCTACTGCGGCCCTCAGAACCCCCCACAGTGTTCAAGAGGACTTTGCATACATTACAGCCTGCAAAATGCTGGAAATGGACGAGGGCCAACGCCTAATATGTGAGTATCTCATCTTCCAAGCCCTAGGGGTTGGAATAAGGGGTTGAGGGGCCAACTCACAAGCCAAAGCCACGTTTGTGAGTTCAACCTTGGTCCTCCTCCTCCAGGTCCTCCTCCACCTCCTGCCACACCAACACCAGAACCACAGCCTGGAAGGAAGCGTCTAAGGAAGACCAGAGAGTGATGGCCCTGGGTTCAGTCTGGTCTGGCAAAAGATGCAGGCTGTGGTAGTACCTACAGCCTGGGGACATATATGTCATCTGCTGCTGTTCCTGATCTCTTGTAGTCCCGGACCGGATTGTGCTCACTATTATAAGGACTCCTCAGGCCACCAATTTTGACTGTAAAATAATTGATGTGTGCCCTGGGGTACAAAGGCTTCGCAAATTTCACCAATTTATCCAGCGTTGCCTTCCTCCTTATTTATATTTTATTTTGTATGACCCAGAATAAATGGCTATTTATTTTTCACAAATACTTGCCTATGTGTTTTACTTCAAAAAAGACAGTTTGTTTGTGAGGAGGCAGGTACATTTCCAAAATACAATGTGAAATCAACATGGAACACCAACACCAACCATTCTCCTTGAGATTCTAAAATACAATATAATAATGGTGTTGTGGTAACTTGACACACAAAACCCACAAAAATAATTATGGAGATCACCAAAAAAAATTAACAAAAACAGGAGATCTTGATTAAAAAAACAAACCACAAATTATCAAAAATATAAAAACATAAAACCCCCAAAAAAATGGTAGATCTGACGAATACAAATACTATATTCATGAAATCACGAGAAATAGCGAGAAATCACGAGAAATAATATAATATAAGCAGCAAAACAACTTCATTCTTCTAGCATTATAAAGAAGAAGAGAGTGCGCTGCATTAAACAATTTAAAACATTGCAGCATGACAAAAGTGCTATATCCATTACGAACTAATTTTACCAGACTGAGCAGTTCCGTCTTGGAATTTATTCTGAGCATGCGTGGCACTTTGTGCGTCGGAATTGTCCACACACGGTCGGAATTTACGTGAACGGATTTTGTTGTCGGAAAATTTTATAGCCTGCTCTCAAACTTTGTGTGTCAGAAATTCCGATGGAAAAAGTCCGATGGAGTCCACACACAGTCGGAATTTCCGACAACAAGCTCCGATTGCACATACCCTGTCTGAAAGTCCGACCGTGTGTACAGGGCATAATAGTGTGAATGCAACTCAAGTCAGGGAATGGCTGCTTCTTCAACTCCCTTTGGGGCGGATTTCCCGAAAATGGAGAATGCATAATCTGGTGCAGCTCTTCATAAAAAAAACAATCCATTTCCAGTTTTTTTAGTCAATGTTTAATTGAACATATAGGGGTTATTTACTAAAGGCAAATCCACTTTGCACTACAAGTGCACTGCAAGTGCACTTGGAAGTCCACTTGGAAGTGCAGTCACTATAGATCTGAGGGGAAGATCTGAAATTAGCAAAAATGCTGTTTTTTATTTTCCATGCATGTCCCCCCCAGATCTACAGTGACTGCACTTCCTAGTGCACTTTCAGTGCAAAGTGGATTTGTCTTTAGTAAATCAACCCCATTGTCACCACACCAGTGGGTCCTGATCATCATCATCCTCTGTGAGCCGTTACAGCTAACTGTGAGTAATTTTCAGCCTCTGCACACAGTTTATACACACACAAAACATTGCCAGCCAGCTCATGATGTCTCTGATCTCTGCCCAACAGTGTCTTTTATGAACCAACTGCAGCCAGCCATCTGTCACCTGTTCCAGTGTCACCAGTGCTGCCAAGAACAGTGTTCCTGATTGCAGTGACATCAGACAGCTGTACTCCACCACCATCATCCTGATCACCGCCATACCAGTGGGTCATAAATACCACCATCGTCTGTGATGAGAGATTGATAACAGTAGAGATGTGCATCTTCACTGGTCTAACGATTTGTTTTGATTACAATTATCCTGTCAATGATTCAATTTAATTTGATTCCATGATGCATCACGATTACTGCCCATGGTTTTCATAAAAAACATTCAAGCAGTCAGAAGAAAAAAAAAAGCACTGCCTGCATGTAGCAAAGTCTGAACACAGCAGACAACAACAGTATTTTTTTAAAACAGTAAATACTAAATAGTACAGCCCCCTTTACATTCCACAGCCCCCTGCACATTAAACAGCCCCCCTGCACATTCCACAGCCCCCCTGCACATTACACAGCTTCGCTGAACTTTACACAGCCCCTTTACATTACACAGCCCCTTTACATTACACAGCCCCCCTTTACATTACACAGCCCCATGCACATTACACAGCCCCGTGCACATTACACAGCCCCCTACACATTCCACAGCCCCGTGCACAATAAACAGCCCCCTTTACATTACACAACCCTCTGCACATTCCACAGCTCCCCTGAACATTCCACAGCCCCCCTTTACATTACACAGTCCATTTACATTACACAGCCCTCCTTTACATTACACAGCCCCGTGCACATTACACAGCCCCGTGCACATCACGCAGCCCCCTTGCACATTACACAGCCCCCTTTACATTACACAGCCCCCAAGCATTCCCAGGAGACCCCTGCACATAAAACAGCCCCCTGCACTCTCAGGAGACCCCCTGAACATTAAACAGACCCCTGCACTCCCAGGAGACCCCCTGCACTTTAAACAGCCTCCCTGCACTCCTAGGAGACCCCCTGCACAATAAACTGCCCCCCTGCACTCTCAGGAGACCCCCTGCATATTAAAAAGCCTCTGCAATGCCAGGACACTCCTTTAACATTAAACAGCCCCTGCACTCCCAGGAGACCCCCTGCACATTAAACAGCCCCCCTGCACTTCCAGGAGACCCCCTACACATTAAACAGCCCCCCTGTACTCCGAAGAAACCCCCTGCACATTAAACAGCCCCTCCCCTGCACTCCCTGGAGACCCCCAGTCTCCTGGGACTGCCCTGCCAGCATACTCTAATGCCCTGTACACACGGACGGAATATGTGCGATTGGAGCTTGTTGTTGGAAATTCCAACCGTGTGTGGGCTCCATCACACTTTTTCCATCGGAATTTCCAACACACAAAGTTTAAGCAGGCTATAAAATTTTCTGACAACAAAATCCGTTTGTGTAAATTCCAACCGTGTGTGGACAATTCCAACGCACAAAGTGCCAAGCATGCTCAGAATAAATTCGGAGACGAAACTGCTCTGTCTGGTAAAATTAGCGTTTGTAATGGATATAGCACTTTCGTCACGCTGCAATGTTTTAAATTGTTTAATGCAGTGCACTCTCTTCTTCTTTATAATGCTAGACGAATGAAGTTGTTTTGCTGCTTATATTCAAACAGAGTTCTCACAAACTTCTTCCTTTATTATTTCTTGTGACTTCATGAATATAATATTTGTATTCATCAGATCTACCAAATTTTTGGGGGGTTTTATGTTTTTATATTTTTGATAATTTGTTGTTTGTTTTTTTAATCAAGATCTCCTGTTTTTGTTAATTTTTAAAATTTTTTTTGGTGATCTCCATAATTACTTTTGTGGGTTTTGTGTGTCTGCCTCCTCACAAAAAAACTGTCCTTTTTGAAGTAAAACACGTAGGCAAGTATTTGTGAAAAATAAATAGCCATTTATTCTGGGTCATAACAAAATAAGGAGGAAGGCAACGCTGGATAAACTGGTGAAATTTGCGAAGCCTTTGTACCCCAGGGCACACATCAATTATTTTACAGTCAAAATTGGTGGCCTGAGGAGTCCTTATAATAGTGAGCACAATCCGGTCTGGGACTACAAGAGAACAGGAACAGCAGGAGATGACATATATGTTCCCAGGCTGTGGTACTACAACAGACTACATCTTTTGCCAGACCAGACTGAACCCAGTGCCATCACTCTCTGGTCTTCCTTAGACGCTTCCTTCCAGGCTGTGGCTCTGGTGTTGGAGGTGTGGCAGGAGGTGGAGGAGGACCTTGAGGAGGAGGACCTGGAGGAGGAGGAGGACCATGGTTGAACTCACAAATGTGGCTTTGGCTTGTGAGTTGGCCCCTCAACCCCTTATTTAGGGCTTGTAAGATGAGATACTCACATATTAGGCATTGGCACTCCTCCATTTCCAGCATTTTGCAGGCTGTAATATAGGCAAAGTCCTCTTGAAGACTGTGGGGGGTTCTGAGGGCCGCAGTAGCCTTCCAAAATAGGCAAATTGCTGCCTCCTTCACGTTACTCCTCTTCCTGCCACTTTTTTGTGGAAGGAGAAGGGGAGGGACCTGGGTATTGGGCAAGCTACTGGACCTCCTGGCTGCCACTTACCCCCACCACTTCCTGGCTGAGACTTTCCTGTGTATGAAAAAGGGACATCGTTTTAGTTTTGGTTCATCAATCACACACAATTTTCATCTCATGACTGTTGCAAATTGAATGTTAATAAATAGAAAAGACTATCATTCTGAGCCTACCATTTTTCATTCTTGTCACAATCATTTGTGGCCACTACTGTCTATTGATATGTAAAACACTTTGTGAAATCAGAAATTAGTTATCAAAACTAACATATATTTAACATCATTCATTTGACAAACAGAAATATTTAGAAGAATGCTATACCTGGCTCAAGCTGGGCTCCTCCACATGTTGCTGCCTGGAAGGCCCATGTTGGGCGTCTGAAACCTCAGCTGGGGGGGAGGAAGTGTGGAAGGAAGAGTGGAGAGTGCTGGCCTGGGTTTAGTCTGGCCTGCCAGACAATGCAGTCTGTCATAGTACCACAGCCTGGGGACATAAATCTCATCTGCTGCAGCTCCTGATCTCTGGGGATCCTGGACCTTCTTGCGCTCCCTAAGATAAGTGCTCCTCATGTCACCAATTAGGGCCTTCAAATAGGGGATGTCTGCCGTGGGGATCACCGACTTCACAAATTCCAGCAATTGATCCAGGGGTGGTTTACCTGCCACAGACAGGGCAGCTCCCTGAACATATCAATGAATATTGGCATAAATTCATGATCATTGACTAGATCCATTTTCTCTGCAAGACACAACACATGACAAACTCTAATGTCAAGCTAAACTCTGCTAATCTTGTCCCAATATAGGCCTCAATCTATAAGCAGTATAGGCCCAAGTCAAAATGGTACCTTCGTTATCACGATCAGAGCTTCTGATACTGCTTCCTCCGCTCACAGATCGTACGTACGATGCATTTGTGTTACCCATTATATACACTGCACATGCGTGAAACTCCGCCTGCCCCTGACGTTCTTTCTAGTCTCTTCCCCGCCCCTTCTCTTTTGGCGCAATGGGGGAGAGCACATGGCAGAGTGTAAACAGGTGCGTGATAATTCCAGCAACGAAGAGGAGGAGGAAAGCCCAGAGCCAGAAACATCTGGATCCCGCAGGTGATTTAAGGCATAAAATATGGCCTTAGTTGAGATGGTGGAGATGGTGGACATATTGAAATGGGCCGGCTATGATGGGAAGTATGGACCTTACCCCCACCCCATATGTGAGAAAGGCCAAGATCGTGGCTAAAGTTGTGAAGAGTCTGCACAGGAATTTTGGGGTACGACGATCCAGTGGAGTTGCTATGGGGGTGCGGGGGGTGCGGCCCGCACCGGGTGACACCCGCCAGAGGGGTGACACCGGGGCCGCCGCTAAATACTATAGCTTGCATCGGAGTGGCGTGAGCAGGGCATTCAGCCGTGCGGGGGATGCTGCCTATAAAACTCCCCAACTGTCACTCAGGGATCTCCAATATCTCCCGTGGCAGCCGGATTAGGTGGGCAGAGCTGGGGTGTGGCCGCCTCCTCCACTCCTCCCACAGACCCCTTCACGCTGACCCCACAGCTGAAGGAGATAGAGCCGAGGACACAGCAGCCCCGCCCACCCGCCCCGGTCTTCATCTGCAAGCATGAGGTATGCTATAAGTTACTGCACAGCACACTGTCACACACCCCTACCTGCCTTGTACCACCCCAAACCTGCCCTGTACCACCCCTACCTGCCTTGTACCACCCCAAACCTGCCCTGTACCACCTGCAACCTGCCCTGTACCACCCCAAACTGCCCTGTGCCACCCCAACCTGCCAATATACCAATACAACCTACCCCATACCACCCCAACCTGCCACTATACCACTCTATATTAACCTAACCTGCCCTGTGCCACCCAAACCTGCCCTATACCACCCCAACCTACCACTATACCACTCTATACTACCCTAACCTGTCACTATACCACCCTATACTAGCATTTACAGGGGCTGGTTTTGGGTGCGCCCCGTGACCGTGCACTGCCTGCAGGGTGCTGGGCAGCCTAGGCAGGAGGGGGGTGACACCATGTTTTACTGCACAAGGTAACACCAACCCTAGTGACGCCACTGCGACGATCCAAGGATCAACTAAGGAAATGGTGGTCGGACCTCAAATTAAGGGAGCACGATCAGTATAGAAGGCTCAGGAGAGTGCTGAAAAAAAGTAAGTAGTTGTCCTGTGTTCCTATTGTTTATCTTTATTACGTTCGTGCTGCTCCATGTGCTTTTCTTTACTGTTGTACAGTTTAAAATGGCAACTTTCATGTTCATGGGCACATTAATCGTTCGTAGGAAACATTGTTCACTTGGCCACTAAAATGCGATGTTTTGGCCAGATGCAGTTCAATACCGTTTTTCTGGCCTACTTCGATTAAAAAAAGTTTGATGTCTAGATGGGTTTGTAACTAGAATGAAATGCAAACTAGATTCTGTGTAAGGAGAGGACACTTAGCAGCTATTTACACATCTGGAAGCTGGAGCACTAGTGTGGGACAAAAGAACACCCTTTTTATTAGTAGGGGGCCCACACAGGTGCTCCAGTGTATACTATAGGGGTGTCTCCATCTGTGACCTTGCACAAAACAGGTAAGTATTCAAGATTTACAAAGGACAAAAACATTTCTTCAGCTTGGAACTTTGCCAAAACAGACAATTGTACCCGAAAAGACTTGGAGGACACCAGGGACCCCCCACCTCAGGAAGAAGGGGAAATCCCCCAAACTCAACCAGAGGAGGAGAAGGGAGATGTTGTAGAAATTGTCACCACAACAGGTGAGTGTCTGCGACCACAGCCTCAAGTAAGAGATGTATGCCTGCATATTTATAATACATGGTGTTTTTTTTGTTTTTTTTGTAGGTGATTGGGATGTTGTGGAAGAGGAATGTCATTTCACTAGTAAAAGTGCCCGGATCCTCATCGGGGATATAATGGGGTGTAATAGAAATTTAGAAAACCTAAAGGAAAACATCAATGATGTTCAAAACAAAATGAAGAACATCATTGATGATTTAGAGAGAATCTAAAACGCCCAGAAATCCCTAAATTTCTTCAGCTTATTTTTTTTTTTTTGACTAATTTTTTACGTATTTTCAAAGCCAAATTTTGAAGATGCACACAGTGGGGTTGATTTACTAAAGGCAAATAGACTGTTCATTTTGCAAAGTGCAATTGCACTCTGCAAGTGCAGTTGCTCCAGAGCTTAGTAAATGAGGTAAAGCTTCACTTTGCAAAGAATACCCAATCACATGCAATGAAAATTTAAAAAAAACAGCCTTTTTGCTTGCATATGATTGGATGATGGAATTCATCAGAGCTTTTCCTCATTTACTAAGCTCTGGGGCAACTGCTCCCGCAGAGTGCAACTGCACTTTGCAAAGTGTACAGTCTATTTTCCTTTAGTAAGGGGGATGCACATACAGGGAGTTCTTCCAAAGAAGTGGGGTTCTGAAAATAAGTGACACTTCTGCTCTTGCAGCATTCATCTGAACATTTTCTTCTCTCTTCACAGGTAATCTGCGTTTATATTCCCATGTCCTGCAAACTGAAAATTGACTGACCGCTTATATACATTTTTGGTAATCTGCGTTTATATTCCCATGTCCTGCAAACTGAAAATTGACTGACCGCTTATATACATTTTTGGTAATCTGCGTTTATATTCCCATGTCCTGCAAACTGAAAATTGACTGACCGCTTATATACATTTTTGGTAATCTGCGTTTATATTCCCATGTCCTGCAAACTGAAAATTGACTGACCGCTTATATACATTTTTGGTAAATCTGTTTGTCACCGCTGTCTCAACTACATCTGTAGCCATGCTCACATTATTTCAATGTTTATTTAGCCATTAAGTCTTACCTAAATTATGGGTTTCCTTATCTTTACAATTTTGGCCTTTTAGTCCCCTTGCAGTTTGATTGTGGTGTGAAAGTTATGCCCTGCTTGCTGTGTTCCTAATATCCCCTCCTAATTGATTAATTGCCAGATTCCATCCACACCCAACACAGTATATAACAAGGCCTTCTTTACGGGGGAACATACAGGGGGCTGCACATACAGGGGGTTCTTCCAAAGAAGTGGGGTTCTGAAAATAAGTGACACTTCTGCTCTTGCACTTCAGCGGTTTGCACAAAGCTAACCATAGCAGATTGCAGGTGATCTCATTTTCATATTATCTCACCTTCTCTGAAACATGCTCTCTTTACCTCTCCTCCTCTTCACAATTGCAGCCTCTCTCCTCAAGCTCTCTTTTCTACATCCCTCTGCTCCACCACACAATCTGTACATATCACCCTCACTTCTCCCCTCCCCCTACTACTGCACTCATCACCTCTTTCTAACTCTAAGCCCACTTGCTAACATACCCCCCAGGATACTAAATCATGTCCCCTCATACAAATCATATTCTCATATTACCTCCCTCACTCTTCTGCTTCTCCTAATCGCTGGAGATATTTCCCCAAACCCTGGGCCTCCCTTATTTAACTGTGCCCAACACACCCATCACCATCACCCTACACCCTCTGGCAGTAGTCGCAATCTACACAATTTAGTCTCCATTCCTCTTCTTCCCAACGCCAGCCTCCCTCTCTCCTGTGCCCTCTGGAACGCCCACTCTGTCTGCAACAAACTCACTGCTGTTCATGACCTCTTTGTCACTAATTCCTTTATTCTACTTGCTCTCACCGAAACCTGGCTCCACGAATATGACACCCCTTCTCCTGCTTCCCTCTCCCAGGGTGGCCTTCACTGGACTCACTCCCCTAGGCCTAATGGACGCAAGGGAGGTGGAGTGGGATTTCTCCTATCCCCCCAGAGCACCTTCCAGGTTATTCACCCTCCTCCCTCTTTTTCCCTCTCATCATTCGAAGCCCACTGTATACGTCTATTCTCTCCTACTTCCCTAAGAATTGCTGTGATCTACCGGCCCCCTGGACCATTATCGACTTTCCTTGATGAGTTTTCTGCCTGGCTACCCTACTTTCTCTCTTTGGATATTCCCACAATCCTTCTCGGTGATTTCAACATCCCAGCTAATACAAACACTCCTGCTACTTCTAAACTTCTTAGTCTAACCTCTTCATTTGACCTGAAACAATGGGTACAGGCTTCTACTCACTCTGATGGCAATACCCTTGACCTTGTATTCTCCTACCTATGCACTCCATGCAACTTCTCAAACAATCCTTTTCCTCTCTTGGACCACCACCTTATTAGTTTCTCTCTCCCCCTGTCTTCCACCACCTTTCCCTCCAATCGCCTAACCATCACCCGTAAAAACTTTCGCAACTTCAATTCCTCTCTCCTCTATTCTGCTACTGACAACCTCTATGACAAAATCTCTCCCCTGTCCTGCCCCAACCAAGCCATGTCCATCTACAATAAATCTCTGTCCTCCACCCTGGATAAGCTCGCTCCCCTCACTACAGGCAGAATCAGGCCTCGACCCCTACAACCCTGGCAAACAGATGACACTAAAATTCTCAAAAAACGTAGTCGCGCTCTTGAGCGTCTGTGGCACAAGACTAAGTCTCTCAAAGACTTCAACCAATACAAATCTGCCCTCCAAATATACTATTCTTTCCTACACACTGCCAAGCAAACCTATTTTACAACTCTTATTAACACTTTCTCATCCAATCCCCGTAAACTCTTCTCTACCTTCAACTCTCTACTTTGTCCTCCACCGCCTCCACCCACTGACTTACTCACTGCCCAGGAAATTGCTAATCACTTCAAAAACAAGATTGATACAATCCGTGATGAAATCTCTATTCTACAGGTATCTCCCCCAGCTAAGACCCCATGTCAACAGGTACAACTGACACTCCCCCTATTCAAATCTACTACTACAGATGACGTTGCTAAACTCCTTTCTATCGCCCACCTAACCACCTGTCCCCTGGACCCTATTCCCTCTCAAATGCTATGGTCACCCTCTGACCCCATCCTACACTCTCTAACCCACAGCTTCAATCTCTCCCTCACCTCTGGCATCTTCCCCGATGCTCTAAAACATGCACTGGTCACCCCCATACTCAAAAAGCTGTCCTTGGACCCTACCAATCTTAACAACCTATGCCCAATCTCCTTGCTCCCCTTTTCCTCTAAACTCCTTGAACGCCTGGTTTACAACCAACTGAGTGACCACCTCATTAAAAACAACCTTCTTGATCCCCTTCAATCTGGATTTCGCCCTCAACACTCCACAGAAACTGCTCTTTTAAAACTCACAAATGACCTACTAACTGCAAAAACCAACGGACACTATTCTGTACTCCTACTTCTGGATCTTTCAGCTGCCTTTGACACGGTTGACCACCCCCTCCTCCTCAAAAAACTTTACTCCCTCGGTCTCCGTGACTGTGCTCTTCAGTGGCTCTCATCCTACCTATCCCAATGCACCTTCAGTGTCACTTACAATTCTACTTCCTCCACTCCTCTTCCCTTCTCTGTCGGGGTCCCCCAAGGTTCTGTTCTTGGACCTCTTTTATTTTCAATCTACACCTCTTCCCTGGGTCAGCCTCTCACGGCTTTCAATATCATTTCTATGCTGATGACACACAAATCTATCTCTCCACCCCTCAACTCACTCCATCAGTCTCCTCACGCATCACTAACTTACTAACCGACATATCTGTATGGATGTCACACCACTTCCTCAAACTCAAGTTGTCCAAAACCGAGCTTATAATATTTCCTCCCCCACGTTCCTCTCCCCCCGACTTCTCTGTCAAGAGCAATGGCAAAACCATCCACCCGTCCCCACATGTCAGGGTACTAGGTGTTATCCTGGATCCTGAACTCTCCTTTCAGCCCCACATCCAATCACTTTCCAAAGCTTGCCGCCTCAACCTCCGCAATATCTCTAAACTACGTCCCTTTCTAACCAATGAAACCACAAAGCTCCTGATTCACTCCCTGGTTATCTCTCGCCTTGACTACTGCAACTCACTCCTCATTGGCTTACCTTTAAACAGACTATCCCCCCTTCAGTCCATCATGAATGCTGCTGCCAGACTCATCCACCTTACAAACCGCTCAGTGTCTGCTACCCCTCTCTGCCAATCCCTCCATTGGCTACCACTCGCCCAACGAATTAAATTCAAAATACTAACAATAAGTTACAAAGCCATCCACAACTCTGCCCCCAGCTACATCACTAACCTAGTCTCAAAATACCAACCTAATCGCCATCTCCGTTCCTCCCAAGACCTCCTGGTCTTTTTAGCTCCCTCATCACCTCCTCCCATATCCGCCTCCAGGACTTCTCCCGAGCCTCGCCCATCCTCTGGAATTCCCTACCCCAATCTGTCAGACTGTCTCCAACTTTATCCACTTTTAGGCGATCCCTGAAAACTTTCCTCTTCAGAGAAGCCTATCCTGCCTCCATCTAACAACTGCACTATTTTCTCCGTTACCTCATCCCCCACAGCTATTACCCTTTGTATAACTTGACCCTCCCTCCTAGATTGTAAGCTCTAACGAGCAGGGCCCTCTGATTCCTCCTGTATTGAATTGTATTGTACTTGTACTGTCTGCCCTAATGTTGTAAAGCACTGCATAAACTGTCGGCGCTATATAAATCCTGTATAATAATAATAATAATAATAGTAAACCAACCCCAGTGTGTCAACATGTGCTGTCTGCCATCAAGGGAGATCAATGTATGCGTTTTGTGGGTGGGTAATAAAGTAGCTGAGAGGAAGGGGTTGCACCCACAAAACATGTCCATTGATCCCCCATGATGGCAGCTAGCACATGTTGACATTAGGCAATTTGTGTGCATCTTCTAAATTTGTCTTTCACAGGGGTGACATCAGCCCATCTGCTGAACGCAGTATCAAACACAGTTTGTACATACTCATGTCTGATACTGCCTTCACTTTATAAAAGTTGAACTTTGTAAGTTCCAGAGTTGTGTATTGTTTTATGGGTTTAAACATGCCTGTTTTACCTATAAATGGGCATTTATCATTAATGTGACCTAAAAAATGTTATACAGCAAACATGTTGGTTTGTTCAAAAACCCTTTTATAAACGCACATGTGATTGTGCTTTGATTAAAAAGTATGATAATCAACAATGTGTGGCTTCTTCTTTCAATGCTCAAAAGCATTTTTTGGAGTAAAGTTGTTGTTTTCAGTGACAATGGGGGTTATTTACTAAAATCCGCTTTGCACTACAAGTGCAGTTTCAGTGCAATCTCAAGTGCACTTGTAGTGCAAAGTGTATTTTCCTTTAGTAAATAACATCCACAGTGCTTTCTAATTTTACACAATCACACCATTTCCATGACTCCCCAAATTTCGGTCATGGTGCTGAAAATTATTAATATTTTTGTCAGTAATACATTACATACATTAACAACAAAAACAAGGTGTGTGTGTAGCAGACCCACAACATAATAATAATAGTTAGCCGAAGAAGAGATTGTCACCTCATGTGTCAAAGAAATTTTGTTTGCACTGTTGAAGAAAAAGACCAAAAAATATAACATTAGTAAAAGATAATCGAGGAGACAGCTAAAAGAAAGCCAAGCAGTAAATCTAAGCAAATATTTGTTCAGTTTCAAATATATTTTAAGTTAAAAAATGTCTCAGACATTGTCTGGCATATTGATGGCCCCCCTACCCGCAAAGTATTCCAGGTATCTTAAATGGACCTCGCGGGCACTCTGGGGGGGCAAGCCAGGACGGCCAGTTTCCAGCGCCTTCAAGGTTGGTTCATTCTGAATTCCAGCCTCAGGCCCAACTGAGGCAGCATAGTTGAAAGAATTTCCCCTTTAAAAAGTTGTAGCGAACACATCAAGACAGGATGATGTGATTGAGTTTATATTCTGCCATGTGTATCAGTGTAAGAAATAGGCGGAACCGGCTGGCCATTATTCCAAACGTGTTCTCCACCACTCTTCTGGCTCTGGCCAGCCGGTAATTAAAAACCCTCTGATCCGGGGTGAGGGTTTTCATAGGGAATGGCCGCATAAGATGGTCCCCCAGCGCAAATGCTTCATCTGCAACGAAGAAGAATGGGAATCCTTCCGCATTGTCTTCTGGAGGTGGCAAGCCCAAGCTGCCATTCTGGAGATGCCTGTAGAACTCTGTCTGAGTGATGACTCCACCATACGACATCTGGCCATTCTTCCCTACGTCCACATACAGGAACTCGTAAAAAGCTGACACCACCACCAACATCACAATACTATTGAACCCCTTGTAATTATAATAGTATGACCCCCAGTGGGGGGGTGGGAAGATGTGGATGTGTTTCCCATCAATTTCCCCTATGCAGTTGGGAAAGTCCCACCGCTGGGCAAAGTGGGAGGCCACAGTCTGCCATTCCTGTGGCGTGGAATGAAACTGTGGAGTCAAACCAGAAAAAAAAATTAGTCATTTTGCACATAAACATTGAAAGCAGATTAGACACAAACATTCTTGGCCAACATCAGTTTAACATTTATTTTAGGGAGTAATTAAAGATAAAAATATAAGGTCCACCTATCAGATTCCTCACCCCCTCTGATGGCCCATTGTAAAAAATTTAGGGGGAGAGATGTTTTGGACAGGTAACCCTCTCCACTTCATTGAGAGATGAATGCCTAAATAATGTGTATTACTTTGGCCAGCCCCTCCTTACTTACACTATTGGCAGCCAACTGGACAGGTAAGAAGTGTCATAATACAAAAATATGAATACACACTGTACAAATTGGAGCACAATTTTAACATTCGGCAGTTACCTATCAAGATAATAATAGGATACAAAAACTTTAAACAGTACCATTTGAAAGTATTCAGGCAGGCCCTTGCACTACATGCTTTGGGGAATTCATACAGAAATCTGACCACAAAAGAGGTAGATCTAGTGTGTATGGGTTTGGCAAAGTCAGCAGATAGAGGATTGGTATCGGTTGACTTAGTGGTTGTGGGGAGGGAGGGTTCCAAATGAGTTTGGGACCCCAAAAAAATGCCTTTGGCACTCTGCCAGAATTTAAGGACACAAATAACATTTGTACACATTTTAGGGGGTGTTTAGGGTAAAGCACTACAGTGGAGCTGACAAAATACATTGTTAAGTGACTAAGCGAGGTGGATATAGGCCCAGGAGAGCATGTTGGGGAGGTAAGTGAAGGCAAATATGCATGAAGGACAAAAAATGTTTAAAAATTCCAGCATGCATGAGGACAAAGTTGACATTCACAGCATATTACAATCATGGTAATTAGGGAATGATGAAAGAAATACAATACATTATAAAACATTAAATACAATAAAATGTGATGTTAAAGGATAAATCTTACCTTAGTATAGTCCTTCTGCAGGACCTGGATGATGGCAGAATAGGTCTCTGGGATAATGTTCCCCAGAGCCTGGGCGGAGATGCCTGTCGAGAACTTGAGCAGGCATCTCTCCGTCGCCAAGTACCGCAATGTGGCAACGAGCCTCTGCTCCAGAGTGGTGGCTTGTCGCATGCAGGTAGCCTGCCTGCTAATTTAAGGGGTCAGCAAAGCCAACAAACGGTGAAAAACGGGGTCCGTCATCCTGAGAAAGCTCTTGAAATCATCAGGATTATTCTCACGGATCTCACGGAGCAAAGGCATGTGACAGAATCGGTCACGCTTGAGCAACCAATTCTTGGTCCATGAACTCCTCCCCACCCTGTTCATGGACTGGGTTTGTGTCAAAGTAAAAACTCCAACACCAAGCCCCCGCACAACATGAACTCTACGATGAGTACATACACGCAACATGGCTTCAAAACGGTCGGCTGGTCAGAACGAAGTAACAGAACGCACTGAAGAACGGCAAGGCCTGTGAAGAGCGACCTGAAAATCAGTAACGAATGGACAAGAACACACTGAATAAACCAATGGGAACTCACTGCATGCACTAAAGGCCAGATACAAACCCACAAGCACAAACTGAACAGCAGAAAAATGATCTGAAAACCACAAGTCTGAAAAAGCGCGAATCGTCTCTCACCAAACTTCTACTAACATGAGATTAGCAAAAGGAGCCCAAAGGGTGGCACACTTGGTATTGAACTGACCTTTTATAGTCTTGTCATACGTGGTGTACGTAACCACGTTCTTGACGTTCGGAAATTCTGACAACTTTGTGTGACCGTGTGTACGCAAGACAAGTTTGAGCCAACATCCGGCGGAAAAAATCTGATGGATTTTGTTGTTGGAATGTCCGATCAATGTCCGATCGTGTGTACTGGGCATAAAACTTAATAAAAAATGACTGCCAGCCTATCTGCTTCATGGATCCTACTCTGTAAGTGTAAGTGTCAATGTAAAATGATGCATCTAAATACCTTTTTAGCTCCATTCTTTCATGGCCGTTAACTTGACCGATCTCCTCCTCTGATCTAAAGCTACAGCCGGAGGAGGAGGAGCGGGAGGAGAAGAACAGCCAATGGGGGTCGCATGACCAGCCATCAAAGGACGGAGATAATAAGGTTTTAGTGGCATTGGTTTATAGTGACACTTACACAGAATAAGAAGGATCCATGAAACAGAGGCTGGCAGTGATTTTTTTTACACTCTTGAGTATGTTGGCAGGCCTGTCCCAGGAGAGGCAGGGCATGCCGAGATGTTCTCCTGGACTAGAACACGAGGCAGTGAAAGAGAGAAGAGTGCGAGGCATTCTTTCTTCTTATGATCCCCATGTCCTCATTAGGTTAGAGTGTTTGTGCACATTGCCAGGATTCCCAGTGAGCAACACCTGAATTCCAGTTCCCATTTCCTTCAGCTCAACTGACTCACTGCCGCTGGCAGGTGAGTCCATAGTCTCCGGATTTCTAGTGACCAACACCAGAGTTCCAGTTCCCGTTTCCTTCAGCTTGACTGACTTAGAATTGGATTGCACCTTACCAGTTCTTTTCCCAGTGTGGATCATTCAGCATATCTTGTCACCATTTGGTTCTTCATTGGAGTTATTTTCTGATTCACTACCCAGTGACATTCACTTTCCTACACATTCAGCTTGCATAGCTGATATTTTTGTATGATTTTGCACATATGCACTTTATTATGGACTCACTGTTCTATGATCATTATGCATATATATTGACATATTTGTGTGTCATTGTTTTTGCACATTATATTTATTTTTATTGTTTTAATATTCATTCACTCACAGTCACAGTGCTACACTTTTTTTACAATCGTCTTCAATTTTGTCCATTGTTGTGTTAGCTGTTTTTTCCACTTTCACTATTTTGGTTAGCGCAGTAATCTTACCCACAATTTTACCTTAAGTGGAAAGACAAACAAAATGTGTATGTCCTTTCCTCTCAACAACAACAGCTCATTGGAAATTCAAGGAAGGCACGGGTCCCATCCAAAAACATACACAATTATAACCAGTTCATGGGGGGAGTGGATTTGAATGGTCAGATGTTAAAGCCCTACTTAGCAAGATCAATCCACTGGTATTAAAAAGTATCTATCTAATTTTTTCACCTGGCCCTGTACAATGCCTAAGTCCACACAAAGACCTGTCAAGGAGATTGTCACATCCCTCATCTATCAGGAGAGCCCAGTACCAGTGAACAAATTCTCTCTGATATAGTGAGCAGGGTGCATGAAATACATTTTCCCGATATCCTCCCCCTTACCCAAACAGACCTACCCAAAGAAGATGTTGTGTATGCTTCAAAAAACAAAATTCGTTGTGACACCCAATACTATTGTCCCGAATGTTCCGACCAACCTGGCCTCCATATAGGAGAGGGCTTTGATCACTACCACACTACCAAACTTCAATTCAACATTAGTGAAGGTATGGTGCCAATATTTCCCTGTGACAAATGGTGGATCAGAACATTGACCTTCTCACCAACTCGTGACAAATGACTGGTCGACCTCACACCATGCTGTCAATGATATGCAACAATGACACTCTCAGCCTCACCCTGCACAAGATCCTCCTGCTCTTGGGACCACAATCTAGGTGACAGCAGCCTGAAAGCGTTTGTCACTGGGTTAAGTTAACTAAGTAAATTACTTAACCCAGTGACTAAGCAATTAACCCTTTAAGTAATTAACCCTTTAAGCTTTTACAGAAAAGTCGAAAACATTCACAAGATTGGTAAGAACAATTATGATTAAAACATGTCTGTATGACAGCGCATGCGCGGCAGCTTCTAAGATGGCCGCGAGTCACTGAAGCTCCGCTCCACCACGGCCCTGAGGTAATCACCGGACCTAACAGAGCGAACACAGTCACTGCAAAACGGGCTCAAATTGTGGGGGAGATCTCCCGGAACCTGTGGGGCAAAACGGCGCAAGCCAGGAGAAGTCTAAATGGCCAGATGACCGCAGCACCCAGCCCGGTCAGCTATGCTAAGATGGCGGCGGCAGCACGAGGCACACACAGCACAGGGGAAGAAGATGACTCGATTGCAGATCAGGATGTTCGGTCTCCACTGTCACCAGGTTCCAATTTCCCTCCTCTGCCTATGGGAACTTCCCCTGCTTCCACAGAATCCCTGCTAGGCAGGTTACAGGGTGGTTTCCCCTCCACTCCTATGCTGGACCCTCACACAGGCCTTTTACTGTCTGACACAGAGGAAACTAACAACCCCCCTGTCCCCACAGACTTTCCCTCCATGATGGAGGCTTTCTCTCAACTGCTCTCTCAGAGCCTGTCCAGGAATGCTGATCACATAACCTCCTCCATACATGCTGATCTGCAGCAATTAGGGCAGCGTATGGATTTCATTGAAAAGAGAGCAGATCAAGCTGCCGCCCTTATAAATCAAAATTCAGACAGAATTCAAGATATACAAGAACAACTTGACACTGCTCTTGCTAAAGTTGATGACCTCGAAAATTTCTCAAGACGCTACAATTTTAGAATTCGTGGCCTACCTGAAACTGAGAAGGATGTTAGTTCAGCAGTAAAAACCCTGATGAAGGATCTCATCCCAGATATAGCTGAACATCGCACAGAACTTGATAGGGCGCACGGAGCTCTGCAACCCCCCCGCTCAGATGGTCTCCCAAGAGACATTATTGTGAAACCCCACTATTTTGCTATCAAGGAAGAAATTATGAGGAGAGCGAGAGGAACAGAAAATCTAAAGTTACTGGGGCACAAAATTCAAATCTTTGCAGACTTATCACCTTACACGGTGCAGAAGAGACGCTCTCTGAAACCTTTGCTACCTCTGCTTACAGAGAGAGCCATAACATACAGATGGTAATTTCCCCTGAGACTGAACTTTTCTTACAGAAACAAAAATTATGGCTTCTCGACGCTCGCTGAAGGAGAACGGTTATTTCTTCATCTGGGAATACTTCCGCAAGGCCCGAGTCATACACAGGAAGGAAGAAGCACTCCATCCTCGACAAAACATCCACCACCGGCAAGCCCTCTGCAACCTACATGGTTAAAGCAGAACTCCAAACGCTCCAAAGAAAGCATCCCACCATGAAGTCCGTGGATCCATAAGGACCCTTCTAAAGTTCCCGGGTTTTCACTTCTCCCTTTGGCCCGTAGGCCTATAAGTACATTTCCTTAGGCCCTACCATATACTGTTAATTGAATGCAGCGTAGTCTACTTTGACTTTGGTCAGACGAGATGCTCACGCATTTCAGAGCTTAAGACCCACCTTGCACTGGGGGTAGACTCGGTTGGTAGTGGGGGGAGGAGGGGAGGGGAGATAGAGGTACAATTCACAACAAGGTTGTGTCATGGGCATTGAAATACCCTTATTGGTATATATCTCCAGAACATACTTTGACCCCTTCGGGGTCTGGTTTGGGGTGGAGGGTGACTGGTTGATATCCTGATGTATTTCTCTATTAATGATAACGGGCGATAACATTTTAGCCAGCATACATATGCAGATGATGCTTATTGGTTAATATCATTTGGGTGATACCTCCTGTTGGGAGTGGAGGCCCCATAAATATCTGTTATTGGCTTGTGTGGGGATTCTTGGTGGGGGGCTGACCCCTTCTCCCCTGGCCTCTCCTGCTATGGGGCGGGCCATGGGGGGGGAGGGATCTCCTCCTCAGGGATCAGGTGGTATAGTACAGTTAAGGTTCGGATCTTACGTGTGATGTTCTGATTACCTTTAGACCCCTTTTGGTCTTAGTTCGCTAGTTAATTTAAAAAGGTTATGTAACTCAGGTGATGGGGCCGTGGTGGTTTCAATGCACCCCTTGTAGGTCCCGGGAGGGCATTTATGCCCCTGGAACCATGGCTGGCTTCCCCACTAGTAGGGGGATGGCACCCACGGGGTAGGAGGATTAGAATGTCCGGTACATTCTGCCTCGGGAATGGGGGGGTCTGGGGACTTCCGAGTTAACGGTTTAGATGCATATCAAGCGGTAATTGATAAGAGCGGTACAATTTTTTTTTTTAAAACAAATACGATTTCTCTTCTTCTCTTTTTCACCTCTTTCCTCTACATCCTGAACTCTATACTACAGAGTGAGCACAGGTCCCGGATCCGCAATTGGTCTCTCCTCCCAGGTCCCGCGTTGGTTCGAATCACTGTATCCCCTCCATGTGCAGCAGATCCTCCCTCTCCACTAGGTAAGATTCTAATTACAACCATAGCACCACAATGTACACTTCATGACTGGACGGTCTAATGCTACCCCCTCTCTCCATATTATTTCAAATAACACCCAGGGTTTGAACTCGCCCATTAAACGTAGGAAGATATTTCAACTTTATAAATCTATGCATGCCGACATTCTCTTCTTACAAGAGACTCATTTCCCCATATCATACCAACCTAAATTTTTACATCACCATTACCCCCAATTTTTCTTATCCTCCGCACCTACCAAAACGAGGGGCGTCGCAATATGCTTCGCTAAACACATTAATATTTCTCAGTCAGAAGTGATCACTGATCCACAGGGACGTTATATCCTGGTGTCGGGAAATGTTGACGGGGAATTATATACATTTGTATCGTACTATGCCCCGAACCAGGGACAGAAAAAATTTTTGGAATCACTGATGATCAAGCTACGACCTCATTTAAAAGGTACAATCTTCTTCGGAGGAGATACGAATGTTGCTTTTGACTTTTCCTTGGGGCTGACCAGCTCTGGTAAACCAAAACCCAGGCGTCCCTCAAAGCAAAGTGTCCAAATAGCCGAAATATTACAAGAGGTGGGTTTCATTGATATCTGGAGGGAAACTAACCCTCACGTAAAGGTTTACACACATTATTCTGCACCCCACAGATCATACGCCAGGATTGACCATATCTTTACGCGCTCATACTCGGTCCCCTTGATACCGAGATCCAAGATTGTGGATTCACCCCTATCGGACCACTCGATGGTTACTTTAATTTTCAAAAAGCCATCAGGGTGCAACAACCCCCCAAGATGGAGACTACAGGAATCCATACTAAGTGACCCAATTCAGTGCACAATCTTAGAAAACTCCATTAAGGAATACATTCAAATTAACACGACCTCAGATGTTTCACCTGAAGTGATTTGGGCGGCGCACAAACCAGTGATCAGAGGAAAGATAATGCAAATGACAGCGAGACTAAAGGCGGAAATTAGAGCAGACACATTAAAACAATCTGAGGACTTTAAGGCTCTAGCTAGGGCACATAAAAGGGCACCTACTGCAGAATCTCTAGCAAAGCTGGATAGGGCTGGAGCTCTCCTCAATCTTACTCTGACCACTGCGGCAGAAAAACATCTCAGGTGGACGGGAGCAAAATTTTCCAGCCAAAAAGATAAGATAGGCTCCAGATTAGCGGTTAAGATAAGTCCCAAACATAGGGCATTAGCATTTCCCAAAATTAAGCTCCAATCCGGGGATTTAACACAAAATCCAAGTAAGATCATGGAGGAATTTCTTAACTCCTTCCGTGATCTTTATAAGTCTAAATCATCTTTAGGAGGTAAGCTTAGGCAGGAGTTCCTTAACTCCCTAACCCTACCAGCACTAACAAAGACACATAGGGATCTAATGGAGGAGCCCTTCACGCAGGAAGAAGTGCTTGAAACCATGAATTCATTGAAGCTTGGATCCTCTCCTGGCCCAGATGGATTCTCCAACGGTTATTACAAAAAATTTGGACCTACGTTAGTACCACACTTAACGAAATTCTTGAACTCCCTTAGAGAAGGGGGTCCACTGGGTCCGGAATTAAATGCTGCATACATAACAGTAATTCCCAAGCCAGGGAAGGATCCAAGCAAAATTGGGAACTATCGACCTATTTCCCTAATTAATAATGACATTAAAATTCTAACAAAGATCTTAGCAAATAGAATGTCCAGCTTCATTGCATCAAATATTCACAAAGACCAGGTAGGTTTCCTCCCTGGCAGACAGGGACCGGATCAAATCAGACGGACCATTGACATTGTTTCTCTTCTGCATTCGCACTGGGATGGGGGAACACCACAAAAAGGTTTTATTTTATCAATCGACCTACATAAAGCGTTCGACTCCATTGACTGGGCATACCTGTCTGATATTCTGCAAAGGTGGGGATTCGGTCGCATTTTCCTAAATATAATCAAGTCTCTGTACTCAAACCCTTCGGCGCAAGTTCGTTTGATGGGTAGATACTCGGCCTCGTTGCCTAT
The DNA here is from genome assembly GCF_042186555.1 of Aquarana catesbeiana. Classification (NCBI taxonomy): domain Eukaryota; kingdom Metazoa; phylum Chordata; class Amphibia; order Anura; family Ranidae; genus Aquarana; species Aquarana catesbeiana. The sequence goes on along the minus strand of NC_133334.1, from coordinate 160,481,967 downwards.
CAACAGGGGTACCAGACAGGGATGCCCACTCTCTCCCCTCTTATTTGCTATTGCGATAGAGACCCTAGCTATAGCCATGAGATCAAACTCGGATGTAAAGGGGGTGGTCTGTGGGGACCAGGAACACAAATGCGCTTTATATGCAGATGACCTGCTACTGTACATCACTTCCCCCCTGATATCCACCCCAGTGGTGTGCGTGATACTGAGAACCTTCAGTAAAATTTCAGGACTGACGGTAAATATGACTAAATCTGTTACCTTAAATATCACGGTACCGTCAGAGCTTCTCTCACAACTTAAACAAAGTTTTGAGTTTTCCTGGTCTGACACAGCAATCCCCTATCTGGGAATTCACTTGACCCCTGAGATAGGGGGATTATTTAAAGCTAACTACCCTCCCATGATACTTAAATGTAGGCAAGAGATAGATAAATGGGCTAAGTATGGTCTTTCCTGGGTAGGAAGAATAAACGCTATCAAGATGACATTACTTCCCCGCCTCTTGTATTTGTTTCGTTCTCTCCCAATCCCTCTGATGAAAGGTTTCCTTCACAAACTACAATCTGCGATAATACGCTTTGTATGGGGAAGTAAGGGTTACAGATGCCCATCCACTGTTCTTCTACGCTTGCGCTCGCAGGGTGGTATGGGCCTGCCCGATCTATGGGGATATTATCGGGGTGCTCAATTGTCGCAGATTTCCCTCATTTTCAGAAGGGGCTCAAAACCTGATTGGTTGTCTATGGAAAGGCAGGCCACTCCTCGTAACACCATTGACTTTCTTCTGTGGTGCGACCCCAAAAGTAGACCAGCTATCATGGCATCCACATTATCTCACTCGATCGCACTTTGTAACAAACTTTTCACTCAAACGACACTAGTTTCCCCACTTAAACCTCTTTCCCACATATTTAATAACACTGCATTTCCACCAGGGTTAAACATTAAGGCGTTTCAGTGGTGGACAGATAAAGGACTCTACAGAATAGGACACTATCTAACAGCGACGGGTCCCATTAATCTAAATTACTGTAAACGAACATTGGAAATGCCTGACTATGAGAGGTTTAGATTCAACCAAATCTCTCATTTCCTACAATCTATTTGGAATGACAAATATGTTGCTCCCTCGATTACACCATATGAACATTGGTGCTCTAACCTCGATGGGCCAAAAGGGGGGATTTCGATAATATACACAGCACTTATGTCTAAATCGGACAAACCAACATACGCCAGGACCTGGGAGGAGGACTTGAGTGGATCTTGGACGTCAGTGGACTGGTTCAGAGGATGGATCCGCTCATATAAAGGTATTTGCAATATTCCTCTGATAGAGGCTAGCTTAAAGGTGATGGCAAGATGGTACTATGTACCTGCCAGGTTGGCTGTGTTTTATCCTGGGACTTCTCCAATCTGCTTTAGAGACTGCAAACTGGAAGGCACTATGTTGCACATATGGTGGACTTGCCCGCGTATTAGAACTTTCTGGAAGAAAATATTCCGTATGATGGGCAGCATTCTGAGTATACGGATATCACCTGGTCCAACTATAGCATTACTCAATCATAACATACCGGATATACCTAAAAGTTCCCAGAAGTTAGCCTTCTTTATTTTATTGGGAGCAAAACTTACCATAGCAAAGGCATGGAAAAGACACACAGTATCCTTCCAGTGTTGTAAGAGAAAAGTTTCATGGATAATGTCCCAGGAAAATATAGTAGCGAAACTGTTGGATACGGTTGAGAAATTCAATGTTACATGGGAACCATGGGCACGATATTGTAATATTCCACTCTTTCCGGGAATGGAGATGGGACCAGGAAACTCACATAATTTACAGTGACACTATTCTTCTCTTGCTTTTCTATTCTTCTTTCTAACACGTTTTCCTTCCTCTAAGAAAGGGGCCATCGGGCCTCTTCGGTCTTCACAGGCCTCTCTTGGCCTTTTCTTTACCCTATATGCACCAAGATACATCCCCGTTGGGGTACTCCAGAGGTTCTGCCTACTGGAAATTTGAAAGACCCTGTTTTATCTCCTGAAGGGAAGAATTAAATATTACATCCAGTAGACAATATCTAGACACACGCAGTAGGCATAATCACAAAGCGGAATACTCAGGAGAGAAATACAATAAAATACGATGCCTTTCTTTCCTAAAATGTTTAGGTTACATAAAGTTAAGACGGGGTTTTCTTGTTCTTTTTTTTCATATCTTATCAGCATTACACGGTCTTAGGATTTAATTGGTATCAGGCTCAGTTGGGTGACTGTAAGGACAATACAGGATACCGGAACTTGTTGGGGGGGAGCCTTTGATCATCCGAGGAGGGCACAGCAAGATCCCTAACGGGGTGCCCGATGGGGGGGGGGACTTCCTCACACAAGATACAAGCGTAGACACCTGTAGTCACTTACCGCGGTGACAACTGAATATGCCTGATGGAAACAAATTTCATTACAATTGGTATGACTATGAGACAGGTGGATTTATTTTTCCTTGGTTTTTTTTATTCCTTTATCGCACATTTACTATGTAATGTGTACATTTATATTATTGTTTATGTGTAAAACTCAATAAAATAAAATAAAACATGTCTGTACACACACTGTCACCACAGACAGGTATAATCAGAGATTTATTATGTAGTAGTGCTCTTCAAGAGACAGGGATTCTTTAAGTTTGCATTAGAGACAATTTTAACACTTTTAAAAATATAGTTTAACAATGAAAAGGTAAAATTGCTCCAAAAAAAAAAGGGTATTACAAAGAAACAGAGAGACAATAATGCAACAGAGAAATAAAAAAGAGTTGAAACTGAGAAATACTTGTAAGTCCTGGTTTCAGCAGACTTTACCAATGAGCAAGGTGATATATTGGCTCTCATAACTTGACAGATCTTCCTTGCTTTCATGGTAGATGAGAACTGTCAAGGGGGTGTTGACAGAGCCCATCTGACCAATTAAGCGGCCATGGGATATCACTTGTTGTTATGACTGAATAGAATTGTAAAAATAAATTAACAAGATTTAAAAAAATAACAAACTACTGACACCAAAATCTTCTCTACTGACACCATCCTTTGCCCTACTAATACCATTCTCTGCCCTACTGACACCATCCACTGCCCTACTGACACCATCCACTGCTCTACTGACACCATCCTCTGCCCTACTGACACCAATCTCTGCCCTACTGATACCAGTCTCTGCCCTATTGATAAAGGCCACTGCTCTACTGACACTGTCCACTGCTCTACTGACTGACACTGTCCACTTCTCTACTGACTGACACTATCCACCGTCCTACTGATACCAGCCTCTGCCCTACTGACACGTCCACTGCTCTACTGACACCATCCACTGCTCTACTGACACCATCCACTGTACTACTGCGCATGTGTGTATGAGATTTGGGGTACACACCCTAATGCAATAGGTTGCGCGCACCTATGCTTCTGAATACTATGGCATAGATAAGTATGACCTTGATTTGTTCTGTATAATATTCCCTATTCAAATATATACTTAATAATAATGTGTCTTGGTCCTTTTTTATTTAATGAATTAGGTGTAAATTATTTGAAACTGTGAGTTAGGGAGGCCATACACTGTGCAAATTACTTTCCTGCAACCATTACATTCCCTTGTTACTACCTGCCATTTCCCCACCACATTTCTGCCTGCTACCAGGACTAATTTGCCTGCCTCTGCCTGTCAACTGAACTGACCCTGGCCTGTTCATCAATTATACCTCTGCCTGACGCCTGAATGGTTTATCCATCAAGTTTTTGCCTTCCTCCTAAACTGACCTTAGCCTGTTAATCAGCCATGCCTCTGCCTGCTGTCTGAACTGTTTATCCACCAAGTTTCTGCCTTCCTCCTGAACCGACCTTCACCTTTTTGTTTTTGTTTTTTATTAAACTTTTTAAGCATTGCAAGGAAGGAGAAAAGTAAACAATATAGAATGACCAACATACATACTGTAGTTACAAAGTCACTATAAATCTAAATGATTGAGAACTAGGGATGGGCCAAACTCCCCCCTGTTCAATTCACACCAGAACACCTCGAACAGGCAAAAAGTTCTAGCAAACATGCAAACCCTATTAAAGTCTATGGAACACGAACATGAAAAATCAAAAGTCCTCATTTTAAAGGCTTACATGCAAGTTATTGCCATAAAAAGTGTATGGGGACCCGGGTACTGCCCTAGGGGACATGTATCAATGCAAAAAAAAAGGTTTTAAAATGATTGTTTTTTTTTCAGGAGCAGTGAATAATGCTTAAAATGAAACAATAACAATTAAATATTCCTTTAAATATCGTGCCTGGGGGGTCCCCTTAGTCCGTCTATAAAGTGGCACATCTGTGCGATGTGTAGAACAGTGTCACAGAAATAATGACATTTCTAAAGGGAAAAATCTCATTAAAACTTGCTTGTGGCTGTAATGTATTTCCAGCTCCCGGCAATATAGATGAAAAACCAATGAAAAAAATGGCGTGCCACCCCCAGTCCATACCAGGCCCTTCAATTCTGGTATGGATTTTAAAGGGAACCAGACCCTTATCCAAGCATGCAGCCTGGAAATCAGGGTAGGGTGGACGAGTGAGTGCCCCCCCACCTGAACCATACCAGGCCACATGCCCTCAACATGGGGGGCGGGTTCTTTGGGGCAGGGAGGCCTCTTCCCAACAACCTTGGGTTGTGGTTGTTGGGGTCTGCAGGCGAGGGGCTTATCGGAATATGTAAGCCCCCTTTAACAGATCCAGATCCCCCCCATGTGAATGGGTATCGGGTACATTGTACCCCTACCCATTCACCCAAAAAAAGTCAAAAAGTAAAAACCACAAGAGACAGTTTTAGACAATTCCTTTATTAAAAAAGAAAAAAAAAGTGTCCCGTGATGTAAATCCATTATCAATCATGCCGCTCGGCGGACCTGAAAAAACAAAAAGAAATGAAAAAACTCCACCTCCATGGGAGGCCTCCCAGCGACTGCTGTCATTTCACTTTGGCAGCTCTTATATAGGCAAGGACTGGACCACCCGCTAATGTAACTGGATGACCAGGCCCCCCTCTGATGTGACATGACATCCAATGATGTCAGAAGGGAGCGGGGGTCACTCAGTTACATCACCTTGCCTATATAACAGCTGTCAAAGCCAAAAGACAGCAGTCACTGTGAGGCCTACGATTAAGGCAGAGCTTTTTATTTTGTTTTTTATATTTTGGCATGGAGTTTCCTTAAAATCTATGCCAGACCCAAAGGGCCTGGTATGGATTTTGGGGGAGACCCCACGGTGTTTTATTTTTTATTTTGGCATGGAAATCACCTTAAAATCTATACCAGATCTAAAGAGCCTGGTATGGATTTTGGGGGGACCCCACGCTGTTTTTTTAAAAAATTCTGTCATAGGGTTCCCCTTAACCACTTTAATACAGGGCACGTTCACCCCTTCCTGCCCAGACCAATTTTCATCTTTCATGCAACACTGCACCCAAACAAAATTGTTATAATTTTTTTTCACACAAATAAAGTTTTGTTTTGCTGGTATTTAACCTCCCTGGTGTTATGATTATGTCCGATATTTGATGCTGAAAGTGGTACAATTATTTTGCATGGAAATTTGGCGTTTTATATTGTAGGCCTGTAATTCTTAGGAATAACTAACTTAAATCTGTCCAAACAAGAGTCTAGTAGACATCCCGGGTATGATAAAGTTTGAAAAATGAGATCATAAATTATTATATAATAAATAACTATAAATAATTATAAAAAATAATAATATAATAATAATAAAAATTATTCAATAATGTAATAAAATCAAAAACACTGAAATTTGCTCAGTTGTAGAATTGTCACTGTCATTACTTTCAGTGTTTGATGACGAATTCCCCCACAAATCACTATCGCTCAATTCTGCAAGTGATTCTAATTTATTATTGCTGTTTTCTAGCTGGTCTAAAACCACTTTTGATGTAAAGGGACACTTTTCAGTTGCTATGGACATCTCCAGTTTCCAGGCAGAAAGAACAGTATTTATAATATAAAACTGCATGCAGGGCACGGGAGAAACCACTAGGGACAAAAAGGATGTGAAATAAATTGATACAGTAATGTAATCTGTAAGATTACAGTGTACGGTATATGTATTGTGTTTTTTGCTTTTTGAATTTGGTGCCATTCTCCATCCCCATGCATCGCAATGCTCGCAGGGAACGGAGATTGGCACTGTAATAGATCTGGCGGAGGATGGCTCGAACACAGAGCGGGGAGACATCACAGGATCCTGGGGACAAGGTAAGTAACCTCTTCCTGAATTCTGTGATGCTTTCCCGAGTGTGGCTCGGGGTTACCGCTTTTGGTACTGAAAATCCACCCAAGCCACACTTGGGAATACCGTCAGGGAGGTTAATCACCACTGGGTTTTTTCTTTTTTTTGCGATATAAGTAAAAAGAAAAGCAAAAATTTGGGGGAAACACAGTTTTTTTTTTCTGTTATAAAATTTTGCAAATAAGTAATTTATGTTCATAAATTTGGGACAAAATTTATACTGCTACATATCTTTAGTAAAAATAACCCAAATTAGTGGATATTATTTATTCTGGTCGAAATTTATAGTCTACAACCTATGGTGCAAATCATAAAAATTTGATCACACCTGATATACTGACGGCCTATCATTTCTTGGGGGCCCTAAAATGTCAGGACAGTACAAATGACCCCCAAATGACCCCTTTTTGGAAAGTAGACAGTCCAAGGTATTTAGTAAGAGGCATAGTGATTTTTTTGAGGTTGTCATTTTTTCCCAGAATTCTTGGGAATAACAAGTTATTTCTCACACACAGCATATGCATACCTCAAATTAAACCCCAAAATACATTCTGCTACTCCTCCTGAGTATGGCGATACCACATGTGTGAGACTTTTTCACAGCCTGGCCACATAAAGAGGCCCATCATACAGGGAGTACCATCAAACGTTCTAGGAGCATAAATTACACATCTTATTTAATTCCTACCTATCAAACTTTTGAAGGACCTGGAGCACTAGGACAGTGGAATTACCCACAATATGACCCAATTTTGGAAAGAAAACATCCCAACATATTGTCTATGAGGCATGGGATGCAGATAGGTACTCAGGTACTCTGATGAGCTGCAGGAGGGAGGGAGTGTTCATGCTGGTGTCATTTTACAATGTGCCAGTGGTTAAGTGGTTAAAATCCATACCAAACCCAAAGGGGCCCCCCATGCCATTTTTTAAATTTACTTTATTTTTTGTACAATCCATTTTTTTTAAATTTAGCTCTCAGTGGGGAAGCCTTAACAACCTATTGACTGTGTGCTTGGCGGGCGAACATCCCACTAAGTGCCCAGAAAGTTTGAGTGTTAGGTGAATACCTGATTGGGCGATTTTCAGGCTAAACTTATGCTTGGCCTAAACCGTTTGCCCATCCCAAGTGGCACCTGAACACTGTAACCCCTTACAGTTAATCTTCTTGGGAGCAGGAATGGGCCTGCTGTTAAAAATGTGTAAAAAAAATTGAAATTACTTGCCCCTGTCAAACAGGTGCAAAAAAATTGGGCCTTGGGTGTTGGTGGTGCCTGAACACTGTAACCCCTCACAGTTACTCTTGCTGGGTGCAGGAACAGGCCCTGCTGTTAAAAATTAGTAAAAAAAAATAATTACATGCCCCTGTCAAACAGATGAAGAAAAATTGGGCCTTGGGTGTTGGTGGTGCCCTAAACCAAAAATATTGTTGAAAGCTAGCATAATCAAGATTCAGGAATAGGATAAGCAACATAGGTAGTCTTCAAGGGATCCCAGATCCATAGCAAATTCAATCAGTTACATAAGCATCAGGAGCTTGATAGCTGCTGATCCAGGACTGATTCATTTAAAAAAATGTCAGCCTATCAATGGAGTCTGTGGAGGGCGCACACTTTGATCTGTCACAAACCCTCCAACAGCACTAAATGTCCGTTCAGAAAGCATACTGGATGCAGGACAGGCCAGTAGCTCGATTGTATATTGAGCAAGTTCTGGCCAGTGGTCCATCCTCCAGACCCAGTAACCCAGTGGATGCTCAGTTGGAAAGGTCTCCAAGTCTGCTCTTGCCCCTAGATAATACTGCACCATATAATGCAGACACTGCTGATGGTTGCTTAAATGCCCTGGGCACTGAGGACTAAAGAATTGTTTAAAGGCATCAGTCAGTCAGCCACCTTCTCCACTGCTCTTCTTCTGACTGAACGAAGCCTCAGAAACACGTTGTCCAGGAAATGGTAACCTCCCAGGGTCTGTAAAGTCGTTACACAAATTTTTCTTCAAGGCGTCCTGAAGATGTTTCATTCTCTGCTCCCTCTACGAAGGCAGGATGAGCTCTGCAACTTTACCCTTGTAACGTGGATCAAGAAGGGTTGTCAGCCAGTAATGATCCCTCTCCTTGACATGAATTACCGCCTCCCAGCCACGTACAACTCTTTGGGTTTCTGGGGACTGACAACCATCCCTTGAAGACTGCTGTATGTTATCCTCCACATCCATGCTGATACAATCTTCCTCCTCCTCCTATTCCTCCTGTGTGTTTGGCAGCCCCGCAGGAATAGTATCTGCACAAGGGGGCCTTGAGAGGAAGGGAAGTACTCCTCTTCCTCCCACTGTTCTGCCTCAAGTGCCTTGTCCATGATGTCACAAAGTGTGTGCTCCAGCAGGAAGACTAGAGGGACAGTGCAACTGATCTATGCATTGTTTCTGCTCACCTTCCTTGTCACCTCCTCAAATGGTGATAGGACAGTGCATGCATCCTTTATCAGTAGCCACTGGCATAGTGAAAAGATGCCAAGCTCCCCTGAGCCTGTCCTGGTGCCATACTCACACAGGTACTCATTGATGGCCCTCTGCTGTGTGTGCAGCTGCTGCAGCATTGCCAATGTTGAGTTACACCTGGTGGGCATGTCACAAATGAGGCGGTTGGTGGGCAGGTTTAATTCCCATTGAATGTCAGCCAGCCGAGCACTGGCATTGTGTGACTGTCATAAATGCCCACAGACTTTTTTGGCCTGCCTCAGAATAGTAAGCATGGGTAGCTGGTCAAGAAATGCTACACCACCAAATCCAGGACGCGTGCCAAGCATGGAACATCTGTCAAGTGTCCCTGTCGGAGGGCAGAGAGAAGGATGGTGCCATTGTCACATACAACTATTCCTGGCTCAAGCTGCCATGGCGTCAACCACCTCTGAGCCCGCCCCTGCAGAGCTGACAGAATCTCTGCCCCAGTGTGGCTCCTGTCCCCTAGACAGACCAACTGAAGCACTGCATGACATCTTTTTAACTGCTTGCGTATCCCCTTGAAATCTTAGGGAGCACTGCTGGTTCAGAGGACATTTCAGCATAAGAGGCCATAGAGGAGGGGGTGGAGCAGACAGATGTGGCACAATCACCACCAATTTTTTTGAGGTGTGGTGGCGGAACAAGCCCAATTGCTGAACCCTGGCCTGCATCCTTCCCAAAGTTACCCAGTGTGCCGTGAAGGAAATGTAATATCCCTGACCATGCCTGCTGGACTATGAGTCAGTGGTAATGTGAACCTTGCTGCTGACCACACTGTCCAATGAGGCCAAAACATTGCCTTCCACATGACGGTACAGAGCTGGAATGGTCTTACGTTAAAAGAAATTTATTTTTGGAACCTGTCACTGTGGTACAGCACATTCCACAAATTCACAAAAGGGGTCGGAGTCTACCAGCTGAAAAGGCAGCAGTTGTAGTGCTAGCAATTTGGCCATGCTAGCATTTAGACGCTGAGCATGTGGATGGATGGGACAGTATTTTTTATGGTTCAGCAACTGGGGTAGCAAAATTTTCCTGGTGAAATCAACAGGTGGTGTACTGCTAGCAGATTGGATGTAAGTACTTGTGGCACCTATTGCTATGCCTTCATTCCTCTCAGTGCAGGTTTTTGAGAGGACTTGAGGTATAGTAGGGGTGGAGATCCCAGATGAGGAGCAAGGGGAAGTCTGCATTTTTTTATGATGTGGGTCTTTCAGGTGCTGTTGCCAATGGACTGCATGGCAGGTCGTCATATGTCTTATCAAGCCTGTGGTGCCCAAGTGGGTGGTGTTCTGGTCACGCTTGATCTGCTTCAGACAGAGATTGCAAACAGCAATGGTGCAATATACTGCACATGTGTTGAAAAAAGCCCACACCAATGAACTTTTGGAAGTCAGCTGGGAGTCAGCAGTGCCCTGCACCTGTGGAGCTCTGTGGTGTGATGCAATAGGGTGGCTGCCTTTAAGCTGGCCCATGGAGGACATCCTACCTCATTGGAGTTGTGCCTCCTCCTCCTCACTTTCCTCCTCTGTTCTCTCAGGCACCCAAGTACAGTCAGTGACCTCATCATCCCCTCCCTCCTTGTCACTGGAGCAAACTTGGCAGTATGCTGCAGCTGGGGGAACATGACTGCTAGTTTCTTGTCCTTCTGTGGCACCCCCTCTCTCTAGGCTCCCGTTACTCCCTTCCTCAACCTGGGAACCAACATTGGAGCATTCAAATTGCTGCGTATACTCCAGCAGCATGTAACCGACGCTTTGGTCGAATAATTCTGCTGACTCCTCTGTGCATAATGGTGGGGCTATGGAAGGATTAACTGTGGACAAGGAGCCGGTGGGATAGGCCACTTTGGCAGCTGCGTTGGAAGACAAACTAGTATCAGCCTGGGTGACAGAGGATGAGGATGGCTTAGTTATCCACTCTACCAACCCTTTTGCATGCTGTGGCTCAGTAACATGGTCAGCAGAAAAAAAAAGGACAAGCATGCCCCGCTTGCACAGGATGCACCATGTCCATGACCACCACTTTTCACTGTAGACACAGAGGCTGCTTGCCCTCTTTTAGTGGCTTGTGAGCATCTGCCTCTCCTTGGTGGCCTTCTGGATATGATGGCGATTTTATTCACACTGCACTACACTGTATTTCATACTCTGTACTACACTGTAGTATATACTCTGCACTGCACTCTATACTGTACACTGAATTATATACTGTACATGACTGCACTATATTATGTACTGTACACTGACTGCACCATATTTTATACTGTACACTGCCTGCACTGTATTATATAATGTACACTGACTGCACTGTATTATATACTGTACACTGACCGCAATGTATTATATACTGTAAAAAAGAAAAAAAAAGAAAAGTGCCTCTGAGTGCTGAGTGTGGTATGATGACCACTAGATTGTGACTCACTATACCGGTATCCTGAGCGCTAGCATTTGCTGTTTTTATTATATATACTGTACACTGACTGCACTGTATTATATAATGTACACTGACTGCAATGTATTATATACTGTACACCCTGTATTATATACTGTGTACACCACCTGCACTGTATTATATACTGTACACCACCTGCACTGTATTATATACTGTACATCAACTGCACTATATTATATACTCTACACTGACTGCAATGTATTGTATACTGTACACACTGTTTTATATACTGCGCACGCTGCCTGCACTGTATTATATACTGTGCACCGCCTGCACTGTATTATATACTGTACATTGATTGCACTGTATTATATACTGTACACCGACTGCACTGTATTATATACTGTACACTGCCTGCACTGTATTATATACTGTACACTGCACTGTATTATATAAGAAAAAAAGAAGGATACGGCTGCACACCACCATCAATTCAACATAGATTTATTGATAAATCAATGTCATCATAACTGCCACCAAGACGAAGGACCCAGAAGAGGTGACGCGTTTCAATATTGACTAGTGCTTCTTCAAAACCTAAGGAACAACAAAAGCATTAAGCCTTAAAAAGGCTCCCTCCTCCTCTACAGATGTCAGGTAATGCAATCAGCATCCCAGGTGCTTGACAAGCAAGAACTATACACACACATATATCACCCTGTGATAGTATACAAATAAAGAATACTAGGAAAGAATATATGAAAATAACATAATACATGTGAGCAAAAAAATAAAAAGCAATACAAAATGAAACTAGAAAAGCTACAATTTTTGGGGAAATTGTGCGAAGAGTATTTGCCTCTACAACTGGGTGGAGAGGCTTGAGTAACTGTTGTGTGGTTGGAGTGGCTTGAGTAACTGTGAAAAGTGTTAAAAATCTTGATATTTTAAAAAGTATAAATAGTAGTATAGTAGTAAAACAGTTGAAGTCCCATAATTAGCTGAAAGAACTGAACATTTTTCTCTAAAATGATTTTGGTTTTTTTTTCAAAAATGAATTTTTTTTTTCAAAAATGATTTTTTTTTCAAAAATGTTTTTTTTTTCAAAATAATTTTTTTTTCAAAAATGATTTTTTTTTCAAAAATGAATTTTTTTTTCAAAAATGATTTTCTTTTCAAAAATGATTTTTTTTTTCAAAAAGATTTTTTTTTTCAAAAATGATTTTTTTTTTTTCAAAAATGATTTTTTTTTTTCAAAAAGTTTTTTTTTTCAAAAATGATTGATTTTTTTTTTTTCAAAAATGACTTTTTTTTCAAAAATAAATTTTTTTTTTTCAAAAATAATTTTTTTTTTCAAAAATGATTGATTTTTTTTTTTTTTCAAAAATATTTTTTTTTTCAAAAATAATTTTTTTTTTCATGGGGCGGTCATAATGTTTTGGCTGATCATGGGGTTGTCAGCTTTTGTCACCTCCCACGCTAGTTTTGAACATTTCGCCATTCATTCCTATGGGACCAATTTCACTGCAAAAACGACGATATTTCGTGAACCATTCGGTGAAACGTTCCACAAAGTAATAGCACACCAATTAAATGACATTGATTCCGGATTCACACTGGTATTTTTCAGCTTTACAAGGTAATAGCACACCAATTAAATGACATTGAACATTTCACCATTCATTCCTATGGGACCAATTTCGCCGCAAAAACGACGATATTTCGTGAACCATTCGGTGAAACGTTCCACAAAGTAATAGCACACCAATTAAATGACATTGATTCCAGATTCACACTGGTATTTTTCAGCTTTACAAGGTAATAGCACACCAATTAAATGACATTGAACATTTCACCATTCATTCCTATGGGACCAATTTCGCCGCAAAAACGACGATGTTTCGTGAACCATTCGGTGAAACGTTCCACAAAGTAATAGCACACCAATTAAATGACATTGATTCCGGATTCACATTGGTATTTTTCAGCTTTACAAGGTAATAGCACACCAATTAAATGACATTGAACATTTCACCATTCATTCCTATGGGACCAATAATTAGCTGAAAAATTACGATATTTCGTGAAAAATTTGGCGAAACATTCCACAAAGTAATAGCACACCAATCGGGAACAATCCGCACCTTTGGTATATTACTGTCTATGTAGTTTAAAAGCTGTGGGAGTAGTTAGGGTGGTATGATCATGGGGTTGTCAGCTTTTGTCACCTCCCACTCTAGTTTTGAACATTTCGCCATTCATTCCTATGGGACTAATTTTGCCGCAAAAACAACAATATTTTTTGAACCATTCGGCGAAACGTTCCACAAAGTAATAGCACACCATTCGGGAAAAAGCCGCACATTTCGGTATATTACTTGTCTATGTAGTGTAAAAACTGCGGGAGGAGTTAGGGTGGTAAATTTGGCTATAATAATAATAAGAAGAACTAGAAAATGCATTTCCTGGGGAAAATGCGTGGGAATGCTGAATTGCTAAAACGGCCGCCATCAAAACTGCCCCATCATACTGCCATCAAAATTGCCACATCAGAATTGCCCCATCAAAATTGTCCCCATTAAAACTGCCCCATCAAAACTGCCCCATCAAAACTGCCCCATCATATTGCCACCATCAAAACTGCCCCATCAGAATTGTCCCATCAAAACTGCCCCATCATATTGCCACCATCAAAACTGCCCCATCAGAATTGCTCCATCAAAATTGCTCCATCAAAATTGTCCCATCATATTGCCACCATCAGAATTGCCCCATCAAAACTGCCCCATCATATTGCCACCATCAAAACTGCCCCATCAGAATTGCCCCATCATATTACCACCATCAAAACTGCCCCATCATATTGCCACCATCAAAACTGCCCCCATCATATTGCCATCAAAACTGCCCCATTAGAATGGCCCCATCAAAATTGTCCCCATCAAAACTGCCCCATCAAAACTGCCCCATCATATTGCCACCATCAGAATTGCCCCATCAAAACTGCCCCATCAAAACTGCCCCCATCAAAACTGCCCCATCATATTGCCACCATCAAAACTGCCCCATCAGAATTGCCCCATCAAAACTGCCCCATCATATTGCCACCATCAAAACTGCCCCATCAGAATTGCCCCATGAAAACTGCCCTATCATATTGCCACCATGAAAACTGCCCCATCAGAATTGCCCTATCAAAACTGCCCCATCATATTGCCACCATCAAAACTGCCCCATCAGAATTGTCCCATCAAAACTACCCCATCATATTGCCACCATCAAAACTGCCCCATCAGAATTGCCCCATCAAAACTGCCCCATCAGAATTGTCCCATCAAAACTACCCCATCATATTGCCACCATCAAAACTGACCCATCAGAATTGCCCCATCAAAACTGCTCCATCAGAATTGCCCCATCAAAACTGCCCCATCGGAATTGCCCCATCAAAACTGCCCCATCGGAATTGCCCCATCAAAACTGCCCCATCAGAATTGCCCCATCAAAACTGCCCCATCAGAATTGCCCCATCAAAACTGCCCCATCATATTGCCACCATCAAAACTGCCTCATCAGAATTGCCCCATCAAAACTGCCCCATCATATTGCCACCATGAAACTGCCCCATCATATTGCCACCATCAAAACTACCCCATCATATTGCCACCATCAAAACTGCCCCATCAGAATTGTCACCATCAAAACTGCCCCATCATATTGCCACCATCAAAACTGCCCCATCAGAATTGCCCTATCAAAACTGCCCCATCATATTCCTCTATTATAAATCAGTACATGGTGTGTCTGTCCCCTCCCCCGGGCTCTGTAATCAGAGCTGAGATGCTCCAGCCACCTCCCCCCCTGTGTATAACAGAAGCTTTGGTAACCATGGCAACAAAACAAACACAGTACACTCTGATTAATGGCTAAAATTTCTTGAAATGACCTCTAAACAAAAAGCTTTTTCTCAAAAACTGTAAAAGATATCAAACTGAAAAGATATAGCCAGATAGCTGAATATTTTGTGAACATTTTAAAGTTTGTTTGGCGTCTCTAGGTGAAAGTATGAAGGAGCTGAAACTTTTGGGAGCGGAAGAAGAATTTAAGGATTTCAAGCATGCTCCCATAGACTTCAATGTTAAAAAAAGTGATAAAAAGCTTAATATTTTAAAAAGTATAAATGGTAGAAAAAAAGTTGAAAAAGAGCACACCTCAGCTAAAAGAGACGAACATTTTGATAGTTGAAGGGTTTTAATAGCTGAAAGTATGCAGAAGTTACGCAGAACCAAAAAACGTACGGAATAAAATTAAAAATAAATACAATCGAATAACAATAGTGGGACTGCTAAAGCATTCCCACTAACTAGAAAAGCTACAATTTCTGGGGAAATTGTGAAAAGTGTTCTTGCCTCTACAACTGGAGTGGGCGGAATGACTGGATGGAGTGGCTTGAGTAACTGTGAAAAGTGTTAAAAAGCTTAATATTTTAAAAAGTATAAATAGTAGTAAAAAAGTTGAAGTCCCATCATTAGCTGAAAGAGCTGAACATTTTTTTCAAAAGTTTTTTTTTTTTCAAAAATGAATTATTTTTTTTCAAAAATGAATTATTTTTTTTCAAAAATGAATTTTTTTTTTCAAAAATTATTATTTTTTTTTTTAAATGAATTATTTTTTTTCAAAAATGAATTTTTTTTTTTTCAAAAATGAATTTTTTTTCAAAAATGATTTTTTTTTTCAAAAATAATTTTTTCTTTGAAAAAATGTATTTTTTTTTCAAAAATGAATTTTTTTTTTCAAAAATGAATTATTTTTTTCAAAAATGATTTTTTTTTTTCAAAAATATATTTTTTTTTATGGGGCGATCATAATGTTTTGGCTGATCATGGGGTTGTCAGCTTTTGTCACCTCCCACTCTAGTTTTGAACATTTCGCCATTCATTCCTATGGGACCAATTTCGTCGCAAAAAAGTACGTTATTTCGTGAACCATTCGGCGAAACGTTCCAGAAAGTAATAGCACACCAATTAAATGACATTGATTCCAGATTCACACTGGTATATTTCAGCTTTTCACAAAGTTCCACAAGGTAATAGCACACCAATTAAATGACATTGAACATTTCACCATTCATTCCTATGGGACCAATATTGCTGCAAAAACGACGATATTTCGTGAACCATTCGGCGAAAAAAGTTCCACAAAGTAATAGCACACCAATTAAATGAAATTGAACATTTCGCCATTCATTCCTATGGGACCAATTTCGCCGCAAAAACTACGATATTTCGTGAACCATTCGGTGAAACGTTCCACAAAGTAATAGCACACCAATCGGGAACAATCCGCACGTTTCGGTATATTACTTGTCTCTGTAGTGTAAAAACTGTGGGAGGAGTCTACAAGCATTATCAAGTCTAGCAGATGAAGTCACATGCATTTGGGGTGTCTCAGCATCTTGTGTTTACGACCACTGTTTCCTAGCAACGCTCATGCCCTGTTTATGCTTCACAAATACTACTCAATACACAATAGACAGGATAATGATAGATTTAACAACTGTGCAGTAATTCAAATGGCCGTATTTTAAAAACTATAAATCCTACAGCGAAGATCTTTATATTGTGAGAATCACAAGACCCAGACCTAGATTTTGATGTATAGTATGTCTCTGAAATATTAAAAATGGAGGCACGGTCGCAGTTTAGAAATTGCCCTTCAAATTTGAAGGGGCTAGAGTGTAGTTTCAATGAATGTCAATGGACGGTGTGAGTTGCAAACAAATGGTCATATTGTGAAAACTATCAGGACTACGGCTTAGCCGTGGACATGTTTAGTGGCAGCAGGGATAGCTGAACATTTTGATATAAGATTTGTGTAGGTGGGCTTGAAAATGAGGGAGTGGTGGCAGTTTAGAAATCATGTTCTGATTTTTCAGCTTTTGTTATCTCCCACTCTAGTTTCCCCATTCATTCCTATGGGACCAATTTCGCCGCAAAAATGACGATATTTTGTGAACCATTCGGCGAAACGTTCCACAAAATAAAAGCACACCATTCGGGAACAATCCGCACGTTTTGGTATATTACTTGTCTATGTAGTGTAAAAACTGTGGGAGGAGTAAGGGTGGTAAATTTGGCTATAATAATAATAAGAACTAGAAAAGCTACAATTTCTGGGGCAATTGTGAAAAGTGTTCTTGCCTCTACAACTGGAGTGGGCGGAGTAACTGGGTGGGGTGGAGTGGCTTGCGTAACTGTGAAAAGTGTTAAAAAGCTTAATATTTTAAAAAGTATAAATAGTAGTAAAAAAGTTCCATCATTCGCTGAAAGAGCTGAACATTTTTTTCAAAAGTAATTTTTTTTTTTCAAAAATGAATTTTTTTTTTTTCAAAAATGAATTTTTTTATTCAAAAATTATTTTTTTTCTTCAAAAATGATTTTTTTTTTTCAAAAATGATTTTTTTTTAAAAGTAATTTTTTTTCTCAAAAATAATTTTTTTTTTCGAAATTATTTTTTTTTTAAAGTAATTTTTTTTTTCAAAAATATTTTTTTTTTTTTCAAAAATAATTTTTTTTTTCAAAAATATTTATTTTTTTTTTTTAAATAATTTTTTTTTTCAAAAATAATTTTTTTTTTTCAAAAATATATATTTTTTTTTTTCAAAAATATATATTTTTTTTTCATGGGGCGGTCATAATGTTTCAGCTGATCATGGGGTTGTCAGCTTTTGTCACCTCCCGCTCTAGTTTTGAACATTTCACCATTCATTCCTATGGGACCAATTTCACCGCAAAAACGACGATATTTCGTGAACCATTCGGCGAAACGTTCCACAAAGTAATAGCACACCAATTAAATGACATTGAGGCCGGATTCACACTGGTATTTTTCAGCTTTTCACAAAGTTCCACAAGGTAATAGGACACCAATTAAATGACATTGAACATTTCGCAATTCATTCCTATGGGACCAATATTGCCGCAAAAACTACGATATTTCGTGGACCATTCGGTGAAATATTCCACAAAGTAATAACACACCAATCGGGAACAATCCGCTCGTTTCGGTATATTACTTGTCTCTGTAGTGTAAAAACTGTGGGAGGAGTCTACAAGCATTATCAAGTCTAGCAGATGAAGTCACATGCATTTGGGGTGTCTCAGCATCTTGTGTTTACAACCACTGTTTCCTAGCAACGCTCATGCCCTGTTTATGCTTCCCAAATACTACTTCATCAAAACTGCCCCATCAGAATTACCCCATCAAAACTGCCCCATCATATTCCTCTATTATAAATCAGTACATGGTGTGTCTGTCCCCTCCCCCGGGCTCTGTAATCAGAGCTGAGATGCTCCAGCCACCCCCCCCCTGTGTATAACAGAAGCTTTGGTAACCATGGCAACAAAACAAACACTAACAGTACACTCTGATTAATGGCTAAAATTTCCTGAAATGACCTCTAAACAAATGACCGTATTTTCAAAACTATACATCCTACAGCGAAAATCTTTATATTGTGAGAATCACAAGACCCAGACCTAGATTTTGATACATAGTATGTCTCTGAAATATTAAAAATGAAGGCACAGTCGCAGTTTAGAAATTGCCCTTCAAATTTGGAGGGGGCTAGAGTGTAGTTTCAATGAATGTCAATGGACGGCGTGAGTTGCAAACAAATGGTCATATTGTGAAAACTATCAGGACTATGGCTTAGCCGTGGACATGTTTAGTGGCAGCAGGGATAGCTGAACGTTTTGATATAAGATTTGTGTAGGTGGGCTTGAAAATGAGGGAGTGGCGGCAGTTTAGAAATCATGTTCTGATTTTCCAGCTTTTGTCATCTCCCACTCTAGTTTCCCCATTCATTCCTATGGGACCAATTTCGCAGCAAAAACGACGATATTTCGTGAACCATTCGGCGAAATGTTCCACAAAGTAATAGCACACCATTCGGGAACAATCCGCACGTTTCGGTATATTACTTGTCTATGTAGTGTAAAAACTGTGGGAGGAGTTAGGGTGGTAAATTTGGCTATAATAATAAGAATAATATATATGTGAGATAACAATAAGTGGTCTTGCTATGCAAGAACACTTAACTAGAAAAGGTACAATTTCTGGGGAAATTGTGAAAAGTGTTCTTGCCTCTACAACTGAAGTGAGCGGAGTAACTGGGTGGAGTGGCTTGAGTAACTGTTGTGTGGTTGGAGTAGCTGGAGTAACTGTGAAAAGTGTTAAAAAGCTTAATATTTTAAAAAGTATAAATAGTAGTAAAAAATTTGAAGTCTCATCATTAGCTGAAAGAGCTGAACATTTTTTTCAAAAATTATGATTTTTTTTTTCAAAAATTATGAATTTTTTTTTCGAAAATTATGATTTTTTTTTAAAAAATGATTTTTTTTTTTTTAAATATTTTTTTTTTCAAAAATATTTTTTTTTCAAAAATATATATATATATTTTTTTTTCAAAAAAAATTTTTTTTTTCAAAAATATATTTTTTTTTCAAAAATTATTTTATTATTTTTTTTCAAAAATTATTTTATTTTTATTTCAAAAATTATTTTTTTTTTTTTAAATGAAATTTTTTTTTTCAAAAATAATTTTTTTTTTTTTCAAAAATAATTTTTTTTTTTTTCAAAAATAATTTTTTTTCTTCAAAAAATAATTTTTTTTCAAAAATGATTTTTTTTTCACAGATGATTTTTTTTTTTTTACAAATGATTTTATTTTATTTTTTCAAAAATGAATTTTTATTTTTTTTCAAAATTGAATTTTTTTTCAAAAATGATTTTTTTTCCAAAATTATTTTTTTTTTCAAAAATTAATTTTTATTTTTTTTCAAAATTGAATTTTTTTTTCAAAAATGATTTTTTTTTTCAAAAATGAATTTTTTTTTTCAAAAATTATTACATTTTTTCAAAAATTTTTTTTTTTATGGGGCGGTCATAATGTTTTGGCTGATCATGGGGTGGTCTTAATGTTTTGGCTGATCATGGGGTTGTCAGCTTTTGTCACCTCCCACTCTAGTTTTTAACATTTCACCATTCATTCCTATGGAACCAATTTCGTCGCAAAAACTACGATATTTTGTGAACCATTCGGCGAAACGTTCCAGAAAGTAATAGCACACCAATCGGGAACAATCCGCACGTTTCGGTATATTACTTGTCTCTGTAGTGTAAAAACTGTGGGAGGAGTCTACAAGCATTATCAAGTCTAGCAGATGAAGTCACATGCATTTGGGGTGTCTCAGCATCTTGTGTTTACAACCACTGTTTCCTAGCAACGCTCATGCCCTGTTTATGCTTCACAAATACTGCTCAATACACAATAGACAGGATAATGAAAGATTTAACAACTGTGCAGTAATTCAAATGGCCGTATTTTAAAAACTATAAATCCTACAGCGAAGATCTTTATATTGTGAGAATCACAAGACCCAGACCTAGATTTTGATACATAGTATGTCTCTGAAATATTAAAATTGAAGGCACGGTCGCAGTTTAGAAATTGCCCTTCAAATTTGAAGGGGCTAGAGTGTAGTTTCAATGAATGTCAATGGACGGTGTGAGTTGCAAACAAATGGTCATATTGTGAAAACTATCAGGACTATGGCTTAGCTGTGGACATGTTTAGTGGCAGCAGGGATAGCTGAACGTTTTGATATAAGATTTGTGTAGGTGGGCTTGAAAATGAGGGAGTGGCGGCAGTTTAGAAATCATGTTCTGATTTTTCAGCTTTTGTCACCTCCCACTCTAGTTTCCCAAATCATTCCTATGGGACCAATTTCGCCGCAAAAATGACGATATTTCGTGAACCATTTGGCGAAACGTTCCACAAAATAATAGCACACCATTCGGGAACAATCCGCAGGTTTCGGTATATTACTTGTCTATGTAGTGTAAAAACTGTGGGAGGAGTTAGGGTGGTAAATTTGGCTATAATAATAATAATAACTAGAAAAGGTACAATTTCTGGGGAAATTGTGAAAGTGTTCTTGCCTCTACAACTGGAGTGGGCGGAGTAACTGGGTGGGGTGGAGTGGCTTGAGTAACTGTGAAAAGTGTTAAAAAGCTTAATATTTTAAAAAGTATAAATAGTAGTAAAAAAGTTCCATCATTCGCTGAAAGAGCTGAACATTTTTTTCAAAAGTAATTTTTTTTTTCAAAAATGAATTTTTTTTAATCAAAAATGATTTTTTTTTCTTCAAAAATGATTTTTTTTTTCAAAAGTAATTTTTTTTTTCAAAGGTAATTTTTTTTTTCAAAAATGAATTTTTTTATTTCAAAAATAATTTTTTTTTCGAAATTATTATTTTTTTTAAAGTAATTTTTTTTTCAAAAATATTTTTTTTTTTTCAAAAATATTTTTTTTTTTCAAATATATTTTTTTTTCAAAAATAATTTTTTTTTTAAAAGAAATTTTTTTTTCAAAAATATTTTTTTTTTTCAAAAATATTTTTTTTTTTCAAAAATAATTTTTTTTTCTTCAAAAATATTTTTTTTTTCAAAAATATATATTTTTTTTTCAAAAATGAATTTTTTTTTTTCAAAAATTATTTTTTTACTTTTTTCCAAATTTTTTTTTTTTTTTCAAAAATATTTTTTTTTTTACATGGGGCGGTCATAATGTTTTGGCTGATCATGGGGTGGTCATAATGTTTTGGCTGATCATGGGGTTGTCAGCTTTTGTCACTTCCCACTCTAGTTTTGAACATTTCGCCATTCATTCCTATGGGACCAATTTCGCCGCAAAAACGTCATTTCGTGGACCATTCGGCAAAACATTCCACAAAGTAATAACACACCAATCGGGAACAATCCGCTCGTTTCGGTATATTATTTGTCTCTGTAGTGTGAAAACTGTGGGAGGAGTCTACAAGCATTATCAAGTCTAGCAGATGAAGTCACATGCATTTGGAGTGTCTCAGCATCTTGTGTTTACAACCACTGTTTCCTAGCAACGCTCATGCCCTGTTTATGCTTCCCAAATACTGCTTCATCAAAACTGCCCCATCAGAATTACCCCATCAAAACTGCCCCATCATATTCCTCTATTATAAATCAGTACATGGTGTGTCTGTCCCCTCCCCCGGGCTCTGTAATCAGCTGAGATGCTCCAGCCACCTTCCCCCCCTGTGTATAACAGAAGCTTTGGTAACCATGGCAACAAAACAAACACTAACAGTACACTCTGATTAATGGCTAAAATTTCCTGAAATGACCTCTAAACAAATGGCCGTATTTTAAAAACTATACATCCTACAGCGAAGATCTTTATATTGTGAGAATCACAAGACCCAGACCTAGATTTTAATGTATAGTATGTCTCTGAAATATTAAAAATGAAGGCACGGTCGCAGTTTAGAAATTGCCCTTCAAATTTGGAGGGGGCTAGAGTGTAGTTTCAATGAATGTCAATGGACGGCGTGAGTTGCAAACAAATGGTCATATTGTGAAAACTATCAGGACTATGGCTTAGCCGTGGACATGTTTAGTGGCAGCAGGGATAGCTGAACGTTTTGATATAAGATTTGTGTAGGTGGGCTTGAAAATGAGGGAGTGGCGGCAGTTTAGAAATCATGTTCTGATTTTCCAGCTTTTGTCATCTCCCACTCTAGTTTCCCCATTCATTCCTATGGGACCAATTTTGCCGCAAAAACGACGATATTTCGTGAACCATTCGGCAAAACGTTCCACAAAGTAATAGCACACCATTCAGGAACAATCCGCACGTTTCGGTATATTACTTGTCTAAGTAGTGTAAAAACTGTGGGAGGAGTTAGGGTGGTAAATTTGGCTATAATAATAAGAATAATATATATGTGAGATAACAGTAAGTGGTCTTGCTATGCAAGAACACTTAACTAGAAAAGCTACAATTTCTGGGGAAATTGTGAAAAGTGTTCTTGCCTCTACAACTGGAGTGGGCGGGGTAACTGGGTGGAGTGGCTTGAGTAACTATTTTAAAAAGTATCAATGGTAGTAAAAAAGTTGAAGAAGTCCCATAATTAGCTGAAAAAGAGATGAACATTTTTTTCAAAAATGAATTTTATTTTTTTTTCAAAAATGATTTTTTTTTTCAAAAATGATTTTTTTTTTCAAAAATTTTTTTTTTCAAATGATTTTTTTTTCAAATTTTTTTTTTAAATGAATTTTATTTTTTTTTTTCAAAAATGATTTTTTTTTTTTCAAAAATGATTTTTTTTTTCAAAAATGAATTTTATTTTTTTTTCAAAAATGATTTTTTTTTTCAAAAATGATTTTTTTTTTCAAAAATTTTTTTTTTCAAATGAATTTTTTTTCAAATTTTTTTTTTTTAAATGAATTTTATTTTTTTTTTCAAAAATGATTTTTTTTTTTTCAAAAATGATTTTTTTTTTTCAAAAATGATTTTTTTTTTCAAAAATGATTTTTTTTTTAAAAATGATTTTTTTTTTAAAAATTATTTTTTTTTTTTTTTCAAAAATGATTTTTTTTTTTTCAAAAATGATTTTTTTTTTTTCAAAAATGATTTTTTTTTTTTCAAAAATATATATTTTTTTATGTTTTTTCTGATCATGGGGTGGTCATAATGTTTCGGCTGATCATGGGGTTGTCAGCTTTTGTCACCTCCCACTCTAGTTTTAAACATTTCGCCATTCATTCCTATGGGACCAATTTCGTCGCAAAAACGACCATATTTCGTGAACCATTTGGCGAAACGTTCCACAAAGTAATAGCACACCAATTAAATGACATTGAGGCCGGATTCACACTGGTATTTTTCAGCTTTTCACAAAGTTCCACAAGGTAATAGCACACCAATTAAATGACATTGAACATTTCGCCATTCATTCCTATGGGACCAATTTCGCCGCAAAAACTACAATATTTCGTGGACCATTCGGCGAAACGTTCCACAAAGTAATAGTACACCAATCGGGAACAATCCGCACCTTCGGTATATTACTGTCTATGTAGTTTAAAAGCTGTGGGAGGAGTTAGGGTGATATGATCATGGGGTTGTCAGCTTTTGTCACCTCCCACTCTAGTTTTGAACATTTCGCCATTCATTCCTATGGGACCAATTTCGCCGCAAAAACGACGATATTCCGTGAACCATTCGGCGAATGTGTAAAAACTGTGGGAGGAGTTAGGGTGGTAAATTATCAGCATTATCAAGCCTCGCAAATGAAGTTATGGCCACATGAATTTGGGGGGTTTCAGCATCTTGTGTTTACAACCACTGTTTCCTAGCAACGCTCATGTACTGTTTATGCTTCACACGCACTGCTCAATACACAACACAATGTAATTTCTACACAATACAATTCCTATCAAAACTGCCCCATCATATTGCCACCATCAAAACTGCCCCATCATAATTGCCCCATTAAAACTGCCCCATCATATTGCCACCATCAAAACTGCCCCATCAGAATTGCCCTATCAAAACTGCCCCATCATAATTGCCCCATTAAAACTGCCCCATAATAATTGCCCCACCAAAACTGCCCCACCATATTGCCACCATCAAAACTGCCCCATCAGAATTGCCCTATCAAAACTGCCCCATCATAATTGCCCCATTAAAACTGCCCCATCAGAATTGCCCTATCAAAACTGCCCCATCATATTCCTCTATTATAAATCAGTACATGGTGTTTCTGTCCCCTCCCCCCGGGCTCTGTAATCAGAGCTGAGATGCTCCAGCCACCTCCCCCCTGTGTATAACAGAAGCTTTGGTAACCATGGCAACAAAACAAACACAGTACACTCTGATTAATGGCTAAAATTTCCTGAAATGACCTCTAAACAAAAAGCTTTTTCTCAAAAACTATAAATCCTACAGCGAAGATCTTTATATTGTGAGAATCACAAGACCCAGACCTAGATTTTGATGTATAGTATGTCTCTGAAATATTAAAAATGAAGGCACAGTCGCAGTTTAGAAATTGCCCTTCAAATTTGGAGGGGGCTAGAGTGTAGTTTCAATGAATGTCAATGGACGGCGTGAGTTGAAAACAAATGGTCATATTGTGAAAACTATCAGGACTATGGCTTATCCGTGGACATGTTTAGTGGCAGCAGGGATAGCTGAACGTTTTGATATAAGATTTGTGTAGGTGGGCTTGAAAATGAGGGTTTAGAAATCATGTTCTGATTTTTCAGTTTTTGTCACCTCCCACTCTAGTTTCCCCATTCATTCCTACGGGACCAATTTCGCCGCAAAAACGACGATATTTCGTGAACCATTCGGCGAAACGTTCCACAAAATAATAGCACACCATTCGGGAACAATCCGCACGTTTCAGTATATTACTTGTCTATGTAGTGTAAAAACTGTGGGAGGAGTTAGGGTGGTAAATTTGGCTATAATAATAATAATAATAACTAGAAAAGCTACAATTTCTGGGGAAATTGTGAAAGTGTTCTTGCCTCTACAACTGGAGTGGGCGGAGTAACTGGGTGGAGTGGAGTGGCTTGAGTAACTGTGAAAAGTGTTAAAAAGCTTAATATTTTAAAAAGTATAAATAGTAGTAAAAAAGTTCCATCATTAGCTGAAAGAGCTGAACATTTTTTTCAAAAGTAATTTTTTTTTTCAAAAATGAATTTTTTTTCTTCAAAAATGATTTTTTTTCTTCAAAAATGATTTTTTTTTTTCAAAAATGATTTTTTTTTAAAAGTAATTTTTTTTCTCAAAAATAATTTTTTTTTTCGAAATTATTTTTTTTTTTAAGTAATTTTTTTTTCAAAAATATTTTTTTTTTTTTTCAAAAATAATTTTTTTTTTTTTCAAAAATATTTTTTGTTTTCAAAAATATTTTTTTTTTCAATAATAATTTTTTTTTTCAAAAATATTTTTTTTTTTCAAAAATAATTTTTTTTTTTCAAAAATAATTTTTTTTTTTTTAAAAATATTTTTTTTTTTTTCAAAAATATATATTTTTTTTTTTTCAAAAATATTTTTTTTTTTTTTTCAAAAATATTTTTTTTTTTTTTCAAAAATATATATATATTTTTTTTTTTCATGGGGCGGTCATAATGTTTCAGCTGATCATGGGGTTGTCAGCTTTTGTCACCTCCCGCTCTAGTTTTGAACATTTCACCATTCATTCCTATGGGACCAATTTCACCGCAAAAACGACAATATTTCGTGAACCATTCGGCGAAATGTTCCACAAAGTAATAGCACACCAATTAAATGACATTGAGGCCGGATTCACACTGGTATTTTTCAGCTTTTCACAAAGTTCCACAAGGTAATAGGACACCAATTAAATGACATTGAACATTTCGCAATTCATTCCTATGGGACCAATATTGCCGCAAAAAACTACGATATTTCGTGGACCATTCGGCGAAATATTCCACAAAGTAATAACACACCAATCGGGAACAATCCGCTCGTTTCGGTATATTACTTGTCTCTGTAGTGTAAAAACTGTGGGAGGAGTCTACAAGCATTATCAAGTCTAGCAGATGAAGTCACATGCATTTGGGGTGTCTCAGCATCTTGTGTTTACAACCACTGTTTCCTAGCAACGCTCATGCCCTGTTTATGCTTCCCAAATACTACTTCATCAAAACTGCCCCATCAGAATTACCCCATCAAAACTGCCCCATCATATTCCTCTATTATAAATCAGTACATGGTGTGTCTGTCCCCTCCCCCGGGCTCTGTAATCAGAGCTGAGATGCTCCAGCCACCTCCCCCCCTGTGTATAAGAGAAGCTTTGGTAACCATGGCAACAAAACAAACACCGTACATACTGATTAATGGCTAAAATTTCCTGAAATGACCTCTAAACAAATGGCCGTATTTTAAAAACTATACATCCTACAGTGAAGATCTTTATATTGTGAGAATCACAAGACCCAGACCTAGATTTTGATACACAGTATGTCTCTGAAATATTAAAATTGAAGGCACGGTCGCAGTTTAGAAATTGCCCTTCAAATTTGAAGGGGCTAGAGTGTAGTTTCAATGAATGTCAATGGACGGCGTGAGTTGCAAACAAATGGTCATATTGTGAAAACTATCAGGACTATGGCTTAGCCGTGGACATGTTTAGTGGTAGCAGGGATAGCTGAACGTTTTGATATAAGATTTGTGTAGGTGGGCTTGAAAATGAGGGAGTGGCGGCAGTTTAGAAATCATGTTCTGATTTTCCAGCTTTTGCCATCTCCCACTCTAGTTTCCCCATTCATTCCTATGGGACCAATTTCGCCGCAAAAACTGCGATATTTCGTGAACCATTCGGCAAAACGTTCCACAAAGTAATAGCACACCATTCGGGAACAATCCGCACGTTTTGGTATATTACTTGTCTATGTAGTGTAAAAACTGTGGGAGGAGTTAGCTCGGTAAATTTGGCTATAATAATAATAAGAACTAGAAAAGGTACAATTTCTGGGGAAATTGTGAAAGTGTTCTTGCCTCTACAACTGGAGTGGGCGGAGTAACTGGGTGGGGTAGAGTGGCTTGAGTAACTGTGAAAAGTGTTAAAAAGCTTAATATTTTAAAAAGTATAAATAGTAGTAAAAAAGTTCCATCATTCGCTGAAAGAGCTGAACATTTTTTTCAAAAGTAATTTTTTTTTTCAAAAATGAATTTTTTTTAATCAAAAATGATTTTTTTTTTCTTCAAAAATGATTTTTTTTTTCAAAAGTAATTTTTTTTTTCAAAGGTAATTTTTTTTTTCAAAAATGAATTTTTTTATTTCAAAAATAATTTTTTTTTTGAAATTATTATTTTTTTTAAAGTAATTTTTTTTCAAAAATAATTTTTTTTTTCAAAAATATTTTTTTTTTTTCAAATATATTTTTTTTTCAAAAATAATTTTTTTTTTAAAAGAAATTTTTTTTTCAAAAATATTTTTTTTTTTCAAAAATAATTTTTTTTTTTCAAAAATATTTTTTTTTTCAAAAATATATATTTTTTTTTTTCAAAAATGATTTTTTTTTTTTCAAAAAATATTTTTTTACTTTTTTCAAAAATTTTTTTTTTTTTTCAAAAATATTTTTTTTTTTACATGGGGCGGTCATAATGTTTTGGCTGATCATGGGGTGGTCATAATGTTTTGGCTGATCATGGGGTTGTCAGCTTTTGTCACTTCCCACTCTAGTTTTGAACATTTCGCCATTCATTCCTATGGGACCAATTTCGCCGCAAAAACGTCATTTCGTGGACCATTCGGCAAAACATTCTACAAAGTAATAACACACCAATCGGGAACAATCCGCACGTTTCGGTATATTATTTGTCTCTGTAGTGTGAAAACTGTGGGAGGAGTCTACAAGCATTATCAAGTCTAACAGATGAAGTCACATGCATTTGGAGTGTCTCAGCATCTTGTGTTTACAACCACTGTTTCCTAGCAACGCTCATGCCCTGTTTATGCTTCCCAAATACTGCTTCATCAAAACTGCCCCATCAGAATTACCCCATCAAAACTGCCCCATCATATTCCTCTATTATAAATCAGTACATGGTGTGTCTGTCCCCTCCCCCGGGCTCTGTAATCAGAGCTGAGATGCTCCAGCCACCTCCCCCCTGTGTATAACAGAAGCTTTGGTAACCATGGCAACAAAACAAACACTAACAGTACACTCTGATTAATGGCTAAAATTTCCTGAAATGACCTCTAAACAAATGGCCGTATTTTAAAAACTATACATCCTACAGCGAAGATCTTTATATTGTGAGAATCACAAGACCCAGACCTAGATTTTGATGTATAGTATGTCTCTGAAATATTAAAAATGAAGGCACAGTCGCAGTTTAGAAATTGCCCTTCAAATTTGGAGGGGGCTAGAGTGTAGTTTCAATGAATGTCAATGGACGGCGTGAGTTGCAAACAAATGGTCATATTGTGAAAACTATCAGGACTATGGCTTAGCCGTGGACATGTTTAGTGGCAGCAGGGATAGCTGAACGTTTTGATATAAGATTTGTGTAGGTGGGCTTGAAAATGAGGGAGTGGCGGCAGTTTAGAAATCATGTTCTGATTTTCCAGCTTTTGTCATCTCCCACTCTAGTTTCCCCATTCATTCCTATGGGACCAATTTCGCCGCAAAAACGACGATATTTCGTGAACCATTCGGCGAAACGTTCCACAAAGTAATAGCACACCATTCGGGAACAATCCGCACGTTTCGGTATATTACTTGTCTATGTAGTGTAAAAACTGTGGGAGGAGTTAGGGTGGTAAATTTGGCTATAATAATAAGAATAAGAACTAGAAAAGGTACAATTTCTGGGGAAATTGTGAAAGTGTTCTTGCCTCTACAACTGGAGTGGGCGGAGTAACTGGGTGGGGTGGAGTGGCTTGAGTAACTGTGAAAAGTGTTAAAAAGCTTAATATTTTAAAAAGTATAAATAGTAGTAAAAAAGTTCCATCATTCGCTGAAAGAGCTGAACATTTTTTTCAAAAGTAATTTTTTTTTTCAAAAATGAATTTTTTTTAATCAAAAATGAATTTTTTTTAATCAAAAATGATTTTTTTTTTTCAAAAATGATTTTTTTTTTCAAAAGTAATTTTTTTTTTCAAAGGTAATTTTTTTTTTCAAAAATAATTTTTTTTTTTCAAAAATATTTTTTTTTTCAAATATATATTTTTTTCAAAAATAATTTTTTTTTTCAAAAATAATTTTTTTTTTCAAAAATAATTTTTTTTTTCAAAAATATTTTTTTTTCAAAAATATATATATTTTTTTTTTCAAAAATGATTTTTTTTTTTTCAAAAATTATTTTTTTACTTTTTTCAAAAATATTTTTTTTTTTCAAAAATATTTTTTTTTTTTACATGGGGCGGTCATAATGTTTTGGCTGATCATGGGGTGGTCATAATGTTTTGGCTGATCATGGGGTTTTCAGCTTTTGTCACTTCCCACTCTAGTTTTGAACATTTCGCCATTCATTCCTATGGGACCAATTTCGCCGCAAAAACGTCATTTCGTGGACCATTCGGCAAAACATTCCACAAAGTAATAACACACCAATCGGGAACAATCCGCTCGTTTCGGTATATTATTTGTCTCTGTAGTGTGAAAACTGTGGGAGGAGTCTACAAGCATTATCAAGTCTAGCAGATGAAGTCACATGCATTTGGAGTGTCTCAGCATCTTGTGTTTACAACCACTGTTTCCTAGCAACGCTCATGCCCTGTTTATGCTTCCCAAATACTGCTTCATCAAAACTGCCCCATCAGAATTACCCCATCAAAACTGCCCCATCATATTCCTCTATTATAAATCAGTACATGGTGTGTCTGTCCCCTCCCCCGGGCTCTGTAATCAGCTGAGATGCTCCAGCCACCTTCCCCCCTGTGTATAACAGAAGCTTTGGTAACCATGGCAACAAAACAAACACTAACAGTACACTCTGATTAATGGCTAAAATTTCCTGAAATGACCTCTAAACAAATGGCCGTATTTTAAAAACTATACATCCTACAGCAAAGATCTTTATATTGTGAGAATCACAAGACCCAGACCTAGATTTTGATACATAGTATGTCTCTGAAATATTAAAATTGAAGGCACGGTCGCAGTTTAGAAATTGCCCTTCAAATTTGAAGGGGCTAGAGTGTAGTTTTAATGAATGTCAATGGACGGCGTGAGTTGCAAACAAATGGTCATATTATGAAAACTATCAGGACTATGGCTTAGCCGTGGACATATTTAGTGGCAGCAGGGATAGCTGAACGTTTTGATATAAGATTTGTGTAGGTGGGCTTGAAAATGAGGGAGTGGCGGCAGTTTAGAAATCATGTTCTGATTTTCCAGCTTTTGTCATCTCCCACTCTAGTTTCCCCATTCATTCCTATGGGACCAATTTCGCCGCAAAAACGACGATATTTCGTGAACCATTCGGCAAAACGTTCCACAAAGTAATAGCACACCATTCGGGAACAATCCGCACGTTTCGGTATATTACTTGTCTATGTAGTGTAAAAACTGTGGGAGGAGTTAGGGTGGTAAATTTGGCTATAATAATAAGAATAATATATATGTGAGATAACAGTAAGTGGTCTTGCTATGCAAGAACACTTAACTAGAAAAGGTACAATTTCTGGGGAAATTGTGAAAGTGTTCTTGCCTCTACAACTGGAGTGGGCGGAGTAACTGGGTGGGGTGGAGTGGCTTGAGTAACTGTGAAAAGTGTTAAAAAGCTTAATATTTTAAAAAGTATAAATAGTAGTAAAAAAGTTCCATCATTCGCTGAAAGAGCTGAACATTTTTTTCAAAAGTAATTTTTTTTTTCAAAAATGAATTTTTTTTAATCAAAAATGATTTTTTTTTCTTCAAAAATGATTTTTTTTTTCAAAAGTAATTTTTTTTTTCAAAGGTAATTTTTTTTTTCAAAAATGAATTTTTTTATTTCAAAAATAATTTTTTTTTCGAAATTATTATTTTTTTTAAAGTAATTTTTTTTTCAAAAATAATTTTTTTTTTCAAAAATATTTTTTTTTTCAAATATATTTTTTTTTCAAAAATATTTTTTTTTTTTTTTTAAGAAATTTTTTTTTCAAAAATAATTTTTTTTTCAAAAATAATTTTTTTTTTTTCAAAAATAATTTTTTTTTCAAAAATATTTTTTTTATTTTTTCAAAAATGATTTTTTTTTTTTCAAAAATTATTTTTTTACTTTTTTCAAAAATTTTTTTTTTTTTCAAAAATATTTTTTTTTTACATGGGGCGGTCATAATGTTTTGGCTGATCATGGGGTGGTCATAATGTTTTGGCTGATCATGGGGTTGTCAGCTTTTGTCACTTCCCACTCTAGTTTTGAACATTTCGCCATTCATTCCTATGGGACCAATTTCGCCGCAAAAACGTCATTTCGTGGACCATTCGGCAAAACATTCCACAAAGTAATAACACACCAATCGGGAACAATCCGCTCGTTTCGGTATATTATTTGTCTCTGTAGTGTGAAAACTGTGGGAGGAGTTTACAAGCATTATCAAGTCTAGCAGATGAAGTCACATGCATTTGGGGTATCTCAGCATCTTGTGTTTACAACCACTGTTTCCTAGCAACGCTCATGCCCTGTTTATGCTTCCCAAATACTGCTTCATCAAAACTGCCCCATCAGAATTACCCCATCAAAACTGCCCCATCATATTCCTCTATTATAAATCAGTACATGGTGTGTCTGTCCCCTCCCCCGGGCTCTGTAATCAGCTGAGATGCTCCAGCCACCTTCCCCCCTGTGTATAACAGAAGCTTTGGTAACCATGGCAACAAAACAAACACTAACAGTACTCTGATTAATGGCTAAAATTTCCTGAAATGACCTCTAAACAAATGGCCGTATTTTAAAAACTATACATCCTACAGCGAAGATCTTTATATTGTGAGAATCACAAGACCCAGACCTAGATTTTGATGTATAGTATGTCTCTGAAATATTAAAAATGAAGGCACAGTCGCAGTTTAGAAATTGCCCTTCAAATTTGGAGGGGGCTAGAGTGTAGTTTCAATGAATGTCAATGGACGGCGTGAGTTGCAAACAAATGGTCATATTGTGAAAATTATCAGGACTATGGCTTAGCCGTGGACATGTTTAGTGGCAGCAGGGATAGCTGAACGTTTTGATATAAGATTTGTGTAGGTGGGCTTGAAAATGAGGGAGTGGCGGCAGTTTAGAAATCATGTTCTGATTTTCCAGCTTTTGTCATCTCCCACTCTAGTTTCCCCATTCATTCCTATGGGACCAATTTCGCCGCAAAAACGACGATATTTCGTGAACCATTCGGCGAAACGTTCCACAAAGTAATAGCACACCATTTGGGAACAATCCGCACGTTTCGGTATATTACTTGTCTATGTAGTGTAAAAACTGTGGGAGGAGTTAGGGTGGTAAATTTGGCTATAATAATAAGAATAATATATATGTGAGATAGCAGTAAGTGGTCTTGCTATGCAAGAACACTTAACTAGAAAAGGTACAATTTCTGGGGAAATTGTGAAAGTGTTCTTGCCTCTACAACTGGAGTGGGCGGAGTAACTGGGTGGGGTGGAGTGGCTTGAGTAACTGTGAAAAGTGTTAAAAAGCTTAATATTTTAAAAAGTATAAATAGTAGTAAAAAAGTTCCATCATTCGCTGAAAGAGCTGAACATTTTTTTCAAAAGTAATTTTTTTTTTCAAAAATGAATTTTTTTTAATCAAAAATGATTTTTTTTTCTTCAAAAATGATTTTTTTTTTCAAAAGTAATTTTTTTTTTCAAAGGTAATTTTTTTTTTCAAAAATGAATTTTTTTATTTCAAAAATAATTTTTTTTTCGAAATTATTATTTTTTTTAAAGTAATTTTTTTTTCAAAAATATTTTTTTTTTTCAAATATATTTTTTTTTCAAAAATATTTTTTTTTTTTTTTAAGAAATTTTTTTTTCAAAAATAATTTTTTTTTCAAAAATAATTTTTTTTTTTTCAAAAATAATTTTTTTTTTTTCAAAAATAATTTTTTTTTCAAAAATATATTTTTTTTTTTTTCAAAAATGATTTTTTTTTTTTCAAAAATTATTTTTTTACTTTTTTCAAAAATATTTTTTTTTTTCAAAAATATTTTTTTTTTACATGGGGCGGTCATAATGTTTTGGCTGATCATGGGGTGGTCATAATGTTTTGGCTGATCATGGGGTTGTCAGCTTTTGTCACTTCCCACTCTAGTTTTGAACATTTCGCCATTCATTCCTATGGGACCAATTTCGCCGCAAAAACGTCATTTCGTGGACCATTCGGCAAAACATTCCACAAAGTAATAACACACCAATCGGGAACAATCCGCTCGTTTCGGTATATTATTTGTCTCTGTAGTGTGAAAACTGTGGGAGGAGTCTACAAGCATTATCAAGTCTAGCAGATGAAGTCACATGCATTTGGGGTGTCTCAGCATCTTGTGTTTACAACCACTGTTTCCTAGCAACGCTCATGCCCTGTTTATGCTTCCCAAATACTGCTTCATCAAAACTGCCCCATCAGAATTACCCCATCAAAACTGCCCCATCATATTCCTCTATTATAAATCAGTACATGGTGTGTCTGTCCCCTCCCCCGGGCTCTGTAATCAGCTGAGATGCTCCAGCCACCTTCCCCCCTGTGTATAACAGAAGCTTTGGTAACCATGGCAACAAAACAAACACTAACAGTACTCTGATTAATGGCTAAAATTTCCTGAAATGACCTCTAAACAAATGGCCGTATTTTAAAAACTATACATCCTACAGCGAAGATCTTTATATTGTGAGAATCACAAGATCCAGACCTAGATTTTGATGTATAGTATGTCTCTGAAATATTAAAAATAGAGGCACGGTCGCAGTTTAGAAATTGCCCTTCAAATTTGAAGGGGCTAGAGTGTAGTTTCAATGAATGTCAATGGACGGTGTGAGTTGCAAACAAATGGTCATATTGTGAAAATTATCAGGACTATGGCTTAGCCGTGGTCATGTTTAGTGGCAGCAGGGATAGCTGAACGTTTTGATATAAGATTTGTGTAGGTGGGCTTGAAAATGAGGGAGTGGCGGCAGTTTAGAAATCATGTTCTGATTTTTCACCTTTTGTCACGTCCCACTCTAGTTTCCCCATTCATTCCTATGGGACCAATTTCGCCGCAAAAACTACGATATTTTGTGAACCATTCGGCGAAACGTTCCACAAAATAATAGCACACCATTCGGGAACAATCCGCACGTTTCGGTATATTACTTGTCTATGTAGTGTAAAAACTGTGGGAGGAGTTAGGGTGGTAAATTTGGCTATAATAATAAGAATAATAAGAATAAGAATAACTAGAAAAGGTACAATTTCTGGGGAAATTGTGAAAAGTGTTCTTGCCTCTACAACTGGAGTGGGCGGAGTAACTTGAGTAACTGTTGTGTGGTTGGAGTGGCTGGAGTAACTGTGAAAAGTGTTAAAAAGCTTAATATTTTAAGAAGTATAAATAGTAGTAAAAAAGTTGAAGTCTCATCATTAGCTGAAAGAGCTGAACATTTTTTTCAAAAATTATGATTTTTTTTTTCAAAAATTATAAATTTTTTTTTCAAAAAAGATTTTTTTTTTTCAAAAATGATTTTTTTTTCAAAAATATTTTTTTTTCAAAAATATTTTTTTTTTCAAAAATATTTTTTTTTTTCAAAAATGATTTTATTTTTATTTTTTTCAAAAATTATTTTTTTTTTTTTTTCAAAAATTATTTTTTTTTTTTCAAAAATTATTATTTTTTTTTTTTTCAAAAATATTATTTTTTTTACATGGGGCGGTCATAATGTTTTGGCTGATCATGGGGTGGTCATAATGTTTGGGCTGATCATGGGGTTGTCAGCTTTTGTCACCTCCCACTCTAGTTTTGAACATTTCGCCATTCATTCCTATGGGACCAATTTCGCCGCAAAAACGTCATTTCGTGGACCATTCGGCGAAACATTCCACAAAGTAATAACACACCAATCGGGAACAATCCGCTCGTTTCGGTATATTACTTGTCTCTGTAGTGTAAAAACTGTGGGAGTAGTCTACAAGCATTATCAAGTCTAGCAGATGAAGTCACATGCATTTGGGGTGTCTCAGCATCTTGTGTTTACAACCACTGTTTCCTAGCAACGCTCATGCCCTGTTTATGCTTCCCAAATACTGCTTCATCAAAACTGCCCCATCAGAATTACCCCATCAAAACTGCCCCATCATATTCCTCTATTATAAATCAGTACATGGTGTGTCTGTCCCCTCCCCCGGGCTCTGTAATCAGCTGAGATGCTCCAGCCACCTCCCCCCCTGTGTATAACAGAAGCTTTGGTAACCATGGCAACAAAACACACACAGTACACTCTGATTAATGGCTAAAATTTCCTGAAATGACCTCTAAACAAATGGCCGTA
Organism: Aquarana catesbeiana; assembly: GCF_042186555.1. Lineage (NCBI taxonomy): Eukaryota > Metazoa > Chordata > Amphibia > Anura > Ranidae > Aquarana > Aquarana catesbeiana. Next base: position 160,445,853 of record NC_133334.1, on the reverse strand, counting down.
TTTTAAAAACTATACATCCTACAGCGAAGATCTTTATATTGTGAGAATCACAAGACCCAGACCTAGATTTTGATGTATAGTATGTCTGTGAAATATTAAAAATGAAGGCACAGTCGCAGTTTAGAAATTGCCCTTCAAATTTGGAGGGGGCTAGAGTGTAGTTTCAATGAATGTCAATGGACGGCGTGAGTTGCAAACAAATGGTCATATTGTGAAAACTATCAGGACTATGGCTTAGCCGTGGACATGTTTAGTGGCAGCAGGGATAGCTGAACGTTTTGATATAAGATTTGTGTAGGTGGGCTTGAAAATGAGGGAGTGGCGGCAGTTTAGAAATCATGTTCTGATTTTCCAGCTTTTGTCATCTCCCACTCTAGTTTCCCCATTCATTCCTATGGGACCAATTTCGCCGCAAAAACGACGATATTTCGTGAACCATTCGGCGAAACGTTCCACAAAGTAATAGCACACCATTCGGGAACAATCCACACGTTTCGGTATATTACTTGTCTATGTAGTGTAAAAACTGTGGGAGGAGTTAGGGTGGTAAATTTGGCTATAATAATAAGAATAATATATATGTGAGATAACAGTAAGTGGTCTTGCTATGCAAGAACACTTAATAATAATAATATATATGTGAGATAACAGTAAGTGGTCTTGCTATGCAAGAACACTTAATAAGAAGAATAACTAGAAAAGCTACAATTTCTGGGGAAATTGTGAAAAGTGTTCTTGCCTCTACAACTGGAGTGGGCGGAGTAACTGTTGTGTGGTTGGAGTGGCTGGAGTAACTGTAAAAAGTGTTAAAAAGCTTAATATTTTAAAAAGTATAAATAGTAGTAAAAAAGTTCCATCATTAGCTGAAAGAGCTGAACATTTTTTTCAAAAGTAATTTTTTTTTTTCAAAAATGAATTTTTTTTATTCAAAAATGAATTTTTTTTATTCAAAAATGATTTTTTTTTCTTCAAAAATGAATTTTTTTTTCAAAAATGATTTTTTTTTTCAAAAGTAATTTTATCATAATGTTTTTTTTTTCAAAAATAATTTTTTTTCTTCAAAAAAGAATTTTTTTTCAAAAATGATTTTTTTTTCACAGATGATTTTTTTTTTTTTTACAAATGATTTTATTTTATTTTTTCAAAAATGAATTTTTATTTTTTCAAAAATGAATTTTTATTTTTTTCAAAATTGAATTTTTTTTCAAAAATGATTTTTTTTCCAAAATTAATTTTTTTTTTCAAAAATGAATTTTTATTTTTTTTCAAAATTGAATTTTTTTTTCAAAAATGATTTTTTTTTTCCAAAATGAATTTTTTTTTCAAAAATTATTAAATTTTTTCAAAAAATTTTTTTTTTATGGGGCGGTCATAATGTTTTGGCTGATCATGGGGTGGTCTTAATGTTTTGGCTGATCATGGGGTTGTCAGCTTTTGTCACCTCCCACTCTAGTTTTTAACATTTCACCATTCATTCCTATGGAACCAATTTCGTCGCAAAAACTACGATATTTTGTGAACCATTCGACGAAACGTTCCAGAAAGTAATAGCACACCAATCGGGAACAATCTGCACGTTTCGGTATATTACTTGTCTCTGTAGTGTAAAAACTGTGGGAGGAGTCTACAAGCATTATCAAGTCTAGCAGATGAAGTCACATGCATTTGGGGTGTCTCAGCATCTTGTGTTTACAACCACTGTTTCCTAGCAACGCTCATGCCCTGTTTATGCTTCACAAATACTGCTCAATACACAATAGACAGGATAATGAAAGATTTAACAACTGTGCAGTAATTAAAATGGCCGTATTTTAAAAACTATAAATCCTACAGCGAAGATCTTTATATTGTGAGAATCACAAGACCCAGACCTAGATTTTGATACATAGTATGTCTCTGAAATATTAAAATTGAAGGCACGGTCGCAGTTTAGAAATTGCCCTTCAAATTTGAAGGGGCTAGAGTGTAGTTTCAATGAATGTCAATGGACGGTGTGAGTTGCAAACAAATGGTCATATTGTGAAAACTATCAGGACTATGGCTTAGCTGTGGACATGTTTAGTGGCAGCAGGGATAGCTGAACGTTTTGATATAAGATTTGTGTAGGTGGGCTTGAAAATGAGGGAGTGGCGGCAGTTTAGAAATCATGTTCTGATTTTTCAGCTTTTGTCACCTCCCACTCTAGTTTCCCAAATCATTCCTGTGGGACCAATTTCGCCGCAAAAATGACGATATTTCGTGAACCATTTGGCGAAACGTTCCACAAAATAATAGCACACCATTCGGGAACAATCCGCACGTTTCGGTATATTACTTGTCTATGTAGTGTAAAAACTGTGGGAGGAGTTAGGGTGGTAAATTTGGCTATAATAATAATAATAACTAGAAAAGCTACAATTTCTGGGGAAATTGTGAAAAGTGTTCTTGCCTCTACAACTGGAGTGGGCGGAGTAACTGGGTGGAGTGGCTTGAGTAACTATTTTAAAAAGTATCAATGGTAGTGAAAAAAGTTGAAGAAGTCCCAAAATTAGCTGAAAAAAGAGATGAACATTTTTTTCAAAAATGAATTTTATTTTTTTTTCAAAAATGATTTTTTTTTTCAAAAATGATTTTTTTTTTCAAAATTTTTTTTTTTAAAATGATTTTTTTTTCAAATTTTTTTTTTTTAAATGAATTTTATTTTTTTTTTTTCAAAAATGATTTTTTTTTTTTCAAAAATGATTTTTTTTTTCAAAAATGATTTTTTTTTTTTCAAAAATGATTTTTTTTTTTTTCAAAAATGATTTTTTTTTTTCAAAAATGATTTTTTTTTTTTCAAAAATGATTTTTTTTTTTCAAAAATGATTTTTTTTTTTTCAAAAATGATTTTTTTTTTTTTTCAAAAATGATTTTTTTTTTCAAAAATGATTTTTTTTTTTTCAAAAATGATTTTTTTTTTTTTCAAAAATATATATTTTTTTATTAGGAGGTCATAATGTTTTTTTCTGATCATGGGGTGGTCATAATGTTTTGGCTGATCATGGGGTTGTCAGCTTTTGTCACCTCCCACTCTAGTTTTAAACATTTCGCCATTCATTCCTATGGGACCAATTTCGTCGCAAAAACGACGATATTTCGTGAACCATTTGGCGAAACGTTCCACAAAGTAATTGCACACCAATTAAATGACATTGTGGCCGGATTCACACTGGTATTTTTCAGCTTTTCACAAAGTTCCACAAGGTAATAGCACACCAATTAAATGACATTGAACATTTCGCCATTCATTCCTATGGGACCAATTTCGCCGCAAAAACTACAATATTTCGTGGACCATTCGGCGAAACGTTCCACAAAGTAATAGCACACCAATCGGGAACAATCCGCACCTTCGGTATATTACTGTCTATGTAGTTTAAAAGCTGTGGGAGGAGTAAGGGTGATATGATCATGGGGTTGTCAGCTTTTGTCACCTCCCACTCTAGTTTTGAACATTTCGCCATTCATTCCTATGGGACCAATTTCGCCGCAAAAACGACGATATTCCGTGAACCATTCGGCGAATGTGTAAAAACTGTGGGAGGAGTTAGGGTGGTAAATTATCAGCATTATCAAGCCTCGCAAATGAAGTTATGGCCACATGCATTTGGGGGGTTTCAGCATCTTGTGTTTACAACCACTGTTTCCTAGCAACGCTCATGTACTGTTTATGCTTCACACGCACTGCTCAATACACAACACAATGTAATTTCTACACAATACAATTCCTATCAAAACTGCCCCATCATATTGCCACCATCAAAACTGCCCCATCATAATTGCCCCATTAAAACTGCCCCATCATATTGCCACCATCAAAACTGCCCCATCAGAATTGCCCTATCAAAACTGCCCCATCATAATTGCCCCATTAAAACTGCCCCATAATAATTGCCCCACCAAAACTGCCCCACCATATTGCCACCATCAAAACTGCCCCATCAGAATTGCCCTATCAAAACTGCCCCATCATAATTGCCCCATTAAAACTGCCCCATCAGAATTGCCCCATTAAAACTGCCCCATCAGAATTGCCCTATCAAAACTGCCCCATCATATTCCTCTATTATAAATCAGTACATGGTGTTTCTGTCCCCTCCCCCGGGCTCTGTAATCAGAGCTGAGATGCTCCAGCCACCTCCCCCCCTGTGTATAACAGAAGCTTTGGTAACCATGGCAACAAAACAAACACAGTACACTCTGATTAATGGCTAAAATTTCCTGAAATGACCTCTAAACAAAAAGCTTTTTCTCAAAAACTATAAATCCTACAGCGAAGATCTTTATATTGTGAGAATCACAAGACCCAGACCTAGATTTTGATGTATAGTATGTCTCTTAAATATTAAAAATGAAGGCACGGTCACAGTTTAGAAATTGCCCTTCAAATTTGGAGGGGGCTAGAGTGTAGTTTCAATGAATGTCAATGGACGGCGTGAGTTGCAAACAAATGGTCATATTGTGAAAACTATCAGGACTATGGCTTATCCGTGGACATGTTTAGTGGCAGCAGGGATAGCTGAACGTTTTGATATAAGATTTGTGTAGGTGGGCTTGAAAATGAGGGTTTAGAAATCATGTTCTGATTTTTCAGTTTTTGTCACCTCCCACTCTAGTTTCCCCATTCATTCCTATGGGACCAATTTCGCCGCAAAAACGACGATATTTCGTGAACCATTCGGCGAAACGTTCCACAAAATAATAGCACACCATTCGGGAACAATCCGCACGTTTCAGTATATTACTTGTCTATGTAGTGTAAAAACTGTGGGAGGAGTTAGGGTGGTAAATTTGGCTATAATAATAATAATAACTAGAAAAGCTACAATTTCTGGGGAAATTGTGAAAAGTGTTCTTGCCTCTACAACTGGAGTAGGCGGAGTAACTGGGTGGAGTGGCTTGAGTAACTATTTTAAAAAGTATCAATAGTAGTAAAAAAGTTGAAGAAGTCCCATAATTAGCTGAAAGAGCTGAACATTTTTTTCAAAAATGAATTTTATTTTTTTTTCAAAAATGATTTTTTTTTTCAAAAATGATTTTTTTTTTCCAAATTTTTTTTTTTTAAATGATTTTTTTTTCAAATTTTTTTTTTTTTGAAATGAATTTTATTTTTTTTTTTCAAAAATGATTTTTTTTTTTTTTTTTCAAAAATGATTTTTTTTTTTTTTTTTCAAAGATATATATTTTTTTTATTAGGCAGTCATGTTTTTTCTGATCATGGGGTGGTCATAATGTTTTGACTGATCATGGGGTTGTCAGCTTTTGTCACCTCCCACTCTAGTTTTGAACATTTCGCCATTCATTCCTATGGGACCAATTTCGCCGCAAAAACGACGATATTCCGTGAACCATTCGGCGAATGTGTAAAAACTGTGGGAGGAGTTAGGGTGGTAAATTATCAGCATTATCAAGCATCGCAGATGAAGGTATGGCCACATGCATTTGGGGGGTTTCAGCATCTTGTGTTTACAACCACTGTTTCCTAGCAACGCTCATGTACTGTTTATGCTTCACACGCACTGCTCAATACACAACACAATGTAATTTCTACACAATACAATTCCTATCAAAACTTCCCCATCATATTGCCACCATTAAAACTGCCCCATCAGAATTGCCCTATCAAAACTGCCCCATCATATTCCTCTATTATAAATCAGTACATGGTGTGTCTGTCCCCTCCCCCGGGCTCTGTAATCAGAGCTGAGATGCTCCAGCCACCTCCCCCCTTGTGTATAACAGAAGCTTTGGTAACCATGGCAACAAAACAAACACAGTACACTCTGATTAATGGCTAAAATTTCCTGAAATGACCTCTAAACAAAAAGCTTTTTCCCAAAAACTATAAATCCTACAGCGAAGATCTTTATATTGTGAGAATCACAAGACCCAGACCTAGATTTTGATGTATAGTATGTCTCTGAAATATTAAAAATGGAGGCACAGTCGCAGTTTAGAAATTGCCCTTCAAATTTGAAGGGGCTAGAGTGTAGTTTCAATGAATGTCAATGGACGGCATGAGTTACAAACAAATGGTCATATTGTGAAAACTATCAGGACTATGGCTTAGCCGTGGACATGTTTAGTGGCAGCAGGGATAGCTGAACGTTTTGATATAAGATTTGTGTAGGTGGGCTTAAAAATAAGGGAGTGGTGGCAGTTTAGAAATCATGTTCTGATTTTTCAGCTTTTGTCACCTCCCACTCTAGCTTCCCCATTCATTCCTATGGGACCAATTTTGCCGCAAAAACGACGATATTTCGTGAACCATTCGGCGAAACGTTCCACAAAATAATAGCACACCATTCGGGAACAATCTGCACGTTTCGGTATATTACTTGTCTATGTAGTGTAAAAATTGTGGGAGGAGTTAGGGTGGTAAATTTGGCTATAATAAGAATAATAAGAACTAGAAAAGGTACAATTTCTGGGGAAATTGTGAAAGTGTTCTTGCCTCTACAACTGGAGTGGGCGGAGTAACTGGGTGGGGTGGAGTGGCTTGAGTAACTGTGAAAAGTGTTAAAAAGCTTAATATTTTAAAAAGTATAAATAGTAGTAAAAAAGTTCCATCATTCGCTGAAAGAGCTGAACATTTTTTTCAAAAGTAATTTTTTTTTTCAAAAATGAATTTTTTTTAATCAAAAATGATTTTTTTTTCTTCAAAAATGATTTTTTTTTTCAAAAGTAATTTTTTTTTTCAAAGGTAATTTTTTTTTTCAAAAATGAATTTTTTTTATTTCAAAAATAATTTTTTTTTCGAAATTATTATTTTTTTTTAAGTAATTTTTTTTTTCAAAAATAATTTTTTTTTTTCAAAAATATTTTTTTTTTCAAAAATGATTTTTTTTTTTCAAAAATTTTTTTTTTTTTTCAAAAATGATTTTTTTTTTCAAAAATATTTCTTTTTTTCAAAAATGATTTTTTTTTTTTCAAAAATTATTTTTTTACTTTTTTCAAAAATTTTTTTTTTTTTTCAAAAATATATTTTTTTTTACATGGGGCGGTCATAATGTTTTGGCTGATCATGGGGTGGTCATAATGTTTTGGCTGATCATGGGGTTGTCAGCTTTTGTCACTTCCCACTCTAGTTTTGAACATTTCGCCATTCATTCCTATGGGACCAATTTCGCCGCAAAAACGTCATTTCGTGGACCATTCGGCAAAACATTCCACAAAGTAATAACACGCCAATCGGGAACAATCCGCTCGTTTCGGTATATTATTTGTCTCTGTAGTGTGAAAACTGTGGGAGGAGTCTACAAGCATTATCAAGTCTAGCAGATGAAGTCACATGCTTTTGGGGTGTCTCAGCATCTTGTGTTTACAACCACTGTTTCCTAGCAACGCTCATGCCCTGTTTATGCTTCCCAAATACTGCTTCATCAAAACTGCCCCATCATATTCCTCTATTATAAATCAGTACATGGTGTGTCTGTCCCCTCCCCCGGGCTCTGTAATCAGCTGAGATGCTCCAGCCACCTCCCCCCTGTGTATAACAGAAGCTTTGGTAACCATGGCAACAAAACAAACACTAACAGTACACTCTGATTAATGGCTAAAATTTCCTGAAATGACCTCTAAACAAATGGCCGTATTTTAAAAACTATACATCCTACAGCGAAGATCTTTATATTGTGAGAATCACAAGACCCAGACCTAGATTTTGATGTATAGTATGTCTCTGAAATATTAAAAATGAAGGCACAGTCGCAGTTTAGAAATTGCCCTTCAAATTTGGAGGGGGCTAGAGTGTAGTTTCAATGAATGTCAATGGACGGCGTGAGTTGCAAACAAATGGTCATATTGTGAAAACTATCAGGACTATGGCTTAGCCGTGGACATGTTTAGTGGCAGCAGGGATAGCTGAACGTTTTGATATAAGATTTGTGTAGGTGGGCTTGAAAATGAGGGAGTGGCGGCAGTTTAGAAATCATGTTCTGATTTTCCAGCTTTTGTCATCTCCCACTCTAGTTTCCCCATTCATTCCTATGGGACCAATTTCGCCGCAAAAACGACGATATTTCGTGAACCATTCAGCGAAACGTTCCACAAAGTAATAGCACACCATTCGGGAACAATCCGCACGTTTCGGTATATTACTTGTCTATGTAGTGTAAAAACTGTGGGAGGAGTTAGGGTGGTAAATTTGGCTATAATAATAAGAATAATATATATGTGAGATAACAGTAAGTGGTCTTGCTATGCAAGAACACTTAACTAGAAAAGCTACAATTTCTGGGGAAATTGTGAAAGTGTTCTTGCCTCTACAACTGGAGTGGGCGGAGTAACTGGGTGGGGTAGAGTGGCTTGAGTAACTGTGAAAAGTGTTAAAAAGCTTAATATTTTAAAAAGTATAAATAGTAGTAAAAAAGTTCCATCATTAGCTGAAAGAGCTGAACATTTTTTTCAAAAGTAATTTTTTTTTTTCAAAAATGAATTTTTTTTTAAAGTAATTTTTTTTCTCAAAAATAATTTTTTTTTTCGAAATTATTTATTTTTTTTAAGTTATTTTTTTTTCAAAAATATTTTTTTTTTTTTCAAAAATAATTTTTTTTTTTTTCAAAAATATTTTTTTTTTCAAAAATATTTTTTTTTTCAAAAATAATTTTTTTTTTCAAAAATATTTTTTTTTTTCAAAAATAATTTTTTTTTTTCAAAAATAATTTTTTTTTTTTTTTAATTTTTTTTTTTTTTCAAAAATATATATATTTTTTTTTCAAAAATATTTTTTTTTTTTTTCAAAAATATTTTTTTTTTTTTCAAAAAAATATATATATATTTTTTTTTTCATGGGGCGGTCATAATGTTTCACCTGATCATGGGGTTGTCAGCTTTTGTCACCTCCCGCTCTAGTTTTGAACATTTCACCATTCATTCCTATGGGACCAATTTCACCGCAAAAACGACAATATTTCGTGAACCATTCGGCGAAACGTTCCACAAAGTAATAGCACACCAATTAAATGACATTGAGGCCGGATTCACACTGGTATTTTTCAGCTTTTCACAAAGTTCCACAAGGTAATAGGACACCATTTAAATGACATTGAACATTTCGCAATTCATTCTTATGGGACCAATATTGCCGCAAAAAACGATATTTCGTGGACCATTCGGCGAAATATTCCACAAAGTAATAACACACCAATCGGGAACAATCCGCTCGTTTCGGTATATTACTTGTCTCTGTAGTGTAAAAACTGTGGGAGGAGTCTACAAGCATTATCAAGTCTAGCAGATGAAGTCACATGCATTTGGGGTGTCTCAGCATCTTGTGTTTACAACCAGTTTCCTAGCAACGCTCATGCCCTGTTTATGCTTCCCAAATACTACTTCATCAAAACTGCCCCATCAGAATTACCCCATCAAAACTGCCCCATCATATTCCGCTATTATAAATCAGTACATGGTGTGTCTGTCCCCTCCCCCGGGCTCTGTAATCAGAGCTGAGAAGCTCCAGCCACCTCCCCCCCTGTGTAGAACAGAAGCTTTGGTAACCATGGCAACAAAACAAAACACAGTACACTCTGATTAATGGCTAAAATTTCCTGAAATGACCTCTAAACAAATGGCCGTATTTTAAAAACTATACATCCTACAGCGAAGATCTTTATATTGTGAGAATCACAAGACCCAGACCTAGATTTTGATACATAGTATGTCTCTGAAATATTAAAATTGAAGGCACGGTCGCAGTTTAGAAATTGCCCTTCAAATTTGAAGGGGCTAGAGTGTAGTTTCAATGAATGTCAATGGACGGCATGAGTTGCAAACAAATGGTCATATTGTGAAAACTATCAGGACTATGGCTTAGCCGTGGACATGTTTAGTGGCAGCAGGGATAGCTGAACGTTTTGATATAAGATTTGTGTAGGTGGGCTTGAAAATGAGGGAGTGGCGGCAGTTTAGAAATCATGTTCTGATTTTCCAGCTTTTGTCATCTCCTACTCTAGTTTCCCCATTCATTCCTATGGGACCAATTTTGCCGCAAAAATGACGATATTTCGTGAACCATTCGGCGAAACGTTCCACAAAGTAATAGCACACCATTCGGGAACAATCCGCACGTTTCGGTATATTACTTGTCTATGTAGTGTAAAAACTGTGGGAGGAGTTAGGGTGGTAAATTTGGCTATAATAATAATAATAATAACTAGAAAAGGTACAATTTCTGGGGAAATTGTGAAAGTGTTCTTGCCTCTACAACTGGAGTGGGCGGAGTAACTGGGTGGGGTGGAGTGGCTTGAGTAACTGTGAAAAGTGTTAAAAAGCTTAATATTTTAAAAAGTATAAATAGTAGTAAAAAAGTTTCATCATTCGCTGAAAGAGCTGAACATTTTTTTCAAAAGTAATTTTTTTTTTCAAAAATAAATTTTTTTTAATCAAAAATGATTTTTTTTTCTTCAAAAATGATTTTTTTTTTCAAAAGTAATTTTTTTTTTCAAAGGTAATTTTTTTATTTCAAAAATAATTTTTTTTTCGAAATTATTATTTTTTTTAAAGTAATTTTTTTTTCAAAAATAATTTTTTTTTTTCAAAAATATTTTTTTTTTTCAAATATATTTTTTTTTCAAAAATAATTTTTTTTTAAAAGAAATTTTTTTTTCAAAAATTTTTTTTTTTCAAAAATAATTTTTTTTTTTTTTCAAAAATATTTTTTTTTCAAAAATATTTTTTTTTTTTTTCAAAAATGATTTTTTTTTTTCAAAAATTATTTTTTTACTTTTTTCAAAAATATTTTTTTTTTTTCAAAAATATTTTTTTTTTTTACATGGGGCGGTCATAATGTTTTGGCTGATCATGGGGTGGTCATAATGTTTTGGCTGATCATGGGGTTGTCAGCTTTTGTCACTTCCCACTCTAGTTTTGAACATTTCGCCATTCATTCCTATGGGACCAATTTCGCCGCAAAAACGTCATTTCGTGGACCATTCGGCAAAACATTCCACAAAGTAATAACACACCAATCGGGAACAATCCGCTCGTTTCGGTATATTATTTGTCTCTGTAGTGTGAAAACTGTGGGAGGAGTCTACAAGCATTATCAAGTCTAGCAGATGAAGTCACATGCATTTGGGGTGTCTCAGCATCTTGTGTTTACAACCACTGTTTCCTAGCAACGCTCATGCCCTGTTTATGCTTCCCAAATACTGCTTCATCAAAACTGCCCCATCAGAATTACCCCATCAAAACTGCCCCATCATATTCCTCTATTATAAATCAGTACATGGTGTGTCTGTCCCCTCCCCCGGGCTCTGTAATCAGCTGAGATGCTCCAGCCACCTTCCCCCTGTGTATAACAGAAGCTTTGGTAACCATGGCAACAAAACAAACACTAACAGTACACTCTGATTAATGGCTAAAATTTCCTGAAATGACCTCTAAACAAATGGTCGTATTTTAAAAACTATACATCCTACAGCGAAGATCTTTATATTGTGAGAATCACAAGACCCAGACCTAGATTTTGATGTATAGTATGTCTCTGAAATATTAAAAATGAAGGCACAGTCGCAGTTTAGAAATTGCCCTTCAAATTTGGAGGGGGCTAGAGTGTAGTTTCAATGAATGTCAATGGACGGCGTGAGTTGCAAACAAATGGTCATATTGTGAAAACTATCAGGACTATGGCTTAGCCGTGGACATGTTTAGTGGCAGCAGGGATAGCTGAACGTTTTGATATAAGATTTGTGTAGGTGGGCTTGAAAATGAGGGAGTGGCGGCAGTTTAGAAATCATGTTCTGATTTTCCAGCTTTTGTCATCTCCCACTCTAGTTTCCCCATTCATTCCTATGGGACCAATTTCGCCGCAAAAACGACGATATTTCGTGAACCATTCGGCGAAACGTTCCACAAAGTAATAGCACACCATTCGGGAACAATCCGCACGTTTCGGTATATTACTTGTCTATGTAGTGTAAAAACTGTGGGAGGAGTTAGGGTGGTAAATTTGGCTATAATAATAAGAATAATATATATGTGAGATAACAGTAAGTGGTCTTGCTATGCAAGAACACTTAACTAGAAAAGGTACAATTTCTGGGGAAATTGTGAAAGTGTTCTTGCCTCTACAACTGGAGTGGGCGGAGTAACTGGGTGGGGTGGAGTGGCTTGAGTAACTGTGAAAAGTGTTAAAAAGCTTAATATTTTAAAAAGTATAAATAGTAGTAAAAAAGTTCCATCATTCGCTGAAAGAGCTGAACATTTTTTTCAAAAGTAATTTTTTTTTTCAAAAATGAATTTTTTTAATCAAAAATGATTTTTTTTTCTTCAAAAATGATTTTTTTTTTCAAAAGTAATTTTTTTTTTCAAAGGTAATTTTTTTTTTCAAAAATGAATTTTTTTATTTCAAAAATAATTTTTTTTTCGAAATTATTATTTTTTTTAAAGTAATTTTTTTTTCAAAAATATTTTTTTTTTCAAATATATTTTTTTTTCAAAAATAATTTTTTTTTTCAAAAATAATTTTTTTTTTTCAAAAATATTTTTTTTTTCAAAAATATTTTTTTTTTTTTTTCAAAAATGATTTTTTTTTTTTCAAAAATTATTTTTTTACTTTTTTCAAAAATTTTTTTTTTCAAAAATATTTTTTTTTTTACATGGGGCGGTCATAATGTTTTGGCTGATCATGGGGCGGTCATAATGTTTTGGCTGATCATGGGGTTGTCAGCTTTTGTCACTTCCCACTCTAGTTTTGAACATTTAGCCATTCATTCCTATGGGACCAATTTCGCCGCAAAAACGTCATTTCGTGGACCATTCGGCAAAACATTCCACAAAGTAATAACACACCAATCGGGAACAATCCGCTCGTTTCGGTATATTATTTGTCTCTGTAGTGTGAAAACTGTGGGAGGAGTCTACAAGCATTATCAAGTCTAGCAGATGAAGTCACATTGATTTGGAGTGTCTCAGCATCTTGTGTTTACAACCACTGTTTCCTAGCAACGCTCATGCCCTGTTTATGCTTCCCAAATACTGCTTCATCAAAACTGCCCCATCAGAATTACCACATCAAAACTGCCCCATCATATTCCTCTATTATAAATCAGTACATGGTGTGTCTGTCCCCTCCCCCGGACTCTGTAATCAGCTGAGATGCTCCAGCCACCTTCCCCCCTGTGTATAACAGAAGCTTTGGTAACCATGGCAACAAAACAAACACTAACAGTACACTCTGATTAATGGCTAAAATTTCCTGAAATGACCTCTAAACAAATGGCCGTATTTTAAAAACTATACATCCTACAGCGAAGATCTTTATATTGTGAGAATCACAAGACCCAGACCTAGATTTTGATGTATAGTATGTCTCTGAAATATTAAAAATGAAGGCACAGTCGCAGTTTAGAAATTGCCCTTCAAATTTGGAGGGGGCTAGAGTGTAGTTTCAATGAATGTCAATGGACGGCGTGAGTTGCAAACAAATGGTCATATTGTGAAAACTATCAGGACTATGGCTTAGCCATGGACATGTTTAGTGGCAGCAGGGATAGCTGAACGTTTTGATATAAGATTTGTGTAGGTGGGCTTGAAAATGAGGGAGTGGCGGCAGTTTAGAAATCATTTGCTGATTTTTCAGCTTTTGTCATCTCCCACTCTAGTTTCCCCATTCATTCCTATGGGACCAATTTCGCCGCAAAAACGACGATATTTCGTGAACCATTCGGCGAAACGTTCCACAAAGTAATAGCACACCATTCGGGAACAATCCGCACGTTTCGGTATATTACTTGTCTATGTAGTGTAAAAACTGTGGGAGGAGTTAGGGTGGTAAATTTGGCTATAATAATAAGAATAATATATATGTGAGATAACAATAAGTGGTCTTGCTATGCAAGAACACTTAACTAGAAAAGGTACAATTTCTGGGGAAATTGTGAAAGTGTTCTTGCCTCTACAACTGGAGTGGGCGGAGTAACTGGGTGGGGTGGAGTGGCTTGAGTAACTGTGAAAAGTGTTAAAAAGCTTAATATTGTAAAAAGTATAAATAGTAGTAAAAAAGTTCCATCATTCGCTGAAAGAGCTGAACATTTTTTTCAAAAGTAATTTTTTTTTTCAAAAATGAATTTTTTTTAATCAAAAATGATTTTTTTTTCTTCAAAAATGATTTTTTTTTCAAAAGTAATTTTTTTTTTCAAAGGTAATTTTTTTTTTCAAAAATGAATTTTTTTATTTCAAAAATATTTTTTTTTCGAAATTATTATTTTTTTTAAAGTAATTTTTTTTTCAAAAATAATTTTTTTTTTTCAAAAATATTTTTTTTTTTCAAATATATTTTTTTTTTAAAAATAATTTTTTTTTAAAAGTAATTTTTTTTTCAAAAATATTTTTTTTTTCAAAAATATTTTTTTTTTTTTCAAAAATGATTTTTTTTTTTCAAAAATTATTTTTTTACTTTTTTCAAAAATTATTTTTTTTTTCAAAAATATTTTTTTTTTTACATGGGGCGGTCATAATGTTTTGGCTGATCATGGGGTGGTCATAATGTTTTGGCTGATCATGGGGTTGTCAGCTTTTGTCACTTCCCACTCTAGTTTTGAACATTTAGCCATTCATTCCTATGGGACCAATTTCGCCGCAAAAACGTCATTTCGTGGACCATTCGGCAAAACATTCCACAAAGTAATAACACACCAATCGGGAACAATCCGCTCGTTTCGGTATATTATTTGTCTCTGTAGTGTGAAAACTGTGGGAGGAGTCTACAAGCATTATCAAGTCTAGCAGATGAAGTCACATGCATTTGGAGTGTCTCAGCATCTTGTGTTTACAACCACTGTTTCCTAGCAACGCTCATGCCCTGTTTATGCTTCCCAAATACTGCTTCATCAAAACTGCCCCATCAGAATTACCCCATCAAAACTGCCCCATCATATTCCTCTATTATAAATCAGTACATGGTGTGTCTGTCCCCTCCCCCGGGCTCTGTAATCAGCTGAGATGCTCCAGCCACCTTCCCCCCTGTGTATAACAGAAGCTTTGGTAACCATGGCAACAAAACAAACACTAACAGTACACTCTGATTAATGGCTAAAATTTCCTGAAATGACCTCTAAACAAATGGCCGTATTTTAAAAACTATACATCCTACAGCGAAGATCTTTATATTGTGAGAATCACAAGACCCAGACCTAGATTTTGATGTATAGTATGTCTCTGAAATATTAAAAATGAAGGCACAGTCGCAGTTTAGAAATTGCCCTTCAAATTTGGAGGGGGCTAGAGTGTAGTTTCAATGAATGTCAATGGACGGCGTGAGTTGCAAACAAATGGTCATATTGTGAAAACTATCAGGACTATGGCTTAGCCGTGGACATGTTTAGTGGCAGCAGGGATAGCTGAACGTTTTGATATAAGATTTGTGTAGGTGGGCTTGAAAATGAGGGAGTGGCGGCAGTTTAGAAATCATGTTCTGATTTTCCAGCTTTTGTCATCTCCCACTCTAGTTTCCCCATTCATTCCTATGGGACCAATTTCGCCGCAAAAACGACGATATTTCGTGAACCATTCGGCGAAACGTTCCACAAAGTAATAGCACACCATTCGGGAACAATCCGCACGTTTCGGTATATTACTTGTCTATGTAGTGTAAAAACTGTGGGAGGAGTTAGGGTGGTAAATTTGGCTATAATAATAAGAATAATATATATGTGAGATAACAGTAAGTGGTCTTGCTATGCAAGAACACTTAACTAGAAAAGGTACAATTTCTGGGGAAATTGTGAAAGTGTTCTTGCCTCTACAACTGGAGTGGGCGGAGTAACTGGGTGGGGTGGAGTGGCTTGAGTAACTGTGAAAAGTGTTAAATAGCTTAATATTTTAAAAAGTATAAATAGTAGTAAAAAAGTTCCATCATTAGCTGAAAGAGCTGAACATTTTTTTCAAAAGTAATTTTTCTTTTCAAAAATGAATTTTTTTTAATCAAAAATGATTTTTTTTTCTTCAAAAATGATTTTTTTTTTCAAAAGTAATTTTTTTTTTCAAAGGTAATTTTTTTTTTCAAAAATGAATTTTTTTATTTCAAAAATAATTTTTTTTTCGAAATTATTATTTTTTTTAAAGTAATTTTTTTTTCAAAAATATTTTTTTTTTCAAATATATTTTTTTTTCAAAAATAATTTTTTTTTTTCAAAAATATTTTTTTTTTCAAAAATATTTTTTTTTTTTTTCAAAAATGATTTTTTTTTTTCAAAAATGATTTTTTTACTTTTTTCAAAACTTATTTTTTTTTTTCAAAAATATTTTTTTTTTATATGGGGCGGTCATAATGTTTTGGCTGATCATGGGGTGGTCATAATGTTTTGGCTGATCATGGGGTTGTCAGCTTTTGTCACTTCCCACTCTAGTTTTGAACATTTCGCCATTCATTCCTATGGGACCAATTTCGCCGCAAAAACGTCATTTCGCGGACCATTCGGCAAAACATTCCACAAAGTAATAACACACCAATCGGGAACAATCCGCTCGTTTCGGTATATTACTTGTCTCTGTAGTGTGAAAACTGTGGGAGGAGTCTACAAGCATTATCAAGTCTAGCAGATGAAGTCACATGCATTTGGAGTGTCTCAGCATCTTGTGTTTACAACCACTGTTTCCTAGCAACGCTCATGCCCTGTTTATGCTTCTCAAATACTGCTTCATCAAAACTGCCCCATCAGAATTACCCCATCAAAACTGCCCCATCATATTCCTCTATTATAAATCAGTAAATGGTGTGTCTGTCCCCTCCCCCGGGCTCTGTAATCAGAGCTGAGATGCTCCAGCCACCTTCCCCCCTGTGTATAACAGAAGCTTTGGTAACCATGGCAACAAAACAAACACTAACAGTACACTCTGATTAATGGCTAAAATTTCCTGAAATGACCTCTAAACAAATGGCCGTATTTTAAAAACTATACATCCTACAGCGAAGATCTTTATATTGTGATAATCACAAGACCCAGACCTAGATTTTGATGTATAGTATGTCTCTGAAATATTAAAAATAAAGGCACAGTCGCAGTTTAGAAATTGCCTTTCAAATTTGGAGGGGGCTAGAGTGTAGTTTCAATGAATGTCAATGGACGGCGTGAGTTGCAAACAAATGGTCATATTGTGAAAACTATCAGGACTATGGCTTAGCCGTGGACATGTTTAGTGGCAGCAGGGATAGCTGAACGTTTTGATATAAGATTTGTGTAGGTGGGCTTGAAAATGAGGGAGTGGCGGCAGTTTAGAAATCATGTTCTGATTTTCCAGCTTTTGTCATCTCCCACTCTAGTTTCCCCATTCATTCCTATGGGACCAATTTCGCCGCAAAAACGACGATATTTCGTGAACCATTCGGCGAAACGTTCCACAAAGTAATAGCACACCATTCGGGAACAATCCGCACGTTTCGGTATATTACTTGTCTATGTAGTGTAAAAACTGTGGGAGGAGTTAGGGTGGTAAATTTGGCTATAATAATAAGAATAATATATATGTGAGATAACAGTAAGTGGTCTTGCTATGCAAGAACACTTAACTAGAAAAGGTACAATTTCTGGGGAAATTGTGAAAGTGTTCTTGCCTCTACAACTGGAGTGGGCGGAGTAATTGGGTGGGGTGGAGAGGCTTGAGTAACTGTGAAAAGTGTTAAAAAGCTTAATATTTTAAAAAGTATAAATAGTAGTAAAAAAGTTCCATCATTCGCTGAAAGAGCTGAACATTTTTTTCAAAAGTAATTTTTTTTTTCAAAAATGAATTTTTTTTAATCAAAAATGATTTTTTTTTCTTCAAAAATGATTTTTTTTTTCAAAAGTAATTTTTTTTTTCAAAGGTAATTTTTTTTTTCAAAAATGAATTTTTTTATTTCAAAAATAATTTTTTTTTCGAAATTATTATTTTTTTTAAAGTAATTTTTTTTTCAAAAATAATTTTTTTTTTTCAAAAATATTTTTTTTTTCAAATATATTTTTTTTTCAAAAATAATTTTTTTTTTAAAAGAAATTTTTTTTTCAAAAATATTTTTTTTTTTCAAAAATATTTTTTTTTTTTCAAAAATATTTTTTTTTTCAAAAATATTTTTTTTTTTTTTCAAAAATGATTTTTTTTTTTTTCAAAAATTATTTTTTTACTTTTTTCAAAAAATTTTTTTTTTTTCAAAAATATTTTTTTTTTTTACATGGGGCGGTCATAATGTTTTGGCTGATCATGGGGTGGTCATAATGTTTTGGCTGATCATGGGGTTGTCAGCTTTTGTCACTTCCCACTCTAGTTTTGAACATTTCGCCATTCATTCCTATGGGACCAATTTCGCCGCAAAAACGTCATTTCGTGGACCATTCGGCAAAACATTCCACAAAGTAATAACACACCAATCGGGAACAATCCGCTCGTTTCGGTATATTACTTGTCTCTGTAGTGTAAAAATTGTGGGAGGAGTCTACAAGCATTATCAAGTCTAGCAGATGAAGTCACATGCATTTGGAGTGTCTCAGCATCTTGTGTTTACAACCACTGTTTCCTAGCAACGCTCATGCCCTGTTTATGCTTCCCAAATACTACTTCATCAAAACTGCCCCATCAGAATTACCCCATCAAAACTGCCCCATCATATTCCTCTATTATAAATCAGTACATGGTGTGTCTGTCCCCTCCCCCGGGCTCTGTAATCAGCTGAGATGCTCCAGCCACCTTCCCACCTGTGTATAACAGAAGCTTTGGTAACCATGGCAACAAAACAAACACAGTACACGCTGATTAATGGCTAAAATTTCCTGAAATGACCTCTAAACAAATGGCCGTATTTTAAAAACTATACATCTTACAGCGAAGATCTTTATATTGTGAGAATCACAAGACCCAGACCTAGATTTTGATGTATAGTATGTCTCTGAAATATTAAAAATGAAGGCACAGTCGCAGTTTAGAAATTGCCCTTCAAATTTGAAGGGGGCTAGAGTGTAGTTTCAATGAATGTCAATGGACGGCGTGAGTTGCAAACAAATGGTCATATTGTGAAAACTATCAGGACTATGGCTTAGCCGTGGACATGTTTAGTGGCAGCAGGGATAGCTGAACGTTTTGATATAGGATTTGTGTAGGTGGGCTTGAAAATGAGGGAGTGGCGGCAGTTTAGAAATCATGTTCTGATTTTCCAGCTTTTGTCATCTCCCACTCTAGTTTCCCCATTCATTCCTATGGGACCAATTTCGCCGCAAAAACGACGATATTTCGTGAACCATTCGGCGAAACGTTCCACAAAGTAATAGCACACCATTCGGGAACAATCCGCACATTTTGGTATATTACTTGTCTATGTAGTGTAAAAACTGTGGGAGGAGTTAGGGTGGTAAATTTGGCTATAATAATAAGAATAATATATATGTGAGATAACAGTAAGTGGTCTTGCTATGCAAGAACACTTAACTAGAAAAGGTACAATTTCTGGGGAAATTGTGAAAAGTGTTCTTGCCTCTACATCTGGAGTGAGCGGAGTAACTGGGGGGAGTGCCTGGAGTAACTGTTGTGTGGTTGGAGTAACTGTGGAAAGGTTGAACTGGGCAGATGGGCAGAGTAACTGTGTGGAGTGTTTGTAGTGAGTAAAGATAGTAAACATTACACTAACCAATTGATTGATCAAATTTAAAAAGTGCACAAGTGCTAATGATGTAGAAGGTAGAAATATCGGTAAATGACTTTGTCGGACACAGACTTAAGGGTTACCAGGATTTATTCCGCCCCAGCCAAAGCATAGCACCTGACGGATTTGCGTCCCAAAATCAAGTGTGTCAAAAACAGTTTACACAGTGTACATATAATTTCAATATATTGCATCACAAGCGAACTGGCGGTATATTTCCGTTATACATTAACATTAACATTAACATTTTGAACAGTCAACTTTTTGAACTTTTTGGATACAAGGCAATTCATTAAAGCAAATACTTTAAACCCTTACAAATTTTCAGTTTCTCTGCAGTTTTGCTCCTTGCTGTTTCTTTGTCTTACTAATCAGCAAGCAGGCTATAGCACAGGAAGGAGAGGGTGAGTGTGATGAGGACAGTGTGATAGGGCGAGCTGACGTGCTGCATCTACCGTCTGTAGGACGGGTGATCGTTTTAGCCAGCCTGCGTCTTATGCTTATTTGAATCTGCTACACTGTAAGTGTTATTTTAATTCTTTTAATAAACCTCAAAACCAGGATTACGCTATGTTGTTTCCCTCTCTTTTCCCGGGGTACCCCTAAATGAGAACAACCCCCCAGCTAGGAGTCTTTTATTAATCTCCATGATAAGAGTGATTTCCTGTGACTTGGTGGACTAGTGGTATCATCACCCTTTGGCTGTATGAAGTGGCATGTCGTTTCCTAGAAGCCCATCCAATGAAAGGCCCTGACCGGGTTAAGGTCGCAAGCCCCCTTGTGCTTGCCGTTTGGTAAGCGCGCATTTTATTTTCAGCTACCACCGTGGTGCGGTGGAGGAATTTTTTCTATTTTACATTTCCTGCTTTAAAAAAATGGGGTCTGAGCCTATGTATTTTCACAACATTTATTTGGACTTTATTCACTGTGTTAGGACTGTCCAGTGAACACTTATTGATTTAGGTTTCAAGAACTGTGTTAGTTATTTAATTTGGGTTCTAACCAATTAGTCCTATTCAACACTGGTACTAGTATTTACTCCTATTTACAGCGCTGCTATATTTGTTATATTGTTGTATTAGTGTGTGTATCTCACATAGAGTGGCTGCTTTTGTTATTATGTAGTTTTTTTTAATTTTTTTTCACTAAGTTATTTTCATCACTATTTTGGTTATCCCCTATTTGGTCATTCACAATATTTCGGGAACAGGTACACTTTTTGGGTGCACTACAGCGCGGTATTCCTCTTACTATATGATGAGGACAGATGTCTGTGATGGATGGGGGGGAGTGAGTTCAGTGTCTAACAAGTACACCGAACATGAAATATAGAGAATGATGTTTAGCTAATTGTAAATGGTCCCACATAACTATGGCCACGTAAACTGACCCTCATTGCCACTTTATCTGTTTGATGACCACTGTCTCACAACCACTGTTTCCTGGCAACACTCATGCCCTGTTTATGCAGGCTCTAAGCGTGTTCACAACCACTGCTCAAAACACAATACACAGGATAATGGTAGCTGTAATAACTGTGCAGTACTCCTGACTGGAGACACTGCTGCACCCTGGAGATGTAAATGTGATCCAACAGTGTGTTTTTTTCTATGGTGGCTGCCCAGACCAGTTGAGTATATCCTCTTGAGTGAAGAAGGTCAGATATTGGCTTCTTTTCTCTGCACAGAAAATCTTCATTGAAATCTCCACAGAGTATTATAGGTTGGCAATCCATTATTTCCAAAGATTCCAAGAGGCCCAGCAGGTTAGTAAGGAATTGGCCAATACTGTAATCCGGTGGCCTGTAAACGACAGCGATCAAAGCTTGTACAGGGGACTCCAGTTTGACAACCAAGAACTCCAAGTCAGTCACATTGTGATGATACTGCTTTTCATAGGCCTTGAAATGGTTTCTGACATACAAGGCGACACCTCTGCCACTTTTACTTGCAATGTCAGGAAGGTTTGTGTACGAGAGGTGTCTGTTGCGTTTGAACAGGTTGTAGCCCTCCAGCTGGAGACTTTCAGCAACAGAAGAGCCTGAGAGATGAGTTTCAGTGAAACATAAAACATCTCCAAGTGTCAACTCATGGTGAGATTTGATATCTTCAATGTGAGCTGGTAATCCTTCCCTGTTGTGATGGATAATTGTTAATGTTTGCTGTTTGTCTGTTGTCTGTAGAAACTTTAAGAGGGGCATAACACTTTCCAGTGATGCATTCTTCATTGAATCCAGGGAAGCTGTGATTTCAGGATCAGCAAAGATCTTCTTCTCATCAAAGTCGGTTATGTACAGTCCTTGTAGTGTAGTCGTTCTACTCAGAGCAACATAGGCCATTCCCGGTTGGAAGACCCGTTTCAATGAGACCACTGCCGACTGTATCGACATCCCCTGACACTTATGAATCGTACATCCAAAAGCCAACTTCAGGGGGAACTGCCTGCGAACAACTCCTTTCTGTCTCAGGTTTTCCTCTACCCTTTCTATGTACACCAAGTTGTCAGCATCACAAGACGACTTGTTACGGTATCTCTGTCCTGCATTTGGATTGTCCAGCACAAGCCCAAGCTTGTTTACCGTAGTAGCACCATTCTCAGTCTGGATGATTATTCTTGCAATCTTGCCAAATGTCCCGTTAACAAGCCCGTCTTCTACATCAATGTTTCTTGTGATCATGATACGGGCACCTTCAGCTGCTTGCAGTGTGTCAATCAGATTGTCTTTGTGTCCTTTGAAAGGTTGGTGTTGCCTCAGCATCACTCCTGTCTTAGGGTCTTTTCTGTAATCGTCGGCATCTATGTTGGTGACGTTTGAATGGAGAACAGACACAGTTGCAGCATTATGTTTGTGAACCTCTTTGTTGGTGGCAAATATGTGTAGCACGTCATTAGGGCAGTGGGTGGGATCTGTAAAAGCCTGAGCAAGCAGAGCTTTGTCATCATTGCTTAAGGTGCCAGTCTTCTGCTTGACTCTGATTCTATTCAAAAGCTCAGCAAATGAAATGTCTTCCTTCTGTCGCATGATCTCTGTCAGCGTGATCATCTGAAAGTTGTCTTTCCAGACGTCATTGGTATTTTCCTCAAACACGCAGAGTGGCTTACTCTTTCCCAGCGGGGGGACCTGGTAAAAGTCTCCTACTGCTAGTACTGACATACCACCAAAAGGTTTCTTACTGCCTTTGATTTGCTGTAATCTCCAGTTGATGTAGGCAAACAGGGGCTTTGAAATCATTGACACCTCGTCAATAACAATGATCTCCGCATTTGACAGCTGTGCCCTCACTTCATCTATTAGATTTCCAAGTCCTTGGTAGGGTGGCTTCAAGCTTCTTGGCAACTTCAGCAGAGAATGCAATGTGTTGCCTGAAATGTTGAAAGCTGCTGTTCCTGTAAATGCAGTTAGTAAAACGCTGGGCATGGATATGTCTGCTTCCTCACGTAGTCTGGTAAGTTTACAGAGTATCTTTGTCGCCTCAGCATAGATGCACTTTATCAGGTGTGATTTGCCTGTCCCTGCACCACCAGTGACAAAGTAATAGAATGGGTCAGGATTTAGGCCACGCACACGGTTAGTGCACCAGTCACAAACTGAGTAGAATGTCTGAGCTTGTGTCCGGTTAAGGTTTCTGTACATTTTCCGAAGGAAATCAGGGCACATTTGTGGAGCTTTCACAGTAAGCGCAATTCCACCTGTTTGTTTGTGACGTGTATACTCCGGAACATCATCTTGTTCATTCTCATGAAGTGGCTCCCCTTCTTTGCGTTCCTCTACACATTCCAACCTATCCAACTCAGCTTCTGGGGCAAAGGTGTTCCAAGCATCTTCAACAGGTCCGTTTTTTACATAGTCATCCAAGACTTGTTCCACAATTTTGTTGTGTTGTTCGAACTTCTTTTGGTTGCTGGTAACAATTGCAGACACTGCTTGGATTGCTTCTTCTCCTGGTAAGCTCACACAGGCGCCTTTGTAAAAATCCTGGTGTGTTGGGAACCTTACAGTTTTCAGTGATGACTCTGAACGGTGGGGGAGGTACAGTTTAAGCAGTCTGCCGTAGTAGTTCTCAGGGTCCTTCTTCTCTGAGAAGCGTGCGTACCTGATGATTGCAGGCTTCCCTCTCGTGCGTTTTTGAATCATTCCCATTTCATTCAATAGGCTGACACGCTTGCTGTCTTCCTTTTGCTTGCCATCTTCCTTCTGCTTGCCATAGACAACCCTGTAATGGGATGCAAAGTCTGCCAGACACATGGACTCAAACTCTGGTGTTTCAGGTCTGGCTCTGTATTTGTCGACAAAACTCGTCATCCACACATTAAGAGAATCGGCTGGTTTGTTCTGCAATGCACTGAGCGGGAGACTCATTTTCAGTGCGTTGTCACCAGTTGGCAGAAAAACAACCTCACGTGAGCAAGACTTCATTTTCAGGCTGCACGTATGGGCCACAGACTCCTGGGCGCTGACCTCTCTGTGTTTTGAATAAGCCTGAAGAACCTCTTTCATTTCTTCTCGTTCTGTCGCTGTTTCTGGGCTCATTTCTTTGACTATTGTTTTGAGACAGTCACTCAGCTCCCGTTCTGGCTTGGATATGTAGGACAACATGTACATGATGCAACCATACTCATCAAGAATGTACTGGATGTCCATGTTGGCGTTCCAGGCCGTCAGCAAATGTGGATTATAGTTGTTCACCCAGCAGTCCTTGACATCACGCTTCATTAGAATCACGCTTGAGGAGGTCAATGCCTGAATGTAGGAGTTGTACTGATTCAAAGTCATATCACACTGTGCCAGTAGCTGTGACATGTCTTCAAGCTGCACTTTTGGGTTATTAAGCAAATCCCAGACTGGTTTCAGTTTGTTTTTGGCTGCTTGTGGTTTCATTGCACATCTCCTTGTTCTTCTGGCATCGGGTAAGTTATCCTCGTTTTTCTAATAGGTGGCTTTGGAAATCCAAATCTGCATACTCTGTTACCTTTCTTGCATGATTTTGAATGAGATCTGCTGTGCATTTGAAGTTCTGTTACAAATCTGTGAAGTAAGGCCTGTTTGGCTTCATCAGGCAGCTGGCATGAGATGTTATGATCTATAAAGGCACACACCTTGTCATCACTGTCTTGTCCAAATATAGGAGCTCCTGCTACCCAACAGAGACAATGTATATGAGGGCTCCCTCTCGCCTGAAATTCAACCCGGTAAAAGTAATCGATAACTTCACCAATTGGCTGTGCAGGACCCAACAGCAGCTCTCGCATCAGAGCATCAACCCGTTTGTCAAACATGCGCATGGTGGTCACTGGGTTGCCTCAAAGAATGTCACACTTTTCAGCCCAGTCTAGCCCCGCAAAATCCACCTTTTGACCTTGTTGTGCCTTTATTGCCGTTATTACCTCTGGCCATCTGAATTCTGCAGCAGAGAAGGTAAGAAAAAATGTTGACTTACCCAATTGTCTGACCATGGCTAGCAAATTCTTCAGATTTTTATCCCAGTAAGCTGGACTCCCTCTCAGTGGTTGCATGAACCTTGTGGCATCTCGGTTTCGCACCAACCTCTCAACCTCACACTTGTCCTGTAGCAGCTTGTTGGATATTTTCCGTCCATCCCTGGTATTGGGTTTTCCTTTCCTTAACTGGATGGACATGCTGCTTTTGGCCATGTGTGTTTCTGTGACAAACTGCGCAAAGAAGAGGTAGCTTGTGTCTCTTGCAAAACGAGTATCAACACAAAAAAGCCTTGCATTGAAATACATGCTCGGGGACAGTTTGACTTGTCTTGCCTGGTCCAATGTATTCTGTCCAGTAGGGAACTGAACAGGGAAAGCCATTGCCTCAAGCCTAGGAACTTTAAAGAAGCTGACAGGTGTGTTTCCTTGTGCAGGTGCAATGCTGAATATTCCATCACCGTGTGTCAGTGCTTCCTCTCCAAGGTCAGATGGCTGCAAACAACTGTCTAGGCCAATTCCAGGTCTTAGTGTATCCTTCTCATCCTCTGCATTGGGAGGTTGTTGGTCATGGCCTTCCTGTTGCTCAGAAGCAGCCGGTAAACATGCAGACTGTACCTCTGATGGATCACAATTTTCGATGCGTTCAAGTATCTCCATCATTTCAGTTTCGTCACAACTGTCGAGTTCCATCCCATCATCATTATCATCATCATCAGCGATTGTCTCATCCACTCTAATTGAAATGTCACTGTAGTCGGGGTGTGTGTCAATGAGTTTTGACAGACCTGCTACTACATTTCCCATGTTGACATAATGAAACAGCTGGTGGCCTTTGTAAGTCAGACGTCTTTTCAGCTTGACTCTGTGTAACTGGGATTTGCTGTGCGATCTTGGTAGAGTATTGACCGTGGTTTCCACCTCGGATGGCACACACACTACAGCGCCATGTATAGCTGCCTGTCGACCTTTGGGAAGTGTGATGATCTTGGCAAATGGCAGTATTTTGGCCAAAAGTTGTCTTTCCAGCACATTCAAATCGCAGAGCTCTGGGGGAATGGGCGCCAGCTCCATGTTGTTAGCTACAGTGATGGATGATTTGTGTCCTGCTTTTAAATGTAAATCACAGTTGTGACAAATCCATTCTTTGGTCCTTTCATCTGGTACGGTGCATTGTTCAGGTCCTTGACAGTGATTGTTGCACACATGGACATATTTCCCTGTCAAACAGGCAGCAACAATGTGTAGATTCTTCTTGTAATTGCTGTGAATGCAATGTTTCACTTGGTTAGGGAAAAGGGTGCGATGACACATCGTGCACACAAATGTTGGCCCAGCTTTAATGCATTCATGGAAAGTGGATATAGCTGTCTGCATTAGGCTGTTGTCCACTGGTTGACTGCATTCCCGCATGACACGAGTCCATCGTCTGTATTTCATTCTTATTTTGAAGGCACATTGCATCTTATGGGTTATGCGAAAATCTGCTTGAGTTTGACGCTTCATTTTCATGTAACTCATGCAATGTTGCAAGTGATGTTTTCTGAAAGCAGGATCATTATGATATTTTCTGGTGATGTATTGCTTCTGCTTCAACTTGAAATCGACATTTGTGGCATATTTTCTGGTGATGTATTGCTTCTTCTTCAAGTTGTAATCTGCATTTGTCGCATATTTTCTGGTGGTGTACTGCTTCTGTTTCAAGTTGAAATCTGCATTTGTCGCATATTTTCTGGTGATGTATTGCTTCTGCTTCAAGTTGAAATTGGCATCTGTTGCATATTTGCGAATGATATATTGCTTCTGCTTCAACTTAAAATCAGCATCTGCTCTGTATCGGCTGGTGATGTATGTCCTTTTCTTATTGGTGACAGACATCTTTGTAGCCTTGAAATCACGCCTTCTTTCATTTCTGTGTCTTGTCTTCAGTTTTTGTCGTCTCTGTGCATTTAATTTGGACAATGCCTTACTGTCCTTCCATATGCCCTGTGAGGATTTCGCATCAACTGACCGTGGAGAATGCTTGCTGGCTGGGAATCCAGTGTGTGTTACATCTTTGGTCATCTGTGTCACTTTGTTCTCCACATGCTTTGCATTATGTGGTTTGTCAGATTGCACCAGTGGGGACAGCAAACCATCTGACAGACGTCTTGCACGATGAAATGAGACTGGCATGAAGTCATACTGCAGTCCATCAATAGGGCCTCTGGTGTCTGTAAGGAGCAATTCATACAACTTATAAATCCTTGCCCCCATATCACTCAAATGTGTAAAAGTGATCATAACAGCTTTTCCTTTTCCAGTGGCAGGAAGTCCATCCTTATTTCAACTATGAGAATCAAACAGTCCATATCTCCCAGACTTGTCTCTGAACAATGCAATGCAATATGGCACTACTATAAAAAGTGCATGTGTAACATCTGCATTGAGGCACTGAAGTCTTGTGGAGAGGTCAACAAACCAATCTTGGTTGTCACCGTCTACCGTGTCTCTCATACATCCCGATAACACTGGAGATTTAACAACGTTATACTCATATTTGTCAGTGTTGACTCTGAGGGGCACTTCTTCCATTGTCAAGTGCTGATGCTGATAGACATTTCTTTGTTTTAGCTGTTTTATTGTTGAGCCATACAAGCTGTTGCCCTTCTTCAGTATTTGATCAAGATCACCCTTTCTCACATCATCAAGCTCACTGTGGTATGCCAAAAATGTCAGAGCCATGCATGTACACTGTTTGTTCCTTAACCTTCCATAGCCATGATGACCCTGATGAAATGATGCCTGCACAGAAATCTCACTTGGTACACATGGTTCTTGCATGCCATGGTTTTCAGAAGTGCCCATCACACTGTCACTGTGCTCTTGAACTTGACACTGAGTTGAACATGAAAATGACACCACAGGTTCACTATGTACCTCCTGGGCACATTCACTGTCACAAACCTCCATATCCACTATGCTGCTGTGGGGCTCCGGATCCAGTTTAGTCCAGCGTATCTTTGCAGCTTTAGATCTCTTTCCTTTAGATGGCATGATGATATTTGTGGAAGGAGCTATAATTCTCCTCAGAGCTTTGTTCGAAGAGCTATAATTCCCCTCAGAGTTGTGTTGGAGGAGGAGCTATAATTCGCCTCAGAGCTGTGTGGGAGGAGCTATAACTCCCCTCTGAGCTGTGTGGGAGGAGCAATAATGCTATAATTCCCCTCAGAGCTGTGTGGGAGGAGATACAATTCCCCTTAGTGTTGTGTGGGAGGAGCTATAATTCCCCTTAGAGCTGTGTGGGAGAAGCTATATTTCCCCTCAGAGCTGTGTGGGAGAAGCTACATTTCCCATCAGAGTTGTGTGGGAGAAGCTATAATTCCCCTCAGAGCTGTTTAAAAGGAGCTATAATTCCCCTCACAGCGGTGTGGAAGAAACTATAATTCCTCTCAGAGTTGTGTGGGAGGAGCTCTAATTCTCCTCAGCTGTGTGGGAGGAGCTATAATGCTAAGCTGTAATTCCCCTCAGAGCTGTGTAGGAGGAGCTATAATTCCCCTCACAGCGGTGTGGGAGAAACTATAATTCCCCTCAGAGTTGTGTGGGAGGAGCTATAATGCTAAGCTATAATGCTATAATTCCCCTTTGAGCTGTGTGGGAGGAGCTATAATTCCCCTCAAAGCTGTATTGGAGGAGCTATAACTTCCCTCCAAGCTGTGTGGGAGGAGCTATAATGCTATAATTGTCCTTAGAGCTGTGTGAGAGGAGCTATAATTCCCCTCAGAGCTTTGTGATTTTTTTTTTCAAAAATGATTTTGTTTTTTGTTTTTTCAAAAATGATTTTGTTTTTTTGTTTTTTCAAAAATGATTTTTTTAAATGATTTTTTTTTCAAAAATGAAATTTTTTTTTTCAAAAATAAATTTTGTTTTTTTCAAAAATTATTTTTTTTTAAATTTTTTTTTTTTCAAAAGTAATTTTTTTTTCAAAAATATATTTTTTTTTCAAAAATATTTTTTTTTTCAAAAATATTTTTTTTTTCAAAAATTAATTTTTATTTTTTTCAAAAATATTTTTTTTTTTACATGGGGCGGTCATAATGTTTTGGCTGATCATGGGGTGGTCATAATGTTTTGGCTGATCATGGGGTTGTCAGCTTTTGTCACCTCCCACTCTAGTTTTGAACATTTCGCCATTCATTCCTATGGGACCAATTTTGCCGCAAAAACGACAATATTTCGTGGACCATTCGGCGAAACGTTTCACAAAGTAATAGCACACCAATCGGGAAAAATCCGCACGTTTCGGTATATTACTTGTCTCTGTAGTGTGGAAAATGTGGGAGGAGTCTACAAGCATTATCAAGTCTAGCAGATGAAGTCACATGCATTTGGGGTGTCTCAGCATCTTGTGTTTACAACCACTGTTTCCTAGCAACATTTCCTTTTGAACATTTTGCCATTCATTCCTATGGGACCAATTTCGCCGCAAAAACGACGATATTTCGTGGACCATTCGGCAAAACGTTCCACAAAGTGATAGCACACCAATCGGGAACAATCCGCACGTTTCGGTATATTACTTGTCTCTGTAGTGTAAAAACTGTGGGAGGAGTCTACAAGCATTATCAAGTCTAGCAGATGAAGTCACATGCATTTGGGGTGTCTCAGCATCTTGTGTTTACAACCACT
The DNA here is from genome assembly GCF_042186555.1 of Aquarana catesbeiana. NCBI lineage: Eukaryota > Metazoa > Chordata > Amphibia > Anura > Ranidae > Aquarana > Aquarana catesbeiana. The sequence goes on along the minus strand of NC_133334.1, from coordinate 160,416,122 downwards.
GTTTCCTAGCAACATTTCCTTTTGAACATTTTGCCATTCATTCCTATGGGACCAATTTCGCCGCAAAAACGACGATATTTCGTGGACCATTCGGCAAAACGTTCCACAAAGTGATAGCACACCAATCGGGAACAATCCGCACGTTTCGGTATATTACTTGTCTCTGTAGTGTAAAAACTGTGGGAGGAGTCTACAAGCATTATCAAGTCTAGCAGATGAAGTCACATGCATTTGGGGTGTCTCAGCATCTTGTGTTTACAACCACTGTTTCCTAGCAACATTTCCTTTTGAACATTTTGCCATTCATTCCTATGGGACCAATTTCGCCGCAAAAACGACGATATTTCGTGGACCATTCGGCGAAACGTTCCACAAAGTGATAGCACACCAATCGAGAACAATCCGCACGTTTCGGTATATTACTTGTCTCTGTAGTGTAAAAACTGTGGGAGGAGTCTACAAGCATTATCAAGTCTAGCAGATGAAGTCACATGCATTTGGGGTGTCTCAGCATCTTGTGTTTACAACCACTGTTTCCTAGCAACGCTCATGCCCTGTTTATGCTTCCCAAATACTGCTTCATCAAAACTGCCCCATCAGAATTACCCCATCAAAACTGCCCCATCATATTCCTCTATTATAAATCAGTACATGGTGTGTCTGTCCCCTCCCCCGGGCTCTGTAATCAGCTGAGATGCTCCAGCCACCTTCCCCCCTGTGTATAACAGAAGCTTTGGTAACCATGGCAACAAAACAAACACTAACAGTACACTCTGATTAATGGCTAAAATTTCCTGAAATGACCTCTAAACAAATGGCCGTATTTTAAAAACTATACATCCTACAGCGAAGATCTTTATATTGTGAGAATCACAAGACCCAGACCTAGATTTTGATGTATAGTATGTCTGTGAAATATTAAAAATGAAGGCACGGTCGCAGTTTAGAAATTGCCCTTCAAATTTAGAGGGGGCTAGAGTGTAGTTTCAATGAATGTCAATGGACGGCGTGAGTTACAAACAAATGGTCATATTGTGAAAACTATCAGGACTATGGCTTAGCCGTGGACATGTTTAGTGGCAGCAGGGATAGCTGAACGTTTTGATATAAGATTTGTGTAGGTGGGCTTGAAAATGAGGGAGTGGCGGCAGTTTAGAAATCATGTTCTGATTTTTCAGCTTTTGTCATCTCCCACTCTAGTTTCCCCATTCATTCCTATGGGACCAATATCGCCGCAAAAATGACAATATTTTGTGAACCATTCGGCGAAACGTTCCACAAAGTAATAGCACACCATTCGGGAACAATCCGCACGTTTCGGTATATTACTTGTCTATGTAGTGTAAAAACTGTGGGAGGAGTTAGGGTGGTAAATTTGGCTATAATAATAAGAACTAGAAAAGGTACAATTTCTGGGGAAATTGTGAAAGTGTTCTTGCCTCTACAACTGGAGTGGGCGGAGTAACTGGGTGGGGTGGAGTGGCTTGAGTAACTGTGAAAAGTGTTAAAAAGCTTAATATTTTAAAAAGTATAAATAGTAGTAAAAAAGTTCCATCATTCGCTGAAAGAGCTGAACATTTTTTTCAAAAGTAATTTTTTTTTTCAAAAATGAATTTTTTTTAATCAAAAATGATTTTTTTTTCTTCAAAAATGATTTTTTTTTTCAAAAGTAATTTTTTTTTTCAAAGGTAATTTTTTTTTCAAAAATGAATTTTTTTATTTCAAAAATAATTTTTTTTTTCGAAATTATTATTTTTTTTAAAAGTAATTTTTTTTTCAAAAATAATTTTTTTTTTCAAAAATATTTTTTTTTTTCAAATATATATTTTTTTCAAAAATAATTTTTTTTTTAAAAGAAATTTTTTTTTCAAAAATATTTTTTTTTTCAAAAATAATTTTTTTTTTTCAAAAATATTTTTTTTTTCAAAAATATATTTTTTTTTTTTCAAAAATGATTTTTTTACTTTTTTCAAAAATTTTTTTTTTTTCAAAAATATTTTTTTTTTTACATGGGGCGGTCATAATGTTTTGGCTGATCATGGGGTGGTCATAATGTTTTGGCTGATCATGGGGTTGTCAGCTTTTGTCACCTCCCACTCTAGTTTTGAACATTTCGCCATTCATTCCTATGGGACCAATTTCGCCGCAAAAACGACATTTCGTGGACCATTCGGCAAAACATTCCACAAAGTAATAACACACCAATCGGGAACAATCCGCTCGTTTCGGTATATTACTTGTCTCTGTAGTGTAAAAACTGTGGGAGGAGTCTACAAGCATTATCAAGTCTAGCAGATGAAGTCACATGCATTTGGAGTGTCTCAGCATCTTGTGTTTACAACCACTGTTTCCTAGCAACGCTCATGCCCTGTTTATGCTTCCCAAATACTACTTCATCAAAACCGCCCCATCAGAATTACCCCATCAAAACTGCCCCATCATATTCCTCTATTATAAATCAGTACATGGTGTGTCTGTCCCCTCCCCCGGGCTCTGTAATCAGAGCTGAGATGCTCCAGCCACCTTCCCCCCTGTGTATAACAGAAGCTTTGGTAACCATGGCAACAAAACAAACAAACAGTACACTCTGATTAATGGCTAAAATTTCCTGAAATGACCTCTAAACAAATGGCCGTATTTTAAAAACTATACATCCTACAGCGAAGATCTTTATATTGTGAGAATCACAAGACCCAGACCTAGATTTTGATGTATAGTATGTCTCTGAAATATTAAAAATGAAGGCACAGTCGCAGTTTAGAAATTGCCCTTCAAATTTGGAGGGGGCTAGAGTGTAGTTTCAATGAATGTCAATGGACGGCGTGAGTTGCAAACAAATGGTCATATTGTGAAAACTATCAGGACTATGGCTTAGCCGTGGACATGTTTAGTGGCAGCAGGGATAGCTGAACTTTTTGATATAAGATTTGTGTAGGTGGGCTTGAAAATGAGGGAGTGGCGGCAGTTTAGAAATCATGTTCTGATTTTCCAGCTTTTGTCATCTCCCACTCTAGTTTCCCCATTCATTCCTATGGGACCAATTTCGCCGCAAAAACGACAATATTTCGTGAACCATTCGGCGAAACGTTCCACAAAGTAATAGCACACCATTCGGGAACAATCCGCACGTTTCGGTATATTACTTGTCTATGTAGTGTAAAAACTGTGGGAGGAGTTAGGGTGGTAAATTTGGCTATAATAATAAGAATAATATATATGTGAGATAACAGTAAGTGGTCTTGCTATGCAAGAACACTTAATAATATATATGTGAGATAACAGTAAGTGGTCTTGCTATGCAAGAACACTTAATAATATATATGTGAGATAACAATAAGTGGTCTTGCTATGCAAGAACACTTAATAATAATATATATGTGAGATAACAGTAAGTGGTCTTGCTATGCAAGAACACTTAATAACTAGAAAAGGTACAATTTCTGGGGAAATTGTGAAAGTGTTCTTGCCTCTACAACTGGAGTGGGCGGAGTAACTGGATGGAGTGGCTTGAGTAACTGTGAAAAGTGTTAAAAAGCTTAATATTTTAAAAAGTATAAATAGTAGTAAAAAAGTTGAATTCCCATTATTAGCTGAAAGAGCTGAACATTTTTTTAAAAAGTTTTTTTTTTTTTTCAAAAATGAATTATTTTTTTTCAAAAATGAATTATTTTTTTCAAAAATGATTTTTTTTCAAAAATATTTTTTTTTTCAAAAATGATTTTTTTTTTCAAAAATGAACTATTTTTTTTCAAAAATGAATTCTTTTTTTTAAACGAAATTTTTTTTTCAAAAATAATTTTTTTTTCAAAAACTGCCATCAAAACTGCCCCATCATATTGCCACCATCAAAACTGCCCCATCAGAATTGCCCTATCAAAACTGCCCCATCATATTGCCACCATCAAAACTGCCCCATCATAATTGCCCCACCAAAACTGCCCCATCATATTGCCACCATCAAAACTGCCCCATCATAATTGCCCCATTAAAACTGCCCCATCAGAATTGCCCTATCAAAACTGCCCCATCATATTCCTCTATTATAAATCAGTACATGGTGTGTCTGTCCCCTCCCCCGGGCTCTGTAATCAGAGCTGAGATGCTCCAGCCACCTCCCCCCCTGTGTATAACAGAAGCTTTGGTAACCATGGCAACAAAACAAACACAGTACACCCATGGTAACAAAACAAACACAGTACACTCTGATTAACCACCTCAATACAGGGCACTTACACCCCCTTCCTGCCCAAGCCATTTTTCAGTTTTCAGCGCTGTCGCACTTTGAATGACAATTGCGCGGTCATGTTACACTGCACCTTAATTAAATTTTTATCATTTTTTCCCCACAAATTCAGCTTTCTTTTGGTGGTATTTGATCACCTCTGCGGTTTTTATTTATTGCGCTATAAACAAAAGAAGAGTGACAATTTTGAAAAAACACAATATTTTTTACTTTTTGCTATAATAAATATCCAATTTTTTTTTTTTTTTTTAACAAATTTTTTCCTCAATTTAGGCCGATATGTATTCTTCTACATATTTTTGGTAAAAAAAAATTGCGATAAGCGTATATTGATTGGTTTGCGCAAAAGTTATAGCGTCTACAAAATAGGGGATAGATTTATAGCATTTTTATTATTTATTTATTTTTTACTAGTAATGGCGGCGATCTGCGATTTTTATTGTGACTGCGATATTGCAGCGGACACATCGGACACTTTTGACACATTTTTGGGACCATTCACATTTATACAGCGATCAATGCTATAAAATTGCATTGATTACTGTGTAAATGTGACTGGCAGGGAAGGGGTTAACACTAGGGGGCGCTCGAGGGGTTAATGTATGACCTAAGGAGGTGATTCTAACTGTGGGGGGAGGGGACTGACTGGGGGAGGTGACCGATCGCTGTCCCTATGTACAAGGGACACGTCATCGGTCTCCTCTCCTCTCTGACAGGACGTGGATCTGTGTTTACATGCACAGATCCACGCTCCTGCTCTGTTACCCAGCAATCGCGAGTGCCCGGCGGACATCGCGGCCGCCGGGCACGCGCACCGGGTCCCGAGCGACGCAGCGGGCACGCGCGCGCCCCCTAGTGGCTCGGGAGGGCGAGGACGTCATATGACGTCCTCCCAGAACAACTGAAGCCCCGTCCAGCCGTCATATGACAGTGGGCGGTGGCTTAGCGGTTAATGGCTAAAATTTCCTAAAATGACCTCTAAACAAAAACTTTTTCCCAAAAACTATAAATCCTACAGCGAAGATCTTTATATTGTGAGAATCACAAGACCCAGACCTAGATTTTGATGTATAGTATGTCTCTGAAATATTAAAAATGAAGGCACAGTCGCAGTTTAGAAATTCCCCTTCAAATTTGGAGGGGGCTACAGTGTAGTTTCAATGAATGTCAATGGACGGCGTGAGTTGCAAACAAATGGTCATATTGTGAAAACTATCAGGACTATGGCTTAGCCGTGGACATGTTTAGTGGCAGCAGGGATAGCTGAACGTTTTGATATAAGATTTGTGTAGGTAGGCTTGAAAATGAGGGAGTGGCGGCAGTTTAGGAATCATGTTCTGATTTTCCAGCTTTTGTCATCTCCCACTCTAGTTTCCCCATTCATTCCTATGGGACCAATTTCGCCGCAAAAACGACGATATTTCGTGAACCATTTGGCGAAACGTTCCACAAAGTAATAGCACACCATTCGGGAACAATCCGCACGTTTCGGTATATTACTTGTCTATGTAGTGTAAAAACTGTGGGAGGAGTTAGGGGGGTAAATTTGGCTATAATAATAAGAATAATATATATGTGAGATAACAGTAAGTGGTCTTGCTATGCAAGAACACTTAATAAGAACTAGAAAAGGTACAATTTCTGGGGAAATTGTGAAAAGTGTTCTTGCCTCTACAACTGGAGTGGGCGGAGTAACTGGATGGAGTGGCTTGAGTAACTGTGAAAAGTGTTAAAAAGCTTAATATTTTAAAAAGTATAAATAGTAGTAAAAAAGTTGAAGTCCCATCATTAGCTGAAAGAGCTGAACATTTTTTTCAAAAGTTTTTTTTTTTTTCAAAAATTAATTATTTTTTTTCAAAAATGATTTTTTTTTTTTTTAATGAATTTTTTTTTTTTTTTTTAATTTTCTTTTTAAAAATGAATTTTTTTTTTTCAAAAATGATTTTTTTTTTCAAAAATATTTTTTTTCAAAAATGAATTTTTTTTTTTTTTAAAAATGAATTTTTTTTTCAAAAATTATTTTTTTTTTCAAAAATTATTTTTTTTTTCAAAAATGATTTTTTTTTTTTCAAAAATGATTTTTTTTTTTTCAAAAATATTTTTTTTTTTCATGGGGCGGTCATAATGTTTTGGCTGATCATGGGGTTGTCAACTTTTGTCACCTCCCACTCTAGTTTTGAACATTTCGCCATTCATTCCTACGGGACCAATTTCACCGCAAAAACAACGATATTTCGTGAACCATTCGGCGAAACGTTCAACAAAGTAATAGCACACCAATTAAATGACATTGAGGCCGGATTCACACTGGTATATTTCAGCTTTTCACAAAGTTCCACAAGGTAATAGCGCACCAATTAAATGACATTGAACATTTCACCATTCATTACTATGGGACCAATTTCGCCGCAATAACGACGATATTTCGTGGACCATTCGGCAAAACGTTCCACAAAGTAATAGCACACCAATCGGGAACAATCCGCATGTTTCGGTATATTACTTGTCTCTGTAGTGTAAAAACTGTGGGAGGAGTCTACAAGCATTATCAAGTCTAGCAGAGGAAGGTATGACCACATGCATTTGGGGGGTTTCAGCATCTTGTGTTTACAACCACTGTTTCCTAGCAACGCTCATGCCCTGTTTATGCTTCACAAATACTGCTCAATACACAATAGACAGGATAATGAAAGATTTAACAACTGTGCAGTAATTCAAATGGCCGTATTTTAAAAACTATAAATCCTACAGCGAAGATCTTTATATTGTGAGGATCACAAGACCCAGACCTAGATTTTGATACATAGTATGTCTCTGAAATATTAAAATTGAAGGCACGGTCGCAGTTTAGAAATTGCCCTTCAAATTTGAAGGGGCTAGAGTGTAGTTTCAATGAATGTCAATGGACAGTGTGAGTTGCAAACAAATGGTCATATTATGAAAACTATCAGGACTATGGCTTAGCCGTGGACATGTTTAGTGGCAGCAGGAATAGCTGAACGTTTTGATATAAGATTTGTGTAGGTGGGCTTGAAAATGAGGGAGTGGTGGCAGTTTAGAAATCATGGTCTGATTTTTCAGCTTTTGTCACCTCCCACTCTAGTTTCCCCATTCATTCCTATGGGACCAATTTTGCCGCAAAAATGACGATATTTCGTGAACCATTTGGCGAAACGTTCCACAAAATAATAGCACACCATTCGGGAACAATCCGCACGTTTTGGAATATTACTTGTCTATGTAGTGTAAAAACTGTGGGAGGAGTTAGGGTGGTAAATTTGGCTATAATAATAATAACTAGAAAAGGTACAATTTCTGGGGAAATTGTGAAAGTGTTCTTGCCTCTACAACTGGAGTGGGCGGAGTAACTGGGTGGGGTGGAGTGGCTTGAGTAACTGTGAAAAGTGTTAAAAAGCTTAATATTTTAAAAAGTATAAATAGTAGTAAAAAAGTTCCATCATTCGCTGAAAGAGCTGAACATTTTTTTCAAAAGTAATTTTTTTTTTCAAAAATGAATTTTTTTTAATCAAAAATGATTTTTTTTTCTTCAAAAATGATTTTTTTTTTCAAAAGTAATTTTTTTTTTCAAAGGTAATTTTTTTTTTCAAAAATGAATTTTTTTATTTCAAAAATAATTTTTTTTTCGAAATTATTATTTTTTTTAAAGTAATTTTTTTTTCAAAAATAATTTTTTTTTTTCAAAAATATTTTTTTTTTTCAAATATATTTTTTTTTCAAAAATAATTTTTTTTTAAAAGAAATTTTTTTTTCAAAAATATTTTTTTTTTCAAAAATAATTTTTGTTTTTCAAAAATATTTTTTTTTTCAAAAATATTTTTTTTTTTTCAAAAATGATTTTTTTTTTTCAAAAATTATTTTTTTACTTTTTTCAAAAATTTTTTTTTTTTTTTCAAAAATATATTTTTTTTTACCTGGGGTGGTCATAATGTTTTGGCTGATCATGGGGTTGTCAGCTTTTGTCACTTCCCACTCTAGTTTTGAACATTTCACCATTCATTCCTATGGGACCAATTTCGCCGCAAAAACGTCATTTCGTGGACCATTCGGCAAAACATTCCACAAAGTAATAACACACCAATCGGGAACAATCCGCTCGTTTCGGTATATTATTTGTCTCTGTAGTGTGAAAACTGTGGGAGGAGTCTACAAGCATTATCAAGTCTAGCAGATGAAGTCACATGCATTTGGAGTGTCTCAGCATCTTGTGTTTACAACCACTGTTTCCTAGCAACGCTCATGCCCTGTTTATGCTTCCCAAATACTGCTTCATCAAAACTGCCCCATCAGAATTACCCCATCAAAACTGCCCCATCATATTCCTCTATTATAAATCAGTACATGGTGTGTCTGTCCCCTCCCCCGGGCTCTGTAATCAGCTGAGATGCTCCAGCCACCTTCCCCCCTGTGCATAACAGAAGCTTTGGTAACCATGGCAACAAAACAAACACTAACAGTACACTCTGATTAATGGCTAAAATTTCCTGAAATGACCTCTAAACAAATGGCCGTATTTTAAAAACTATACATCCTACAGTGAAGATCTTTATATTGTGAGAATCACAAGACCCAGACCTAGATTTTGATGTATAGTATGTCTCTGAAATATTAAAAATGAAGGCACAGTCGCAGTTTAGAAATTGCCCTTCAAATTTGGAGGGGGCTAGAGTGTAGTTTCAATGAATGTCAATGGACGGCGTGAGTTGCAAACAAATGGTCATATTGTGAAAACTATCAGGACTATGGCTTAGCCGTGGACATGTTTAGTGGCAGCAGGGATAGCTGAACGTTTTGATATAAGATTTGTGTAGGTGGGCTTGAAAATGAGGGAGTGGCGGCAGTTTAGAAATCATGTTCTGATTTTCCAGCTTTTGTCATCTCCCACTCTAGTTTCCCCATTCATTCCTATGGGACCAATTTCGCCGCAAAAACGACGATATTTCGTGAACCATTCGGCGAAACGTTCCACAAAGTAATAGCACACCATTCGGGAACAATCCGCACGTTTCGGTATATTACTTGTCTATGTAGTGTAAAAACTGTGGGAGGAGTTAGGGTGGTAAATTTGGCTATAATAATAAGAATAATATATATGTGAGATAACAGTAAGTGGTCTTGCTATGCAAGAACACTTAATAACTAGAAAAGGTACAATTTCTGGGGAAATTGTGAAAGTGTTCTTGCCTCTACAACTGGAGTGGGCGGAGTAACTGGGTGGGGTGGAGTGGCTTGAGTAACTGTGAAAAGTGTTAAAAAGCTTAATATTTTAAAAAGTATAAATAGTAGTAAAAAAGTTCCATCATTCGCTGAAAGAGCTGAACATTTTTTTCAAAAGTAATTTTTTTTTTCAAAAATGAATTTTTTTTAATCAAAAATGATTTTTTTTTCAAAGGTAATTTTTTTTTTCAAAAATGAATTTTTTTATTTCAAAAATAATTTTTTTTTTCGAAATTATTTTTTTTTTTTAAGTAATTTTTTTTCAAAAATAATTTTTTTTTTTCAAAAATAATTTTTTTTTTTCAAAAATATTTTTTTTTTCAAATATATTTTTTTTTTTCAAAAATATTTTTTTTTTTAAAAGTAATTTTTTTTCAAAAATATTTTTTTTTTTTTCAAAAATATTTTTTTTTTTCAAAAATGATTTTTTTTTCTTCAAAAATTATTTTTTTACTTTTTTCAAAAATTTTTTTTTTTTTTCAAAAATATTTTTTTTTTACATGGGGCGGTCATAATGTTTTGGCTGATCATGGGGTGGTCATAATGTTTTGGCTGATCATGGGGTTGTCAGCTTTTGTCACTTCCCACTCTAGTTTTGAACATTTCGCCATTCATTCCTATGGGACCAATTTCGCCGCAAAAACGTCATTTCGTGGACCATTCAGCAAAACGTTCCACAAAGTAATAACACACCAATCGGGAACAATCCGCTCGTTTCGGTATATTACTTGTCTCTGTAGTGTAAAAACTGTGGGAGGAGTCTACAAGCATTATCAAGTCTAGCAGATGAAGTCACATGCATTTGGGGTGTCTCAGCATCTTGTGTTTACAACCACTGTTTCCTAGCAACGCTCATGCCCTGTTTATGCTTCCCAAATACTGCTTCATCAAAACTGCCCCATCAGAATTACCCCATCAAAACTGCCCCATCATATTCCTCTATTATAAATCAGTACATGGTGTGTCTGTCCCCTCCCCCGGGCTCTGTAATCAGAGCTGAGATGCTCCAGCCACCTTCCCCCCTGTGTATAACAGAAGCTTTGGTAACCATGGCAACAAAACAAACACTAACAGTACACTCTGATTAATGGCTAAAATTTCCTGAAATGACCTCTAAACAAATGGCCGTATTTTAAAAACTATACATCCTACAGCGAAGATCTTTATATTGTGATAATCACAAGACCCAGACCTAGATTTTGATGTATAGTATGTCTCTGAAATATTAAAAATGAAGGCACAGTCGCAGTTTAGAAATTGCCCTTCAAATTTGGAGGGGGCTAGAGTGTAGTTTCAATGAATGTCAATGGACGGCGTGAGTTGCAAACAAATGGTCATATTGTGAAAACTATCAGGACTATGGCTTAGCCGTGGACATGTTTAGTGGCAGCAGGGATAGCTGAACGTTTTGATATAAGATTTGTGTAGGTGGGCTTGAAAATGAGGGAGTGGCGGCAGTTTAGAAATCATGTTCTGATTTTCCAGCTTTTGTCATCTCCCACTCTAGTTTCCCCATTCATTCCTATGGGACCAATTTCACCGCAAAAATGACGATATTTCGTGAACCATTCGGCGAAACGCTCCACAAAATAATAGCACACCATTCGGGAACAATCCGCACGTTTCGGTATATTACTTGTCTATGTAGTGTAAAAACTGTGGGAGGAGTTAGGGTGGTAAATTTGGCTATAATCATAAGAATAATATATATGTGAGATAACAGTAAGTGGTCTTGCTATGCAAGAACACTTAATAATAATAATATATATGTGAGATAACAGTAAGTGGTCTTGCTATGCAAGAACACTTAATAAGAAGAATAACTAGAAAAGCTACAATTTCTGGGGAAATTGTGAAAAGTGTTCTTGCCTCTACAACTGGAGTGGGCGGAGTAACTGTTGTGTGGTTGGAGTGGCTGGAGTAACTGTGAAAAGTGTTAAAAAGCTTAATATTTTAAAAAGTATAAATAGTAGTAAAAAAGTTCCATCATTAGCTGAAAGAGCTGAACATTTTTTTCAAAAGTAATTTTTTTTTTTCAAAAATTAATTTTTTTTATTCAAAAATGAATTTTTTTTATTCAAAAATGAATTTTTTTTCTTCAAGAATGAATTTTTTTTTTCAAAAATGATTTTTTTTTTCAAAAGTAATTTTTTTTTTCAAAAGTATTTTTTTTTTCAAAAATAATTTTTTTTTTTCAAAAATGAATTATTTTTTTTCAAAAATGATTTTTTTTTTCAAAAATGATTTTTTTTTTTCAAAAATGATTTTTTTTTTTCAAAAATAATTTTTTCTTTTAAAAAATGTATTTTTTTTTTTCAAAAATGAATTTTTTTTTTCAAAAATGAATTATTTTTTTTCAAAAATGATTTTTTTTTTCAAAAATATATATTTTTTAATGGGGCGGTCATAATGTTTTGGCTGATCATGGGGTTGTCAGCTTTTGTCACCTCCCACTCTAGTTTTGAACATTTCGCCATTCATTCCTATGGGACCAAGTTCGTCGCAAAAACGACGATATTTCGTGAACCATTCGGCGAAACGTTCCAGAAAGTAATAGCACACCAATTAAATGACATTGATTCCGGATTCACACTGGTATATTTCAGCTTTTCACAAAGTTCCACAAGGTAATAGCACACCAATTAAATGACATTGAACATTTCACCATTCATTCCTATGGGACCAATATTGCCGCAAAAACGACGATATTTCGTGAACCATTCGGCGAAAAAAGTTCCACAAAGTAATAGCACACCAATTAAATGACATTGAACATTTCGCCATTCATTCCTATGGGACCAATTTTGCCGCAAAAACTACGATATTTTGTGAACCATTCGGTGAAACGTTCCACAAAGTAATAGCACACCAATCGGGAACAATCCGCACGTTTTGGTATATTACTTGTCTCTGTAGTGTAAAAACTGTGGGAGGAGTCTACAAGCATTATCAAGTCTAGCAGATGAAGTCACATGCATTTGGGGTGTCTCAGCATCTTGTGTTTACCACTGTTTCCTAGCAACGCTCATGCCCTGTTTATGCTTCACAAATACTGCTCCATACACAATAGACAGGACCATGATAGATGTAGTAACTATGCAGTAATTCAAATGGCCGTATTTTAAAAACTATAAATCCTACAGCGAAGACCTTTATATTGTGAGAATCACAAGACCCAGACCTAGATTTTGATACATAGAATGTCTCTGAAATATTAAAATTGAAGGCACGGTCGCAGTTTAGAAATTGCCCTTCAAATTTGAAGGGGCTAGAGTGTAGTTTCAATGAATGTCAATGGACGGTGTGAGTTGCAAACAAATGGTCATATTATGAAAACTATCAGGACTATGGCTTAGCCGTGGACATGTTTAGTGGCAGCAGGGATAGCTGACCGTTTTGATATAAGATTTGTGTAGGTGGGCTTGAAAATGAGGGAGTGGTGGCAGTTTAGAAATCATGGTCTGATTTTTCAGCTTTTGTCACCTCCCACTCTAGTTTCCCCATTCATTCTTATGGGACCAATTTCGCCGCAAAAATGACGATATTTCGTGAACCAGTTGGCGAAACGTTCCACAAAATAATAGCACACCATTCGGGAACAATCCGCACGTTTCAGTATATTACTTGTCTATGTAGTGTAAAAACTGTGGGAGGAGTTAGGGTGGTAAATTTGGCTATAATAATAACTAGAAAAGCTACAATTTCTGGGGAAATTGTGAAAGTGTTCTTGCCTCTACAACTGGAGTGGGCGGAGTAACTGGGTGGGGTGGAGTGGCTTGAGTAACTGTGAAAAGTGTTAAAAAGCTTAAAATTTTAAAAAGTATAAATAGTAGTAAAACAGTTCCATCATTAGCTGAAAGAGCTGAACATTTTTTTCAAAAGTAATTTTTTTTTTTCAAAAATGAATTTTTTTTTTTCAAAAATGATTTTTTTTTCTTCAAAAATGATTTTTTTTTTTCAAAAATGATTTTTTTTTTTTAAAATGATTTTTTTTTTTTTCAAAAATTATTTTATTTTTTTTTTTCAAAAATTATTTTATTTTTTTTCAAAAATAATTTTTTTTTTTTAAATGAAATTTTTTTTTTCAAAAATAATTTTTTTTTTTTTTCAAAAATAATTTTTTTTCTTCAAAAAAGAATTTTTTTTCAAAAATGATTTTTTTTTCACAGATGATTTTTTTTTTTTTACAAATGATTTTATTTTATTTTTTCAAAAATGAATTTTTATTTTTTTTCAAAATTGAATTTTTTTTCAAAAATGATTTTTTTTCCAAAATTAATTTTTTTTTTCAAAAATGAATTTTTATTTTTTTTCAAAATTGAATTTTTTTTTCAAAAATGATTTTTTTTTTCCAAAATGAATTTTTTTTTTCAAAAATTATTAAATTTTTTCAAAATTTTTTTTTTTATGGGGCGGTCATAATGTTTCGGATGATCATGGGGTGGTCTTAATGTTTTGGCTGATCATGGGGTTGTCAGCTTTTGTCACCTCCCACTCTAGTTTTTAACATTTCACCATTCATTCCTATGGAACCAATTTCGTCGCAAAAACTACGATATTTTGTGAACCATTCGGCGAAACGTTCCAGAAAGTAATAGCACACCAATCGGGAACAATCTGCACGTTTCGGTATATTACTTGTCTCTGTAGTGTAAAAACTGTGGGAGGAGTCTACAAGCATTATCAAGTCTAGCAGATGAAGTCACATGCATTTGGGGTGTCTCAGCATCTTGTGTTTACAACCACTGTTTCCTAGCAATGCTCATGCCCTGTTTATGCTTCACAAATACTGCTCAATACACAATAGACAGGATAATGAAAGATTTAACAACTGTGCAGTAATTCAAATGGCCGTATTTTAAAAAACTATAAATCCTACAGCGAAGATCTTTATATTGTGAGAATCACAAGACCCAGACCTAGATTTTGATACATAGTATGTCTCTGAAATATTAAAATTGAAGGCACGGTCGCAGTTTAGAAATTGCCCTTCAAATTTGAAGGGGCTAGAGTGTAGTTTCAATGAACGTCAATGGACGGTGTGAGTTGCAAACAAATGGTCATATTGTGAAAACTATCAGGACTATGGCTTAGCCGTGGACATGTTTAGTGGCAGCAGGGATAGCTGAACGTTTTGATATAAGATTTGTGTAGGTGGGCTTGAAAATGAGGGAGTGGCGGCAGTTTAGAAATCATGTTCTGATTTTCCAGCTTTTGTCATCTCCCACTCTAGTTTCCCCATTCATTCCTATGGGACCAATTTCACCGCAAAAATGACGATATTTCGTGAACCATTCGGCGAAACGCTCCACAAAATAATAGCACACCATTCGGGAACAATCCGCACGTTTCGGTATATTACTTGTCTATGTAGTGTAAAAACTGTGGGAGGAGTTAGGGTGGTAAATTTGGCTATAATAATAAGAATAATATATATGTGAGATAACAGTAAGTGGTCTTGCTATGCAAGAACACTTAATAATAATAATATATATGTGAGATAACAGTAAGTGGTCTTGCTATGCAAGAACACTTAATAAGAAGAATAACTAGAAAAGCTACAATTTCTGGGGAAATTGTGAAAAGTGTTCTTGCCTCTACAACTGGAGTGGGCGGAGTAACTGTTGTGTGGTTGGAGTGGCTGGAGTAACTGTGAAAAGTGTTAAAAAGCTTAATATTTTAAAAAGTATAAATAGTAGTAAAAAAGTTCCATCATTAGCTGAAAGAGCTGAACATTTTTTTCAAAAGTAATTTTTTTTTTTCAAAAATGAATTTTTTTTATTCAAAAATGAATTTTTTTTATTCAAAAATGATTTTTTTTTCTTCAAGAATGAATTTTTTTTTTCAAAAATGATTTTTTTTTTCAAAAGTAATTTTTTTTTTCAAAAGTATTTTTTTTTTCAAAAATAATTTTTTTTTTTTCAAAAATGAATTATTTTTTTTCAAAAATGATTTTTTTTTTCAAAAATGATTTTTTTTTTTCAAAAATGATTTTTTTTTTTCAAAAATAATTTTTTCTTTTAAAAAATGTATTTTTTTTTTTTTCAAAAATGAATTTTTTTTTTCAAAAATGAATTATTTTTTTTCAAAAATGAATTTTTTTTCAAAAATGATTTTTTTTTTCAAAAATATATATTTTTTAATGGGGCGGTCATAATGTTTTGGCTGATCATGGGGTTGTCAGCTTTTGTCACCTCCCACTCTAGTTTTGAACATTTCGCCATTCATTCCTATGGGACCAAGTTCGTCGCAAAAACGACGATATTTCGTGAACCATTCGGCGAAACGTTCCAGAAAGTAATAGCACACCAATTAAATGACATTGATTCCGGATTCACACTGGTATATTTCAGCTTTTCACAAAGTTCCACAAGGTAATAGCACACCAATTAAATGACATTGAACATTTCACCATTCATTCCTATGGGACCAATATTGCCGCAAAAACGACGATATTTCGTGAACCATTCGGCGAAAAAAGTTCCACAAAGTAATAGCACACCAATTAAATGACATTGAACATTTCGCCATTCATTCCTATGGGACCAATTTTGCCGCAAAAACTACGATATTTCGTGAACCATTCGGTGAAACGTTCCACAAAGTAATAGCACACCAATCGGGAACAATCCGCACGTTTCGGTATATTACTTGTCTCTGTAGTGTAAAAACTGTGGGAGGAGTCTACAAGCATTATCAAGTCTAGCAGATGAAGTCACATGCATTTGGGGTGTCTCAGCATCTTGTGTTTACCACTGTTTCCTAGCAACGCTCATGCCCTGTTTATGCTTCACAAATACTGCTCCATACACAATAGACAGGACCATGATAGATGTAGTAACTATGCAGTAATTCAAATGGCCGTATTTTAAAAACTATAAATCCTACAGCGAAGACCTTTATATTGTGAGAATCACAAGACCCAGACCTAGATTTTGATACATAGAATGTCTCTGAAATATTAAAATTGAAGGCACGGTCGCAGTTTAGAAATTGCCCTTCAAATTTGAAGGGGCTAGAGTGTAGTTTCAATAAATGTCAATGGACGGTGTGAGTTGCAAACAAATGGTCATATTATGAAAACTATCAGGACTATGGCTTAGCCGTGGACATGTTTAGTGGCAGCAGGGATAGCTGACCGTTTTGATATAAGATTTGTGTAGGTGGGCTTGAAAATGAGGGAGTGGTGGCAGTTTAGAAATCATGGTCTGATTTTTCAGCTTTTGTCACCTCCCACTCTAGTTTCCCCATTCATTCCTATGGGACCAATTTCGCCGCAAAAATGACGATATTTCGTGAACCATTTGGCGAAACGTTCCACAAAATAATAGCACACCATTCGGGAACAATCCGCACGTTTCGGTATATTACTTGTCTATGTAGTGTAAAAACTGTGGGAGGAGTTAGGGTGGTAAATTTGGCTATAATAATAACTAGAAAAGCTACAATTTCTGGGGAAATTGTGAAAGTGTTCTTGCCTCTACAACTGGAGTGGGCGGAGTAACTGGGTGGGGTGGAGTGGCTTGAGTAACTGTGAAAAGTGTTAAAAAGCTTAAAATTTTAAAAAGTATAAATAGTAGTAAAAAAGTTGCATCATTAGCTGAAAGAGCTGAACATTTTTTTCAAAAGTAATTTTTTTTTTTCAAAAATGAATTTTTTTTTTTCAAAAATGATTTTTTTTCTTCAAAAATGATTTTTTTTTTTCAAAAATGATTTTTTTTTTAAAAATGATTTTTTTTTTTTTTCAAAAATAATTTTTTTTTTTTTCAAAAATAATTTTTTTTTTTTTCAAAAATAATTTTTTTTCTTCAAAAAAGAATTTTTTTTCAAAAATGATTTTTTTTTCACAGATGATTTTTTTTTTTTACAAATGATTTTATTTTATTTTTTCAAAAATGAATTTTTATTTTTTTTCAAAATTGAATTTTTTTTCAAAAATGATTTTTTTTCCAAAATTAATTTTTTTTTTCAAAAATGAATTTTTATTTTTTTTCAAAATTGAATTTTTTTTTCAAAAATGATTTTTTTTTTCCAAAATGAATTTTTTTTTTCAAAAATTATTAAATTTTTTCAAAAATTTTTTTTTTATGGGGCGGTCATAATGTTTCGGCTGATCATGGGGTGGTCTTAATGTTTTGGCTGATCATGGGGTTGTCAGCTTTTGTCACCTCCCACTCTAGTTTTTAACATTTCACCATTCATTCCTATGGAACCAATTTCGTCGCAAAAACTACGATATTTTGTGAACCATTCGGCGAAACGTTCCAGAAAGTAATAGCACACCAATCGGGAACAATCTGCACGTTTCGGTATATTACTTGTCTCTGTAGTGTAAAAACTGTGGGAGGAGTCTACAAGCATTATCAAGTCTAGCAGATGAAGTCACATGCATTTGGGGTGTCTCAGCATCTTGTGTTTACAACCACTGTTTCCTAGCAATGCTCATGCCCTGTTTATGCTTCACAAATACTGCTCAATACACAATAGACAGGATAATGAAAGATTTAACAACTGTGCAGTAATTCAAATGGCCGTATTTTAAAAAACTATAAATCCTACAGCGAAGATCTTTATATTGTGAGAATCACAAGACCCAGACCTAGATTTTGATACATAGTATGTCTCTGAAATATTAAAATTGAAGGCACGGTCGCAGTTTAGAAATTGCCCTTCAAATTTGAAGGGGCTAGAGTGTAGTTTCAATGAACGTCAATGGACGGTGTGAGTTGCAAACAAATGGTCATATTGTGAAAACTATCAGGACTATGGCTTAGCTGTGGACATGTTTAGTGGCAGCAGGGATAGCTGAACGTTTTGATATAAGATTTGTGTAGGTGGGCTTGAAAATGAGGGAGTGGCGGCAGTTTAGAAATCATGTTCTGATTTTTCAGCTTTTGTCACCTCCCACTCTAGTTTCCCAAATCATTCCTATGTGACCAATTTCGCCGCAAAAAATGACGATATTTCGTGAACCATTTGGCGAAACGTTCCACAAAATAATAGCACACCATTCGGGAACAATCCGCACGTTTCGGTATATTACTTGTCTATGTAGTGTAAAAACTGTGGGAGGAGTTAGGGTGGTAAATTTGGCTATAATAATAATAATAACTAGAAAAGCTACAATTTCTGGGGAAATTGTGAAAACTGTTCTTGCCTCTACAACTGGAGTGGGCGGAGTAACTGGGTGGAGTGGCTTGAGTAACTATTTTAAAAAGTATCAATGGTAGTAAAAAAGTTGAAGAAGTCCCATAATTAGCTGAAAAAAGAGATGAACATTTTTTTCAAAAATGAATTTTATTTTTTTTTCAAAAATGATTTTTTTTTTCAAAAATGATTTTTTTTTTCAAAAATTTTTTTTTTAAAATGATTTTTTTTTTTCAAATTTTTTTTTTTTTTAATGAATTTTATTTTTTTTTTCAAAAATGATTTTTTTTTTTTCAAAAATGATTTTTTTTTTCAAAAATGATTTTTTTTTTTTCAAAAATGATTTTTTTTTTTTTCAAAAATGATTTTTTTTTTTTCAAAAATGATTTTTTTTTTTTCAAAAATATATATTTTTTTATTAGGAGGTCATAATGTTTTTTCTGATCATGGGGTGGTCATAATGTTTTGGCTGATCATGGGGTTGTCAGCTTTTGTCACCTCCCACTCTAGTTTTAAACATTTCGCCATTCATTCCTATGGGACCAATTTCGTCGCAAAAACTACGATATTTCGTGAACCATTTGGCGAAACGTTCCACAAAGTAATAGCACACCAATTAAATGACATTGTGGCCGGATTCACACTGGTATTTTTCAGCTTTTCACAAAGTTCCACAAGGTAATAGCACACCAATTAAATGACATTGAACATTTCGCCATTCATTCCTATGGGACCAATTTCGCTGCAAAAACTACAATATTTCGTGGACCATTCGGCGAAACGTTCCACAAAGTAATAGCACACCAATCGGGAACAATCCGCACCTTCGGTATATTACTGTCTATGTAGTTTAAAAGCTGTGGGAGGAGTTAGGGTGATATGATCATGGGGTTGTCAGCTTTTGTCACCTCCCACTCTAGTTTTGAACATTTCGCCATTCATTCCTATGGGACCAATTTCGCCGCAAAAACGACGATATTCCGTGAACCATTCGGCGAATGTGTAAAAACTGTGGGAGGAGTTAGGGTGGTAAATTATCAGCATTATCAAGCCTCGCAAATGAAGTTATGGCCACATGCATTTGGGGGGTTTCAGCATCTTGTGTTTACAACCACTGTTTCCTAGCAACGCTCATGTACTGTTTATGCTTCACACGCACTGCTCAATACACAACACAATGTAATTTCTACACAATACAATTCCTAGCAAAACTGCCCCATCATATTGCCACCATCAAAACTGCCCCATCATAATTGCCCCATTAAAACTGCCCCATCATATTGCCACCATCAAAACTGCCCCATCAGAATTGCCCTATCAAAACTGCCCCATCATAATTGCCCCATTAAAACTGCCCCATAATAATTGCCCCACCAAAACTGCCCCACCATATTGCCACCATCAAAACTGCCCCATCAGAATTGCCCTATCAAAACTGCCCCATCATAATTGCCCCATTAAAACTGCCCCATCAGAATTGCCCTATCAAAACTGCCCCATCATATTCCTCTATTATAAATCAGTACATGGTGTTTCTGTCCCCTCCCCCGGGCTCTGTAATCAGAGCTGAGATGCTCCAACCACCTCCCCCCCTGTGTATAACAGAAGCTTTGGTAACCATGGCAACAAAACAAACACAGTACACTCTGATTAATGGCTAAAATTTCCTGAAATGACCTCTAAACAAAAAGCTTTTTCTCAAAAACTATAAATCCTACAGCGAAGATCTTTATATTGTGAGAATCACAAGACCCAGACCTAGATTTTGATGTATAGTATATCTCTGAAATATTAAAAATGAAGGCACAGTCGCAGTTTAGAAATTGCCCTTCAAATTTGGAGGGGGCTAGAGTGTAGTTTCAATGAATGTCAATGGACGGCGTGAGTTGCAAACAAATGGTCATATTGTGAAAACTATCAGGACTATGGCTTATCCGTGGACATGTTTAGTGGCAGCAGGGATAGCTGAACGTTTTGATATAAGATTTGTGTAGGTGGGCTTGAAAATGAGGGAGTGGCGGCAGTTTAGAAATCATGTTCTGATTTTCCAGCTTTTGTCATCTCCCACTCTAGTTTCCCCATTCATTCCTATGGGACCAATTTCGCTGCAAAAACGACGATATTTCGTGAACCATTCGGCGAAACGTTCCACAAAGTAATAGCACACCATTCGGGAACAATCCGCATGTTTCGGTATATTACTTGTCTATGTAGTGTAAAAACTGTGGGAGGAGTTAGGGTGGTAAATTTGGCTATAATAATAAGAATAATATATATGTGAGATAACAGTAAGTGGTCTTGCTATGCAAGAACACTTAACTAGAAAAGCTACAATTTCTGGGGAAATTGTGAAAGTGTTCTTGCCTCTACAACTGGAGTGGGTGGAGTAACTGGGTGGGGTGGAGTGGCTTGAGTAACTGTGAAAAGTGTTAAAAAGCTTAATATTTTAAAAAGTATAAATAGTAGTAAAAAAGTTCCATCATTAGCTGAAAGAGCTGAACATTTTTTTCAAAAGTAATTTTTTTTTTTCAAAAATGAATTTTTTTTATTCAAAAATGATTTTTTTTCTTCAAAAATGATTTTTTTTTCTTCAAAAATGATTTTTATTTTTCAAAAATTATTTTTTTTTTTTAAGTAATTTTTTTTTCAAAAATATTTTTTTTTTTTCAAAAATAGTTTTTTTTTTTTTCAAAAATTTTTTTTTTTTCAAAAATAATTTTTTTTTTCAAAAATATTTTTTTTTTTTCAAAAATAATTTTTTTCTTTCAAAAATAATTTTTTTTTTTCAAAAATATATATATTTTTTTTCAAAAATATTTTTTTTTTTTTCATGGGGCGGTCATAATGTTTCAGCTGATCATGGGGTTGTCAGCTTTTGTCACCTCCCGCTCTAGTTTTGAACATTTCACCATTCATTCCTATGGGACCAATTTCACCACAAAAACGACGATATTTCGTGAACCATTCGGCGAAACGTTCCACAAAGTAATAGCACACCAATTAAATGACATTGAACATTTCACCATTCATTCCTATGGGACCAATTTTGCCGCAAAAAACTACGATATTTCGTGGACCATTCGGCGAAATATTCCACAAAGTAATAGCACACCAATCGGGAACAATCCGCTCGTTTCGGTATATTACTTGTCTCTGTAGTGTAAAAACTGTGGGAGGATTCTACAAGCATTATCAAGTCTAGCAGATGAAGTCACATGCATTTGGGGTGTCTCAGCATCTTGTGTTTACAACCACTGTTTCCTAGCAACGCTCATGCCCTGTTTATGCTTCCCAAATACTACTTCATCAAAACTGCCCCATCATATTCCTCTATTATAAATCAGTACATGGTGTGTCTGTCCCCTCCCCCGGGCTCTGTAATCAGAGCTGAGATTCTCCAGCCACCTCCCCCCTGTGTATAACAGAAGCTTTGGTAACCATGGCAACAAAACAAACACTAACAGTACACTCTGATTAATGGCTAAACTTTCCTGAAATGACCTCTAAACAAATGGCCGTATTTTAAAAACTATACATCCTACAGCAAAGATCTTTATATTGTGAGAATCACAAGACCCAGACCTAGATTTTGATGTATAGTATGTCTCTGAAATATTAAAAATGGAGGCACAGTCGCAGTTTAGAAATTGCCCTTCAAATTTGAAGGGGCTAGAGTGTAGTTTCAATGAATGTCAATGGACGGTGTGAGTTGCAAACAAATGGTCATATTGTGAAAACTATCAGGACTATGGCTTAGCCGTGGACATGTTTAGTGGCAGCAGGGATAGCTGAACGTTTTGATATAAGATTTGTGTAGGTGGGCTTGAAAATGAGGGAGTGGCGGCAGTTTAGAAATCATGTTCTGATTTTCCAGCTTTTGTCATCTCCCACTCTAGTTTCATTCCTATGGGACCAATTTCGCCGCAAAAACGACGATATTTCGTGAACCATTCGGCGAAACGTTCCACAAAGTAATAGCACACCATTCGGGAACAATCCGCACGTTTTGGTATATTACTTGTCTATGTAGTGTAAAAACTGTGGGAGGAGTTAGGGTGGTAAATTTGGCTATAATAATAAGAATAAGAACTAGAAAAGGTACAATTTCTGGGGAAATTGTGAAAAGTGTTCTTGCCTCTACATCTGGAGTGAGCGGAGTAACTGGGGGGAGTGCCTGGAGTAACTGTTGTGTGGTTGGAGTAACTGTGGAAAGGTTGAACTGGGCAGATGGGCAGAGTAACTGTGTGGAGTGTTTGTAGTGAGTAAAGATAGTAAACATTACACTAACCAATTGATTGATCAAATTTAAAAAGTGCACAAGTGCTAATGATGTAGAAGGTAGAAATATCGGTAAATGACTTTGTCGGACACAGACTTAAGGGTTACCAGGATTTATTCCGCCCCAGCCAAAGCATAGCACCTGACGGACTCGCGTCCCAAAATCAAGTGTGTCAAAAACAGTTTACACAGTGTACATATAATTTCAATATATTGCATCACAAGCGAACTGGCGGTATATTTCCGTTATACATTAACATTAACATTTTGAACAGTCAACTTTTTGAACTTTTTGGATACAAGGCAATTCATTAAAGCATATACTTTAAACCCTTACAAATTTTCAGTTTCTCTGCAGTTTTGCTCCTTGCTGTTTCTTTGTCTTACTAATCAGCAAGCAGGCTATAGCACAGGAAGGAGAGGGTGAGTGTGATGAGGACAGTGTGATAGGGCGAGCTGACGTGCTGCATCTACCGTCTGTAGGACGGGTGATCGTTTTAGCCAGCCGGCTTCTTATGCTTATTTGAATCTGCTACACTGTAAGTGTTATTTTAATTCTTTTAATAAACCTCAAAACCAGGATTACGCTATGTTGTTTCCCTCTCTTTTCCCAGGGTACCCCTAAATGAGAACAACCCCCCAGCTAGGAGTCTTTTATTAATCTCCATGATAAGAGTGATTTCCTGTGACTTGGTGGACTAGTGGTATCATCACCCTTTGGCTGTATGAAGTGGCATGTCGTTTCCTAGAAGCCCATCCAATGAAAGGCCCTGACCGGGTTAAGGTCGCAAGCCCCCTTGTGCTTGCCGTTTGGTAAGCGCGCATTTTATTTTCAGCTACCACCGTGGTGCGGTGGAGGAATTTTTTCTATTTTACATTTCCTGCTTTAAAAAAATGGGGTCTGAGCCTATGTATTTTCACAACATTTATTTGGACTTTATTCACTGTGTTAGGACTGTCCAGTGAACACTTATTGATTTAGGTTTCAAGAACTGTGTTAGTTATTTAATTTGGGTTCTAACCAATTAGTCCTATTCAACACTGGTACTAGTATTTACTCCTATTTACAGCGCTGCTATATTTGTTATATTGTTGTATTAGTGTGTGTATCTCACATAGAGTGGCTGCTTTTGTTATTATGTCGTTTTTTGTAATTTTTTTTCACTAAGTTATTTTCATCACTATTTTGGTTATCCCCTATTTGGTCATTCACAATATTTCACGAACAGGTACCCTTTTTGGGTGCACTACAGCGCGGTATTCCTCTTACTATATGATGAGGACAGATGTCTGTGATGGATGGGGGGGAGTAAGTGAGTTCAGTGTCTAACAAGTACACCGAACATGAAATATAGAGAATGATGTTTAGCTAATTGTAAATGGTCCCACATAACTATGGCCACGTAAACTGACCCTCATTGCCACTTTATCTGTTTGATGACCACTGTCTCACAACCACTGTTTCCTGGCAACACTCATGCCCTGTTTATGCAGGCTCTAAGCGTGTTCACAACCACTGCTCAAAACACAATACACAGGATAATGGTAGCTGTAATAACTGTGCAGTACTCCTGACTGGAGACACTGCTGCACCCTGGAGATGTAAATGTGATCCAACAGTGTGTTTTTTTCTGTGGTGGCTGCCCAGACCAGTTGAGTATATCCTCTTGAGTGAAGAAGGTCAGATATTGGCTTCTTTTCTCTGCACAGAAAATCTTCATTGAAATCTCCACAGAGTATTATAGGTTGGCAATCCATTATTTCCAAAGATTCCAAGAGGCCCAGCAGGTTAGTAAGGAATTGGCCAATACTGTAATCCGGTGGCCTGTAAACGACAGCGATCAAAGCTTGTACAGGGGACTCCAGTTTGACAACCAAGAACTCCAAGTCAGTCACATTGTGATGATACTGCTTTTCATAGGCCTTGAAATGGTTTCTGACATACAAGGCGACACCTCTGCCACTTTTACTTGCAATGTCAGGAAGGTTTGTGTACGAGAGGTGTCTGTTGCGTTTGAACAGGTTGTAGCCCTCCAGCTGGAGACTTTCAGCAACAGAAGAGCCTGAGAGATGAGTTTCAGTGAAACATAAAACATCTCCAAGTGTCAACTCATGGTGAGATTTGATATCTTCAATGTGAGCTGGTAATCCTTCCGTGTTGTGATGGATAATTGTTAATGTTTGCTGTTTGTCTGTTGTCTGTAGAAACTTTAAGAGGGGCATAACACTTTCCAGTGATGCATTCTTCATTGAATCCAGGGAAGCTGTGATTTCAGGATCAGCAAAGATCTTCTTCTCATCAAAGTCGGTTATGTACAGTCCTTGTAGTGTAGTCGTTCTACTCAGAGCAACATAGGCCATTCCCGGTTGGAAGACCTGTTTCAATGAGACCACTGCCGACTGTATCGACATCCCCTGAAACTTATGAATCGTACATCCAAAAGCCAACTTCAGGGGGAACTGCCTGCGAACAACTCCTTTCTGTCTCAGGTTTTCCTCTACCCTTTCTATGTACACCAAGTTGTCAGCATCACAAGACGACTTGTTACGGTATCTCTGTCCTGCATTTGGATTGTCCAGCACAAGCCCAAGCTTGTTTACCGTAGTAGCACCATTCTCAGTCTGGATGATTATTCTTGCAATCTTGCCAAATGTCCCGTTAACAAGCCCGTCTTCTACATCAATGTTTCTTGTGACCATGATACGGGCACCTTCAGCTGCTTGCAGTGTGTCAATCAGATTGTCTTTGTGTCCTTTGAAAGGTTGGTGTTGCCTCAGCATCACTCCTGTCTTAGGGTCTTTTCTGTAATCGTCGGCATCTATGTTGGTGACGTTTGAATGGAGAACAGACACAGTTGCAGCATTATGTTTGTGAACCTCTTTGTTGGTGGCAAATATGTGTAGCACGTCATTAGGGCAGTGGGTGGGATCTGTAAAAGCCTGAGCAAGCAGAGCTTTGTCATCATTGCTTAAGGTGCCAGTCTTCTGCTTGACTCTGATTCTATTCAAAAGCTCAGCAAATGAAATGTCTTCCTTCTGTCGCATGATCTCTGTCAGCGTGATCATCTGAAAGTTGTCTTTCCAGACGTCATTGGTATTTTCCTCAAACACGCAGAGTGGCTTACTTTTTCCCAGCGGGGGGACCTGGTAAAAGTCTCCTACTGCTAGTACTGACATACCACCAAAAGGTTTCTTACTGCCTTTGATTTGCTGTAATCTCCAGTTGATGTAGGCAAACAGGGGCTTTGAAATCATTGACACCTCGTCAATAACAATGATCTCCGCATTTGACAGCTGTGCCCTCACTTCATCTATTAGATTTCCAAGTCCTTGGTAGGGTGGCTTCAAGCTTCTTGGCAACTTCAGCAGAGAATGCAATGTGTTGCCTGAAATGTTGAAAGCTGCTGTTCCTGTAAATGCAGTTAGTAAAACGCTGGGCATGGATATGTCTGCTTCCTCACGTAGTCTGGTAAGTTTACAGAGTATCTTTGTCGCCTCAGCATAGATGCACTTTATCAGGTGTGATTTGCCTGTCCCTGCACCACCAGTGACAAAGTAATAGAATGGGTCAGGATTTAGGCCACGCACACGGTTAGTGCACCAGTCACAAACTGAGTAGAATGTCTGAGCTTGTGTCCGGTTAAGGTTTCTGTACATTTTCCGAAGGAAATCAGGGCACATTTGTGGGGCTTTCACAGTAAGCGCAATTCCACCTGTTTGTTTGTGACGTGTATACTCCGGAACATCATCTTGTTCATTCTCATGAAGTGGCTCCCCTTCTTTGCGTTCCTCTACACATTCCAACCTATCCAACTCAGCTTCTGGGGCAAAGGTGTTCCAAGCATCTTCAACAGGTCCGTTTTTTACAAAGTCATCCAAGACTTGTTCCACAATTTTGTTGTGTTGTTCGAACTTCTTTTGGTTGCTGGTAACAATTGCAGACACTGCTTGGATTGCTTCTTCTCCTGGTAAGCTCACACAGGCGCCTTTGTAAAAATCCTGGTGTGTTGGGAACCTTACAGTTTTCAGTGATGACTCTGAACGGTGGGGGAGGTACAGTTTAACCACTTGCCGACCGCCTAACGTATATATACGTCGGCAGAATGGCACGGGCAGGCAGAATCACGTACCTGTACGTGATCTGCCTCCCGCGGGCGGGGGGTCCGATCGGACCCCCCCCCGGTGCCATCGGCGGTCGGCATCTGACTGGGAGCGTCGGGAGGCGAGGGGGAGACCATCCGATCGTGGCCCCCCCCTCGCGATCGCTCCCAGCCAATGGGAATCCTCCTCTGCCTGTGTGTAGTTTCACACAGGCAGAGGATGTGATGTCATCTCTCCTCGGTCTGGCAGTTTCCGTCCAGCGCCGAGGAGAGAAGACATGTAAGTCCACACAACACAAACACACACAGTAGAACATGCCAGGCATACTTTACACCCCTGATCCCCCCCCGATCGCCCCCCGATCCCCCCCCCAATCACCCCCCCCTGTCACAAACTGACATTAGCAGTATTTTTTTTTTTTTTTTTCTGATTACTGCATAGTGTCAGTTTGTGACAGTTACAGTGTTAGGGCAGTGAGTATTACCCCCCTTTAGGTCTAGGATACCCCCCTAACCCCCCCTAATAAAGTTTTAACCCCTTGATCACCCCCTGTCACCAGTGTCACTAAGCGATCATTTTTCTGATCGCTGTATTAGTGTCGCTGGTGACGCTAGTTAGTGAGGTAAATATTTAGGTTCGCCGTCAGCGTTTTATAGCGACAGGGACCCCCATATACTATCTAATAAAGGTTTTAACCCCTTGATTGCCCCCTAGTTAACCCTTTCACCACTGATCACCGTATAACTGTTACGGGTGACGCTGGTTAGTTCGTTTATTTTTTATAGTGTCAGGGCACCTGCCGTTTATTACCGAATAAAGGTTTAGCCCCTGATCGCCTGGCGGTGATATGCGTCGCCCCAGGCAGCGTCAGATTAGCGCCAGTACCGCTAACACCCACGCACGCAGCATACGCCTCCCTTAGTGGTATAGTATCTGTACGGATCAATATCTGATCCAATCAGATCTATACTAGCGTCCCCAGCAGTTTAGGGTTCCCGAAAACGCAGTGTTAGCGGGATCAGCCCAGATACCTGCTAGCACCTGCGTTTTGCCCCTCTGCCCGGCCCACCCAAGTGCAGTATCGATCGATCACTGTCACTTACAAAACACTAAACGCATAACTGCAGCGTTCGCATAGTCAGGCCTGATCCCTGCGATCGCTAACAGTTTTTTTGGTAGCGTTTTGGTGAACTGGCAAGCACCAGCCCCAGGCAGCGTCAGATTAGCGCCAGTACTGCTAACACCCACACACGCACCGTACACCTCCCTTAGTGGTATAGTATCTGATCGGATCAATATCTGATCCGATCAGATCTATACTAGCGTCCCCAGCAGTTTAGGGTTCCCACAAACGCAGTGTTAGCGGGATCAGCCCAGATACCTGCTAGCACCTGCGTTTTGCCCCTCCGCCCGGCCCAGCCCAGCCCACCCAAGTGCAGTATCGATCGATCACTGACACTTACAAAACACTAAACGCATAACTGCAGCGTTCGCAGAGTCAGGCCTGATTCCTGCGATCGCTAACAGTTTTTTTGGTAGCGTTTTGGTGAACTGGCAAGCACCAGCCCCAGGCAGCGTCAGATTAGCGCCAGTACCGCTAACACCCACGCACGCACCGTACACCTCCCTTAGTGGTATAGTATCTGATCGGATCAATATCTGATCCGATCAGATCTATACTAGCGTCCCCAGCAGTTTAGGGTTCCCACAAACGCAGTGTTAGCGGGATCAGCCCAGATACCTGCTAGCACCTGCGTTTTGCCCCTCCGCCCGGCCCAGCCCAGCCCACCCAAGTGCAGTATCGATCGATCACTGACACTTACAAAACACTAAACGCATAACTGCAGCGTTCGCAGAGTCAGGCCTGATCCCTGCGATCGCTAACAGTTTTTTTGGTAGCGTTTTGGTGAACTGGCAAGCACCAGCGGCCTAGTACACCCCGGTCGTAGTCAAACCAGCACTGCAGTAACACTTGGTGACGTGGCGAGTCCCATAAGTGCAGTTCAAGCTGGTGAGGTGGCAAGCACAAGTAGTGTCCCGCTGCCACCAAGAAGACAAACACAGGCCCATCGTGCCCATAGTGCCCTTCCTGCTGCATTCGCCAATCCTAATTGGGAACCCACCGCTTCTGCAGCGCCCGTACTTCCCCCATTCACATCCCCAACCAAATGCAGTCGGCTGCATGAGAGGCATTTTCTTTATGTCCTCCCGAGTACCCCTACCCAACGAACCCCCCCAAAAAGATGTCGTGTCTGCAGCAAGTGCGGATATAGGCGTGACACCCGCTATTATTGTCCCTCCTGTCCTGACAATCCTGGTCTTTGCATTGGTGAATGTTTTGAACGTTACCATTCACTAGTTGAGTATTAGCGTAGGGTACAGCATTGCACAGACTAGGCACACTTTCACAGGGTCTCCCAAGATGCCATCGCATTTTGAGAGACCCGAACCTGGAACCGGTTACAGTTATAAAAGTTAGTTACAAAAAAAAGTGTAAAAAAAAAAAAAAAAAAAACACATACAAAAATATAAAATAAAAAAAAAATAGTTGTCGTTTTATTGTTCTTTCTCTCTCTATTCTCTCTCTCTTGTTCTGTTCTTTTTTACTGTATTCTATTCTGCAATGTTTTATTGTTATTATGTTTTATCATGTTTGCTTTTCAGGTATGCAATTTTTTATACCTTACCGTTTACTGTGCTTTATTGTTAACCATTTTTGTGTCTTCAGGTACGCCATTCACGACTTTGAGTGGTTATACCAGAATGATGCCTGCAGGTTTAGGTATCATCTTGGTATCATTCTTTTCAGCCAGCGGTCGGCTTTCATGTAAAAGCAATCCTAGCGGCTAATTAGCCTCTAGACTGCTTTTACAAGCAGTGGGAGGGAATGCCCCTCCCCCCCCAACGTCTTCCGTGTTTTTCTCTGGCTCTCCTGTCTCAACAGGGAACCTGAAAATGCAGCCGGTGATTCAGCCAGCTGACCATAGAGCTGATCAGAGACCAGAGTGGCTCCAAACATCTCTATGGCCTAAGAAACCGGAAGCTACGAGCATTTTATGACTTAGATTTCGCCGGATGTAAACAGCGCCATTGGGAAATTGGGAAAGCATTTTATCACACCGATCTTGGTGTGGTCAGATGCTTTGAGGGCAGAGGAGAAATCTAGGGTCTAATAGACCCCAATTTTTGCAAAAAAGAGTACCTGTCACTAACTATTGCTATGATAGGGGATATTTACATTCCCTGAGATAACAATAAAAATGATTAAAAAAAAAAAAAAAATGAAAGGAACAGTTTAAAAATAAGATAAAAAAATAATAATAATAAAGAAAAAAAAAAAAAAAAAAAAAAAGCACCCCTGTCCCCCCTGCTCTCGCGCTAAGGCGAACGCAAGCGTCGGTCTGGCGTCAAATGTAAACAGCAATTGCACCATGCATGTGAGGTATCGCCGCGAAGGTCAGATCGAGGGCAGTAAGTTTAGCAGTAGACCTCCTCTGTAAATCTAAAGTGGTAACCTGTAAAGGCTTTTAAAGGCTTTTAAAAATGTATTTAGTTTGTCGCCACTGCACGTTTGTGCGCAATTTTAAAGCATGTCATGTTTGGTATCCATGTACTCGGCCTAAGATCATCTTTTTTATTTCATCAAACATTTGGGCAATATAGTGTGTTTTAGTGCATTAAAATGTAAAAAAGTGTGTTTTTTCCCCAAAAAATGCGTTTGAAAAATCGC
The DNA here is from genome assembly GCF_042186555.1 of Aquarana catesbeiana. Lineage (NCBI taxonomy): Eukaryota > Metazoa > Chordata > Amphibia > Anura > Ranidae > Aquarana > Aquarana catesbeiana. The sequence continues at coordinate 160,385,388 of NC_133334.1, read as the reverse complement.
TGCGCAAATACTGTGTGAAAAAAAAAAATGAAACACCCACCATTTTAATCTGTAGGGCATTTGCTTTAAAACAAATATATAATGTTTGGGGGTTCAAAGTAATTTTCTTGCAAAAAAAAATTATTTTTTTATGTAAACAATAAGTGTCAGAAAGGGCTTTGTCTTCAAGTGGTTAGAAGAGTGGGTGATGTGTGACATAAGCTTCTAGATGTTGTGCATAAAATGCCAGGACAGTTCAAAACCCCCCCAAATGACCCCATTTTGGAAAGAAGACACCCCAAGCTATTTGCTGAGAGTCATGTTGAGTCCATGGAATAATTTATATTGTGACACAAGTTGCGGGAAAGAGACAATTTTTTATTTTTTTTATTTTTTTTGCGCAAAGTTGTCACTAAATGATATATTGCTCAAACATGCCATGGGAATATGTGAAATTACACCCCAAAATACATTCTGCTGCTTCTCCTGAGTATGGGGATACCACATGTGTGGGACTTTTTGGGAGCCTAGCCGCGTACGGGACCCCGAAAACCAATCACCGCCTTCAGGCTTTCTAAGGCCGTAAATTTTTGATTTCACTCTTCACTGCCTATCACAGTTTCGGAGGCCATGGAATGCCCAGGTGGCAAAAAAACCCCCCAAATGACCCCATTTTGGAAAGTAGACACCCCAAGCTATTTGATGAGAGGCATGGTGAGTATTTTGCAGACCTCACTTTTTGTCACAAAGTTTTGAAAATTGAAAAAAGAAAAAAAAAATTTTTTTTCTCGTCTTTCTTTATTTTCAAAAACAAATGAGAGCTGCAAAATACTCACCATGCCTCTCAGCAAATAGCTTGGGGTGTCTACTTTCCAAAATGGGGTCATTTGGGGGGGGGTTTGTGCCACCTGGGCATTCCATGGCCTCCGAAACTGTGATAGGCAGTGAGGAGTAAAATCAAAAATGTACGCCCTTAGAAATCCTGAAGGCAGTGATTGGTTTTCGGGGTCCCGTACGCGGCTAGGCTCCCAAAAAGTCCCACACATGTGGTATCCCCATACTCAGGAGAAGCAGCTAAATGTATTTTGGGGTGCAATTCCACATATGCCCATGGCCTGTGTGAGCAATATATCATTTAGTGACAACTTTGTGCAAAAAAAAAAAAAAAAAAAAAAATTTGTCACTTTCCCGCAACTTGTGTCAAAATATAAAACATTCCATGGACTCAACATGCCTCAAAGCAAATAGCTTGGGGTGTCTACTTTCCAAAATGGGGTCATTTGGGGGGGTTTTATGTCATCTGGGCATTTTATGGCCTTCAAAACTGTGATAGGTAGTGAGGAGTAAAATCAAAAATGTACGCCCTTAGAAATCCTGAAGGCAGTGATTGGTTTTCGGGGCCCCGTACGCGGCTAGGCTCCCAAAAAGTCTCACACATGTGGTATCCCCATACTCAGGAGAAGCAGCTAAATGTATTTTGGGGTGCAATTCCACATATGCCCATGGCCTGTGTGAGCAATATATCATTTAGTGACAACTTTTTGTAATTTTTTTTTTTTTTTTGTCAGTGTTCAATCACTTGGGACAAAAAAAATGAATATTCAATGGGCTCAACATGCCTCTCAGCAAATTCCTTGGGGTGTCTACTTTCCAAAATGGGGTCATTTGGGGGGGTTTTGTACTGCCCTGCCATTTTAGCACCTCAAGAAACGACATAGGCAGTCATAAATTAAAGGCTGTGTAAATTCCAGAAAATGTACCCTAGTTTGTAGACGCTATAACTTTTGCGCAAACCAATAAATATACACTTATTGACTTTTTTTTTACCAAAGACATGTGGCCGAATACATTTTGGCCTAAATGTATGACTAAAATTGAGTTTATTGGATTTTTTTTAGAACAAAAAGTAGAAAATATCATTTTTTTTCAAAATTTTCGGTCTTTTTCCGTGTATAGCGCAAAAAATAAAAACGGCAGAGGTGATCAAATACTATCAAAAGAAAGCTCTATTTGTGGGAAGAAAAGGACGCAAATTTCGTTTGGGTACAGCATTGCATGACCGCGCAATTAGCAGTTAAAGCGACGCAGTGCCGAATTGTAAAAAGTGCTCTGGTCAGGAAGGGGGTAAAACCTTCCGGGGCTGAAGTGGTTAAGCAGTCTGCCGTAGTAGTTCTCAGGGTCCTTCTTCTCTGAGAAGCGTGCGTACCTGATGATTGCAGGCTTCCCTCTCGTGCGTTTTTGAATCATTCCCATTTCATTCAATAGGCTGACACGCTTGCTGTCTTCCTTTTGCTTGCCATCTTCCTTCTGCTTGCCATAGACAACCCTGTAATGGGATGCAAAGTCTGCCAGACACATGGACTCAAACTCTGGTGTTTCAGGTCTGGCTCTGTATTTGTCGACAAAACTCGTCATCCACACATTAAGAGAATCGGCTGGTTTGTTCTGCAATGCACTGAGCGGGAGACTCATTTTCAGTGCGTTGTCACCAGTTGGCAGAAAAACAACCTCACGTGAGCAAGACTTCATTTTCAGGCTGCACGTACGGGCCACAGACTCCTGGGCGCTGACCTCTCTGTGTTTTGAATAAGCCTGAAGAACCTCTTTCATTTCTTCTCGTTCTGTCGCTGTTTCTGGGCTCATTTCTTTGACTATTGTTTTGAGATAGTCACTCAGCTCCCGTTCTGGCTTGGATATGTAGGACAACATGTACATGATGCAACCATACTCATCAAGAATGTACTGGATGTCCATGTTGGCGTTCCAGGCCGTCAGCAAATGTGGATTATAGTTGTTCACCCAGCAGTCCTTGACATCACGCTTCATTAGAATCACGCTTGAGGAGGTCAATGCCTGAATGTACGAGTTGTACTGATTCAAAGTCATATCACACTGTGCCAGTAGCTGTGACATGTCTTCAAGCTGCACTTTTGGGTTATTAAGCAAATCCCAGACTGGTTTCAGTTTGTTTTTGGCTGCTTGTGGTTTCATTGCACAATCTCCTTGTTCTTCTGGCATCGGGTAAGTTATCCTCGTTTTTCTAATAGGTGGCTTTGGAAATCCAAATCTGCATACTCTGTTACCTTTCTTGCATGATTTTGAATGAGATCTGCTGTGCATTTGAAGTTCTGTTACAAATCTGTGAAGTAAGGCCTGTTTGGCTTCATCAGGCAGCTGGCATGAGATGTTATGATCTATAAAGGCACACACCTTGTCATCACTGTCTTGTCCAAATATAGGAGCTCCTGCTACCCAACAGAGACAATGTATATGAGGGCTCCCTCTCGCCTGAAATTCAACCCGGTAAAAGTAATCAATAACTTCACCAATTGGCTGTGCAGGACCCAACAGCAGCTCTCGCATCAGAGCATCAACCCGTTTGTCAAACATGCGCATGGTGGTCACTGGGTTGCCTCGAAGAATGTCACACTTTTCAGCCCAGTCTAGCCCCGCAAAATCCACCTTTTGACCTTGTTGTGCCTTTATTGCCGTTATTACCTCTGGCCATCTGAATTCTGCAGCAGAGAAGGTAAGAAAAAATGTTGGCTTACCCAATTGTCTGACCATGGCTAGCAAATTCTTCAGATTTTTATCCCAGTAAGCTGGACTCCCTCTCAGTGGTTGCATGAACCTTGTGGCATCTCGGTTTCGCACCAACCTCTCAACCTCACACTTGTCCTGTAGCAGCTTGTTGGATATTTTCCGTCCATCCCTGGTATTGGGTTTTCCTTTCCTTAACTGGATGGACATGCTGCTTTTGGCCATGTGTGTTTCTGTGACAAACTGCGCAAAGAAGAGGTAGCTTGTGTCTCTTGCAAAACGAGTATCAACACAAAAAAGCCTTGCATTGAAATACATGCTCGGGGACAGTTTGACTTGTCTTGCCTGGTCCAATGTATTCTGTCCAGTAGGGAACTGAACAGGGAAAGCCATTGCCTCAAGCCTAGGAACTTTAAAGAAGCTGACAGGTGTGTTTCCTTGTGCAGGTGCAATGCTGAATATTCCATCACCGTGTGTCAGTGCTTCCTCTCCAAGGTCAGATGGCTGCAAACAACTGTCTAGGCCAATTCCAGGTCTTAGTGTATCCTTCTCATCCTCTGCATTGGGAGGTTGTTGGTCATGGCCTTCCTGTTGCTCAGAAGCAGCCGGTAAACATGCAGACTGTACCTCTGATGGATCACAATTTTCGATGCGTTCAAGTATCTCCATCATTTCAGTTTCGTCACAACTGTCGAGTTCCATCCCATCATCATTATCATCATCATCAGCGATTGTCTCATCCACTCTAATTGAAATGTCACTGTAGTCGGGGTGTGTGTCAATGAGTTTTGACAGACCTGCTACTACATTTCCCATGTTGACATAATGAAACAGCTGGTGGCCTTTGTAAGTCAGACGTCTTTTCAGCTTGACTCTGTGTAACTGGGATTTGCTGTGCGATCTTGGTAGAGTATTGACCGTGGTTTCCACCTCGGATGGCACACACACTACAGCGCCATGTATAGCTGCCTGTCGACCTTTGGGAAGTGTGATGATCTTGGCAAATGGCAGTATTTTGGCCAAAAGTTGTCTTTCCAGCACATTCAAATCGCAGAGCTCTGGGGGAATGGGCGCCAGCTCCATGTTGTTAGCTACAGCGATGGATGATTTGTGTCCTGCTTTTAAATGTAAATCACAGTTGTGACAAATCCATTCTTTGGTCCTTTCATCTGGTACGGTGCATTGTTCAGGTCCTTGACAGTGATTGTTGCACACATGGACATATTTCCCTGTCAAACAGGCAGCAACAATGTGTAGATTCTTCTTGTAATTGCTGTGAATGCAATGTTTCACTTGGTTAGGGAAAAGGGTGCGATGACACATCGTGCACACAAATGTTGGCCCAGCTTTAATGCATTCATGGAAAGTGGATATAGCTGTCTGCATTAGGCTGTTGTCCACTGGTTGACTGCATTCCCGCATGACACGAGTCCATCGTCTGTATTTCATTCTTATTTTGAAGGCACATTGCATCTTATGGGTTATGCGAAAATCTGCTTGAGTTTGACGCTTCATTTTCATGTAACTCATGCAATGTTGCAAGTGACGTTTTCTGAAAGCAGGATCATTATGATATTTTCTGGTGATGTATTGCTTCTGCTTCAACTTGAAATCGACATTTGTGGCATATTTTCTGGTGATGTATTGCTTCTTCTTCAAGTTGTAATCTGCATTTGTCGCATATTTTCTGGTGGTGTACTGCTTCTGTTTCAAGTTGAAATCTGCATTTGTCGCATATTTTCTGGTGATGTATTGCTTCTGCTTCAAGTTGAAATTGGCATCTGTTGCATATTTGCGAATGATATATTGCTTCTGCTTCAACTTAAAATCAGCATCTGCTCTGTATCGGCTGGTGATGTATGTCCTTTTCTTATTGGTGACAGACATCTTTGTAGCCTTGAAATCACGCCTTCTTTCATTTCTGTGTCTTGTCTTCAGTTTTTGTCGTCTCTGTGCATTTAATTTGGACAATGCCTTACTGTCCTTCCATATGCCCTGTGAGGATTTCGCATCAACTGACCGTGGAGAATGCTTGCTGGCTGGGAATCCAGTGTGTGTTACATCTTTGGTCATCTGTGTCACTTTGTTCTCCACATGCTTTGCATTATGTGGTTTGTCAGATTGCACCAGTGGGGACAGCAAACCATCTGACAGACGTCTTGCACGATGAAATGAGACTGGCATGAAGTCATACTGCAGTCCATCAATAGGGCCTCTGGTGTCTGTAAGGAGCAATTCATACAACTTATAAATCCTTGCCCCCATATCACTCAAATGTGTAAAAGTGATCATAACAGCTTTTCCTTTTCCAGTGGCAGGAAGTCCATCCTTATTTCGACTATGAGAATCAAACAGTCCATATCTCCCAGACTTGTCTCTGAACAATGCAATGCAATATGGCACTACTATAAAAAGTGCATGTGTAACATCTGCATTGAGGCACTGAAGTCTTGTGGAGAGGTCAACAAACCAACCTTGGTTGTCACCGTCTACCGTGTCTCTCATACATCCCGATAACACTGGAGATTTAACAACGTTATACTCATATTTGTCAGTGTTGACTCTGAGGGGCACTTCTTCCATTGTCAAGTGTTGATGCTGATAGACATTTCTTTGTTTTAGCTGTTTTATTGTTGAGCCATACAAGCTGTTGCCCTTCTTCAGTATTTGATCAAGATCACCCTTTCTCACATCATCAAGCTCACTGTGGTATGCCAAAAATGTCAGAGCCATGCATGTACACTGTTTGTTCCTTAACCTTCCATAGCCATGATGACCCTGATGAAATGATGCCTGCACAGAAATCTCACTTGGTACACATGGTTCTTGCATGCCATGGTTTTCAGAAGTGCCCATCACACTGTCACTGTGCTCTTGAACTTGACACTGAGTTGAACATGAAAATGACACCACAGGTTCACTATGTACCTCCTGGGCACATTCACTGTCACAAACCTCCATATCCACTATGCTGCTGTGGGGCTCCGGATCCAGTTTAGTCCAGCGTATCTTTGCAGCTTTAGATCTCTTTCCTTTAGATGGCATGATGATATTTGTGGAAGGAGCTATAATTCTCCTCAGAGCTTTGTTCGAAGAGCTATAATTCCCCTCAGAGTTGTGTTGGAGGAGGAGCTATAATTCGCCTCAGAGCTGTGTGGGAGGAGCTATAACTCCCCTCTGAGCTGTGTGGGAGGAGCAATAATGCTATAATTCCCCTCAGAACTGTGTGGGAGGAGATACAATTCCCCTTAGTGTTGTGTGGGAGGAGCTATAATTCCCCTTAGAGCTGTGTGGGAGAAGCTATATTTCCCCTCAGAGCTGTGTGGGAGAAGCTACATTTCCCATCAGAGTTGTGTGGGAGAAGCTATAATTCCCCTCAGAGCTGTTTAAAAGGAGCTATAATTCCCCTCACAGCGGTGTGGGAGAAACTATAATTCCTCTCAGAGTTGTGTGGGAGGAGCTCTAATTCTCCTCAGCTGTGTGGGAGGAGCTATAATGCTAAGCTGTAATTCCCCTCAGAGCTGTGTAGGAGGAGCTATAATTCCCCTCACAGCGGTGTGGGAGAAACTATAATTCCCCTCAGAGTTGTGTGGGAGGAGATATAATGCTAAGCTATAATGCTATAATTCCCCCTTGAGCTGTGTGGGAGGAGCTATAATTCCCCTCAAAGCTGTGTGGGAGGAGCTATAATTCCCCTCACAGCGGTGTGGGAGAAACTATAATTCCCCTCAGAGTTGTGTAGGAGGAGCTATAATTCCCCTCACAGCGGTGTGGGAGAAACTATAATTCCCCTTTGAGCTGTGTGGGAGGAGCTATAATTCCCCTCAAAGCTGTATTGGAGGAGCTATAACTTCCCTCCAAGCTGTGTGGGAGGAGCTATAATGCTATAATTGTCCTTAGAGCTGTGTGAGAGGAGCTATAATTCCCCTCAGAGCTTTGTGATTTTTTTTTTTCAAAAATGATTTTGTTTTTTTGTTTTTTCAAAAATGATTTTTTTTTTTGTTTTTTCAAAAATGATTTTTTTAAATTATTTTTTTTTTCAAAAATGAAATTTTTTTTTTCAAAAATGAATTTTGTTTTTTTCAAAAATGATTTTTTTTTTAATTTTTTTTTTTTTCAAAAGTAATTTTTTTTTCAAAAATATATTTTTTTTTCAAAAATATTTTTTTTTTCAAAAATATTTTTTTTTTCAAAAATTAATTTTTATTTTTTTCAAAAATATTTTTTTTTTTACATGGGGCGGTCATAATGTTTTGGCTGATCATGGGGTGGTCATAATGTTTTGGCTGATCATGGGGTTGTCAGCTTTTGTCACCTCCCACTCTAGTTTTGAACATTTCGCCATTCATTCCTATGGGACCAATTTTGCCGCAAAAACGACGATATTTCGTGGACCATTCGGCGAAACGTTCCACAAAGTAATAGCACACCAATCAGGAGAAATCCGCACGTTTCGGTATATTACTTGTCTCTGTAGTGTAAAAACTGTGGGAGGAGTCTACAAGCATTATCAAGTCTAGCAGATGAAGTCACATGCATTTGGAGTGTCTCAGCATCTTGTGTTTACAACCACTGTTTCCTAGCAACGCTCATGCCCTGTTTATGCTTCCCAAATACTACTTCATCAAAACTGCCCCATCAGAATTACCCCATCAAAACTGCCCCATCATATTCCTCTATTATAAATCAGTACATGGTGTGTCTGTCCCCTCCCCCGGGCTCTGTAATCAGAGCTGAGATGCTCCAGCCACCTCCCCCCCTGTGTATAACAGAAGCTTTGGTAACCATGGCAACAAAACAAACACTAACAGTACACTCTGATTAATGGCTAAAATTTCCTGAAATGACCTCTAAACAAATGGCCGTATTTTAAAAACTATACATCCTACAGCGAAGATCTTTATATTGTGAGAATCACAAGACCCAGACCTAGATTTTGATGTATAGTATGTCTCTGAAATATTAAAAATGAAGGCACGGTCGCAGTTTAGAAATTGCCCTTCAAATTTGGAGGGGGCTAGAGTGTAGTTTCAATGAATGTCAATGGACGGCGTGAGTTACAAACAAATGGTCATATTATGAAAACTATCAGGACTATGGCTTAGCCGTGGACATGTTTAGTGGCAGCAGGTATAGCTGAACGTTTTGATATAAGATTTGTGTAGGTGGGCTTGAAAATGAGGGAGTAGCGGCAGTTTAGAAATCATGTTCTGATTTTTCAGCTTTTGTCATCTCCCACTCTAGTTTCCCCATTCATTCCTATGGGACGAATTTCGCCGCAAAAATGACGATATTTCGTGAACCATTTGGCGAAACGTTCCACAAAGTAATAGCACACCATTCGGGAACAATCCGCACGTTTCGGTATATTACTTGTCTATGTAGTGTAAAAACTGTGGGAGGAGTTAGGGTGGTAAATTTGGCTATAATAATAAGAATAATATATATGTGAGATAACAGTAAGTGGTCTTGCTATGCAAGAACACTTAACTAGAAAAGGTACAATTTCTGGGGAAATTGTGAAAAGTGTTCTTGCCTCTACATCTGGAGTGAGCGGAGTAACTGGGGGGAGTGCCTGGAGTAACTGTTGTGTGGTTGGAGTAACTGTGGAAAGGTTGAACTGGGCAGATGGGCAGAGTAACTGTGTGGAGTGTTTGTAGTGAGTAAAGATAGTAAACATTACACTAACCAATTGATTGATCAAATTTAAAAAGTGCACAAGTGCTAATGATGTAGAAGGTAGAAATATCAGTAAATGACTTTGTCGGACACAGACTTAAGGGTTACCAGGATTTATTCCGCCCCAGCCAAAGCATAGCACCTGACGGACTCGCGTCCCAAAATCAAGTGTGTCAAAAACAGTTTACACAGTGTACATATAATTTCAATATATTGCATCACAAGCGAACTGGCGGTATATTTCCGTTATACATTAACATTAACATTAACATTTTGAACAGTCAACTTTTTGAACTTTTTGGATACAAGGTAATTCATTAAAGCATATACTTTAAACCCTTACAAATTTTCAGTTTCTCTGCAGTTTTGCTCCTTGCTGTTTCTTTGTCTTACTAATCAGCAAGCAGGCTATAGCACAGGAAGGAGAGGGTGAGTGTGATGAGGACAGTGTGATAGGGTGAGCTGACGTGCTGCATCTACCGTCTGCAGGACGGGTGATCGTTTTAGCCAGCCGGCTTCTTATGCTTATTTGAATCTGCTACACTGTAAGTGTTATTTTAATTCTTTTAATAAACCTCAAAACCAGGATTACGCTATGTTGTTTCCCTCTCTTTTCCCGGGGTACCCCTAAATGAGAACAACCCCCCAGCTAGGAGTCTTTTATTAATCTCCATGATAAGAGTGATTTCCTGTGACTTGGTGGACTAGTGGTATCATCACCCTTTGGCTGTATGAAGTGGCATGTCGTTTCCTAGAAGCCCATCCAATGAAAGGCCCTGACCGGGTTAAGGTCGCAAGCCCCCTTGTGCTTGCCGTTTGGTAAGCGCGCATTTTATTTTCAGCTACCACCGAGGTGCGGTGGAGGAATTTTTTCTATTTTACATTTCCTGCTTTAAAAAAATGGGGTCTGAGCCTATGTATTTTCACAACATTTATTTGGACTTTATTCACTGTGTTAGGACTGTCCAGTGAACACTTATTGATTTAGGTTTCAAGAACTGTGTTAGTTATTTAATTTGGGTTCTAACCAATTAGTCCCATTCAACACTGGTACTAGTATTTACTCCTATTTACAGCGCTGCTATATTTGTTATATTGTTGTATTAGTGTGTGTATCTCACATAGAGTGGCTGCTTTTGTTATTATGTAGTTTTTTTTTTTTTTTTTCACTAAGTTATTTTCATCAATATTTTGGTTATCCCCTATTTGGTCATTCACAATATTTCACGAACAGGTACCCTTTTTGGGTGCACTACAGCGCGGTATTCCTCTTACTATATGATGAGGACAGATGTCTGTGATGGATGGGGGGGAGTAAGTGAGTTCAGTGTCTAACAAGTACACCGAACATGAAATATAGAGAATGATGTTTAGCTAATTGTAAATGGTCCCACATAACTATGGCCACGTAAACTGACCCTCATTGCCACTTTATTATCTGTTTGATGACCACTGTCTCACAACCACTGTTTCCTGGCAACACTCATGCCCTGTTTATGCAGGCTCTAAGCGTGTTCACAACCACTGCTCAAAACACAATACACAGGATCATGATAGCTGTAATAACTGTGCAGTACTCCTGACTGGAGACACTGCTGCACCCTGGAGATGTAAATGTGATCCAACAGTGTGTTTTTTTCTGTGGTGGCTGCCCAGACCAGTTGAGTATATCCTCTTGAGTGAAGAAGGTCAGATATTGGCTTCTTTTCTCTGCACAGAAAATCTTCATTGAAATCTCCACAGAGTATTATAGGTTGGCAATCCATTATTTCCAAAGATTCCAAGAGGCCCAGCAGGTTAGTAAGGAATTGGCCAATACTGTAATCCGGTGGCCTGTAAACGACAGCGATCAAAGCTTGTACAGGGGACTCCAGTTTGACAACCAAGAACTCCAAGTCAGTCACATTGTGATGATACTGCTTTTCATAGGCCTTGAAATGGTTTCTGACATACAAGGCGACACCTCCGCCACTTTTACTTGCAATGTCAGGAAGGTTTGTGTACGAGAGGTGTCTGTTGCGTTTGAACAGGTTGTAGCCCTCCAGCTGGAGACTTTCAGCAACAGAAGAGCCTGAGAGATGAGTTTCAGTGAAACATAAAACATCTCCAAGTGTCAACTCATGGTGAGATTTGATATCTTCAATGTGAGCTGGTAATCCTTCCGTGTTGTGATGGATAATTGTTAATGTTTGCTGTTTGTCTGTTGTCTGTAGAAACTTTAAGAGGGGCATAACACTTTCCAGTGATGCTTTCTTCATTGAATCCAGGGAAGCTGTGATTTCAGGATCAGCAAAGATCTTCTTCTCATCAAAGTCGGTTATGTACAGTCCTTGTAGTGTAGTCGTTCTACTCAGAGCAACATAGGCCATTCCCGGTTGGAAGACCCGTTTCAATGAGACCACTGCCGACTGTATCGACATCCCCTGACACTTATGAATCGTACATCCAAAAGCCAACTTCAGGGGGAACTGCCTGCGAACAACTCCTTTCTGTCTCAGGTTTTCCTCTACCCTTTCTATGTACACCAAGTTGTCAGCATCACAAGACGACTTGTTACGGTATCTCTGTCCTGCATTTGGATTGTCCAGCACAAGCCCAAGCTTGTTTACCGTAGTAGCACCATTCTCAGTCTGGATGATTATTCTTGCAATCTTGCCAAATGTCCCGTTAACAAGCCCGTCTTCTACATCAATGTTTCTTGTGATCATGATACGGGCACCTTCAGCTGCTTGCAGTGTGTCAATCAGATTGTCTTTGTGTCCTTTGAAAGGTTGGTGTTGCCTCAGCATCACTCCTGTCTTAGGGTCTTTTCTGTAATCGTCGGCATCTATGTTGGTGATGTTTGAATAGAGAACAGACACAGTTGCAGCATTATGTTTGTGAACCTCTTTGTTGGTGGCAAATATGTGTAGCACGTCATTAGGGCAGTGGGTGGGATCTGTAAAAGCCTGAGCAAGCAGAGTTTTGTCATCATTGCTTAACCACTTGAGTCCCGGACCATTATGCTGCCTAAGGACCAGAGGTCTTTTTCCAATTTGGCACTGCGTCGCTTTAACTGCTAATTGCGCGGTCATGCAATGCTGTACCCAAACGAAATTTGCGTCCTTTTCTTCCCACAAATAGAGCTTTCTTTTGATGGTATTTGATCACCTCTGCGGTTTTTATTTTTTGCGCTATAAACGGAAAAAGACCGAAAATTTTGAAAAAAAATGATATTTTCTACTTTTTGTTATAAAAAAAATCCAATAAACTAAATTTTAGTCATACATTTAGGCCAAAATGTATTCGGCCACATGTCTTTGGTAAAAAAAATGTCAATAAGCGTATATTTATTGGTTTGCGCAAAAGTTATAGCGTCTACAAACTAGGGTACATTTTCTGGAATTTACACAGCTTTTAGTTTATGACTGCCTATGTCATTTCTTGAGGTGCTAAAATGGCAGGGCAGTACAAAACCCCCACAAATGACCCCATTTTGGAAAGTAGACACCCCAAGGAAATTGCTGAGAGGCATGTTGAACCCATTGAATATTTATTTTTTTTGTCCCAAGTGATTGAAAAATGACAAAAAAAAAAAAAAATATTTACAAAAAGTTGTCACTAAATGATATATTGCTCACACAGGCCATGGGCCTATGTGGAATTGCACCCCAAAATACATTCAGCTGCTTCTCCTGAGTACGGGGATACCACATGTGTGGGACTTTTTGGGAGCCTAGCCGCGTACGGGGCCCCGAAAACCAATCACCGCCTTCAGGATTTCTAAGGGTGTAAATTTTTGCTTTCACTCTTCACTGCCTATCACAGTTTCGGAGGCCATGGAATGCCCAGGTGGCACAAAACCCCCCAAAATGACCCCATTTTGGAAAGTAGACACCCCAAGCTATTTGCTGAGAGGCATATTGAGTCCATGGAATATTTTATATTTTGACACAAGTTGCGGGAAAGTGACACTTTTTTTTTTTTTTTTTCATAAATTTGTCACTAAATGATATATTGCTCACACAGGCCATGGGCATATGTGGAATTGCACCCCAAAATACATTTAGCTGCTTCTCCTGAGTATGGGGATACCACATGTGTGGGATTTTTTGGGAGCCTAGCCGCGTACGGGATTCCCATGGCATGTTTGAGCAATATATCATTTAGTGACAACTTTGTGCAAAAAAAAAAAAAAATTTGTCTCTTTCCCGCAACTTGTGTCGCAATATAAAATATTCCATGGACTCGACATGCCTCTCAGCAAATAGCTTGGGGTGTCTACTTTCCAAAATGGGGTCATTTGGGGGGGTTTTGAACTGTCCTGGCATTTTATGCACAACATTTAGAAGCTTATGTCACACATCACTCACTCTTCTAACCACTTGAAGACAAAGCCCTTTCTGACACTTATTGTTTACATGAAAAAGTTTTTTTTTTTTTGCAAAAAAATTACTTTGAACCCCCAAACATTATATATTTTTTTAAAGCAAATGCCCTACAGATTAAAATGGTGGGTGTTTCATTTTTTTTTTCACACAGTAATTGCGCAGCGATTTTTCAAACGCATTTTTTGGGGAAAAAACACACTTTTTTAAATTTTAATGCACTAAAACACACTATATTGCCCAAATGTTTGATGAAATAAAAAAGATGATCTTAGGCCGAGTACATGGATACCAAACATGACATGCTTTAAAATTGCGCACAAACGTGCAGTGGCAACAAAATAAATACATGTTTAAAAGCCTTCAAAAGCCTTTACAGGTTACCACTTTAGATTTACAGAGGAGGTCTACTGGAAAAATTACTGCACTCGATCTGGCCTTCGCGGTGATACCTCACATGCATGGTGCAATTGCTGTTTACATATGACGCCAGACCGCCGCTTGCGTTCGCCTTAGCGCGAGAGCAGGGGGCGACAGGGGTGCTTTTTTTTTTTTTTTTTTTTTCTTTATTATTTTTTTGATTTTTTAATCTTACTTTTAAACTGTTCCTTTCATATTTTTTTTTTTAATCATTTTTATTGTTATCTCGGGGAATGTAAATATCCCCTATGATAGCAATAGGTAGTGACAGGTACTCTTTTTTGAAAAAATTGTGGTCTATTAGACCCTAGATCTCTCCTCTGCCCTCAAAGCATCTGACCACACCAAGATCGGTGTGATAAAATGCTTCCCCAATTTCCCAATGGCGCTATTTACATCCGGCGAAATCTAAGTCATGAAATACTCGTAGCTTCCGGTTTCTTAGGCCATAGAGATGTTTGGAGCCACTCTGGTCTCTGATCAGCTCTATGGTCAGCTGGCTGAATCACCGGCTGCATTCTCAGGTTCCCTGTTGAGACAGGAGAGCCAGAGAAAAACACGGAAGACGGTGGGGGTGGGGGGGCATTCCCTCCCACGGCTTGTAAAGGCAGTCTAGAGGCTAATTAGCCGCTAGGATTGCTTTTACATGAAAGCCGACCGCTGGCTGAAAAGAATGATACCAAGATGATACCTAAACCTGCAAGCATCATTCTGGTATAACCACTCAAAGTCGTGAATGGCGTACCTGAAGACAAAAAAATGGTTAACAATAAAGCACAGTAAACAGTAAAGTATAAATAATTACACACCTGAAAAACAAACATGATAAAACATAATAACAATAACAATAACAATAAAACATTGCAGAATAGAATACAGTAAAAAAGAGCAGAACAATAGAGAGAGAGAATAGAGAGAGAGAGAACAATAAAACGACAACTATTTTTTTTTTATTTCATATTTTTTTTTTTTTTACACTTTTTTTGTAACTAACTTTTATAACGGTAACCGGTTCCAGGTTCGGGTCTCTCAAAATGCGATGGCATCTTGGGAGACCCTGTGAAAGTGTGCCTAGTCTGTGCGATGCTGTACTCTACGCTAATACTCAACTAGTGTATGGTAGCGTTCAAAACATTCACCAATGCAAAGACCAGGATTGTCAGGACAGGAGGGACAATAATAGCGGGTGTCACGCCTATATCCGCGCTTGCTGCAGACACAACATCTTTTTTGGGGGGTTCGCTGGGTAGGGGTACTCGGGAGGACATAAAGAAAATGCCTCTCATGCAGCCGACTGCATTTGGTTGGGGATGTGAATGGGGGAAGTATGGGCGCTGCAGAAGTGGTGGGTTCCCAATTAGGATTGGTGAATGCAGCAGGAAGGGCATTATGGGCACGACGGGCCTGTGTTTGTCTTTTTGGTGGCAGCGGGACACTACTTGTGCTTGCCACCTCACCAGCTTGAACTGCACTTATGGGACTCGCCACGTCACCACGTGTTACTGCAGTGCTGGTTTGACTACGACCGGGGTGTACTAGGCCGCTGGCGCTTGCCAGTTCCCCAAAACGCT
Organism: Aquarana catesbeiana; assembly: GCF_042186555.1. NCBI lineage: Eukaryota > Metazoa > Chordata > Amphibia > Anura > Ranidae > Aquarana > Aquarana catesbeiana. The sequence goes on along the minus strand of NC_133334.1, from coordinate 160,369,832 downwards.
ACCAAAAAACTGTTAGCGATCGCAGGGATCAGGCCTGACTCTGCGAACGCTGCAGTTATGCGTTTAGTGTTTTGTAAGTGACAGTGATCAATCGATACTGCACTTGGGTGGGCTGGGCCGGGCGGAGGGGCAAAATGCAGATGCTAGCAGGTATCTGGGCTGATCCCGCTAACACTGCGTTTTTGGGAACCCTAAACTGCTGGTGACGCTAGTATAGATCTGATCGGATCAGATATTGATGCGATCAGATACTATACCACTAAGGGAGGTGTACGGTGCGTGCGTGGGTGTTAGCGGTACTGGCGCTAACCTGACGCTGCCTGGGGCTGGTGCTTGCCAGTTCACCAAAACGCTACAAAAAAAACTGTTAGCGATCGCAGGGATCAGACCTGACTCTGCGAACGCTGCAGTTATGCGTTTAGTGTTCTGTAAGTGACAGTGATCGATCGATACTGCACTTGGGTGCGCTGGGCTGGGCCGGGCGGAGGGGCAAAACGCAGGTGCTAGCAGGTATCTGGGCTGATCCTGCTAACACTGCGTTTTTGGGAACCCTAAACTGCTGGTGACGCTAGTATAGATCTGATCGGATCAGATATTGATCCGTTCAGATACTATACCACTAAGGGAGGTGTACGGTGCGTGCGTGGGTGTTAGCGGTACTGGCGCTAACCTGACGCTGCCTGGGGCTGGTGCTTGCCAGTTCACCAAAATGCTACCAAAAAAACTGTTAGCGATTGCAGGGATCAGGCCTGACTCTGCGAACGCTGCAGTTATGCGTTTAGTGCCTTGTAAGTGACAGTGATCGATCGATACTGCACTTGGGTGGGCTGGGCGGAGGGGCAAAACGCAGGTGCTAGCAGGTATCTGGGCTGATCCCGCTAACACTGCGTTTTTGGGAACCCTAAACTGCTGGGGACGCTAGTATAGATCTGATCGGATCAGATATTGATCCGATCAGATACTATACCACTAAGGGAGGCGCATGCTGTGTGCGTGGGTGTTAGCGGTACTGGCGCTAATCTGACGCTGCCTGGGGCGACGCATATCACCGCCGGGCGATCGGGGGGCTAAACCTTTATTCGGTAATAAACGGCGGGTGCCCTGACACTATAAAAAAAAAACAAACTAACCAGCGTCAACCGTAACGGTTATACAGTGATCAGTGGTGAAAGGGTTAACTAGGGGGCAATCAAGGGGTTAAAACATTTATTAGGTAGTATATGGGGGTCCCTGACGCTATAAAACGCTGACGGCGAACCTAAATATTTACCTCACTAACTAGCGTCACCAGCGACACTATTACAGCGATCAGAAAAATGATCGCTTAGCGACACTGGTGACAGGGGGTGATCAAGGGGTTAAAACTTTATTAGGGGGGGTTAGGGGGGTACCCTAGACCTACAGGGGGGTAACAGTAACTGTGCTAACACAGTAACTGTCACAAACTGACACAGCAGTAATCAGAAAAAAAAAAAAAAAAACTGCTGGTGTCAGTTTGTGACAGGGGGGGGGTGATTGGGGGGGGATCGGGGGGCGATCGGGGGGGGGATCGGGGTGTAATGTGTGCCTGGCATGTTCTACTGTGTGTGTGTGTGTTGGTGCACTCACTCACATGTCTTCTCTCCTCGGGCCGGAACGGAAACTACCGACCCGAGGGGAGATTACATCACTTCCTTTGCTGCTGTTTAGCATACAGCAGCAAAGGAGTGTTCCCATTGGCCGGCGGCGATCGCGAGGGGGGGGCCACGAATGGATGGCCTCCCCCTCGTCTCTGATCGCCGGGGGACAGAACGGGACCGCCTCGGGCGGCGGGGGGGGGGTCCGATCGGACCCCCCACCCGCGGAAGGCAAATCACGTACCCTGTACGTGATTTTGCCTGTCCGTGCCGCCTTGCCGACGTACATCGGCGTGAGGCGGTCGTCAAGTGGTTAAGGTGCCAGTCTTCTGCTTGACTCTGATTCTATTCAAAAGCTCAGCAAATGAAATGTCATCCTTCTGTCGCATGATCTCTGTCAGCGTGATCATCTGAAAGTTGTCTTTCCAGACGTCATTGGTATTTTCCTCAAACACGCAGAGTGGCTTACTTTTTCCCAGCGGGGGGACCTGGTAAAAGTCTCCTACTGCTAGTACTGACATACCACCAAAAGGTTTCTTACTGCCTTTGATTTGCTGTAACCTCCAGTTGATGTAGGCAAACAGGGGCTTTGAAATCATTGACACCTCGTCAATAACAATGATCTCCGCATTTGACAGCTGTGCCCTCACTTCATCTATTAGATTTCCAAGTCCTTGGTAGGGTGGCTTCAAGCTTCTTGGCAACTTCAGCAGAGAATGCAAAGTGTTGCCTGAAATGTTGAAAGCTGATGTTCCTGTAAATGCAGTTAGTAAAACGCTGGGCATGGATATGTCTGCTTCCTCACGTAGTCTGGTAAGTTTACAGAGTATCTTTGTCGCCTCAGCATAGATGCACTTTATCAGGTGTGATTTGCCTGTCCCTGCACCACCAGTGACAAAGTAATAGAATGGGTCAGGATTTAGGCCATGCACACGGTTAGTGCACCAGTCACAAACTGAGTAGAATGTCTGAGCTTGTGTCCGGTTAAGGTTTCTGTACATTTTCCGAAGGAAATCAGGGCACATTTGTGGGGCCTTCACAGTAAGCGCAATTCCACCTGTTTGTTTGTGACGTGTATACTCCGGAACATCATCTTGTTCATTCTCATGAAGTGGCTCCCCTTCTTTGCGTTCCTCTATACATTCCAACCTATCCAACTCAGCTTCTGGGGCAAAGGTGTTCCAAGCATCTTCAACAGGGCCGTTTTTTACAAAGTCATCCAAGACTTGTTCCACAATTTTGTTGTGTTGTTCGAACTTCTTTTGGTTGCTGGTAACAATTGCAGACACTGCTCGGATTGCTTCTTCTCCTGGTAAGCTCACACAGGCGCCTTTGTAAAAATCCTGGTGTGTTGGGAACCTTACAGTTTTCAGTGATGACTCTGAACGGTGGGGGAGGTAGAGTTTAAGCAGTCTGCCGTAGTAGTTCTCAGGGTCCTTCTTCTCTGAGAAGCGTGCGTACCTGATGATTGCAGGCTTCCCTCTCGTGCGTTTTTGAATCATTCCCATTTCATTCAATAGGCTGACACGCTTGCTGTCTTCCTTTTGCTTGCCATCTTCCTTCTGCTTGCCATAGACAACCCTGTAATGGGATGCAAAGTCTGCCAGACACATGGACTCAAACTCTGGTGTTTCGGGTCTGGCTCTGTATTTGTCGACAAAACTCGTCATCCACACATTAAGAGAATCGGCTGGTTTGTTTTGCAATGCACTGAGCGGGAGACTCATTTTCAGTGCGTTGTCACCAGTTGGCAGAAAAACAACCTCACGTGAGCAAGACTTCATTTTCAGGCTGCACGTACGGGCCACAGACTCCTGGGCGCTGACCTCTCTGTGTTTTGAATAAGCCTGAAGAACCTCTTTAATTTCTTCTCGTTCTGTCGCTGTTTCTGGGCTCATTTCTTTGACTATTGTTTTGAGATAGTCACTCAGCTCCCGTTCTGGCTTGGATATGTAGGACAACATGTACATGATGCAACCATACTCATCAAGAATGTACTGGATGTCCATGTTGGCGTTCCAGGCCGTCAGCAAATGTGGATTGTAGTTGTTCACCCAGCAGTCCTTGACATCACGCTTCATTAGAATCACGCTTGAGGAGGTCAATGCCTGAATGTACGAGTTGTACTGATTCAAAGTCATATCACACTGTGCCAGTAGCTGTGACATGTCTTCAAGCTGCACTTTTGGGTTATTAAGCAAATCCCAGACTGGTTTCAGTTTGTTTTTGGCTGCTTGTGGTTTCATTGCACAATCTCCTTGTTCTTCTGGCATCGGGTAAGTTATCCTCGTTTTTCTAATAGGTGGCTTTGGAAATCCAAATCTGCATACTCTGTTACCTTTCTTGCATGATTTTGAATGAGATCTGCTGTGCATTTGAAGTTCTGTTACAAATCTGTGAAGTAAGGCCTGTTTGGCTTCATCAGGCAGCTGGTATGAGATGTTATGATCTATAAAGGCACACACCTTGTCATCACTGTCTTGTCCAAATATAGGAGCTCCTGCTACCCAACAGAGACAATGTATATGAGGGCTCCCTCTCGCCTGAAATTCAACCCGGTAAAAGTAATCGATAACTTCACCAATTGGCTGTGCAAGACCCAACAGCAGCTCTCGCATCAGAGCATCAACCCGTTTGTCAAACATGCGCATGGTGGTCACTGGGTTGCCTCGAAGAATGTCACACTTTTCAGCCCAGTCTAGCCCCACAAAATCCACCTTTTGACCTTGTTGTGCCTTTATTGCCGTTATTACCTCTGGCCATCTGAATTCTGCAGCAGAGAAGGTAAGAAAAAATGTTGGCTTACCCAATTGTCTGACCATGGCTAGCAAATTCTTCAGATTTTTATCCCAGTAAGCTGGACTCCCTCTCAGTGGTTGCATGAACCTTGTGGCATCTCGGTTTCGCACCAACCTCTCAACCTCGCACTTGTCCTGTAGCAGCTTGTTGGATATTTTCCGTCCATCCCTGGTATTGGGTTTTCCTTTCCTTAACTGGATGGACATGCTGCTTTTGGCCATGTGTGTTTCTGTGACAAACTGCGCAAAGAAGAGGTAGCTTGTGTCTCTTGCAAAACGAGTATCAACACAAAAAAGCCTTGCATTGAAATACATGCTCGGGGACAGTTTGACTTGTCTTGCCTGGTCCAATGTATTCTGTCCAGTAGGGAACTGAACAGGGAAAGCCATTGCCTCAAGCCTAGGAACTTTAAAGAAGCTGACAGGTGTGTTTCCTTGTGCAGGTGCAATGCTGAATATTCCATCACCGTGTGTCAGTGCTTCCTCTCCAAGGTCAGATGGCTGCAAACAACTGTCTAGGCCAATTCCAGGTCTTAGTGTATCCTTCTCATCCTCTGCATTGGGAGGTTGTTGGTCATGGCCTTCCTGTTGCTCAGAAGCAGCCGGTAAACATGCAGACTGTACCTCTGATGGATCACAATTTTCAATGCGTTCAAGTATCTCCATCATTTCAGTTTCGTCACAACTGTCGAGTTCCATCCCACCATCATCATCATCATTATCATCATCATCATCAGCGATTGTCTCATCCACTCTAATTGAAATGTCACTGTAGTCGGGGTGTGTGTCAATGAGTTTTGACAGACCTGCTACTACATTTCCCATGTTGACATTATGAAACAGCTGGTGGCCTTTGTAAGTCAGACGTCTTTTCAGCTTCACTCTGTGTAAATGGGATGTGCTGTGCGATCTTGGTAGAGTATTGACCGTGGTTTCCACCTCGGATGGCACACACACTACAGCGCCATGTATAGCTGCCTGTCGACCTTTGGGAAGTGTGATGATCTTGGCAAATGGCAGTATTTTGACCAAAAGTTGTCTTTCCAGCACATTCAAATTGCAGAGCTCTGGGGGAATGGGCGCCAGCTCCATGTTGTTAGCCACAGCGATGGAAGATTTGTGTCCTGCTTTTAAATGTGAGTCACAGTTGTGACAAATCCATTCTTTGGTCCTTTCATCTGGTACGGTGCATTGTTCAGGTCCTTGACAGTGATTGTTGCACACATGGACATATTTCCCTGTCAAACAGGCAGCAACAATGTGTAGATTCTTCTTGTAATTGCTGTGAATGCAATGTTTCACTTGGTTAGGGAAAAGGGTGCGATGACACATCGTGCACACAAATGTTGGCCCAGCTTTAATGCATTCATGGAAAGTGGATATAGCTGTCTGCATTAGGCTGTTGTCCACTGGTTGACTGCATTCCCGCATGACACGAGTCCATCGTCTGTATTTCATTCTTATTTTGAAGGCACATTGCATCTTATAGGTTATGCGAAAATCTGCTTGAGTGTGACGCTTCATTTTCATGTAACTCATGCAATGTTGCAAGTGACGTTTTCTGAAAGCAGGATCATTATGATATTTTCTGGTGATGTACTGCTTCTGCTTCAAGTTGAATTCAGCATTTGTCGCATATTTTCTGGTGATGTATTGCTTCTGCTTCAAGTTGAAATTGGCATCTGTTGCATATTTGCGAATGATATATTGCTTCTGCTTCAACTTAAAATCAGCATCTGCTCTGTATCGGCTGGTGATGTATGTCCTTTTCTTATTGGTGACAGACATCTTTGTAGCCTTGAAATCACGCCTTCTTTCATTTCTGTGCCTTGTCTTCAGTTTTTGTCTTCTCTGTGCATTTAATTTGGAAAATGCCTTACTGTCCTTCCATATGCCCTGTGAGGATTTTGCATCAAGTGACCGTGGAGAATGCTTGCTGGCTGGGAATCCAGTGTGTGTTGCATCTTTGGTCATCTGTGTCACTTTGTTCTCAACATGCTTTGCATTATGTGGTTTGTCAGATTGCACCGGTGGGGACAGCAAACCATCTGACAGACGTCTTGCACCATGAAATGAGACTGGCATGAAGTCATACTGCAGTCCATCAATAGGGCCTCTGGTGTCTGTAAGGAGCAATTCATACAACTTATAAATCCTTGCCCCCATATCACTCAAATGTGTAAAAGTGATCATAACAGCTTTTCCTTTTCCAGTGGCAGGAAGTCCATCCTTATTTCGACTATGAGAATCAAACAGTCCATATCTCCCAGACTTGTCTCTGAACAATGCAATGCAATATGGCACTACTATAAAAAGTGCATGTGTAACATCTGCATTGAGGCACTGAAGTCTTGTGGAGAGGTCAACAAACCAACCTTGGTTGTCACCGTCTACCGTGGCTCTCATACATCCCGATAACACTGGAGATTTAACAACGTTATACTCATATTTGTCAGTGTTGAGTCTGAGGGGCAATTCTTCCATTGTCAAGTGCTGATGCTGATAGACATTTCTTTGTTTTAGCTGTTTTATTGTTGAGCCATACAAGCTGTTGCCCTTCTTCAGTATTTGATCAAGATCACCCTTTCTCACATCATCAAGCTCACTGTGGTATGCCAAAAATGTCAGAGCCATGCATGTACACTGTTTGTTCCTTAACCTTCCATAGCCATGATGACCCTGATGAAATGATGCCTGCACAGAAATCTCACTTGGTACACATGGTTCTTGCATGCCATGGTTTTCAGAAGTGCCCAGGTTCACTATGTACCTCCTGTGCACATTCACTGTCACAAACCTCCATATCCACTATGCTGCTGTGGGGCTCCGGATCCAGTGTAGTCCAGCGTATCTTTGCAGCTTTAGATCTCTTTCCTTTAGATGGCATGATGATATTTGTGGAAGGAGCTATAATTCCCCTCAGAGCTTTGTTTGAAGTGCTATAATTCCCCTCAGAGTTGTGTGGGAGGAGCTATAATTTACCTCAGAGCTGTGTGGGAGGAGCAATAATGCTATAATTTCCCTTAGAGCTTTGTGGGAGGAGCTACAATTCCCCTCAGAGCTGTGTGGGAGGAGATACAATTCCCCTCAGTGTTGTGTGGGAGGAGCTACATTTCCCATCAGAGTTGTGTGGGAGAAGCTATAATTCCCCTCAGAGCTGTGTGGGAGAAACTATAATTCCCCTCAGAGTTGTGTGAGAGGAGCTATAATTCCCCTCAGAGCTTTGTGATTTTTTTTTTTCAAAAATGTTTTATTTTTTCAAAAATGTTTTATTTTTTTCCAAAAATGATTTTGTTTTGTTTTTTTTTGTTTTTTTTAATGATTTTTTTTTTATGATTTTATTTTTTCAAAAATTATTTCTTTTTAATGATTTTTTTTCAAAAATAATGTTTTTTTTCCAAAAACAACATTTTTCAAAAATGATTTATTTTTTTTTCAAAAATGATTTTTTTTTTCAAAAATGATTTTTTTTTAATTTTTTTTTTTCAAAAATGATTTTTTTTTTTACATTTTTTTTTTTAATTATTTTTTTTTTCAAAAAATATAGTAGTAGTAGTAGTATAGTAATAGCACACCAATCGGGAACAATCCGCACGTTTCAGTATATTACTGTCTATGTAGTTCAAAAGCTGTGGGAGGAGTTAGGGTGGTATGATCATGGGGTTGTCAGCTTTTGTCACCTCCCACTCTAATTTTGAACATTTCGCCATTCATTCCTATGGGACCAATTTTGCCGCAAAAACGACGATATTTCGTGAACCATTTTGCGAAAAAAGTTCCACAAAGTAATAGCACACCAATCGGGAACAATCCGCACGTTTCGGTATATTACTTGTCTCTGTAGTGTAAAAACTGTGGGAGGAGTCTACAAGCATTATCAAGTCTAGCAGAGGAAGGTATGACTACATGCAGTTGGGGGATCTCAGCATCTTGTGTTTACAACCACTGTTTCCTAGCAACGCTCATGCCCTGTTTATGCCTCACAAATACTGCTCAATACACAATACACAGGAGAATGATAGATGTAAAAACTATGCAGTCATTCAAATGGCCGTATTTTAAAAACTATAAATCCTACAGTGAAGATCTTTATATTGTGAGAATCACAAGACTCAGACCTAGATTTTGATACATAGTATGTCTCTGAAATATTAAAATTGAAGTCACGGTCGCAGTTTAGAAATTGCCCTTCAAATTTGAAGGGGCTAGAGTGTAGTTTCAATGAATGTCAATGGACGGTGTGAGTTACAAACAAATGGTCATATTTTGAAAACTATCAGGACTATGGCTTAGCCGTGGACATGTTTAGTGGCAGCAGGGATAGCTGAACGTTTTGATATAAGATTTGTGTAGGTGGGCTTGAAAATGAGGGAGTGGCGGCAGTTTAGAAATCATGGTCTGATTTTTCAGCTTTTGTCAACTACCACTCTAGTTTCCCATTCATTCCTATGGGACCAATTTCGCCGCAAAAACAACGATATTTCGTGAACCATTCGGCGAAACGTTCCACAAAATAATAGCACACCATTCGGGAACAATCCGCACGTTTCGGTATATTACTTGTCTATGTAGTGTAAAAACTGTGGGAGGAGTTAGGGTGGTAAATTTGGCTATAATAATAATATATATGTGAGATAACAGTAAGTGGTCTTGCTATGCAAGAACACTTAATAATATATATGTGAGATAACAATAAGTGGTCTTGCTATGCAAGAACACTTAATAATATATATGTGAGATAACAGTAAGTGGTCTTGCTATGCAAGAACACTTAATAATAATATATATGTGAGATAACAGTAAATGGTCTTGCTATGCAAGAACACTTAATAATATATATGTGAGATAACAGTAAGTGGTCTTGCTATGCAAGAACACTTAATAATAATATATATGTGAGATAACAGTAAGTGGTCTTGCTATGCAAGAACACTTAATAATATATATGTGAGATAACAGTAAGTGGTCTTGTTATGCAAGAACACTTAATAATATATATGTGAGATAACAGTAAGTGGTCTTGCTATGCAAGAACACTTAATAATAATAATAATATATATGTGAGATAACAGTAAGTGGTCTTGCTATGCAAGAACACTTAATAAGAAGAACTAGAAAAGCTACAATTTCTGGGGAAATTGTGAAAAGTGTTCTTGCCTCTACAAATGGAGTGGGCCGAGTAACTGGGTGGAGTGGAGTGGCTTGAGTAACTGTGAAAAGTGTTAAAAAGCTTAATATTTTAAAAAGTATAAATAGTAGTAAAACAGTTGAAGTCCCATCATTAGCTGAAAGAGCTGAACTTTTTTTTCAAAAATTTTTTTTTTTCAAAAATTATGAATTTTTAAAAAAAATTTTTTTTTTTCAAAAATGATTTTTTTTTCAAAAATGATTTTTTTTTTAAATGATTTTTTTTGAATGATTTTTTTTTAAATGATTTTTTTTTCAAAAATGATTTTTTTTTCAAAAATGATTTTTTTTATTTTTTCAAAAATATTTTTTTTTTCAAAAATAAATTTTTTTTTCTCAATACTTTTTTTTTTTCAAAAATTTTTTTTTTCAAAAATATATATTTTTTTTCAAAAATATATATTTTTTTTCAAAAATATATATTTTTTTTCAAAAATATATATTTTTTTTCAAAAATATTTTTTTTTTCAAAAATATTTTTTTTTTCAAAAATATTTTTTTTTTTCAAAAATAATTTTTTTTTCAAAAATAATTTTTTTTTTCAATAATATATTTTTTTAAAAAAATTTTTTTTTCAAAAATAATTTTGTTTTTTCAAAAATGAATTTTTTTTTTTTTCAAAAATGATTTTTTTTTTTTTTCAAAAATGATTTTTTTTTTTTTTTCAAAAATATTTTTTTTTTTCATGGGGCGGTCATAATGTTTTGGCTGATCATGGGGTGGTCATAATGTTTTGGCTAATCATGGGGTTGTCAGCTTTTGTCACCTCCCACTCTAATTTTGAACAATTCGCCATTCATTCCTATGGGACCAATTTCGTCGCAAAAACGACGATATTTCGTGAACCATTCGGCGAAACGTTCCACAAAGTAATAGCACACCAATTAAATGACATTGATTCCGGGTTCACACTGGTATATTTCAGCTTTTCACAAAGTTCCACAAGGTAATAGCACACCAATTAAATGACATTGAACATTTCGCCATTCATTCCTATGGGACCAATATTGCCGCAAAAACTACGATATTTCGTGAACCATTCGGCAAAAAAAGTTCCACAAAGTAATAGCACACCAATTAAATGACATTGAACATTTCGCCATTCAATCCTATGGGACCAATTTCGCCGCAAAAACTACAATATTTCGTGAACCACAAAGTAATCGCACACCAATCGGGAACAATCCGCACGTTTCGGTATATTACTTGTCTCTGTAGTGTAAAAACTGTGGGAAGAGTCTACAAGCATTATCAAGTCTAGCAGATGAAGGTATGACCACATGCATTTGGGGGGTCTCAGCATCTTGTGTTTACAACCACTGTTTCCTAGCAACGCTCATGTCCTGTTTATGCTTCACAAATACTGCTCAATACACAATACACAGGACCATGATAGATGTAGTAACTGTGCAGTAATTCAAATGGCCGTATTTTAAAAACTATAAATCCTACAGTGGAGATCTTTATATTGTGAGAATCACAAGACCCAGACCTAGATTTTGATGTATAGTATGTCTCTGAAATATTAAAAATGGAGGCACAGTCGCAGTTTAGAAATTGCCCTTCAAATTTGAAGGGGCTAGAGTGTAGTTTCAATGAATGTCAATGGACGGCGTGAGTTGCAAACAAATGGTCATATTGTGAAAACTATCAGGACTATGGCTTAGCCGTGGACATGTTTAGTGGCAGCAGGGATAGCTGACCGTTTTGATATAAGATTTGTGTAGGTGGGCTTGAAAATGAGGGAGTGGTGGCAGTTTAGAAATCATGGTCTGATTTTTCAGCTTTTGTCATCTCCCACTCTAGTTTCCCCATTCATTCCTATGGGACCAATTTTGCAGCAAAAATGACGATATTTAGTGAACCATTCGGCGAAACGTTCCACAAAATAATATCACACCATTCGGGAACAATCCGCACGTTTCGGTATATTACTTGTCTATGTAGTGTAAAAACTGTGGGAGGAGTTAGGGTGGTAAATTTGGCTATAATAATAATAATAAGAAGAATAATATATATGTGAGATAACAGTAAGTGGTCTTGCTATGCAAGAACACTTAATAATATATATGTGAGATTACAGTAAGTGGTCTTGCTATGCAAGAACACTTAACTAGAAAAGCTACAATTTCTGGGGAAATTGTGAAAAGTGTTTTTGCCTCTACAACAGGAGTGGGCGGAGTAACTGGGTGGAGTGGCTTGAGTAACTGTGAAAAGTGTTAAAAAGCTTAATATTTTAAAAAGTATAAATAGTAGTAAAAAAGTTGAAGTCCCATCATTAGCTGAAAGAGCTGAACATTTTTTTCAAAAGTTATTTTTTTTTTCAAAAATGAATTTTTATTTTTTTTCAAAAATAATTTTTTTTCTTCAAAAATGAATTTTTTTTTCACAAATGTTTTTTTTTTTTTTTTTACAAATGATTTTATTTTATTTTTTCAAAAATGAATTTTTTTTTTCAAAAATTATTTTTTTTCAAAAATTATTTTTTCCCAAAAATATATTTTTTTTTTCAAAAATATTTTTTTATGGGGCGGTCATAATGTTTTTTCTGATCATGGGGTGGTCATAATGTTTTGGCTGATCATGGGGTTGTCAGCTTTTGCCACCTCCCACTCTAGTTTTGAACATTTCGCCATTCATTCCTATGGGACCAATTTTGTCACAAAAACGACGATATTTTGTGAACCATTCGGCGAAACGTTTCACAAAGTAATAGCACACCAATTAAAAGACATTGATTCCGGATTCACACTGATATATTTCAGCTTTTCACAAAGTTCCACAAGGTAATAGCAAACCAATTAAATGACATTGAACATTTTGTCATTCATTCCTATGGGACCAATATTGCCGCAAAAACAACGATATTTCGTGAACCATTCGGCGAAAAAAGTTCCACAAAGTAATAGCACACCAATCGGGAACAATCCGCACGTTTTGGTATATTACTTGTCTCTGTAGTGTAAAAACTGTGGGAGGAGTTTCCAAGCATTATCAAGTCTAGCAGATGAAGGTATGACCAGATGCATCTGGGGGGTCTCAGCATCTTGTGTTTACAACCACTGTTTCCTAGCAACGCTCATGTCCTGTTTATGCTTCACAAATACTGCTCAATACACAATACACAGGACCATGATAGCTTTTTAATGGCAGCAGGGATAGCTGAACGTTTTGATATAAGATTTGTGTAGGTGGGCTTGAAAATGAGGGAGTGGTGGCAGTTTAGAAATCATGTTCTGATTTTTCAGCTTTTGTCACCTCCCACTCTAGTTTCCCCATTCATTCCTATGGGACCAATATATATATATATATATATATATATTACTTGTCTGTGTAGAGTAAAAATTGTGGGAGGAGTTAGGGTGGTAAATTTGGCTATAATAATAATAATATATATGTCAGATAACAGTAAGTGGTCTTGCTATGCAAGAACACTTAATAAGAATAATAATAATATATATGTCAGATAACAGTAAGTGGTCTTGCTATGCAAGAACACTTAATAATATATATGTGAGATAACAGTAAGTGGTCTTGCTATGCAAGAACACTTAACTAGAAAAGCTACAATTTCTGGGGAAATTGTGTGAAGTGTTCTTGCCTCTACCAGTAGTCAAGCCTAGCAGATGAAGGTATGACCACATGCATTTGGGGGGGGTCTCAGCATCTTGAAGTAGAATGGAGGTGAAGGTGTGCTATCAGTTTGATGATAATCAGTGTTTACATTCACTGTTTTCTAGCAACACTCATGCCCTGTTTATGCTTCAAAACCACTGCTCAATACACAATACACAGGATCATGATAGCTGTAATAACTGTGCAGTACTTCAAATGGTCGTATTTTAAAGACTATAAATCCTACAGCGAAGATCTTTATATTGTGAGAATCACAAGACCCAGACCATGTTGTGAAAACTATCAGGACTATGGCTTAGCCGTGGACATGTTTAGTGGCAACAGGGATAGCTGAACGTTTTGATATAAGATTTGTGTAGGTGGGCTTGAAAATGAGGGAGTGGTGGCAGTTTAGAAATCATGTCCTGATTTTTCAGCTTTTGTCACCTCCCACTCTAGTTTTGAACATTTCCCCATTCATTCCTATGGGACCAATTTCACCGCAAAAATGACGATATTTCATGAACCATTCGGCAAAACGTTCCACAAAGCAATAGCACACCAATCGGGAACAATCCGCATGTTTCTGTATATTACTTGTCTATGTAGTGTTAAAACTTTGGGAGGAGTTAGGGTGGTAAATTTGGCTATAATAATAATATATATGTGAGATAACAGTAAGTGGTCTTGCTATGCAAGAACACTTAATAATAATAATAATAATATGTATGTGAGATAACATTAAGTGGTCTTGCTATGCAAGAACACTTAATAATATATATGTGAGATAACAGTAAGTGGTTTTGCTATGCAAGAACACTTAATAGTAATAATAATAATAATAATAATAATAATAATAATAATAATAATAATATATGTGAGATAACAGTAAGTGGTCTTGCTATGCAAGAACACTTAATAATAATAATAATAATAATAATAATAATAATATATAGGTGAGATAACAGTAAGTGGTCTTGCTATGCAAGAACACTTAATAAAAATGGAAAACATGAAAAATAACATATACAAAATTGCCAATTATAATCTATATTGAAAAATAATTATTATCCATAAAAGAAAAGAAGAAACCTTGATATGTACTGAACATATATAACAAAGATACCAAAAAAAGGTAGTGTCATATGGGACCGAAGTGGATTTAAATATACCTATCTATTTTTTGTTGTTCGTATCAACAGCTTTTTATATGTCCTTGTATTGGTTATTATATGTTAAAGGTTTTTGGGGTATTTTCTATATAAAAAACCCTATTATTCATAATGTTGCCTTACTTCTCGGATTTCTAATCTTTGGACTAAACAATTTTTTCCTCTTTTTGGTATCTTTGTTATATATGTATATATCAAGATTTCTTTTATGGATAATAATTATTTTTCAATAGATTATAATTTGCAATTTTTTATATGTTATTTTTCATGTTTTCCATTTTTATTTCATTTTTCATTTTTTATTTTTATTTTGGTCACATGTATTATGTTATTTTCATATTCTTTCCTAGTACTTTTTCTTTATATTCGTATTGGATATATATGCTTTTAACTTGTAGTGCTAGGTCAATAACTGTGTACTATCACAGGTTGATATATATATGTGTGTATACGTCTTGCTTGCCATGCACCTGGGACACTGATTGCATTACCCGACACCTGTAGAGAAAGAGGGAGCATTTTCAAGGCTTAAAGCTGAGTTCCACCCAAAAATGGAACTTCTGCTTTAAGTGCTTGTGACCCCCTGACATGCCACATTTGGTATATTTTTTGGGGGGGGAGCGGGTACCTAGTTTTCACAGGTACCCAGCTCCCACTTCCTCTCCTGGCAGCATGGAGCAGAGCGGGAGTTCACCTCTCATCCCTCATTCCCTGCAATCTTCTGGGACACGTCACAGGTCCCAGAAGATTGCCTGGCCATTCACGATGCGCAGCGCGGCTTGCATATTTGCAGTGCGCACCCGGCTGTGAAAAACACAGCCAGGCACCCATACTTGCAATGCCGGCGCCGCAGAGAAGAGGGGGAGAGAAGCGAGGCTTCGGGTGGCCGCATCGCTGGACCATGGGACAGGTGAGTGTCTGTTTATTAAACATCAGCTTCACTTTTTGTAGCTGCTGACTTTTAAATGGGGGGAACTCCGCTTTAATGCTTCAGTTGTTCCTTAGGTTTTGAAGAAGCACTAGTCAAGTTTGAAACGCATCACCTCTTCTGTGTCTTTTGTCTTGGTGGCAGTTATGACGACATTGATTTATCAATAAATCTACATTTATCTACTATCTATCGATGGTGGTGTGCAGCCATATCCTTCTTTTTTCTTACTTTGGTGGCGAGCCGGGGCTTGCACCCAGCCCATTCAGATCCATCAGATTGCAATTACATGGAGCAGCATTACCTTTCTCTGGATCTCCTTGCACTGTATTATATACTGTACTCTGACTGCACTGTATTATATACTGTACACTGTCTGCACTGTATTGTACACTGTACACTGACTGCACTGTATTATATAAAAACAGAATTGAGGGCAGAAGCAGTCAAAAAAAAGCACCACATCCCATAAACATTGTAAACAAAAAGGAAAGCGGGGGAAAAAAAGGGGGTTTTGGGGGGGACCCCGGGACTTTTAAGGTGCTGATATATTGGTAATAGACAAGGTAAATAGACATGTGTGTTTTATCCATAAAAAAGATTATATTACAATTGGTATAAATTACAGAACGTAATTAAAAATGTATCAATATCCACATCTCAAAAAAAGGGGCAAGCAGTCAAAGAAATACCACTCAACGGAATACCACTCTACATGTTTCGCTCATTGGGAGCTTCTTCAGGTGTTTTGGTATATATTAAGGAGTACAGGCTGCCAAAAGGTTGAATGTGAATTGTATTGACTGTCGTAGGCTGTCTACACCAGGTAGAGATCATCTCTCTCCCACCCACAAGCCTGTCCGAATTTACTTTATGGCCAGATCTTGATATATATATATATATATATATATATATATATATACATTTGGATCTCTGCTTTGCCATCTGTGGGCACCTGATTGCTGATTATGGATTCTGCTCAGCATATGAAATCAACCTTATTTACTTTTTTGCAATGAGGATTTTTCACCTTTTCACCTTCACCTTTTTTCAGCAAAAAGCCTTTTGATTCTACTGAAGCACTTACCTTTATTCTTTGTCCTTCTGTGGCCATATGTGGACGGATGTTTCTATCTGAGAGACCTACGTAATACCTTTATATTTCTGATGTTTTTCATCGGCAATATTTTTACTCAATACAATTCACATTCAACCTTTTGGCAGCCTGTACTCCTTAATATATACCAAAACTCCTGAAGAAGCTCCCAATGAGCGAAACATGTAGAGTGGTATTCCGTTGAGTGGTATTTCTTTGACTGCTTGCCCCTTTTTTTGAGATGTGGATATTGATATATTTTTAATTATGTTGTGTAATTTATACCAATTGTAATAAAATCTTTTTTATGGATAAATCATGCATGTCTATTTACCTTGTCTAATATCAATATATCAGCACCTTAAAAGTCCTAGGGGTCCCCAAAAAACCCTCCTTTTTCCCATTGCTTTCCTTTTTGTTTGCACTGTATTATATACTGTACACTGCCTGCACTGTATTGTATACTGTACACTGCCTGCATTGTATTATATATTCTACACTGACTGCAATGTATTATATATTCTACACTGCCTGCACGCTCTATCCACTAACTAACCTGCCTAATTTCTCTCCAGTCTCCACATTTACACACTACATACAGCCGCCGTGTAAGCAGCCTTATATACTGTGGGGCGTGGACTGACAGTACATTGAGTATGATTGGCCAAAGCATGAAGGTCAGGTGCATGCTTTGGCCAATCAGCAGCCATCAATGCACTGCGATTTCGCAGTGCATTATGGGGTGCTCATTGATGAACGAACATTCCGCGAGCGCCCCATATGTTTGTTTGTTCATAGAGCAAACTAACACCCAATGTTTGAGTCGAACTAACATTTGTCTCGAACATCGGGACCATCCCTACTTAGAACTTTGACTAGCAGGCTCATACAGACAATGGCTTTGGTAGTGCTACATTGAGCCTGAGGAGCTTTTTAACAAAGTAATAACAGAAAAAATGGAAGAGGATGTGCATACTTGAAATTGGGAGTCGAAGGAACAATTTAAAATATTGCAGATGGCCACTCAGCATGGGTGTGACTTCGGTTATATACTAGTGTATATAGAGCATAAATAAAACATTATTTATGTTTGCCAGGGCCTTTCGGATAGAGAAGCCAGGGTTACCATTTAATTGTGAAGGTATGCAACTGTATATTTGCCTTGGCAAAAGCAGGCAATTCTCATTCAATATGCAAACTTCTTCTTCTATGGTAGGGGAGTGGGAACATTACCATTTTTTAGCTATGGGTAAATGGATGGCTAAAGATATGTGTTAATAACCACTTGCCTACTGAACACTTTTACCCCCTTCCTGTCCAGGCCATTTTTTGGCTTTCAGTGGTGTCACACTTTGAATGACAATTGCACACTCATGCAACACTGTACCCATATTAAATTTGTTATTATTTTTTTCACACAGATAAAGGTTTCTTTTGGTGGTATTTAATCAACAGTGGGTTTTTTATGTTTTGCTAAATAAAGGATAAAAGTTTGAAAAAATACGTTTTTCAGTTTTTTATAAAATTTTGCAAACAGGTAATTTTTCTCCTTCACTGATGGGTGCTGATGAGGTTGCACTGATGGGCACTAATGAGGCAGCACTGATGGGCACTGATGTGGCAACACTGATGGGCACTGATAAGCTGCATTGATGGGCACTGATGAGGCGGTACTGGTGGGCACTGATGAGGAGGCACTGATGATTCTGCACTGATAGGCGGCACTGATGGGCACTGATGGGTGGCACGGATTGGCACTGATAGGCAACACTGATAGGCGCAACTGATGGGCACTGATAGGTGGCACTGATGGGCACTAATAGGCAGCACTGATAGGCAGCACTGACGGGCACTGGTAGGTGTCACTGATGGGCACTGATAAGCAGCACTGATAGGTGACATTGACGGGCAAGCACTGATGGGCACTGATTGGCAGCACTGATGGGCACTGGTTGACAGCACCAGTGGCCAATGGTGGGACTTTCACACAAGCCGGTTACCGGCTTGCCTCTCCTCATGCTGTCAGCGTGAGGAAAGGAATGGCTATACTGATCACTGTATTGGTGTCACTTGTGACGTTAACAGTGTTAGTGGCAGTTAGTGGTAGTTAGCGTTAGTCCCAAATAGGTTTAGGGTACCCCCCATATATTCCCTAATAAAGGTCAAACCCCTTGATCATCCCCAGTTAACCCTTTCACTCCCTGTCACAGTGTCATTAGTACAGTATACAGATTTTTTTTCTGATCACTGTAATAGTATAATGGGTGACGCTAATTAGCATCAATTAGTGTCAGCGTCAATGCCAGACAGTGTCAGATTTTAACCCTTTGACTCTATATACCTCCTTTACTAGAATAGTGTCTGAATGGATCAATATCTTTGATCTGATTAGAATTATACTAGTGTAACCAATGGTATAGTGTTCCCAAAAACATAGCGTTAGCAGGATCAGCACAACACCTGCAATAGATCACTGTCACTTCCTATACACAGCGCACAAAACCGTAGCAGAGTCACGCCTGATCTCTGCTAGCACTAGCAGTTAATTTTTTTGTAGCGATTTAAGCAGTCCCTGACAACCAGGTGCTTTTTTACCTGTGAGTCACACTAAGTACCGCTAAATTTAGTGGCCAAAATGTCAAACGAAAGGTACTCTAATGAAGAGGCCTACAGGATACTGAGCATGACAGATGAGAGTGAAGGGGTGTCCTCTGTCAGAATCAGACTCAGTATTTGAACCTGTAGAGAGCAGCGACACCCCGGCAGATAGCTCCGACAATGGAGTAGTGGTCCCTGTTAAGGTCAGGTGTACCCAAACTGGCGAGCACCATGGTCATAGCCAAATCTGAACTGCAGAAACACTTGGTGACCCATAAGTACAGTTCAAGTGCTGGTGAAGTGGCTAGCACAAGTAGTGTCCTGCAGCCACCAAGAATTTGAACGCAGGCCTGTAGAGCCCATAGGGTCCTTCCTGATGCACTTGCAAATCATTATTGGCAGCCCACAGATTCTGCAGTGCCCCATTCACTTCCCCCATTCACTAGCCATTCCAGAATTCAGGTGGAAACATCAGATTTTACACCCCTTGATTTTATTAGCTGTTTTTTTTGTGGAAGATCTGTATGGATCTATTGTGGACCAAAGCAATTTATATTCTCGTCAATTAACCACCCAAAACCCAAATTTGACCCTTGCCAGACAATTTGGCTGGAAACCTATAACGGTTCCCAAATTTAAGACCTTTCTGAGCCTATCCCTCAACATGGGCATTACTAAAAAGAATGAGTTGTGGTCATTGGTCCACTGACCCAATTCATCATATTCCCATGTTCTCTTCATCCTTGACCAGGGCTAGATACGAGCAAATATTGCGGTTCATGCATTTCAATGACAATGAAGTTTGTCATGCTCAGATCAGCTCCACAAAATTCATCCCCTCGTAAACCACTTCAACAAAAAATGTGCAGCCTTGTATATCCCCAAACAAGATATCTGCGTTGATGTGTACCTAATTACATTTTCTGACAGCCTTATTTTCAAACAGTTTCTCCCCAGCAAGCGTGCCAGATACGGGGTCAAAATGTATAAGCTCTGTGACAGGGCAACAGGCTATTCATGGAGTTTCCTGGTTTATGAGGGAAAATATAGCAGCTCGGAGCCCCCCAAATGCCCAGACTACATAGGGAGCAGCAGTGAGATGGTTTGGGACTTGGTGTCACCCTTATTTGGAAAGGGGTACCATTTATATGTGGTCAATTTTTATACAAGCGTGCCACTTTTAGACACCTCTTTAAATTAGGAATTGGCACAGGTGTCATCGTCTAATAGCTGGGGCTTCCACCAATGGCTTGTAAATGCCTCACTTAGTCAGGGGAGAGAGCCTGCTTGAGGTCCAATGAATTGCTTGCAGTGAGATGGAAGGAAAAATGGAACGTTTTCATTCTGTCTTCCATTTGTGGCGATACGGCAGTCCAAATTACTACGGTGACTAGTGTTGTTAAGAAGCCCCTCTGTGTCCACGACTACAACCGTAAAATGGGAGTGGTGGACTTCAACGACCAGACGATGGGGCCGTACTTAGTTGCGCGTGAGGACAGACGCTGGTACAAAAAAGTTACATAGTTAGTCAGGTTGAAAAAGACACAAGTCCATCTAGTTCAACCAAAAAAGAATAAATACAATCCCATTTACACAATTCTTTGACAACAGTTGATCCAGAGGAAGGCGAAAAAACCCCAGCAAAGCATGCTCCAATTTGCTACAGCAGGGGAAAAATTTCTTCCTGATCCCCTGAGAGGCAATCAGATTTTCCCTGGATCAACTTTACCTATAAATGTTAGTACCCAGTTATATTATGTACATTTAGGAAAGAGAATCCAGGCGTTTTTAAACAATCTACTGAGCTTGCCAGAACCACCTCTGGAGGGAGTCTATTCCACAATTTCACAGGTCTTACTTTGAAGAAACCTTTTTGTATTTGGAGATTAAATCTTTTTTCCTATAGATGTAAAGAGTGCCCCCTTGTCCTCTGTGATGACCTTACAGTGAATAACTCAACACCAAGTTCACTATATGGATCACTTATGTATTTGTACGTGTTTATCATATCCCCCTTAATCTCCTCTTCTCAAGAGGGAATAGATTCAGTTCCTATAATATTTCCTCATAGCTATGCTCCCCCATGCCTCTTATCAGTTTGGTTGCCCTTCTCTTCACTTTCTCCAGTTCCCCGATATCCTTTTTGAGAACTGGTGCCCAAAACTGAACTGCGTATTCCAGATGAGGTCTTACTAATGATTTGTACAGGAGCAAAATGATATCTTTCTCTCTGGAGTCCATACCTCTCTTAACCTCCCTGGCGGTATGATTGTTTCAGATTTTTGATGCTCAAAGCGGTACAATGTTTTGCAAGGAAATTTGGCATTTTATATTGTAGGCCTGTAATTCTTAGGAATAACACACTTAAATCTGTCCAAACAAGAGTCTAGTAGATTATTAAATTATAATATAATAAATAACTATAAATAATTATAACAAATAATAACAAAAATTATTCAATAAAGTAATCAAATCAAAAACACTGAAATTTGCTCAGTTGCGGAATTGTCGCTGTCATTACTTTCAGTGTTTGATGATGGATTTCCCCACAAATCACTATCGCTCAATTCTGCAAGTGATTCTAATTTATTATTGCTGTTTTCTAGCTAGTCTAAAATTGCTTTTGATGTAAAGGGACGGTTTTGGTTGCTATGGACAATCTCCAGTTTCCAGGCAGAAAGAACAGTATTTATCATCTAAAACTGCATGCAGGGCACTGGACAAACCACTAGGGACAAAAGGGATGTGCAATTATTTTACACAGTAATGTAATCTGTAAGATTACAGTATACTGTATGTATTGTGTGTGTTTCACTTTTTGAATTTGGTGCCATGCTCCGTTCCCTGCGAGCTTTGCGACTGGAGCGGCCCGGAGAAGAAAATGAAGAAAAGAAGAAGAGAAGAAGATGAAGAGAAGAGCGGGAGCCTCCCCCCATGCCATGGGTGCGAAGCGGCCTGAGGAGAAGAAGATAGAAGACGCCGCAGAGGAGATGCTGGATGAGAACACCTGAGGAAGAACCAGAAGAGCCAGAAAAACCAGAAGAAGAAGAAGAAGATGAAGGCAAAGATGAAGATGAAGAAAGAAGAAAGAAGAAGCATTTAAATAAAGGAATTGTCAAAAACTGTCTCTTGTCATTTTTAACATTTTTGACAGTTTTTTTAGAGAAATGGTAGGGGTACAAGTACCCCCTTACCATTTCACACAGGGGGGGGCAGGATCTGTGGGTCCCCTTGTTAAAGGGGGCTTCCAGATTCCGATAAGCCCCCCACCCGCAGGCCCCCCACAACCACCGGCCAGGGTTGTGGGGATGAGGCCCTTGTCCTCATCAACATGAGGACAAGGTGTTTTGGGGGGCTGCCCCAAAGCACCCTCCCAATGTTGAGGGCATGTGGCCTGGTACGGTTCAGGAGGGGGGCGCTCTCTCGTCCCCCCCTCTTTTTCTGCGGCCTGCCAGGTTGCGTGCTTGGTTAAGGGTCTGGTATGGATTTTTGGGGGACCCCACGCTGTTTTTTTTTAAAATTTTGTCCGGGGTTATCCAGATATAGACTGGGCGGAAGGAACCACGCATTCATCTAAGGCTCGCCAGTTCCTTAATGTCTTGCAGGACAATTTTATGGGTCAGTTGGTAGACGCACCAACTAGAAATAAAGTGTTACTGGATCTACTGATTACCAACAATACAGACCTAATCACGGATGTGGAAATATGGGGCAATTTAGGTAATAGCGATCACAGATCAATTGGCTTCAGTATAAATCACACAAAAATGAAACATAAGGGGAATACAATGACACTGAATTTCAAAAGAGCCAACTTCCCTAAACTACAAACCTTGCTAGAAGGCATAAATTGGGATAAAATCTTAGGTACAAAGAACAGGGAGGAGAGATGGGTTTGCTTTAAGAGCATATTAAATAAGGGAATTATCCAATGTATCCCATTGGGTAATAAATTTAAAAGAGCGAACAAAAGTCCTGGATGGCTTAACTCCAATGTAAAAATGCATATACAAGTAAAGGAAAAGGCCTTCAAAAAATATAGGGTTGAGGGATCATCATCGGAATTCAGACTTTATAAAGAATGCAACAACAAATGCAAGGGTGCAATAAGGATGGCTAAGATAGAACATGAAAGACACATAGCGGAGGAGAGCAAAAAAAATCCCAAGAAATTCTTTAAGTATGTAAACAGTAAAAAAGGGAGGACAGACCATATTGGCCCCATAAAGAATGAGGAAGTACATCTGGTTACAAAGGATGGGGAGATGGCAAAGGTATTGAATTTATTCTTCTCCTCAGTCTTCACAAGGGAATTGAGGGGCTTCAGTAACCAAAACTGCAGTGTTTATCCTCCTGACACATCACAGGAAGCACCCCCATGGTTAACAGAAGACAGAATTAAAATTAAACTTGGGAAATCTAACATTAATAAATCACCGGGACCAGATGGCTTGCACCTGAGGGTACTCGGTGCTCACGCTATATGTTGCTTAAAATATTTTTTCCAGCAAGAACTCGTCTATGTGGTCTTTTATTAAACTCTCCAGTATCTTCCCAACTATAGAAGTTAAACTAACAGGTCTATAGTTACTTGGTAAAGACTTATGCCGTGTACACACGGTCGGACTTTTCGGCTACAAAAGTCCGACAGCCTGTCCAACAGACTTTCAACGGACTTTTGGCGGACTTGCGGTGGACTTTCTAACGAACAGACTTTACTACATACGATCACACAAAAGTCCAACAGCCTAGTATGCGGTGACGTAGACCAAGTCCGGCGAGACTATAAAACAGAAGTTCAATAGCTTGTATGACACCCTTTGGGCTCCTTCTGCTAATTTTGTCTTTATCTCGTGTTAGTAGAAGTTTGGTGAGAGACGATTTGTGCTTGTGAGACTCATATTTTTCAGTTCGTTTTAACTGTTGTTCAGGCTGTGCTTGTGAGGTTTGTATCTGCTTTTCAGTGCGTGTGGTCAGTTCGCATTGAGTAATCAGTGTTTTATTGTCCACTCGTTGCTGATATTTAGGTCGCTCTTCACAGGCCTTGCTGTTCTTCAGTGCGTTCTGTTAAGTGCGTTCCGACCAGCTGACCATTTTGAAGCCATGTTACGTGTATGTACTCGTCGTAGGGCTTATGCATTGTATGTGCTTGGTGCTGTAGTTAATTCTTCAGCCCAAGACCAGTCCATGAACAGGGTGAGGAGGAGTTCATGGACGAAGAATTGGTTACTCCAGCGTGACCAATTCTGTCACATGCCATTGCTCCGTGAGATCCATGAGAATAATCCTGAGGATTTCAGGAACTTTCTCTGGATGACAGACCCATTTTTGACTGTTTGTTGGCTTTGCTGACCCCTTATATCAGCAGGCAGGAAACCTGCATGAGGTAAGCCATCACTCCGGAGCAGAGGCTAGTCACCACGTTGCTTTACTTGGCGACAGGGAGAAGCCTGCAGGACCTTATGTTCTCAACAGGCATCTCCCCCTAGGCTCTGGGGATCATTATCCCTGAGACCTGTTCTGCCATAATTCAGGTCCTGCAGAAGGAGTATATTAAGGTAAGAATTTTTATCCTTTAACATCACATTTTATTTTATTTAATGTTTGCTAATGTAATGTATTTCTTTACTCAAACACTACTTACCATCATTGCAATATAGTGTGATTGTCCCCTTTGTCCTCATGCATGCTGTAATCTTTTAATGCTCTTTTTTGTCCTGCATGCATATTTGCCTTCACTAACCTCCCCAGCATGCAATGCTGGGCCCATATCCACCTAGTCTACTCACTTAATGTATTTTGTCAGCTGCATTGTAGTTATTTTCCCCTAAAATTCATTGAAATAGTGTGTGTCATTGACTTGATTTACAATCCCCTCCCCCCTAAAATTCATCCAAATAGTGTGTGTGTCATTAACTTGATTTACAATCCCCCCCCCAAAATTCATCCAAATAGTCTGTGTGTCATTAACTTGATTTACAATCCCCTCCCCCCTAAAATTCATCCAAATAGTCTGTGTGTCATTAACTTGATTTACAATCCCCCCTAAAATTCATCCAAATAGTCTGTGTCTCATTAACTTGATTTACAATCCCCTCCCCCTAAAATTCATCCAAATAGTCTGTGTGTCATTAACTTGATTTACACTCCCCCCTAAAATTCATCCAAATAGTCTGTGTGTCATTAACTTGATTTAAAATCCCCTCCCTCCTAAAATTCATCCAAATAGTGTGTGTGTCATTAACTTGATTTACAATCCCCTCCCCACTAAAATTCATCCAAATAGTGTGTGTGTCATTAACTTGATTTACAATCCCCTCCCCCCCTAAAATTCATCCAAATAGTCTGTGTGTCATTAACTTGATTTACAATCCCCTCCCCCCTAAAATTCATCCAAATAGTCTGTGTGTCATTAACTCGATTTACAATCCCCTCCCCCCCTAAAATTCATCCAAATAGTCTGTGTGTCATTAACTTGTTTTACAACCCCCCCCTTAATTCATCTAAATAGTCTGTGTCATGAACTTGATTTACAATCCCCCCCCTAAAATTCATCCAAATAGTCTGTGTGTCATTAAGTTGATTTACAAACCCCCCCTTAAATTTTTAAAAATGTTCTGTGGGGTTGATTTTCTAAAAGCAAATATATGTTGCACTTTGCAAAATGCATTTGCACTCTGCAAGTACATTTTCTCCAGGGCTTTAGTAAATGAGAAGAAGCTCTGCTGATTTCCATCATCCAATCATGTGCAAGCAAAAAAGTTGTTTTATTAATTTCCCTTGCATGTGATTGGGTACTCTTTGTGACATGAAGCTTTACCTCATTTACTAAGCTCTGGAGCAACTGCACTTGCAGAGTGCAACAACTGCACTTTTCAAAGTGCACAGTCTTGTAGCCTTTAGTAAATCAAACCCTGCGTATCCTTAAACTTGATTTTGAATTTCACCCCCCCTAAAATTTAACAATGTGCCAGCAGAGGGGGTGAGCAATCTGATAAGTGGGCCTTTATATATTATTTTTTAAATAACATTTCAATTGATGTTATACTGATGCTGGACAATAATGTTTTAAGTGTAATGTTCTTGCAAAGTTATGTTCATTTTGCCACCCGTTGGGACTTTCCCAACTGTGGAGGGGCTATAGATGGGAAACACCCATTCGGGGTCATACTATTTTAATTATAAGGGGTTCCATAGTATTGTCTTAATGGCGGTGGTGTCGGCACAATACGAATTTCTGTATGTGGATGTGGGGAAGAGTGGCCGGATGGAGGATGGAGGAGTTTTTGCCCAGACGGAGTTCTACCAGCATCTTCAGAGTGGTGGCCTGGGATTGCCACCTGATGCCGATAACGTGGAAGGACTCCCCTTTATCTTCATAGCAGATGAAGCCTTCGGTCTGAGCAAGCACCTCATGAGGCTATTCCCCCAAAGGACCCTTACCCCGGAGAGGAGGGTTTTTAATTTTCCGGCTGGCCAGAGCGAGAAGAGTTGTGGAGCATGCTTTTGGGATTCTGGCCAGCCGGTTCCGCCTGTTTAAGACAGCTATACACATGGCTGAATACAAACTGAATTACATTATTCTAGCGTGCTGCATCCTGCATAACTTTTTAAAAAAACATTCAAACAATTATATGTTATCACTTGGGCCTGAGGCTGGACTTATTAGTGACAATCCTCTGACGACCTGGATACTGGCCGTACTGGCTTGGCCCCCAAAGTGCCCGTCAAGTTGGGGATCAATATGTTGATTTTTTTGCGGGTAGGGGGGCCATTTCAATGCCACAGAATCTTTAATTTGTTTTAATAAAAAATCTGGATCAGATCAAATCTTGAATTATATTTATTGCTTGCCTTTCTTTTTGGCTTTCTCCTAGGTTATCCTAGAGCACTTGTAGTGCCAAGTGTATTTTCCTTTAGTAAATAAGCACCATTGCCACTGTAAACAACAAATAACTTCCAAAACTGATATTGAGCATTGAAAGAAGAAGCCACACATCTTGATTAATAACAGATTTTTTATTAATCTGTGCACATTCACTTGTGCATTTGGAAAAAATTTTGATTGTAAAAAAAAATAAAAATAATATATATATATATAATTTTTAAACAATATAATTAGATTATTATTTTAACAAACAGGCCTCTATATATATTTTTTATTTTTTTACAAACAAGGAAATGAGGAACATGATCAATGTTTTTTTTGGTGAAAAAGGGAATTTAGATTCTCCCCAAAACATCGATCATGTTCTTCATTTCCTGCTGAATACTATCCACCTGATTACGCATGACATCAATATCCTCATTCCAGGCCATTAGCTGTCCAATTAGGCGTTGTGCACTGTCTGTGCTAAAAGGTTCAACATGACCTAAAATTAAAGGAAAAAAGATGTATTTAGAAATATGCAGGCATACATAGATTACCTTACCATAAGCCGGTGTGTCAGACACTCACATGATGGGGTGCCCATGTCGCCTACTTCCTCCACCTCTACTCCATACACATCCTTGGGGGTGGCGCTGGTGCTTGCTTCTTCCACAACCAGATCACCTAAAATAGATGATAAAAAATGTATTTCAAAATATGCAGCCATACATAGATTACCGTAAGATGGTGTGTCAGACACTCACCTGGTGGGGTGCACATGTCGCCTACTTCCTCCAACTGTACTTCGTACACATCCTCGGGGGTGGCGTTGGTGCTTGTTTCTTTCCCTTCCACAACCAGATCTTCTAAAATAAATATTAAAAAATGTATCTCTAAATATGCAGCCATACATAGATTACCGTAAGATGGTGTGTCAGACACTCACCTGGTGGGGTGCCCATGTCATCCACCTCTCCTTCCTCAACATCCACTGTGGGGCTTGGGCTGATTTCCCAATTTGGGTGTTGCGGTCGGGGGTCACTGGGTTCAGCTTGTCTGAGTCTTTTCTCCCCTATGTGAATGAAACAAAAGCTATACTTAGCATACAGATATTTGAGTACAAGAATAGTAATCTGAAACTTTATATGAAGTTGACCCTGGTGGTGTGGATGTGTCATTGCCATCATCGCATATCATTAATAAAAAAGTTGCATGAACCTCTAAAGGGATTTTTAAGGCAATGAAGACGAAAGATTATAAAAATAAATGTTTATTGTAAATTTATATAAAAAATATATGTTGTGTAATACCAAGAGATAAATAGAATAATTGAGGATAACACATAGCAGGATATTAATAAAGTGCATTCATGAAAATAGAAATCAGAGGAAATGATACATAACACTACCCGATAGAATTACCACAGACGAGAAACCGTGGTGTCGAGTAGTGAAATTCCAACGCGTTTCAACGTGCTCAATTCAGAGAAAATGTCTTCTTCAGGGAAATGTATCACAATCTAAATGAAATAAAAAAAATGGCAATATTATAGGTTGTATAGATTATGTATGTATCTCGCATTTTGCGGCTCACAGTCTACTCACATCCTCCCAATGCACTTCAAGGGTTAATGAAATCTCCCGTGTTAGGGTGAGAGGTCCCGGTTCTCCAGGAGTAAACAGTGTTCAAAATCCACTACAGGACGGCTGGATATATAAATTACGATCCAAATGCAGGCGTGCCAGTACCAAATAATAAATGTCTGGATATAACAGGGTAAAAGGATGGAGGTAAGGATCAAGACCTGGTTAAGAGACAGGGGGGTTTAGTAAGAAATGCCCCCCTTCCTCTGGGCTAGTATTGAAGTGTAAGATAAATAACTTACTTGAAACAAGAGATATATAGGTCTGTTAGGTCCAGAACGGTCCACATACCCTGATATCCCTCGGTGATGCCGAGGGAAGGAGTGATGCCGTGTGCCATCCTTGGCATCCTTTTATATGATGTGGGCGGGGATGGGCTGCCGCGCCAGCCAATGGCACGGCACAACGCTGACAGGAAAGTCCAGTGTCGTCCCGCTGCGTGTTGCCATAGCAACGGACGCCGCCACACCAGAAATTGAGATGAAAATAAAGCCATGGAGAGAAGACTCAACCCTGCGATAGCTTTATTTGTGAAATAGACCACCAGAGAAATTAAGAAATTAGATAGATTAACGACCAGAAATAATCTCAGCCCAGAACTCTGACATGCACTGAAAACCCTTAAAAATTCATACGAACACGGCATCCCGCTTACCTACATTTTATGGTCAGAACAATAGGGGGGGTGGGGAAAGGGGGGAAGGAATTGAGATGAAAATAAAGCCATGGAGAGAAGACACAAGGGTGACAAATTATGATGACCCTAGTCGGTTTTGCCTGAACTAAAGCCCTCCAAAAAGGGCCTAAAGCTCTCTGTTTCGTTTAAACCAGGGGGGATGGTGGCCCTAAGACATCTGATCCAGCGCATTTCTTGCTGGAGCAGGATCTTGTTCCAGTTACCCCCCCTAATCGGTATGTGGAGTCTATCCAGTACTGTAAAATTTACTTTGGGCATCCTATAGTTGTGTTGTCTAGCTACAAGTCTTCCTAATGGAAGATAGAGATTGCCAATGCCCATACTGTGCATGTGTTTTTCAACTCTTTTACCAAATTCTTGTCTGGTTTTCCCGACATAGAAGGCCCCACATTGGCATTGCATCGGGTACACGACTGCCTGTGTTCTACAATTGATGAAATGGCGTAGTTGAAAGTTACTTCCATTTGGTAACAATATCATGGTCCTCCTTCCAATAACTCCACACTGTGAGCAAGACCCACATGGGTATGTACCCCAAGTTTTACAAGGGTCTCTTCTTGCACTATCTTTGTATTCACTTTGTGTGAGCAAGTTGCCAATGGAACCTGCTTTTTTGTATGTGATTTGGGGTCTAGAGGTCACCAGCCTACCCATGATCGGGTCCTCCATGAGAATTGACCAATGCTTGGAGATGATCTTCCTTATTTGGTTATGTTCATTGGAGAATCTCATGATGATTCTGGCCGTAGTATCTTCTTTTTTTGGATTTTTGTTCTTAAAGATTAAACTCTGTCTATCTGTGTTATTAACTCAATTGAACTCCTTTTTGAGGGTCGATTTCATATACGCTCTATCCATTAATCTAATGGTTAATTCATCGGATTCTCGTTGAAAGTCTTCCTGTGTGTTGCAATTCCTTTTCAGCCTCAGAAATTGGCTGAATGGGATGGACCTCTTCAATAGCTCTGGGAGGAAGCTATCTGCGTGTAGAAGTGTGTTACCAGCCGTTTCTTTCCTATATAGTCTGCTTGAGAGTTTTCCAATGTGATCTTTTGAGATAGTGATGTCCAGAAAGTTAACCTCTCTAGAATCATATGTCATGGTAAAAAAAAGATTGAGACTATTTTGGTTCATGCAGCTCAGACAGTCTCTGAGTTCACTCTCTGGGCTGTCCCAGATGATAAATATGTCATCAATATATCTCTGCCATGTACAAATGTGGCAAGCGTACATGGATGATTTTTCTCCAAGTAGAAAGTCCTTCTCCCACTCCCCCAGGTACAGGTTACCATATGAGGGTGCGCAGCAAGTCCCCATAGCCACCCCCTGTACCTGGAGGTAGTGGGAGCCCCTAAATAGAAAGTTATTATGTTTCAAAATGAATTCCAACATCCGGAGCACAAAGGCGTTAAATTTCCAATCTGTGGTGGCCCGTTGCCTACAATAGCGGAATGCTATTTTAGAGTGATTCTACTTCGATGGTGACAAGTAGAGCAGAATCTGGGATGACCAGGTTGTCTAGAATTTGTAATAGGTGTATGGTTTCTCTAGTGTAAGAAGGTAGATCCATCACGTGGGGTCTGAGATGATGATATATGATTTGACTGATACCTTCCATAATGGAGTCATTGCCAGAGATGATTGGCCTCCCTGGTGGATCATCCAATTTTTTGTGCACCTTTGGCAAGGCATAAAATGTAGGTAAGCGGGGATGCCGTGTTCATATTCCCATATGTCCCTATTGATGGCGCCCTCATTGAGAGATTCATCAACCAGGTATAGGAATTCCTGATTAAACCTTCCACTACTGATGGACAGATTTTCTTGTAACATTTGGTATTGTTGAGTATCTTGAGGCACATCTTTTCATAATTAACATTGTCCATCAGGACAATGTTTCCCCCTTTGTCGGATGCCTTAATCGTAATGTCCGTATCATTTTTAAGGGTTTTCAGTGCATGTCGGAGTTCCAGGCTGAGATTATTTCTGGTCGTTAATCTATCTAATTTCTCAATTTCTCTGGTGGTCTATTTCACAAATAAAGCTATCGCAGGGTTGAGTCTGCTCTCCATGGCTTTATTTTCATCTCAATCCCCCCCCCTTCCCCTCCCCCCTATTGTTCTGACCTTTCTCCTCATGAGGTATCCCATGTGAACCCTTGGTTCGGCCATTGAAACCAAGACATGAGATTCATTACCCAAAGGGTTTTATATCTACATTTATATTTTCATATGTACTTAGATGTCTGTTATATTTACAAATGAATGCAGTTTTTGTTGTCTCGTCGCCACCGGATTTGGCCTCTGCCTTTTGGGCCAACCCGGGATGGTGTTATGAGATTTATTACTGTTTTTGATTGATTTTTTTTTATTTACAATTTTTGACTTACTGCTGTATTATACCTCTTGATGGTAATCAGGGCCATCTAGCAATTTACTTTATTCTCGCATCCACCTCATCCCTCATGCATGTCTGGGTTGCCCGATGTGGGAATGGGGTGTCCTGTCCCTGGGGTTTTCCCATAGGGTAGGGTAATTACCCTCTTTGTCCTGTCCCTACCCGGCACAGGGGGGCCACGGTGACTCCCTCTTCGCCGCGGCAATTTTACCCTAATGCTCAAAATATGCTTCGAGCTGGGCCCCCTGTGTCGGTGGTTACTAGTGCTGGCTCTTCTTTCCGCCTGTTTTCTCCCACCCTGGCCTGGGGTGAATCGGGGGGATGGCCCTATAGGTGTTACAGGTCCTTGGTAGAAATCCCAGCTTTCCAACGTCCACCCCCTCCATGTTATCCACCAAAGGGGATTCATCATCCCGATTGGTGGCTCCATGGACACATTCCATCTATGGGGTGGGGGGATTCTTCCTCTCTGCAGTGTGGACATCGCGTCAATCATGGGCTCGGTGACTCCTCACTGCAGGGTTTCCAACTATGGACACGGCCCCTTTCCATCATGGTGGCCGGCCCGTTCAGTCCACTGTGCGTCCCTGTGTGACGCACGCAGCCGCAGTGCTCATGCACCCATGGCAGCGTCCATTGCTATGGGAATGCGAGATTTCATTAACCTTTGAAGTGCCTTGGGAGGATGTGAGTAGACTGTGAGCCGCAAAATGCGAGATACATACATAATCTATACAACCTATAATATTGTCATTTTTAATTTCATTTAGATTGTGATACATTTCCCTGAAGAAGACATTTTCTCTGAATTGAGCACGTTGAAACGCGTTGGAATTTCACTACTCGACACCATGGTTTCTCATCTGTGGTGATTGTATCGGGTAGCGTTATGTATCATTTCCTCCAATTTCTATTTTCATGAATGCACTTTTTTAATATCCTGCTATGTGTTATCCTCAATTATTCTATTTATCTCTTAGTATTACACAACATATATTTTTTATATAAATTTACAATAAACATTTATTTTTATAATCTTTAGTCTTCATTGCCTTAAAAATCCCTTTAGAGGTTCATGCAGCTTTTTTAGTAATCTGAAACATTGTAGTGAAGTGGTGTACAAATTGTCTGTTTGGACAGAGTTCCTAGTTGAAGACATGATAAAAATTTACTTTGAAATATATATTTATATATAATATAATATAATATAATATAATATAATATAATATAATATATATATATATATATATATATATATAAATATATATATATATATATATATATATATATATATATATATATATATATATATATATATCATACATATATACATATAACATATATACATATATACATATAACATATATACATATAACATATATACATATAAAACATACATATATATGTGTGTGTATATATATATGGAACGATGTTTACTACGATCGTTTAAAATGATCTAAACTCGTATATTAAAGAAAAGCACATGGAGCAGTATGCAAAGTAATAAACAGAAGATGAACACACGACAAGTACTTACTTTTTTTAAGCACTTTACGGATCCGTCTGTATTGATCCGGCTCCCGGAGTTTGAGGTCGGACCATCTTTTCCTAAGCTGATCTTTCGAGCGCCGTACCCCAAAAGTAAGATGCAATGTCTTCACCACCTTCGCCATTATTTTGGCTTTTCGGAAATTAGGCCGGGCGTACGGTCCATACCTCCCATCATAGTCATTTTTTCTCAAAATTGCCACCATCTCCACAACCTCTTTAACCACTTCAGCCCCGGAAGGATTTACCCCCATCCTGACCAAAGCACTTTTTACAATTTGGCACTGCGTTGCTTTAACTGCTAATTGCGCGGTCATGCAATGCTGCACCCAAACGAAATTTGCATCCTTTTCTTCCCACAAATAGAGCTTTCTTTTGATGGTATTTGATCACCTCTGTGATTTTTATTTTTTGCGCTATAAACGGAAAAAAAACGAAAATTTTGAAAAAAAATGATATTTTCTAATTTTTGTTATAAAAAAAATCCAATAAACTCAATTTTAGTCATACATTTAGGCCAAAATGTATTCGGCCACATGTCTTTGGTAAAAAAAATGTCAATAAGCGTATATTTCTTGGTTTGTGTAAAAGTTATAGTGTCTACAAACTAGGGTACATTTTCTGGAATTTACACAGCTTTTAGTTTATGACTGCCTATGTCATTTCTTGAGGTGCTAAAATGGCAGGGCAGTACAAACCCCCCCAAATTACCCCATTTTGGAAAGTAGACACCCCAAGGAAATTGCTGAGGGGCATGTTGAGCCCATTGAATATTAATTTTTTTTTGTCCCAAGTGATTGAATAATGACAAAAAAAAAATTTACAAAAAGTTGCCACTAAATGATATATTGCTCACACAGGCCATGGGCATATGTGGAATTGCACCCCAAAATACATTTAGCTGCTTCTCCTGAGTATGGGGATACCACATGTGTGGGACTTTTTGGGAGCCTAGCCGCGTACGGGGCCCCGAAAACCAAGCACCGCCTTCAGGATTTCTAAGGGCGTAAATTTTTGATTTCACTCCTCACTACCTATCACAGTTTTGAAGGCCATAAAATGCCAAGATGGCATATAACCCCCCCAAATTATCCCATTTTGGAAAGTAAACGCCCCAAGCTATTTGCTGAGAGGCATGTTGAGTCCATGGAATATTTTATATATTGACACAAGTGGCGGGAAAGTGACAATTATTTTTTTTTTTGCACAAAGTTGTCACTAAATGATATATTGCTCAAACATGCCATTGGCATATGTGGAATCATACCCCAAAATACATTCTGCTGCTTCTCCTGAGTATGGGGATACCACATGTGTGGGACTTTTTGGGAGCCTAGCTGCATACGGGGCCCCGAAAACCAATCACCGCCTTCAGGATTTCTAAGGGCGTACATTTTTGATTCATTCCTCACTACCTATCACAGTTTCAAAGGCCATAAAATGCCAAGATAGCACAACCCCGCCAAATGACCCCATTTTGGAAAGTAGACACCCCAAGCTATTTGCTGAGAGGCATGGTGAGTATTTTGCAGCTCTCATTTGTTTTTGAAAATGAAGAAAGACAAGAAAAAAATATTTTTTTTTCTTTTTTAAATTTTCAAAACTTTGTGACAAAAAGTGAGGTCTGCAAAATACTCACTATACCTCTCAACAAATAGCTTGGGTGTCTACTTTCCAAAATAGGGTCATTTGGGGGGTTTTGTGCCACCTGGGCATTCCATGGCCTCCGAAACTGTGATAGGCAGTGAAGAGTGAAATCAAAAATTTACGCCCTTAGAAAGCCTGAAGGCGGTGCTTGGTTTTCGGGGTCCCATACGTGGCTAGGCTCCCAAAAAGTCTCACACATGTGGTATCCCCATACTCAGGAGAAGCAACAGAATGTATTTTGGGGTGTAATTTCACATATACCCATGGCATGTTTGAGCAATAAGCAATATATCATTTAGTGACAACTTTGTGCAAAAAAAAAAAATTGTCTTTTTCCCGCAACTTGTGTCACAATATAAAACATTCCATGGACTCGACATGCCTCTCAGGAAATAGCTTGGGGTGTCTACTTTCCAAAATGGTCATTTGGGGGGTTTCAACTGTCCTGGCATTTTATGCACAACATTTAGAAGCTTATTTCACACATCACCCAATCTTCTAACCACTTGAAGACAAAGTCCTTTCTGACACTTTTTGTTCACATGAAAAAATTATTTTTTTTGCAAGAAAATTACTTTGAACTCCCAAACATTATATATTTTTTAAAGCAAATGCCCTACAGATTAAAATGGTGGGTGTTTCATTTTTTTTCACACAGTACTTGCACAACGATTTTTCAAACGCATTTTTTTGGGAAAAAACACACTTTTTTAAAATTTTAATGCACTAAAACACACTATATTGCCCAAATGTTTGATGAAATTAAAAAGATGATCTTAGGCCGAGTACATGGATACCAAACATGACATGCTTTAAAATTGCGCACAAACGTGCAGTGGCGACAAACTAAATACATTTTTAAAAGCCTTTAAAAGCCTTTACAGGTTACCACTTTAGATTTACAGGGGAGGTCTACTGCTAAAATTACTGCCCTCGATCTGACCTTCGCGGTG
Organism: Aquarana catesbeiana; assembly: GCF_042186555.1. Classification (NCBI taxonomy): domain Eukaryota; kingdom Metazoa; phylum Chordata; class Amphibia; order Anura; family Ranidae; genus Aquarana; species Aquarana catesbeiana. The sequence goes on along the minus strand of NC_133334.1, from coordinate 160,334,067 downwards.
ATACCTCACATGCATGGTGCAATTGCTGTTTACATTTGACGCCAGATCGACGCTTGCGTTCACCTTTGTGCGAGAGCAGGGGGGACAGGGGTGCTTTTTTTTTTTTCTTTATTTTTTCTTTGCTTTTTTATATTATTTTTAAACTGTTCCTTTCATTTTTTTTATCATTTTTATTGTTATCTCAGGGAATGTAAATATCCCCTATGATAGCAATAGGTAGTGACAGGTACTCTTTTTTGAAAAAATTGGGATCTATTAGACCCTAGATCTCTCCTCTGCCCTCAAAGCATCTGACCACACCAAGATCGGTGTGATAAAATGTGTTCCCAATTTCCCAATGGCGCTGTTTACATCCGCCGAAATCTAAGTCATGAAATGCTTGTAGTTTCCGGTTTCTTAGGCCATAGAGATGTTTGGAGCCACTCTGGTCTCTGATCAGCTCTATGGTCAGCTATATACAAAAAAACATAGTAAAAAATAAAACATTTATTGCAACCTGTGCCTAAAATATATATATGCCGAAAGCAGGGGGGCATCCTCCCGCAAAAGGTAGGAGCAAATTGCTCCTCCACCCACTGCTGCCCCCACGCTTCGGCATATATGCTGAAGTATGTAACTGTGGTGGTGAAATCACCTCCGACAGCACTGGAGTCACGGCTTTATGTATCGTGGGAGCAAACGCTGTTGCTGTCAAGATAAATAAATCTGCTCTGCAGCTGAATGGCGTACCTGAAAACAAATAAATGGTTACCAATAAAACACAGTAAACAGTAAAATATAAAAAATTGCATATCTGAAAAGCAAACATGGTAAAACATAACAATAAAACATTGCAGAATAGAATACAGTAAAAAAGAGCAGAACAATAGAGAGAGAATAGAGAGAGAGAGAACAATAAAACAACTATTTTTGTTTTTTTATTTTATTTTTTTTGTGTTTTTATTTTTTTTTACTTTTTTTTTACACTTTTTTTGCAACTATAACTTTTATAACTGGTACCAGGTTCGGGTCTCTCAAAATGCAATGTCATCTTGGGAGACCCTGTGTTAGTGTGCCTAGTCTGTGCAGTGCTGTACCCTACGCTAATACTCAACTAGTGAATGGTAGCGTTCAAAACATTCACCAATGCATATACCAGGATTGTCAGGACAGGAGGGACAATAATACCGAGTGTCACGCCTATATCCGCGCTTGCTGAAGACACGACATCTTCTTTGGGGGACTCGTTGGGTAGGGGTACTCAGGAGGACATACGGAAAATGCCTCTCATGCAGCCGGCTTACTGCATTTGGTTGGGGAAGGTGAGGTGGAGCAAGTCTGGAAACAGAAGGGCTCTGGCGATCTCTTCCTGGAATTTAAGTAAGGATCCAGTCCGTCCTGAAGCTCTGTATAGCACATGAGCGTTCAGCAAAGCAAGTTGAAATAAATAAACAGACACTTTCTTGTACCAGCGTCTGGCCTTATGGGCAATTAGGTACGGCACCAACAACTGGTCATTGAGGTCCACCCCTCCCATATTTTGGTTATATTCGCGGACACAGAGGGGTTTCTCCACAACACCAGTCGCCGTAGTAATTTGGATCTTCGTGTCTGCATGAAGGGAGGTAAGAATGAAAACATTCTTATTATCCCTCCACTTCATAGCGAGCAAGTTATTACACTTGAAGCAGGCTCTCTCCCCCAGCCTAAGACGGGAATCTACAAGCCGCTGGGGAAAGCCCCCGCGATTAGGTTGCACGGTGCCACATGCTCCAATCTGTTGATCAAAAAGGTGACTAAAAAGTGGCACGCTTGTGTAATAATTGTCCACGTACAAGTGGTACCCCTTTCCGAATAAGGGTGACACCAAGTCCCACACAATCTTGCCAGCGCTTCCTATGTAGTCAGGGCAGTTTGGCGGCTCTACGTGATTATCTTTGCCCTCGTAAACCATAAAACTACATGTATAGCCTGTGGCCCTGTCACAGAGCTTATACATCTTGACCCCGTATCTGGCACGCTTGCTGGGAAGGTACTGTTTGAATGACAAGTGGCCAGAAAACTTAATCAGGGACTCATCAACGCAGACAACTTGATGGGGAGTAAACAAGTCTGCAAAACGTTGGTTAAAGTGGTTTATGAGGGGCCGAATTTTGTAGAGCCGATCGTATTCAGGGTCTCAACGAGGACAACAGAGTTCATTGTTGTTGAAGTGCATGAACCGCAAAATCTGCTCGTATAGTGCCCTGGTCATGGAGGCAAAGAACAAGGGCATATGGTGAATTGGGTCAGTGGACCAATTTGACTGCAACTCACTCTTTTTAGTTAGGCCCATGTTGAGGGAAAGGCCCAGAAAGAGCTTAAATTCAGAGACCGTAATTGGTCTCCAATCTCTGGCAAGGGAGGACTGGGGAATAGTGGCGATGTGTTGACCAGCATATAAATTGCTTTGGTCCACAATAGATCTATAGAGATCTTTGGTGAAAAACAGCGAATAAAAATCCAGTGGCATAAAATCAACTGTTTCCACATGAATGCCGGGTTGGCCAGTGAATGGGGGAAGTACGGGTGCTGCAGAAGTGGTGGGTTCCCAATTCGGATTGGCGAATGCAGCAGGAAGGGCACTATGGACACGACGGGCCTGTGTTCATCTTCTTGGTGGCAGCAGGACACTACTTGTGCTTGCCACCTCGCCAGCTTGAACTGCACTTATGGGACTCGCCACGTCACCAAGTGTGACTGCTCTGTTCCATACGAGGGACCTGCGGTTCTTGCACATCAAGGACAGAAGAAGAAGTTCAGGGTCTGGTACGCCTGACCTTGGCAGGGACCACAACTCCGTCGTCAGAGCTATCTGTCATGGAGCCGCTGTCCTCTACAGGATCATATTCTGAGCCTGAATCTGACAGATGAGTGACTTCCTCTTCACTATCTGTCATGCTCAGAAACGTGTAGGCCTCTTCACTAGCGTACCTTCGATTTGCCATTTTGGGCTCTACATTTATTGGTACACTAGTGAGACTCACAGGCAAAAAGCTCCTGACTGTTAGCGACTGTATCAAAACGCTACCAACAAAAACTGTTAGCGATCACAGGGAACAGGCCTGACTTTGCGAACGCTGCAGTTATGTGTGTTTAGTGTTTTGTAAGTGACAGTGATCAATGGATACTGCACTTGGGTGGGCTGGGCATTATATCACCGCTGGGTGATTAGGGGGTTAAACCTTTATAAGGTAATAAACGGCGGGAGCCCTGAAACTATAATAAACAAACTAACTAACCAGCGTCACCCATAACAGTTATACGGTGATCACTGGTGAAAGGGTTAGCTAGGGGGCAATCAGGGGTTAAAACCTTTATTAGGTAGTATATGGGGGTCCCTGTTGCTATAAAACACTGACGGCGAACCTATATACTTACCTCCCTAACTAGCGTCACCTGTGTCACTAATACAGCGATCAGAAAAACGATCGCTTAGTGACACTGGCGATGGGGGGTGATCAAGGGTTTAACCTTTATTAGGGGTGGTTTGGGGGGGTATCCCAGACCACTTATAACTGTCACAAACTGACACCAATGCAAAAAAAAAACTGCTACTGGTGTCACTGTGACAGGGGGTACAGGGGGGTGATCGGGGGGTGATGGGGGGTGAAATGTGTGCCTAGTGTGTTCTACTGTTGGTGTAGTGTTTGGTGCACTTACTTGATGTCTTCTCTCCTCGGCGCCGGAACGAAAAGACCGACTCGAGGAGAGGTGACATCACTTCCTCTGCCACTGTTTACATTACAGCAGCAGAGGAAGAATGCCATTGGCTGGGAGCGATTGTGAGGGGATGACCACAAATGGATGGCCTCCCCCTCACCTCTGATCGCTCTCGGACAGAAACCGACCGCCTCGGGCACCGGGGGGGTCCAATCGGACCCCCCACCCACGGGAGGCAAGTAACGTACCCATACGTACCCATATGTACCCATATTTGCCTGCCCGTGCCATTCTGCCGCAGTATATCTGCATGAGGCGGTCGGCAAGTGGTTAAAGGCCATATTGGAGGCCTTAAATCTCTGCTTCCCAGATCGGGAAGTTCCGGGCTCCAGGCTTTCGTTACTACCTGAGGTAGTACACACCTGATGTGTCTCCGCCATTGTTTCTCCTACTACGCACTGTAGGAGAATATTCGGTAAAAAGAACGTCAGGCAGAGTTTCACGCATGCGCAGTGTACAAAAAGAGTTATTACGCATGTGTCGTATGTACGTTCTGTGCACAAGGGGGCAGAGAATATGCGTTAAAATAGAACGTCAGGGGCGGGCGACGCAGGCGGAGTTTCACGCATGCGCAGTGTATAAAAAGAGTTATTACACATGTGTCGTACATACGTTCTGTGCGTAGAGTCAAGGGGGCTGAGAATATGCGTTAAAAAAGAACGTCAGGGGTGGGCGAAGCAGGCGGAGTTTCATGCATGCGCAGTGTATAAAATGTTTTTTACGTATTGTATCGTACGTACATTCTGTGCGTAGAGGATAGAGGACCGTAACGCCATAAACAAATGTAATTTTTATTTTTGTAAACTTTGCAGCAAGCAGCCTATACGGCTTAAAGATTGATGAGGCCTATGTTGGGATAAGATGATGAGGGTTTAGCTGAATCATTAGTGTTTTTGTCTTGTGTCTTATCTTTTGCAGAAAACATGAATGCCAAATTTAAGGACCCAGAATTTATGACAGCATTTATTGATAAGTACAGGGAGATGAGGAATCTGTGGGAGGTCAAACACCCTCAATATTACCTAAAACCCGTAAGGAAGTCAACGCTGGAGAGACTTCTGACATTTGTGCAGACTTTCACCCCAGAAGCAACCATGGAGATTTTGGAAAAGAAAATTGTGATATTGCGAAATATGTATAAGAGGGAGCATAACAAGATCCAGATTTCCCTGAGATCAGGAGCATCAGCAGATGATGTATATGTACCCAGGCTGTGGTACTACGATAAACTATGTTTTCTTGATGACCAGGCTGAAGCCAGGGCATCACTTTCAACACTTCCCTCCACCCTTCCATGCACCCTTCCCTCCACCCTTCCCTCCACTCCAGCAGAGGCTGATGAGGACCAAGCTGGGTCTTCCATCCTGGAAGAACCGGATGTGACCATCTGGAGTCAGGTAAATTCATTTTAGACATATTTAGTGTCCTAATATTAATGATGTTAACTAGATGTTCTAATTGATTAAGGATTTTATCCTAAAAAGTGTCAGATTTCTATACTCTTAATATATGTATTAACATTGAATTTGCAAGTCATGAGAAGAAAATTGTGTGTCATTGATGAACCAAAAACTAAAACTATGTCCCTTTTTTATACACAGGATGAGGTCAGCCAGGAGGAAGGTGTGGAAAGTGGCAGGCAGGAGGAGGCTGGGCCCAGGGACAGCCAGGAGGAGGCCGGGCCCTGTGTCATCCAGGAGGACGCCGGGCACAGTGTCAGCCAGGAGGTGTCCAGGCCCAGTGTCAGCCAGGAGGTGCCCGGGCCCAGTGTCAGCCAGGAGGTGGCCGGGTCCAGTAGGAGCCTGACACAATCCCAAGTGGCTCCCCTCTGCCTTCCTACAAAAAGGGCCAGGAAGGGGACGGTGACAGAGGAGGCATCACTGCACCTCATGAGAGAAGCAACACCTTTCCAGAAGAGCCCCCTGAAGCTGAAGAGGCCTATGGCTGTTTTTTAGCCAGCAGGTTGCTTCAAATGGAGTGGGGCTAATGCTTCCTGTGTGAAAAAATTGTTGCTGATGCTATTCACAAGGGGCTGAAGGGCGAGTTAACTGGCAACACCCAAATAAATGAGGCAGCCCCTCCTCCTCCTCCTCCTTCTCCTTCTCCTCCTGCCACAAGTCAACCACCAGAGCCACAGCCTACAAGGAAGGCTGCAGGGAAGGCTGCAGGGAAGGGTGCAGGGCAGCGTGGAGGGAAGGCTGCAGGGAAGAGAAGAAAGTGATGACCTGGATTCAGTCTGGTCTGACAGAAATCGCAGGCTGGTGTAGTACCACAGCCTGGGGACATCTATGTCATCTGCTGCTGCTCTTGATCTCTGGGATTTCTGGACCAGATTATGCTCCCTCTTATATGGACTCCTCAAGATCCCAATTTTCTTTTCCACAGACTTGATTTGTTCCCTGGGGCCAAAAGTATTCACCAATTCCAGTATTTAGCCAGCGTTGACTTCATTTTTATTTTGTTTACCATAAATAAATGGATATTTTAGTTTATGAAAAGACTTTATGTGTTTTAATTAACGTCATTTTTTTAGAAACAATGTTAAATTAACAAGGGACAACAACCTCCTTGAGGTTGCAAAACCAAACAAAAATATATAATGTTCTTGTGGTAACTTTACCAAACAAAAAAAAGCAAAAAAAAAAAAAAATATATATAACCAAAAAAGGTTCTTTGTGGGAACTTTATACCAAAACAAAATTTAAAAATGTACAAAAGAAATGATTCTTTGTGGTAACTTTACAAAAAAACACACAAAAAATAAAATGTTTCTTTGTGGTAAATTTAAGAAATAAAAAAAAAACACAAAAAAATGGTTCTTTGTGGTAACTTTACAAACAAAATCAAAAAATATATGGAGATAAAGATAAAATAATTTTGACAATAATCATAAAAAAAAGATCTTAATGAAATAAAAAATAAAAGATGACTCCAAAAAACAATTGTGTAAACATTATTATGGAGATATGGCTTTTAAAACAAATACTATATCATTCATGAGATCAAGAGAAATAATCCAGAAACCAGTTTGGGAGAACTCTGTGTGCATAGGAACAGCAAAACAACTTTGTTCTTCTAGCATTATAAAGAAGACAATTAATGCGCTGCATTCAACAATCACAGAATTTGCAGCATGAGGAATGTGCTACCTACAATACGAACACTAGTTTTACCAGACCGAGGGCTTCCGTTTGGTATTTGCTTCTGAGCATGCGCCGTTTTTTTGTCCATCAGACTATTATTATTATACAGGATTTATATAGCGCCAACAGTTTACGTAGCGCTTTACAACTTGTCCGTCAGAATAGCGGCCGGAAAAGTCCGCTGAATATCCGGTGAAGCCCATACATGATCTGATTGTTCGTCGGATTTAGTCCTTCTGCGTCCGTCAGACCAGTCCGGTTGAAAAGTCCATCCGTGTGTATGCCCCATTAGATCCCTTTTTAAATATGAGCACCACATTGGCCCTGCGCCAATCCAGTGGTACCATTCAAGTCATTAACGAGTCCCTAAATATTAGAAACAATGGCCTTGAAATGACAGAGCTCAATTCTTTTAGGATCCGTGGATGGAAGCCATCTCGTCCGGGTGCTTTATCCACCTTGATTCTGTCTATTCTGGACCATATCACTTTTGAGCCATTGTGGATCATTTGGGGCTGTGTCACTACCACCCCCATTATGGACATGAGCTCCACCCTGCTCCATTGTATACACAGAGCTTAAGAAAGTATTTCATAAATTTGCATTCTCTTTGTCCCCAGTCATCCACTCTAGATTATTTTGTAATGGGCCTACATGCTCAGACCTGACCTTTTTACTATTAATATATTAGAGGAGTGTATATAAAAGTGTCTGTATACCTATTCCAATTGGCTCTGTTCAACGCTTACGTACTATAAAAAGCATCAGGAAGAACTGGATGCTTCCTAAAATTCCAGGAAGAGGTCGTCACAGCCCTTCTGTATCCAGAAGGTGCTGTGGCCCAATTTCCCAATCAAGATGCAGTGAGCCAGCTGCATGAGAGTCATTTTCCGAATGTCCTCCCTGGTACCCCTACCCAAAGAGCACCCCAAAAAAGATCGCATATCTGTAGCAAGAGCAGATACAGGTGTGACACCCACTGATGTCCCTCCTGTCCTGGCGATCCTGGTCTCTGCATCGGGGATTGTTTCCATGGCTACCACACACTAGTGGAGTATTAGTATTGGGTACATCACGGCACAGTCCTAGGGCACACTTTCACACAGGGTCTTGAAAGATGTTAGATGACCATCGCATTTTGGGAGACCCTAAGCTGGAACATTTATAACTATAATAAAAGTGTAAAAAAAACAAAAAACAAACATAATTTAAATAAATAAATAAGCCAACTATAGTTGTCATTTTTTTGTTCTTACTGTTTTATTGTATGCTATACTGTAATGTTTTATTGTTTACTGTGTTTTATTGTGTTTGCTTTGCAGGTATGTCATTCTACTGTTTTACTGTACTGTTACTGTGATTTATTGTTAACTGTCAGCTGCAGCACTAATTTGTTTATTTTGACAGCAACAGGGTTTGCTCTCACGATACGTAAATCTGTGACTCGATCGCTGTAGGAGGTGATTGCACCACCACAGTTTAAAAAAAAAAGCATAGGCGGATTGCCCCTATGCTTCCCATTTATTTTTTACTCTTTTTTTGGCACAGATTGCAATAAAAAAAAGTTGTTAATATTTTTTGATACTGTGTGTTATTGTTAAGCGTTGTTTGCCATTCAACTGAAGCACTGATTTGTTTGTTTTAACAGCAACAGGGTTTGCTCTCACGATATGTAAATCAGCAACTCCAGTGCTGAATGGGGTGATTTCACCACTGCAGTTAAAAAAAAAGGCATATATGCTGAAACATAGGGGCAGGGGTGGAGATGGGGTGGATCCCCCTATGCTTCTGCATATATTTTTAGTCACTTTTCTTGGCCTAGATTGCTTCATCCACATCAATCAGGACTTGTTCAGCCCATGGGAAGTTTTTTAACGGGATTAATAATTAAAAATGTAACAGATTGTATTAGTACAGCTTAAAAAATATTGCACATAAAAAAAGGAAGTTAGCAGATTGTCATTATATCACCTCATAGATGGCATATTGAGGGTAGGTGATGATAAGATGTATATTATCCCAACATGTTTTGTGAAAATGGGCTTCCATAGGGGAATAATTCAGACTATCATCACTATAAAAGAGAAAACGATAACAGAAAAGAGAAATATTGTACATAATATAAACAGTGCTGAAATTAACAAAACAAAAAAATCATCTTGGTATTGTTTTTTTCATTCCACAGTCAGCTTTCATGTAAAAGCAATCCTAGTGGCTAATTACCTGCTAGACTGCTTTTACAAGCAGTGAGAGGAAATGTTCCCCCCCTCCCATCACCTTCCATGGTTTTCTCAGGCTCTCCTCTCCCACCAGGGAACCAGAGAATGCAGCCAGTGGTTCCGCCAGCTGACCATAGAGCTGATCGGAGATCAAAATCTCCAATCATCTCTGTGGCCTAAGAAACTAGAAGCTATGAGCATTTCATGACTTTGGTTTCGTTGGATATAAACAGTGCCATTGGGAAAATGGGAAAGCATCTTATCACACTGATCTTGGTGTGGTTAGATGCTTTAAGGACAGAGGCGAGATCTCTAGACTCTAGTCTAATAGACCCCAAATTTTCAAAAAAATAGTCACTAGCTATTGCTGTCATAGGGGATATTTACATTCCCTGTGGTAACAATAAAAATGATAAAAAATAAATAAATGAAAAAGGGACAGTGTAAAAAATAAAATAAAAAAGCAAAACAAATAAAAAAATAGATTAAAGCACCCCTGTCCCCCCGTGCTCGCACACAAAGGCGTACGCAAGCATCGGTCTCATGACGTATATAAATAGCAATTGCATGTGAGGTATTACTGTGAATTTCAGATCAAGAGTAGTAATTCTAGCAGTAGACCTCTTCTGTAAATCTAAAGTGGTAACCTGTAAAGGCCATTAAAGGCTTTTAAAAATGTATGTAGTTTGTTGCCGCTGCACGGGTGTGCACAATTTTAAAGCATGACGTGTTTGGTATCTATGTACGCAGCATAACATCATCTTTTTTTTACCAAACATTTGGGCAATATAATGTGTTTTTGTGCATTAAAATTCAAAAAAGTAGTTTTCTAAATTGCATTTAGAAAATCACTGCGCAAATACTGTGTGAAAAAAAAAAAATTTCAACACCTACCATTTTAATCTGTAGGGCCTCTGCTTTAAAAAATATGGAAAGTTTTGGGGTTCAAAGTAATTTTCTAGCATAAAAAAATATTTTTTTTATGTAAACATAAAGTGTTAAGCCTCGTACACATGATCAGATTTTCCGCAGACAAAACCTCAGACTTTTGTCCGAAGGTGTGTGCCTGGATCTTGTCTTGCATACAAACGGCAAGGAACTGTCGGCCAAAAAACACAAACATAGTGACGTACTACATGGTTTTTCAGCTCTTTAGCGCCACCCTTTGGGCTCCTTCTGCTAATCTTCATAGAAGGTTTGGTGAGTGTTGATTCATGCTTTTCATTTCACGCTTTTCATTTAGCGCTTTTCAGTTCACGCTTTTCATTTTGTGTTTTTCAGTTTCTGAACGGCCATTCCTCAACCAGATATGTTGCAGAATGGGAGGAGATAATGTGTTATTTATTATTGGCCTTGGAGTTATTGCTGTGACCCAAGTCCAGTCCAGGAACAGGAGGAGGAAGAGTTCCTGGACCAAAAATTGGTTGCTTTATTAATCATGACCAATTATGGCATATGTCTTTGTTGCGGGAGCTCCTGGAGAATAATCCAGATGATTTTCAGAATTATCTCCGGATGACGGACCTCTGCTTTCACCAACTGTTGGCATTGTTGACCCCCTATATTAAGAAGAAGGACACATGAATGAGGCTTTTGTTTTATTTTTGGTTGAGAAATAATGATTTGATTTGTTATATTTTCTATATTTTTGGATGCATAGAATGCACTTTTTGGTTAAGTTCTATTGGCAGATAGCATGTCTAATTTGATTTGTTTTCTTTTTTTAATGCACAATAAAAAAAATGTGAAGAATAATTCTTGGCTATATGTTTTACTTCAAATGACAGTTTGGGAGTAGGCAGTTACATTTAAAAAAATACAATGTAAAATTGACAAGGGACACAAACATAGTTGTATATTTGATCTTAAAAACTATGGGATAATGGTGTTGTGTAACTTGCCCACAAAAAAAGCATAATAATATTATTCTTGATATCACTAGAAAAAATGCCTTTGAAAAATTGTTTGCAATAACTCCATCAGTATCACCAGCAAAGCAGCTTCATTGTTATCCCAAAAGGAAGAAGAGAATGTGCGCTGCATTTCGAGATTTCATAATTTGCCATGTCACGAATGTTAATTCTTCATTACGAACACTAGCTACTTCTGGCTCATCTTTGCTTCCGAGCATGCGTGTTGGTACTTTAGATTTTTGTCTGACAGACTTGTGTACACATGCTTGGAAAATCCAACAACAGACATTTGTCCGCGTAAAATTTTCAAACCTGCCATCCAACATTTGTCTGTGGAAAATCCAACAACAACTGGAGCGTACAAACGGTTTGATTTTCCACCAACAGACTGTCACACATTTCCCTTCGGAAAATCTGATCGTGTGTACGCGGCTTTAGAAAGGACTTGGTCTTCAAGTAGTTAGAAGAGTGGGTGATGTGTGACATAAGCTTCTAATGTTGGGCATAAAATGCCAAGACAGTCAAAAACTTTCCCAAATGACCCCTTTTTGGAAAGTAGACACCCCAAGCTAATTGCTGAGAGGCATGTTGAGTCGATGGCATATTTTATATTTTGCCACAAGTTTCGGGAAAATATAATTTTTTGGTAGTGAGGAGTGAAATCAACAATTCACGCCCTTAGAAAGCCTGAAGGCAGTGATTGGTTTTTCGGGGTCCTGTACACCAGCAGCCTCCAACCTTTTTTGGCATCGGGGACTGGTTGCGTCGAAGAAATATGTGGCAAGGCCCGGGGGGTTAAGCGATTTTTTATGGGGCAATTTGTCGGGGCAATGGCTGCTGTGTCTTCAATCATCCCGGCACCATGGTTGGTATGGTGTCAGGATGATTGAAGCGCATTATTTCTTATATAATATTGTAATATAAAATGAAATAGTTCAACTCTCCATAATGCAGAATCAGTGGAAGCCCTGAGTGTGTCACTTGCCACTCTCACCTGCCACCAGCTGTAGCTTGTCACTTGCCACGTCACCTGCCAACAGATGAGGATGTTACCAGGGCCGGATTTGCCACAAGGCCACCGAGGCCAGGCCTCGGGGCGGCAGTGGTGCAGGGGCGGCGCCGCTCCTGCGGTGACTTCGCAGCCACCCCCCTATTCGGGCTGCCCATTAAACTCTATCAATGGCACCGGTGCCCGCAGAAAAGATGGCCGCGAGCCAACCACGCAACTGCGCATGCGCCGTTCCGAAGCCGGCCGGGCTCGGGAAAGCTCGTACGCGCTCGGCCGGGCAGCGCATGCGCAGTAGCGTGATTGCGCAGCCCGGGGCCATTTTTAAAAAAATCAATGTATTGTCAGCAGTGCGGCAGCGGGGAGAGAGATGACATCTCTCATTGCCCGCACCGCTGTTCCGCCCTTCTCCATCTGATAGAAGGCAGCATGGCAAGTGACATCCCCATCTGGTGGCAAGTGACATCCCCATCTGGTGGCAGGCATGGTGGCAAGTGACATCCCCATCTGGTGGCAGGCATGGTGGCAAGTGACATCCCCATCTGGTGGCAGGCTTAGTGGCAAGTAACATTCCCATCTGGTGGCAGGCAGCGTGGCAAGTGACATCCCCATCTGGTGGCAGGCAGCGTGGCAAGTGACATCCCCATCTGGTGGCAGGCATGGTGGCAAGTGACATCCCCATCCGGTGGCAGGCTTAGTGGCAAGTGACATTCCCATCTGGTGGCAGGCAGCATGGCAAGTGACATTCCCATCTGGTGGCAGGCAGCGTGGCAAGTGACATCCCCATCTGGTGGCAGGCAGCGTGGCAAGTGACATTCCCATCTGGTGGCAGGCAGCGTGGCAAGTGACATCCCCATCTGGTGGCAGGCAGCGTGGCAAGTGACATTCCCATCTGGTGGCAGGCAGCGTGGCAAGTGACATCCCCATCTGGTGGCAGTCAGCGTGGCAAGTGACATTCCCATCTGGTGGCAGGCAGCGTGGCAAGTGACATCCCCATCTTGTGGCAGGCAGCGTGGCAAGTGACATCCCCATCTGGTGGCAGGCATGGTGGCAAGTGACATCCCCATCTGGTGGCAGGCATGGTGGCAAGTGACATCCCCATCTGGTGGCAGGCATAGTGGCAAGTGACATCCCCATCTGGTGGCAGGCATGGTGGCAAGTGACAACCCCATCTGGTGGCAGGCATGGTGGCAAGTGACATCCCCATCTGGTGGCAGGCAGCGTGGCAAGTGACATCCCCATCTGGTGGCAGGCAGCGTGGCAAGTGACATTCCCATCTGGTGGCAGGCAGCATGGCAAGTGACATCCCCATCTGGTGGCAGGCAGTGTGGCAAGTGACATTCCCATCTGGTGGCAGGCAGCGTGGCAAGTGACATCCCCATCTGGTGGCAGGCAGCGTGGCAAGTGACATCCCCATCTGGTGGCAGGCAGCGTGGCAAGTGACATCCCCATCTGGTGGCAGGCATGGTGGCAAGTGACATCCCCATCTGGTGGCAGGCATAGTGGCAAGTGACATCCCCATCTGGTGGCAGGCATAGTGGCAAGTGACATCCCCATCTGGTGGCAGGCATAGTGGCAAGTGACATCCCCATCTGGTGGCAGGCAGCGTGGCAAGTGACATTCCCATCTGGTGGCAGGCAGCGTTGCAAGTGACATCCCCATCTGGTGGCAGGCAGCGTGGCAAGTGACATTCCCATCTGGTGGCAGGCAGCGTGGCAAGTGACATCCCCATCCGGTGGCAGGCAGCGTGGCAAGTGACATTCCCATCTGGTGGCAGGCAGCGTGGCAAGTGACATCCCCATCTGGTGGCAGGCAGCGTGGCAAGTGACATCCCCATCTGGTGGCAGGCATGGTGGCAAGTGACATCCCCATCTGGTGGCAGGCATGGTGGCAAGTGACATCCCCATCTGGTGGCAGACATAGTGGCAAGTGACATCCCCATCTGGTGGCAGGCATAGTGGCAAGTGACATCCCCATCTGGTGGCAGGCATGGTGGCAAGTGACATCCCCATCTGGTGGCAGGCATGGTGGCAAGTGACATCCCCATCTGGTGGCAGGCAGCGTGGCAAGTGACATCCCCATCTGGTGGCAGGCAGCGTGGCAAGTGACATTCCCATCTGGTGGCAGGCAGCGTGGCAAGTGACATCCCCATCTGGTGGCAGGCATAGTGGCAAGTGACATCCCCATCTGGTGGCAGGCAGCGTGGCAAGTGACATCCCCATCTGGTGGCAGGCATGGTGGCAAGTGACATCCCCATCTGGTGGCAGGCATGGTGGCAAGTGACATCCCCATCTGGTGGCAGGCATAGTGGCAAGTGACATCCCCATCTGGTGGCAGGCATGGTGGCAAGTGACAACCCCATCTGGTGGCAGGCATGGTGGCAAGTGACATCCCCATCTGGTGGCAGGCAGCGTGGCAAGTGACATCCCCATCTGGTGGCAGGCAGCATGGCAAGTGACATCCCCATCTGGTGGCAGGCAGTGTGGCAAGTGACATTCCCATCTGGTGGCAGGCAGCGTGGCAAGTGACATCCCCATCTGGTGGCAGGCAGCGTGGCAAGTGACATCCCCATCTGGTGGCAGGCAGCGTGGCAAGTGACATTCCCATCTGGTGGCAGGCAGCATGGCAAGTGACATCCCCATCTGGTGGCAGGCAGTGTGGCAAGTGACATTCCCATCTGGTGGCAGGCAGCGTGGCAAGTGACATCCCCATCTGGTGGCAGGCAGCGTGGCAAGTGACATCCCTATCTGGTGGCAGGCAGCATGGCAAGTGACATCCCCATCTGGTGGCAGGCAGCGTGGCAAGTGACATCCCCATCTGGTGGCAGGCATAGTGGCAAGTGACATCCCCATCTGGTGGCAGGCAGCGTGGCAAGTGACATTCCCATCTGGTGGCAGGCAGCGTTGCAAGTGACATCCCCATCTGGTGGCAGGCAGCGTGGCAAGTGACATTCCCATCTGGTGGCAGGCAGCGTGGCAAGTGACATCCCCATCCGGTGCCAGGCAGCGTGGCAAGTGACATTCCCATCTGGTGGCAGGCAGCGTGGCAAGTGACATCCCCATCTGGTGGCAGGCAGCGTGGCAAGTGACATCCCCATCTAGTGGCAGGCATGGTGGCAAGTGACATCCCCATCTGGTGGCAGGCATGGTGGCAAGTGACATCCCCATCTGGTGGCAGGCATAGTGGCAAGTGACATCCCCATCTGGTGGCAGGCATAGTGGCAAGTGACATCCCCATCTGGTGGCAGGCATGGTGGCAAGTGACATCCCCATCTGGTGGCAGGCATGGTGGCAAGTGACATCCCCATCTGGTGGCAGGCAGCGTGGCAAGTGACATCCCCATCTGGTGGCAGGCAGCGTGGCAAGTGACATTCCCATCTGGTGGCAGGCAGCGTGGCAAGTGACATCCCCATCTGGTGGCAGGCATAGTGGCAAGTGACATCCCCATCTGGTGGCAGGCAGCGTGGCAAGTGACATCCCCATCTGGTGGCAGGCATGGTGGCAAGTGACATCCCCATCTGGTGGCAGGCATGGTGGCAAGTGACATCCCCATCTGGTGGCAGGCATAGTGGCAAGTGACATCCCCATCTGGTGGCAGGCATGGTGGCAAGTGACAACCCCATCTGGTGGCAGGCATGGTGGCAAGTGACATCCCCATCTGGTGGCAGGCAGCGTGGCAAGTGACATCCCCATCTGGTGGCAGGCAGCATGGCAAGTGACATCCCCATCTGGTGGCAGGCAGTGTGGCAAGTGACATTCCCATCTGGTGGCAGGCAGCGTGGCAAGTGACATCCCCATCTGGTGGCAGGCAGCGTGGCAAGTGACATCCCCATCTGGTGGCAGGCAGCGTGGCAAGTGACATTCCCATCTGGTGGCAGGCAGCATGGCAAGTGACATCCCCATCTGGTGGCAGGCAGTGTGGCAAGTGACATTCCCATCTGGTGGCAGGCAGCGTGGCAAGTGACATCCCCATCTGGTGGCAGGCAGCGTGGCAAGTGACATCCCCATCTGGTGGCAGGCAGCGTGGCAAGTGACATCCCCATCTGGTGGCAGGCATGGTGGCAAGTGACATCCCCATCTGGTGGCAGGCATAGTGGCAAGTGACATCCCCATCTGGTGGCAGGCATAGTGGCAAGTGACATCCCCATCTGGTGGCAGGCATAGTGGCAAGTGACATCCCCATCTGGTGGCAGGCAGCGTGGCAAGTGACATTCCCATCTGGTGGCAGGCAGCGTGGCAAGTGACATCCCCATCTGGTGGCAGGCAGCGTGGCAAGTGACATTCCCATCTGGTGGCAGGCAGCGTGGCAAGTGACATCCCCATCCGGTGGCAGGCAGCGTGGCAAGTGACATTCCCATCTGGTGGCAGGCAGCGTGGCAAGTGACATCCCCATCTGGTGGCAGGCAGCGTGGCAAGTGACATCCCCATCTGGTGGCAGGCATGGTGGCAAGTGACATCCCCATCTGGTGGCAGGCATGGTGGCAAGTGACATCCCCATCTGGTGGCAGGCATAGTGGCAAGTGACATCCCCATCTGGTGGCAGGCATAGTGGCAAGTGACATCCCCATCTGGTGGCAGGCATGGTGGCAAGTGACATCCCCATCTGGTGGCAGGCATGGTGGCAAGTGACATCCCCATCTGGTGGCAGGCAGCGTGGCAAGTGACATCCCCATCTGGTGGCAGGCAGCGTGGCAAGTGACATTCCCATCTGGTGGCAGGCAGCGTGGCAAGTGACATCCCCATCTGGTGGCAGGCATAGTGGCAAGTGACATCCCCATCTGGTGGCAGGCAGCGTGGCAAGTGACATCCCCATCTGGTGGCAGGCAGCGTGGCAAGTGACATCCCCATCTGGTGGCAGGCATAGTGGCAAGTGACATTCCCATCTGGTGGCAGGCATGGTGGCAAGTGACATCCCCATCTGGTGGCAGGCAGCGTGGCAAGTGACATCCCCATCTGGTGGCAGGCATAGTGGCAAGTGACATTCCCATCTGGTGGCAGGCAGCGTGGCAAGTGACATCCCCATCTGGTGGCAGGCATAGTGGCAAGTGACATCCCCATCTGGTGGCAGGCATAGTGGCAAGTGACATTCCCATCTGGTGGCAGGCATAGTGGCAAGTGACATTCCCATCTGGTGGCAGGCAGCGTGGCAAGTGACATCCCCATCTGGTGGCAGGCAGCGTGGTAAGTGACATCCCCATCTGGTGGCAGGCATAGTGGCAAGTGACATCCCCATCTGGTGGCAGGCATAGTGGCAAGTGACATCCCCATCTGGTGGCAGGCATGGTGGCAAGTGACATCCCCATCTGGTGGCAGGCATGGTGGCAAGTGACATCCCCATCTGGTGGCAGGCAGCGTGGCAAGTGACATCCCCATCTGGTGGCAGGCATAGTGGCAAGTGACATTCCCATCTGGTGGCAGGCAGCGTGGCAAGTGACATCCCCATCTGGTGGCAGGCAGCGTGGCAAGTGACATCCCCATCTGGTGGCAGGCATAGTGGCAAGTGACATTCCCATCTGGTGGCAGGCAGCGTGGCAAGTGACATCCCCATCTGGTGGCAGGCATAGTGGCAAGTGACATTCCCATCTGGTGGCAGGCAGCGTGGCAAGTGACATCCCCATCTGGTGGCAGGCATGGTGGCAAGTGACATCCCCATCTGGTGGCAAGCATGGTGGCAAGTGACATCCCCATCTGGTGGCAGGCAGCGCGGCAAGTGACATCCTCATCTGGTGGCAGGCATAGAGGCAAGTGACATCCCCATCTGGTGGCAGGCAGCGTGGCAAGTGACACACGATGGTGGCAGGTGACACGCTCAGGGCTCCCAATGATTCTGCATTATGGTGAGTTGAACTATTTCATTTTATATTACAATGTAATGATAGAAATAATGCGTTTCAATCATCCTGACACCATAACAACCATGGTGCCGGGGATGATTGAAGCACTATCACCAGCCATTGCCCGCGAAAAATCCTTACCCCTCGCACGCTTACCCTGAAGTATTTTCAGTCTGTACAATTAAAGTCAGTTATTTTCAGTGTTCTCGTGTGTGGAGATATGTTTTTAATTGATCTATTGTAGCAGTCATCGATAAAGGACGAGAATGGTGGTGTGTGTGTGTTTGTGTGTGTGGGGGGGGCGGCATTGAAGGACCCGGCCTTGGGGTGGCAAAGGGAGTAAATCCGGGCCTGGATGTTACTTGCCACGGTACTTGCCACCAGATGAGGATGTCACTTGCCATGAATAAAGTGAGTGGTGATTGCACTGTGATAAAAAGGGGAAGGGTGGAAGAGGAAGGGGAAGGGGCTAGCTCAAATGTATAGAGACAAATAAAAAATCAATGCGCTGCACTGTCTGTTTTTTGATGTTTATTGAGGGATTTGAATTTTGGCCCTAGTGTTCAGCTGCTGTTCTAGTTGCATACCACTTTGCGCTGATTGATTTTTTATTTGTGTTATTTGTGCAATTTTCAGTAATCTAGCTGCGATATGGAAGTGTTTGAATATTTTGATAAGCAAGATATTAAGATCAGTGAGGTATTCTCTAGGAATCCCACCTTAGAACCCACTAATGATTTACCACATTCTTTCAGAAAATTGGGCTATATTTATGAAAAAAAGATCAAAACTTGGTGGGATATCACTTCTTTTGAGCAGTATCTTGCTGCCAGACTTATACCAAGGAGCCTGTGGTGGGATTTACCCCCCAATGATGGCCTAACTGATGTTCAGTCTATGTCTGAATGGAGTGATTTCTTCATCAAAAGAGGTTTTGAACTTTTGGAGTTTCTCCTTATTCGTAAAAGAAAGAGGATGGCCACCCTTGACTCTCAGATTGGAGAAATTACCAAGAATGTTGAAACCTTTAAAGACAGTGAGGAGTTTATCAGATTATCTGGAGAACTCAAAAATAAACTCAGGAAATGGGATTTGGAAACCCAAAATAAGAAACGTAAAAAATTTATTAGGGATTTTGAGGATTTCAATGGGGGATTATATTCAAATGGCAGAACTCTCCCGTTACGGAGGATTCAGTCCCTCCTCCGGCTAATACCCAGGTGGTCACGGGAGGTACTGGAAGTTATGCCCCTAGAAATAATCCCGTTCATGAATATGACTACTCACATCATATTAAACAGGCCCCTCCCTCTGGCACCTATGGCCAGAAGAAAAATAACAAAAGAGGTAACACGAAAGGAAGGGGCAGAGGTAATAATAGGCCCTATAACCATCATGAGACACCCTATCGTCAGAATAGTTATCCAGCATATGAAGAAAGTAGAGAATACTTTGAGAGAGGAGGCCGTGACCCCCCTTACAACAAACCTATTCCCACGTCCAACCATTTTGCCCCATTAGCTGTCCACACCCCTTATAAGGAAAATGTTTTTTTAGGCCAACGGGGGGAACAGAGATACCCCCCCCAGTCTTTTCAACCTCAACAAGGAGAGCTGCGGAGGCAGTCGATACCCTACACTCCACCAAACGCCGGCCCTCGCAAGCGAAAAGAAAGAGAGGAAGGAGAGGGGGCAGGAGGGTACAAAAGGCCCAAACCACGGTAGGGAAGGGTATATACAATCTGAGCCAAATCACTCTCAATGATGATGAGATTAAGGTCTTGGATCAAGGCTTAAAATTTGCCCCCATAAAAAACCTTAATAAATTTGACACATATGTTAATATCCAGAAGTTTGTCAGGTCCCTTAATATGAAAAAATATTTCTTGGCCCAACCTCATCATGGGACTAAACCGTCCATCTTCCAACACTCATCTTTACGCAACAAATCCACGTTTAACCCGCAGAACACTGACAATAAGCATTTAGAAGTGTTCAAAAACATGGTTTCTCATGATTTAAATCAGTTAAAGGTCAAGAAAATTGTTGATCCTTTGTATATTAAGCGTCGGATAAAATCGCTCTCCGAGCGGAAAGATATAGTTATCCGCCCCGCTGATAAAGGGGGGGGGTCTGGTCATTTTGAGCAGAGAATATTATCAGTCAGAGATGAGTCGTCTGCTTTCTGACCAAGACACCTATAGGATTCTTAGTAAAGATCCCATGTTAATATATAAGGACGAATTGCATGCTATTATTGAGGATGGCAGGGATCAAAAAATCCTTACTAAGAAAGAAGCAATGTATTTGGACCCTTTATTTTGCAGAACCCCTGTGATTTACTTTTTGCCCAAAATTCATAAAGACATTGTCCACCCCCCCGGTCGACCCATTGTTAATGGGATCGACTCAGTGTCAGCTCGCCTTGGGCAATACATTGACTTTTTTTACAACCACTTGTCACTAAAACCCCTGCATACCTTAGAGACACTAAACATGTTATTCAGATTTTGGAAAGTTTAGATTGTTCATCACCCACTTTTTTGGTTACAGCAGACGTCAGTTCTCTGTACACCAATATTGGTCACAGAGATGCTATGACGTCGGTTGAATGGGCTCTGTCCTCCTCCTCATTGTCTGGGTGGCATCAAGAATTCTTGTTGAATTGTTTAAATTTTTGTTTAACCAAAAATTATTTTTGGTATAATAGGGATTTTTATTTGCAGACGAGGGGAGTTGCTATGGGGGCCCATTTTGCTCCCAGTGTGGCCAATCTATTTATGGCCCACTGGGAGGAAGAGGCAGTTTTTTCTAATAAGCCCCCAGAGCTCATTTGTTACCGTCGTTTTATTGACGATCTTATTCTGATATGGAGAGGAGATAGGGATAAACTCGACTTGTTTATTGACACTCTCAATACTAACCACAAAAACATTGTCTTGACTTGGACGATCGACCAGGAAAAAGTTGTGTTTCTAGATTTGACTATCAACATTACACACAACCGTCTTACTATGACCAATTATTTCAAACCTACGGACCGCAACTCGTACATCCCCCTGGGGAGTTGTCACCACCATTCTTGGTTGTGCAACATCCCCAGGGGTCAGTATATCAGGCTACGTAGGAATTGCACCACGGAGGAGGACTTCCTGGTGCAATCACATATTTTGACATCTAGGTTTGAACAAAAAGGATACGATCGCTCCAAGCTTGAGGAGGAGATCACTAAAGTCAGAAGTCTTGAAAGAGGGATTTTGGTTTCTGATACGGTCAGGGAAAAAGGTGGAGACGATCATAATTTTAAGATGGTGCTTGACTATAATGTGCAATACCATTTGAGAAAATAGTACAGAAGAATTGGCCCATCTTGAAACAAGATAAAGTCTTAGGCCCTGTGCTCCCTGACCGCCCTCAGTTCATTTATAGGAGGGCCCCATCATTAAGGGACCGTTTGGCCCCTAGTGTTCTGAACCCTCCTGTCCCCTCCTCTGATAGGTTATTTTCTTTTCTGAGTGGTTTCTATGCATGCGGCAAATGCATTCCATGTAAGCATGCAAAGGGGAACATAAAGAAAAGGAAAAAATTCCTAGCCTCAGCTACTGGTAAGGAGTATGACATCAAACAGTTAATTACCTGCGACACGGTAGGGGTCGTGTATATGCTGGAGTGCGGGTACGGGCTCCAGTATATAGGGAGAACATCCAGACCCCTACATGTGAGGCTTGCTGAGCATGTTAACAACATTAAGAAAGGCCTGAAAACCCACAATGTCTCTAGACACTTTAAACTCCATCATCATCAGAATCCCAAAAGTTTGAGGTTTTGGGGTATAGAGAGGGTTACGAGACACTGGAGGGGGGGCAATTTCATAAGGCAACTGAGTAAGAGAGAATCTTACTGGATCTTCGAAACCAGGGTTCTTTGCCCTGAGGGGTTAAACGTGGATTTCGATACAAATTGCTTTATATCAGATCGTTGATTCCTATTTGTTTGAATTTTTATCATATTATATTTGATGACAGTGGCCGCGGATGACTCGCATTTTAAATTTTATAGTGTTCTGAATATTTATTGTATATCATTTAATTTTTTATATACATATGTTTTTTTATATATATATGTTTTGACTTTTAATATCTTACTTTCCCCTTGGTATGGTATTATTCCTTTTTGGGAATTATGCACTTGTCCTTTTGAGAATTGATGCGGTTTTATTATCATATTTAGGTCTTTCCCTATTGCCTTTGGGAGATTCACCTTCGTTTATTTTGTATTTCTACATAAGGAGTCACGTACCAGATTGACTTCCGGATGAGCCTCAGGTCAATTTCGTTTTGTGTACTGTATCCATGGTTACTTACCTGGTATATAGCACGGGTGCCCACGACGTTCCTCATCTGCTAA
Organism: Aquarana catesbeiana; assembly: GCF_042186555.1. Classification (NCBI taxonomy): domain Eukaryota; kingdom Metazoa; phylum Chordata; class Amphibia; order Anura; family Ranidae; genus Aquarana; species Aquarana catesbeiana. Next base: position 160,311,806 of record NC_133334.1, on the reverse strand, counting down.
TGAAGTTCCCGCCCACTGGGACGCAACGCATCCAGAATGAGGTAGCGTTGTGACGTCACCCGTGGCCACTGCGCATTTGCTCTGCTGTTCGGAGGAACAGGAGATCGTCATCACTGCTTGTCTGCCTATACCAAGTACTTCTCTTGTGAGTGTTTTTATGATTTTTTACACTGAAATAAAGATTATTGTATACGGAGAGCACTATTTTTCGCCACTTTTATTCCTTATATGTCCCTACCGGAGTGTCCTGCATTGAGTCCTTGATGAAGATTCACCTAGCCGCATACTATCTGATTATATGCCAAAGGCGTTTTCTGACCCTCTATAACTAAAGGGTCTACAACACCAGGTGAGAGGCCATTTGTTTCCGTGGTGGTGGGCTCCTGGAATCACCATTTGCAAATATGCAGTCCTTTCTACATTGAAGATCTATTTGGACCTGATTATTTGGACTGTTCTGTCTACACACTGTGGTGGATTGTATTATGTTCTACCTCAATTCTATTTTCCATCTATTAAGCGCTGCACTGTCTGTTTTTCAAATGTATAGAGAGGTGAGTGAAAAAAATAAAAAAATATATTTAAAAAAATATAATAAGCATGAGGGCTAGTATCATACTAGCACATGAAAAATATTGTAAATACTGAAACAAAAGAAAAGAAAGTTCTCAGTGCAATAGGGCTAGTATCATACTAGCACATATGTGGTAACTCAGCAAATACTTATTGGTGACTCCAAGTAAATAAATAAATGGTGAACAATCCCACCACCTAGTAGTACAAAGTGCTCGAACAATGAGTCATCAGTTCCAAAAAGGCAAAATGAAAAAAATATACAAAATATAACAGTATAATGAAATGTAATAAAGTGCGGTCTCATGGGCACTAAATCCGAATAGACTGAGGAAACAAAATTGCCTAAAACATATAAAAAGCTATAAAATGAGTGACAAATTCAGTGTGGGTACAAAATATATATATATATATATATATATATATATATATATATATTGAACCAAATAAAAATATGTAAATTCATAAAAAGCCCATGTGCATGGGGGCTAGTATCATACTAGCACATAAAAAATATTGTAAATACTGAAACGAAAAAAAGGAATCTCAGTGCAAAAGGACTAGTATCATACTAGCACATATGTGGTAACTCAGCAAATTCTTATTAGTGAATCCAAGTAAATAAAAAAATGGTGAACAGTCCCACCACCTTGTAGTACAAAGTGCTCAAACAATGAGTCATCAGTTCCAAAAAGGCAAGTCCACAAGCCACAGGAAAGGGAAAAAAAGTCTTCAGTGGGGACACCTCTGTGCTCGCAAGCAGCTCACCTTACTGCTGCAAGACAACAGCTTGTAATCCAATAACAAATCACCAGCAGGCAAGGGTCCCATCCAGTAGTTCAGGCGATTTGGGTGGTGGGTGTGCAGGATGGTATATAAAAAACATAAGCAGACAGTATATAGTATAACTCCGTGGAGTGGAAAAAGGGACAGGACACAGAAGGGGGATGCACTCACTTTTGTAAAATGAGTGTGGGCGTCAATCCAACGAACGCCGAGTTCATATACCTCAAAAGGGTGTCTTCAAACGTCCCCATTTCCTCAGTGCTCGTCACAATGGGATGAATATATGTGGAGTGTTGGAAGAGAGTGCACATAGCGTGATCCCGTATATAAATCAGTTTATTAGGTTAAAAACAACATAGTACACTTACATTTAGCAGAAGGCTATAGTCAAAAACATCCATGACCACCGAGCTCGTATCCTATCATCAGTCTGTGACAGTTCCTGTGCTCCAATCCTGACGCGTATCGTCACGTGACTTCATCAGAGGATATATATTTTTTATTTTTTCACTCACCTCTCTATACATTTGAGCTAGTCCCTTCCCCTTCCTCTTCCCCCCTTCCCCTTTTTATCACAGCGCAATCACCACTCACTTTATTCATACCACTTTTGTCTGTTTGGATCAGCCATTTAGGTGTTGCAACAGTGCCCCTTAGCATAGGTATTTCTGACAGCGCAGGAGTTTCTTCATCATTTATCTATTTGTTTCTATCCACCTGTGTTAACCCCTGCTGCAGTCATGGATATTTTCACTTGCCATGCTGCCTGCCACCAGATGCAGTTTGTCACTTGGCACGCTGCCTGCCAACAGATGAGAATGTCACTTGCCACGCTGCCTGCCACCAGATACAGTTTGCCACTTGCCACGCTGCCTGCCACCATATGAGGATGTCACTTGCCACGCTGCCTGCTACCAGATGAGGATGTCACTTGCCATGCTGCTTGCCACCAGATGAGGATGTCACTTGCCATGCTGCCTGCCACCAGATGAGGATGTCACTTGCCACGTCTCCTGCCAGTGCCACCAGATGTGGATTGTCATAGCATTGGTGGCAGCACTGGTCAATTTAGAGACAGAGGCAGGCCTCTGTACAGTAGTCAGTTCTAAGTGAGGGAAGGAGAGCAGTGAGGCGGTGTAGGCGGTGAGAGATATCATCTCTCTGCTCCCCCACCACACCTCAGTCATTGAAGAGGCTTGCGCTGTGAGGGCAGAAAAGCAATGATGTGGGGTGGGCAGAGAGAGATGATGTCATCTTTCTGCTCCCTCGCTGCACCTCAGTCATTGACGAGCCCCACGCTGTGAGGGCGGAAGAGCGGTGATGTGGGGCAAGCAGGGAGAGGTGATGTCATCTCCGCTCGCCAGCCCACTTTTCCCATCTGCCTGTCCGCCTCTCTGATTTTAGCACCTCAAGAAATGAGATAGGCAGTCATAAACAAAAAGCTGCGTAAACTGCAGTAAATGTACCATAGATTGTAGACGCTATAACTTTTGCACAAACCAATAAATATACGCTTATTGAATTTTTTTTTACCCAAGACATGGGGCTGAATAAATTTTGGCCTAAAAGTATGGCTAAAATTGAGTTTATTGGATTTTTTTATAACAATTTTTTTTTTAAATCGGCCTCTTTTCGTTTATATCACAAAAAATAAAAATCCCAGTGGTGATCAAATACCACCAAAAGAACGCTCTATTTGTGGAAAAAAAAGGACGCAAATTTAGTTTGGGTACAGTGCAATTACCAGTTAATCACTTGCCGACTGCCGCACGCCGATTTATGTCGGCAGAATGGCACGGGTGGGCAGATGGGCGTACCTGTATGTCCCTCCCTCCGTGTGGGCGGGGGGCTCGATCTCACCCCCCTGTGCCTGCGGCAGTCAGATTCGTTAGAGAACTGATCAGTCCTCAGGTCCTGGCCAATTATTTATGGTCTGGACCTGCTGATCGGTCCTAACTAATGAAATCATTCCCCTGCCTGTGTAAGTGTAAACACAGACAGGGGAAGTGATGTCATCTCTCCTCGTGGGGTCTTTTCGAAGTCAGTGAGAGGAGAGAGAACGTCTAACAGTGAGTTGTACAACATTACACTAACACCAGTACTCATAGGTACACTTGTCAACCCCCGATTGCCCCCCAGTTAACCCCTTCAGTCCCTGTCACTGTGTCACCAATTGGAGTTTTCAGATTTTTCACTGAGCACTGCATTGGTGTCATTTGTGACTGTAATAAGTGTTAGGGCAGTTAGTAGTAGGCCCGGGTAGGTCTAGGGTACGCCCTAAACCCCCCTAATAAAGGCTTAACCCCTTGATTGCCCCCAGTTAACCCTTTCACCCCCTGTCACCAGTGTCACTAACAGATCTTTTTCTGATCGCCGTATTCGTGTCACGGATGAAGCTAGTTAGCCAGTTAGTTGATTAGTTTCACAGTCAGGTTTTTATAGCATCAGGTACCCCCATATATTACCTAATAAAGGTTTTAACCCCCTGATTGCCCCCTATTTAACCTTTTCATCCCCTGTCACCAGTTAACACTGTATTAGTGTTATGGGTGATGCTGGTTAGTTGGTTTGTTTTTTATAGCGTCAGGGCACCCACCGTATATTTCCCAATAAAGGTTTAACCCACTGATCACCCAGCGGGTGATATCAGTTAGGTTTTAGCATCATTCAGGGTCTGTGTCACCCCAGGTAGCGTCAGATTAGTGCCAGTAGCATTAACACCCACGCACGCACCATACACTTCTTTTAGTAGTATAGTGTCTGAATGGATCGATATCTTTGATCTGATCAGAACAATATTAGCATCCCCAATAGTTTAGGGTTCCCAAAAATGCAGCGTTAGCGGAATCAGCCCGGATACCTGCTAGCACCTGTGTTTAACCCCTCTGCCCAGCCCAGCCCACCCAAGTGCAGTATCAATCGATCACTATCACTCAGCATTCGCAGAGTCAGCCCTGATCCCTGCAAACGCTAATAGTTTTTTTGGTAGTGTTTGAATCAGTCGCTGACAGTCAGGAGCTCTTTTTCCTGTGAGTCTCACTAGTGTACCAGCAAATTTAGAGACCAAAATGTCAAATCGAAGGTACAGTAGTGAAGAGGCCTACACGTTTCTGAGCATGACAGTGAAGAGAAAGTCACCCATCTGTCAGATTCAGGCTCAGAATACGAACCTGTAGACAGCAGCGGCACCCTGACAGATAGCTCTGACGATGGAGTAGTGGTCCCTGCCCAGGCGTACCTGTCCCCGTTCTTCTGCTGTTGTTGAGGTGCAAGAACCGCAGGGCTCTCATATGGAGCAGAGAGCCAGTACTAGTTCCGCTCATCCTTCAGGTGAACTGGCAAGCACCAGCGGCCTAGTACACCCTGGTCATAGTTAAACCAGCACTGCAGTATCACGTGGTGACGTGGCGAGTCCCATAAGTTCAGTTCAAGCTGGTGAGGTAGCTAGCACAACTAGTGTCCCACAGCCACCAAGAAGATAGAGACAGGCCCGTTGAGCCCATAGTACCCTTCCTGTTGCATTTGCCAATCCTAATTGGGAGCCCACCACTTCTGCAGCACCCGTACTTCCCCCATTCACTGGCCAACCTGGAATTCAGGTGGAAACAGTTGATTTTACGTCACTTGATTTTTATTCGCTGTTTTTCACGGAAGATCTCTATAGATCTATTGTGGACCAAAGCAAATTGTATGCTGGTCAATTAATCGCCGCTAATCCCCATTTGACCCTTGTCAGAGAATGGAAACCTATTATGGTTTCCGAATTTAAGACCTTTCTGGGCCTATCCCTACTCATGGGCATAACTAAAAAAAGTGAGTTGCGGTCATATTGGTCCACTGACCCAATTCACCATATGCCCGTGTTCTCTGCCTCCATGGCCAGGGCACGATACATGCAGATCTTGCAGTTCATGCACTTCAATGATAATGAACTCTGTCGTCCTCTGGGTGACCCTGGATATGATTTGGACCCTCGTAAACCACTTCAACCAACTGGTTATAGCCTTGTTTACTCCCGATCAAGTTGTCTGCATTGAGGAGTCCAAGTTGTCTGCATTGAGGAGTCCCTGATTAAGTTTTCTGGCCGCTTGTCTTTCAAACAGTATCTTCCCAGCAAGTGTGCCAGATATGGGGTCAAGATGTATAAGCTCTTTGACAGGGCCACAGGCTATACATATAGTTTTATGGTTTAAGAGGCAAGAGATAGTTATCATAGGCGTGCGCAGACTATGACATTAGGGTGTGCACCCAAAGCTCAAACACACATGTTTATGTATATATATGTATGTGTGTATATAAATATATATATATATATATATATATATATATATATATATATATATATATATATATATATATATATATATATATATATATATATATATATATATTTTTTTTTATAAAAAAATATTTTATTAATTTTTTTTTATTTATATTTTTTTTATTACTGTTTTTATCATAACTTTTTTTTTTACAATTTTTCTATTTTTTTAAATTTTATTTAATAATATATTATTATTATTATACAATTTTTTAGGAGCTCCATTGAGGGGGCTTTGGTTTGATATCAGAGGTCTAAACAGACCCCTGATATCTCATTTTTAAGACAGAGATTTCCCAGTCCCTTCTTCTGCAGCCAAACAGCAGGGGGAATCTGTGCAGCACAGCATGATTAGGGTGTGCCCAGGCACAACTGGCACACCCTGTGCGCACGCCTATGATAGTTATGTAGAGCCAGAGAACTGCCCAGACTAAATAGGGAGTGCTGGTAAGATTGTGTGGGACTTGGTTTCACCCTTATTTGGAAAGGGGTACCACTTGTATGTGGACAATTATTACACGAGCGTGCCACTTTTTATTCACTTGTTTGATCATGGAATTGGTGCATGTGGCACCGTGCAATCTAATTGCTGGGGCTTACCCCAGCGACGTACAGATTCCCGTCTTAGGCTGGGGGAGAGAGCTTGCTTGAAGTGTACTCCCTTCATGCAGACATGAAATTCCTACGGTGACTGGTGTTGTGGAGAAATCTCTCTGTGTCCATGAATATAACCTTAATATGGGAGGGGTGGACCTCAACGACCAGTTGTTGGCACCGTATCTAGTTGCCCATAAGGCCAGACGCTGGTACAAAAAAGCGTCTGTATATTTATTCCAATTGGCTCTGCTGAATGCTAATGTGCTATATAAAGCTTCATGACGAACTGGATCCTACCTTAAATTCCAGGAAGAGATCATCACAGCCCTTCTGTTTCCAGATGGTGTTGTGGCCCAACTTCCCAATCCAAATGCAGTAAGCTGACTGCGTGAGAGGATTTTTCCTTATGTCCTCCCTGGTATCCCTACCCAACGAGCCCCCCAAAGAGAATGTTGTGTTTGTAGAAATCATGGATATAGGTGTGACACCCACTATTATTATCCCTCCTGTCCTGACCATCCTAGTCTTTGCATTGGTGAATATTTTGAACGCTACCACACACTAGTGGAGTATTAGCGTAGGATACAGCACTGCACAGACTAGGACACTTACACAGGGTCTCCAAAGATGCCACCGCATTTTGAGAGACCCGAACCTGGAACCGAACCGTTACAACTACTACAACGGTTACAACCACTACAACCAGTACAGTTACAAATAAAACTGTGAATAAAATTAAAAACATAAAATAAAAAATTATATATATATATATATATAAAAAAAAAATTGTTGTTGTTTTATTGTTCTCTCTCTCTCCATTCTCTCTCTATTGTTCTGCCTTTTTTTTTACTGTATTCTACAATGCAATGTTTTATTGTTACTATGTTTTATCATGTTTGCTTTTCAGGTATATCTGTATTTCGGGTAATTCTTTTATACTTTACTGTTTACTGTGTTTTATTGTTAACCTTTTTTTTGCTCTCAGGTACACCATTCAGCTGCAGCACTGATTTATTTGTCTTGACAGCAACAGTGTTTGCTCCCACGATACATAAATCAGCGACTCCAGCACTGTAGAAGGTGCTGAAGCATGGTGGCAGGGGTGGAGGGGTGATTTGCCCCTAACATTAGGGGTGGATTGCCTCCATGCTTCGGCATATATTTTTTAGGCACAGATTACGTTAAAAAATGTTTTATTTTTACTATGTTTTATTTTATTTGCTTTGCAGGTATGGTATGTCTTACTGTTATACTGTAATGTTACTTTGTTTCATTGTTAACCATCATTTGCTTAGCAGGTACGCCATTCAGCTGCAGCACTGATTTATTTATTTTGACAGCAACACGATACGTAAATCAATGACTTCAGCGCTGTAGAAGGTGATTTCACCACTACAGTTAAAAAAAATGATGCATGTATGCCCATCATTAGTAGTGGGTGGATGAAGGGCGGTATTCTAATTGTGGGCATACCCACCGATCAATCTCTTTTTTTCATGCAGCCCACAGGCTGCATGAAAAAAAGAACATTACAATGTATGCCCAACAGGGACCAGCAACGTATTGGTATGTTGCTGGAGTTTGAATGGTTATACCAGAATGATGCCTGCAGGTTTAGGTATCATCTTGATATCATTCATTTTCAGCCAGCGGTCAGCTTTTATGTAAAAGCAATCCTAGTGGATATTTAGCCTCTAGACTGCTCTTACAAGCAGTGGGAGGGAATGCCCCCCCACCATCTTCCATGGTTTTCTCGGGCTCTACTGTCCCACCAGGGAACCCGAGAATTCAGCCGGTGGTTCCGCCAGCTGACCATAGAGCTGATTGGACACCGGAATGGCTACAATCATCTTTATGGCCTAAGAAACCGGAAGCTACCAGCATTTCATGACTTAGGTTTTGCCGGATATAAACAGCGCCATTGGGAATTTGGGAAAGCATTTTATCACACCGATCTTGGTGTGGTCAGATGCTTTGAGGGCAGAGGAGAGATCTAGGGTCTAATAGACCCCAATTTTTTCAAAAAAGAGTATCTGTCACTACCTATTGTTATCATAGGGGATATTTACATTCCCTGAGATAACAATAAAAATGATAAAAAAATGAAAGGAACAGGTTAAAAATAAAAAAAAGCAAAATAAATAATAATAAAAAAACACCCCTGTCCCCCTGTGCTCACACGCAAAGGCGAACGCAAGCATCGGTGGGAAGTAATTTTAGCAGTAGACCTCCTCTGTAAATACTCAATATGCCTCTCAACAAATAGATTGGGGTGTCTACTTTCCAAAATGGGGTGATTTGGGGGGTGGGTTGTGCTATCTGGGAATTTCATGGCCTCCGAAACTGTGATAGGCAGTGAGGAGTGAAATCAAAAATGTCCGCCCTTAGAAAGCCTGAAAGGAAGTGATTGGTTTTCAGAGTCCTGTACGTTGTTAGACTGCCAAAAAGTCTCACACATGTAGTATCCCAATAGTCGGGAGAAGCAGCAGAATGTACAGTCAGGTCCATAAATATTGGGACATTGACACAATTCTAATCTTTTTGGCTCTATACACCACCACAATGGATTTGAAATGAAACAAACGTGTGCTTTAACTGCAGACTTTCAGCTTTAATTTGAGGGTATTTACATCCAAATCAGGTGAATGGTGTAGGAATTACAACAGTTTGTATATGCGCCTCCCACTTTTTAAGGGACCAAAAGTAGGACAGTGGGACAGATTAACAATCAACCATCAAACTTTCACTTTTTAATACTTGGTTGCAAATCCTTTGCAGTCAATTACAGCCTGAAGTATGGAACGCATAGACATCACCAGACGCTGGGTTTCATCTCTGGTGATGCTCTACCAGGCCTCTACTGCAACTGTCTTCAGTTCCTGCTTGTTCTTGGGGCATTTTCCCTTCAGTTTTGTCTTCAGCAAGTGAAATGCATGCTCAATCAGATTCAGGTGAGGTGATTGACTTGGCCATTGCATAAAATTCCACTTCTTTCCCTTAAAAAACACTTTGGGGGGCGTGGCCGACGGTTGATGGAGAAGGACGTGCACCAGGGGAGCTCCACAAAGGCCGACTCTATCCACGGCCATCCAGTGGAATCCAGCGGCAGGGGAATCTCTAAACCTCCCCTAGTCATCCCCAGACTTTACTGGCATTGTTCCCAACGGGGATAGCAGAAGGCAGCAGGACGATTGGGGGTTCTCAGGTCAGCAAACGGGCCTACCACTGCTCAGGAGCCCGTCGCCATCTTGAGGCCTACTGTGCCTCCTGCATCCCCGGTCCCCGGTACCGCAATCCCCGGGCGGAGGGGCAGCAAATCACCATCCCGGAAACCGGACATCCCAGGGAGGGTGCAGAGGCGCGAGGGGGCCCGAGCGGACGTCGGGGGAGCCACAGGGGCCGCTCCGGGAGGCCCGCGGCCGCCGCCATCTTGCGGCCTACTAGTCGGAACGGAGCCTCCAGGACCAGGTACCACGATCCCCGGGTGGAGGGACAGTGAATCGCCACACACAGACGCCAGACATCCCTGGGAGAGTGCTGCATAGTGAGGGGGCAGACGTGAGAGGCACCACAGAGGCCGATCCGGGAGGCCTGCGGCCGCCACCATCTTGCGGCCTATCAACCCAGACGGAGCCTCCAGGACCAGGTACTTTATTTTATTGTAGCGGCGCCGCTTCCCCTGCGCCATAATTGGGTCCTCTTGCCACCAACCTCCTACCACTATCTGGGCATCTGGGCTCCTGACTTGCCCTACCAGTCCCCCCCTTACTACTCTCAAGGAAGCTGGGTACTGATGGAGAGTGACAGAATATGGATGGCTAAGAACGCATATCCCTGAGCCCCGTGCCATCCCGACAGCAACAGGCTATTTTCGTAGCACAGCACACCCGAGACTTACATGGCAGTAGCTAGCTCACACTTCATTGAGTTCACTGACCCGCAACAAGGCACCATACAGAGATATCTGCTTAGAACGGCACCGACTGATCCTCGGACCCCTAAAGACAAGATGGCGCCCGGCCGTACTGCGGGGAAGACCAAGCCTCCCCCTGCTGCCTCTGCAGCACTCTGCACGGTAGAAGACAACAATGAGAGATTCCAGGATCCCAGGGGAGAGCCGTCAGCCTCTTCTGTGAGGTCAGTCACAACACCTGACACATACACTGGGGCACCTCAGACAGGCACACTTCACTTACAAGGAGAGTCCACCAGATCAGAAGCTACAGCCCTCCTCTCAGCCTTCAGAATGGATTTTGAATCATGGGCTAGCAAAATGGAAGATTCTTTGCATGTGGAACTAAATGCTCTGCGACAAAAAGTCACAGCTAATGAGGAAGCGGTGTCAGTTTTAACCACTGCTCAGGATGACCACGAGGCACGTATAACAGCACTAGAATCCTCATCAGCGACGCACCTCCGTCGCCTACGCCAGCAGCAACTCCGCATAGATGACTGCGAAAATCGCAGTCGCAGAAATAACATCAGACTGCAAGGTATACCTGAGGCAACATCTGGAACAGAGCTGAAGCCCACTGTCATAACCATCCTCAATAAAGTGTTGGGAAGAGAGGCAGCATCACCAATTGAACTGGACCGTGTTCACAGGGTGGGAGGGCCGGGGGGGGCACGAGATGGTCGCCCCCGAGATGTTCTTTGTCGGGTCCACTACTACACCTTAAAGGAGGAGATCATGCGAAAGGCATGGAACATGGGTTCTGTGGATTTCTTTGGAGCCTCTATTCACCTGTTCCCTGACTTATCCCGCAATACGCTGTATATGAGACGAGTGGTGCGCCCTTTGCTTGACCCTGTACGACAAGCCGGGGCTTCCTACACCCCTTCAGCATCAAGGTGACCAGGGGAGACAGCAGGTTCACGCTATCGGATCCAGATCAACTGCCTGACTTTTTCCTTTTTATTGAGCAGGAACCGGTAGATATTTTGAATTGGTTAGATCCTCCTGAAGATCGATCACGACAGATGGGACTTGGCCCACTCCCACAACGCCGTAGACGTCCTAGGTCTAGATCAATCTCTTCGGGCCCCGAGATAAGAAGACCTACCTCTCCAGAAGTTTGATATGGAAACTCAATGGAAAATGCTGTCTTGATCCATCTTACTTTGTATTTGGCCTAACTGAGAGATCCCGGTAGTCTTGCTACACTCTGAGTGGCATGCTATGTTCTTTGATATTTCGACTGTGACTTCCCCCTCTAAATTCCGAGATCTCCGGTGGGTATGGTAAGAGCTTATGTAAGAACAGGACTCGAAACTACTGGCTCTCTCCCTGCTCTTTGCCGATTTACTACTTGGCTGGGGTTTGGGAGAGACCATAGAACATGATCTCTCTGTGACAATCTTCGTGACAGGCGTCAGTGGGGGCCATCTACAGTTGGGACTTAGTCTACTCCCACAGCGCCGCAGACGGCCTAGGTCTAGGTCAATCTCTCCTGGCCCAGGGATGAGACGACCTACCGCTTCAGAAGATTAAACCAGAAGTTGGTAGGAGACGGACAGCTGGGGTTGTTTTGCAAAGTTATCCCTATTTTTGAGCTATACTTTTCTACCCTAAAGCCCAAGACTCCCGGAAAACTTGGTAAAAGACGTAGTGAAAACAGGGGTCAGACCTGTTGGCTCTTTTCTTGCTCTTTGCCAATCTATTATATGGCTGGGGTTCGGGAGAGAACATAGCCTATGGTCACCTTGGGATTCTCACTATGAAGGGTGTCAGGTACTGCTACAATACACCACCGTTTTTTTTTTTTCTTCTATTATAAAATGTTCTGCTTTGTGTCAGATTGTTCCCTCCCACCCCCTTTCTCTGTGGGGTGCGGTGGGGGGGGTGTGGCGGGAGTGGGGGATGCTACTCCGGAGGGAGGTTCGGCCTCCGGTCTGCATTAATCTCCACCTTAGGAGAATGTAAGTTTAAAAGGCGCCACGTAGGGTGCCTCCTCGGGTGGATCCCCAGCTCTCCCTGTTCCCCCTATGCGCATACTATAGTTTTGACTAAACGATTTCTCTACAAGTGGGAGCCGATGTAATTGAAATTTATTTTCTGTATAACCCCAGGTTAAACACTTATAACCACTGTTTATATTTAGTTGATTGTTCTCATCTGTTCTCGTTAAGCTGCCTTATGCTTCACATACGTTTACCATCTTTTGTGTGCCACATACACTATTTACATGCCTGATCCGCTGTCGGGATCGCGGCTCAGGTTCACCTATTTCGACCTTCCCCCCACAGTAGGACAGGCACGGTTTGTGCCTAAAGCGTGATATCTCACGCAGTGGTTTGCGTCAGCAAACACATTAGTCTACTGGACACACTTTTTAGGTGTCCTTTCATTTACACCTTATTTTTTACATTATTCTCATAACCTCCTCTTTCCTTACTTCCCTTTCTTTTCCCTCTCTCTTCTTTTTCTCCCACTGCCGTATTCCACCCCTTCTCCCCACCTTACCCCGAACTGCTTTACGTACTTTTCTTTTATATCCTTCTCTCCTAAACGACTTCTAGCGCTCCAGCATGGCTCACACGGTGACTATATGCCCCAACTGAAACTTTGCTCATACAATGTAAACGGGCTGAACATCGCCTCGAAACGCGGGCAAATACTATATCAGATGCACAAAAGACGAGTCAACGTGCTTTTGTTGCAGGAGACCCACTTCCATTCCGAATCCACCCCTTCCTGCTCCAGTACATACTATAATAGATGGATCCACAGTACCAATCCGGCACAAAAATCTAAGGGAGTATCCATTGGGTTTCATAAAACACTCCCTATTGAATTGCTCGATCATATGGCAGACCCACAGGGCAGATAAGTTTTTGTGAAAATCTCTCTGTTGGGGACAAAATTTACAATAGCTAATCTATACTTACCGAACACACACCAGGTCCCATCGGCCTTGCGATATTTAAAGATCTTGGCGGGTTTTGCAGAGGGTAAGCTCATACTCGGGGGGGACTTCAATATTCCGCTGGATCCACTTTTGGATTCATCGACATCCCGTTCCTCCATATCCTTTCCTAGAATACGGGCCCTAAAACGTGCAATCTACAATATGCATCTTGTAGACGTATGGCGGATACTGTACCCAGAATCACGAAACTACACACACTTTTCCAACGTTCACCGATCATACAGTCGCTTAGATTATTTCTTAGTCGACCACGGCTGCTTAGACTGGTCCCCAAATTGTGAAATAGACCCTATGGTGTGGTCTGACCACTCCCCTATATTTCTGACACTTACAGTACCCTCTACTCCAATAAAAGAATGGACATGGAGGTTAAATGACTCGCTTCTGACTGAGCCAGGGTTCGATACTCGGATAGCGGAGACTATTTCAAACTTTTTTACAGACCACGCCTCTGATGACACCTCACCACCCATTCAATGGGAGGCATTAAAGGCGGTTTTATGGGGTAGTTTTATCCAAATGGGTGCCCGCATGAAAAAAGACCGCTCAGCTGCGATAGCCACGGCGGTACACAAACTCAGGACACTAGAGACTACCCATAAACGCTCCCCGACTGTGGAGGTGCTTGCGGAGGTCTCTTCCGCTCGCTCTCAACTTAGGGAATTATATGAGGCTTCCGCCCGTACCTTTGCAGACAAACTAGCTTTTCACCAATACAAATTCCGGGATAAATGTGGTAGATCATTAGCTCGCTCCCTACATACCAAGCAACCTAACACTTTTATACCCCACATACGGGACAACTCTGGGAAAACTGTCTCGTCGCCTTCTGAGATGGGACGAGTTTTCCGGGACTTCTATCAATCCCTCTATAACATACCTACAACAAGCCCCACTGAGCCCCCCTACACTAGAGCAGACGCACAAGCCTCATATATCACACAAAATGCATTGCCCACTCTAGACGACGAAACAATAGAGGAACTTGAAGCTCCGATATCGGAAGACGAGGTAGCCCGCGCCATTGCAACTACCCCATCTGGCAAAAGTCCGGGCCCTGATGGCTTCACCCCGAAATTTTATAAACAATTTGCTCCCCTCCTCACCCCCTTCTTAACAAAAATGTTTAACTCAATCTCTGAGCGATCAGTATTCCCGCCGCAAACTCTAGAGGCACATATCACCCTCATCCCAAAACCCGACAAAGACCTGACTATATGTGCTAATTACCGACCCATTTCGTTGATAGGGGTAGATTTGAAAGTGTATGCGAAGGTGCTAGCAAATAGACTACAACCGTTGCTACCCCGATTAATACACTTAGACCAAGTGGGCTTTGTGAGTGGACGAGAGGCACAAGATAACACCCTGAAAACTCTTCTCATTGCGGACTACGCTCGAACCCACAACGTCCCATTATGTCTTCTCACGGTGGACGCGGAAAAGGCCTTCGACCGCGTCGATTGGCAATTTCTTCGCCTATCACTGCAACAACTGGGTCTAGGCCAAAACATGCTCTCCAGAATAATGTCGCTCTATACCTCTCCCTCCGCTAGGATTAGACTAAACGGATCTCTAGCGCCAAAATTCACTATTCGCAATGGAACGCGACAGGGGTGCCCCTTGTCTCCCATTCTCTATGTTCTTGTTATGGAACACCTAGCCATCGCCCTTAGAAACAACCCGGCTGTCCACGGTGTTAGTATAGGCCCCATACATACTAAACTTGCCTTATTTGCAGATGACTTGCTCATATTTGTGACCCAACCGCTAGTCTCCTTACCCTCCATCATGCAGGAGTTTCAGAGATATGGAGATGTTAGTAACTTTAAAGTTAATCATAGTAAGTCAGAAATACTCAATATTTCACTCCCAGAAGCAGCTCTCCAACAGCTCGCGTCTACCTTCCCTTTTAAGACAAACTCCACATCTATTCGTTATTTAGGAATTCAAATCCCAACAGACGCTTCCCAATTATTCACCAGCAACTTTACCCCTCTACTTCTTAGAACACAAGCGGATCTGACCACATACGCATCTAAACAGTTTTCTTGGTTGGGAAGGGTGAATGTTTTAAAGATGGATGTCCTTCCCCGATTCCTTTATCTTTTCCAAACCATTCCTATCCACATCTCCACCCCGTTTTTCAAAAGGCTTTGTCAGATTTTTTCTAAATTCATATGGCAAGGAAACCGCCCCAGGATAAAGTATGACACAATGATTCTCCCAAAGGCCCGGGGAGGAGCGGGGGTCCCGGATGCCTCTTTCTACCATAAGGCAGCGGTACTCACACGTATTGTGGATTGGTTTCACCACCCTTCCTCCAAGCTCTGGGTTCAATTGGAGAAACATCTCAATGGGGCTGATCTTTGTGCCCTGCCGTGGATACCTGTGGCTCGGCGGAGGGGTGGTGCCCTCTCTACTGCCCTTGCTCGCCAGACTCTTCAGATATGATACCGACTGCTATTAACGAGTAAATTATCTAAACCTCGAGGTCCAATGACTCCTCTATTTGGGACTCCGGCTTTCCCTCCGGCGGAGGATGGGGAGAGATTTGGACCCTGGAATAGGGATAGTCATCGACGTTTAGCACAGGTATTACGCGCTGACCCATCTCTGAGACCAGACATACCCCCCCAGACGGGTCCGGGGCCCCCAACCATGTGGCTACAAAGGGGTCAATTAATGTCATATATACGTACTTTCTCCCCCATTTCAGAAATCCTGGATGACCCGACAGACTTTGACGAGCTGCTCTTACAAACAGACCCGCCAACACATGTAGTATCACTGTTATATTCCCTTCTATTGAACACATCTAACCCTGACTATCCAACATACACGCAGAAATGGGAAACAGATCTACAGCATTCCATCTCCCCTACTGATTGGCAAAAAAGCTTTATCTTAACGCATAGGATCTCTTTGGCAACTAAGACCCAAGAAAAAGGGTTTAAGCTATTGACAAGGTGGTACAGATGCCCGGTAACTATTCAACGGTTTAACCCTTCTCTGCCAGGTACCTGTTGGAGATGCCTGTCTTCTAGTGGAACAATGCTCCACATCTGGTGGGCATGCCCTCCAATTCGGAAACTTTGGCAAAAGGTCTTTGATCTATACAGCAAGCTGATGGCGACCTCAATTAAGCCCACACCAGAGATAGCCCTACTATCTATGCTTCCGGGCCCACTCAAGCTGATTAAAAAAGACATACTGCGCCACTTCTTGGCCGCAGTCAGGACAGTAATCCCCAGACACTGGAGAACAATAGACGTGCCTTCCTTGGGTGATTGGGCTGTTGAAATGGATCGGATAAGAGATCTGGAGCGCCTGCTGGCACAGGAAGCGGGAAGGGAGGAACAGTTCTCCATCACTTGGACCTCATGGTCGATGTTTCGTTATTCCGATGACTTCCCCATATGGGTCAGGGATGCCCCATCTCTACCCGCCGAGTAGCCATGCTGGGGTGCTTCCCACTTCTGTTGTCACCCCTTATCTGTCTACATACTATCATTCTTATCCCTCTTTCTCTGTCTTCTTTTCTCTATGTACTGAACCAGTCACTCAAATATATAAACAAAGATCATATACCCAGAATTGCTTAATAACATGAATATTTATAATAAGTGATTAAATGATCCCTACGACGTTCCAGCCTGATTAGAAGGAACCTCCAGATAAAACAAACACGCAAAATCACAAAGGGAGATATAGGATGGTTCACCTACATATGTCATTCTATTTATACATTAAAATCCTCTACATACAATATGATAACATGGTATTTCTTTAGAAGCTGTATACTAAAGCTTATATTTATATGCGTATAGAGTGAAGGGTTCCCTTATTGTTTTATAGATATTGTATACAATATTATACTGTAAAGTACTCTATTTTTTTTTTTTTCTGTTCTGCCCTTATATTGAAATAAACTAAGATTGAAAAGAAAAAACAATTTGGCTGCTTTTGCAGTATGCTTCGGGTCATTATCCATCTGCACTGTGGAGCGCCGTCCAATGAGTTCTGAAGCATTTTGCTGAATATGAGCAGATAATATTGCCCAAAACACTTCAGAATTCATCCTGCTGCTTTTGTCAGCAGTCACATCATCAATAAATACAAGAGAACCAGTTCCATTGGCAGCCAAACATGCCCAAGCCATGACATTACCACCACCATGCTTCACTGATGAGGTGGTATGCTTTGGATCATGAGCAGTTCCTTTTCTTCTCCATACTCTTCTCTTCCCATCACTCTGGTACAAGTTGATCTTGGTCTCATATGTTCATAGGATGTTGTTCCAGAACTGTGAAGGTTTTTTTAGATGTTGTTTGGCAAACTCTAATCTGGCCTTCCTGTTTTTGAGGCTCACCAATTGTTTACATCTTGTGGTGAACTCTCTGTATTCACTCTGGTGAAGTCTTCTCTTGATTGTTGACTTTGACACACATACACCTACCTCCTGGAGAGTGTTTTTGATCTGGCCAACTGTTGTGAAGGGTGTTTTCTTCACCAGGGAAAGAATTCTTCGGTCATCCACCACAGTTGTTTTCCGTGGTCTTCCGGGTCTTTTGGTGTTGCTGAGCTCACCAGTGCGTTCTTTCTTTTTAAGAATGTTCCAAACAGTTGATTTGGCCACACTTAATGTTTTTGCTATCTCTCTGATGGGTTTGATTTGTTTTTTCAGCCTAATGATGGCTTGCTTCACTGATCGTGACAGCTCTTTGGATCTCATATTGAGAGTTGACAGCAACAGATTCCAAATGCAAATAGCACACTTGAAATGAAATCTGGACCTTTTATCTGCTCCTTGTAAATGGGATAATGAGGGAAAAACACACACCTGGCCATGGAACAGCTGAGCAGCCAATTGTCCCATTACTTTTGGTCCCTTAAAAAGTGGGAGACACATATACAAACTGTTGTAATTCCTACACGTTCACCTGATTTGGATGTAAATACCCTCAAATTAAAAGCTGAAAGTCTGCAGTTAAAGCACATCTTGTTCGTTTCAATTCAAATCCATTGTGGTGGTGTATAGAGCCAAAAAGATTAGAATTGTGTCCATGTCCCAATATTTATGTATTTTGGGGTGTAATTTCACATATGCCTATGGCATGTTTGAGCAATAGATCATTTAGTGACAACTTTGTGTAATTTTTTTTTGTCATTATTCAATCACTTGTGACAAAAAAATAAAATACTCAATGGGCTCAACATGCCTCTCAGCAATTTCCTTGGGCTGTCTACTTTCCAAAATGGGGTCATTTGGGGGGTTGTACTGCCCTGCCATTTTAGCACCTCAAGAAATGAGATAGGCAGTCATAAACGAAAAGCTGCGTATAATTCCAGAAAATGTACCCTAGTTTGTAGACGCTATAACTTTTGCACAAACCAATAAATATATGCTTATTGACATTTTTTTTACCAAAGACATGTGGCTGAATACATTTTGGCCTAAATGTATGACAAAAAATTGGGTTTATTGAATTTTTTTATAACAAAAAGTAGAAAATATAATTTTTTTTTCATTTATATCGCAAAAATTAAAAATCGCAGAGACAATCAAATACCATCAAAAGAAAGCTCTATTTGCATGAAAAAATGGACACAAATTTCGTTTGGGTACAGCATTGCATGACTGCGCAATTACCAGTTAAAGCAGTGCAGTGCCAAATTGTAAAAAGTGCTCTAGTCAATGAGCAGCCAAATCCTCCGGGGCTGAAGTGGTTAAAGCAGCGTAGTGCCAAATTGCAAAAAGTGCTCTGGTCAGGAAGGGGGTAAAACCTCCCAGAGTTGAAGTGGTTAATATAGGTGTCACATACCTTGTGACAGAGCCTGACGTGTAGAGGGAGGTCTCTCGTACAGCCTCGGCTCTGAGACCACTGATGTTGCGACAGTGGCAGCGAAAACGTGGTGAGGTATGAGCACCTGTAAGATGTCTGACAGCTGTGGCAGTGGGTAGTAGATGCATCGCCAGAGATAGCACAGGAACAGATACAGGAGCATGAGTAATAGCTGTGGATCAGACAGCACAGTTTAAATAGTCCCATTGGTGTCAACAATAGTGACGTGAGTGCGTGTGCGTTTGCGAATGCGCATATGCATTCATGGATGGTTACTAACAGGCAAACGGGCAACTGCACATATGTGCCTTCGCATGTCTTGAGGCTTCATCTGTACTATGACTAGTGACTTCCTGACAATAAGGACACATACCTATCCATTGATCCAGCGATGTCGGCACCCTGAGCCGATTCTTCAATTGGCTTCGGATGCAGTTGTCGGCATCTTCGCTAAGGCAAACCGCAGTGAAGCTTTCAGGCTTCTCAGCCAGTATCCTACTGCACAAGACACGCTGTGCTTTCTGAATGGTCCCGCCGTCTTCTGGGACCTGTGTGTGTCCCAGAAAGCAGCAGGGGAAAGGTGGAAGGGCCGGAAATACTCAGAGATTGCCATGGTGATGTCAAAACCAGGTCCCCTTCTCCCCCCTCCGCCCCAAGAAAAGTGCCAAATGTGGCAGTGAAGGGGGAAGGGTGAAAACAAGTGGAGCTTCCACTTTTGGGTGGAGCTCCACTTTAAGTACCAGTCATGAAAAATCATATGCGCTGTATCCCAGTGGGAAATGCAATGCAAGGCCTTAAGCGTGGACATAAGGGCTAGATGCCATTGTGATGTGGTGTAAGTTTGATTCGTCCATTGTTCCCATAGACACATGGAGGAAGATTTGCTTTGGAGAAGAGGGCTTAGTAGCAGTTTGTATATGTACAAGATTCCTTTGAAGGATGGTTTTGCAAAGGAATAGAAATCGAATAAATCCAGGTGGACAGTGCTTCGAAAAAACTGCAAATGAGCTAAGGCAGATCGGAGTTGAGGTACATGTAAAAGTGTTTTAGGTTGGATGGGCATGTACGACATAGTAGTTTAAAAGATTTGAAGACGGGGCCTGTGTATAGTGCTCCCAGATTGTTGAGGCCAGCTCTGGTCCGGAAGTTGTAAGAAGTATCAGGCATGAGAAGGTCCAAGGTGGTGAGAGGAAAATGATAGAGTAATGCAGTGGGGTGCCATTAAATTTCCAGTTAATTTTCATCCCAAACTTGTGTAGTAGACGTAACAATGTCCAGAAAGGATCTAGGAGGTTGCAATTGAAGTAGGATGGCACTTAGCAACTTCTTCAGAAACACAGTTAAGGCCGTACATTCAATTTGAAGTCAAGTTGATTGGTGAAGGGGGTTCCACCTTGTTTTTAACTTGTTCCAGTATTACAACTTTATAGTAGGCCCAAATTTTAGGTATGCCCAGGCCATTTAGTTGACATGCAGAGTATTGTACGTTTGACTCAAGAGCTGTTGTTTTTCCAAATGCATGTGTTCATTCTGGCTTAGATTTTAGCAAGATGAGAGGACAAAATCGGGACAGGTATTGATCTAAATAGGTAAAATATATGAGGTATCATGAACATCTTTATTAAAGTGGTAGTAAAATGATTTTTACAAAACTCGCTGACAGGCAGGGTTTTTATAACAGAAGAGACCCTGGAGGTCTCTTCTGACCTAAATCCCCCCCCCCTGCCTGTCAGCGAGTAATGTGATCTGAGCCGCACATGTGCAGCTAAGACTACATTTATGGCCAGCTCTGTGTGCTGCTGTGATGCGACTCCCCTGTTCTTGCACGGGAGTGACATCGCTTCGGCACAGCAAATCAAGCGGCCGAAGGAAGACCGGGTGAACATGGGAGCTGCTGGGGACAAGGGAGATCGGTGAGAGGGCAGTGCTGGAGGGCAACGTTTGCAGGTAAGTCTATCATGATGTACTAGTGTGCAGTGCATATTAGTACATTATGGCTTAAACCTGCCGGGGGACCCATTTGTTTAGAAAACATTATAGACTTTACTATCACTTTAAGGTCATTCATCCTGCCCAGGTGGAAGCAGTTTGTTGAAGACCCTGAGATATATGAGAAAGCTTAACTATTAACGCTTGTAGATTTATGTAAAGAAGTCGTGAAAAGGGTGAAACTAGTTGCATGCCAAGATAAAGAAGGGTGGAGTCACACTGAAATTGCTCCTCTTAGCGGCACTTTAGCGCTGCTTTACGCAGCGCTTTTGCCTGCTTTTCGGCCGCTAGCGCGGCGGTTTTAACCCAAAAAAAAGGTTAAAAGTTCCAGTTTTGCGGAGCTTTCAAAAAACTTTTACTGTGCTTTAAAAGTGCTGCCCATTGGAATGAATGGGCAGCACTTTTAAAGCACAGTAAAAGTTTTTTGAAAGCGCCGCAAAACTGGAACTTTTAACCTTTTTTAAAAGTTCTAAAAGTGCTAAATACTCCCAAACCACCCCAAAGATGCTGCTTTCAGGGCTTTTCAGAACGCCCCACAAGCGCACCGCCGCAGTGTGGAAAGGCACACTGGAATGAATGGGAGGCAGTTTTCAGGCACGTTGCAGAGGCTATTTCTAGCGCTAAAGTGCCTGAAAACTGCCCCAGTGTGAAATGGGTCTAAGGATGGAATTAAGGTTGTTCCCTTGAAATTCAAATTTATGCAGCACAGCCGTTAAGTAATGCCAGTGGACTTGATGAAATGCCTTCTCTGGATCCAAAGAGAGGAGCATAGAAGGCGTAACTGGCTTGTTAATTGACCATGTTTTTCGCCTGCCGTCTGGACTGATCTTTTGCCCTGCCACTGTAGCAGTTGGATTCAAGACAACACGGAGGTCTCACATATTTGAGGGGCTCCAAAGTAGTGTTTCTGGGTGGAAAAAAATATGTTTTTCATTTTCTTCAGGTTTTGTAATTCCCGAATCAGGATCTGGAGGCTTTTAAGAGCTTTGGGTGGGAAGAAGCCTCCACCCCTTTGTCCAGTCTTACCTGAACACGGCCCTAAGCCTAATGTTTCTGCCTAGACCGATCCTTTGACCCTGTCTCTGCCTGGTACCAGGACTGACCCTTCTACACATCCCACTGCTTATGTTCTTGAAAAACACCAGTGACACCCACCCTCTACAGACAACTACACTACTGAAACCACAGGTACTCTGTGGTTTACCCTTTATTCAACCACCTGTACTTCCTTGCCAGTGAACATAGTGCTATGGGGGCAGCCATGTACCAGTAGGTAGTCAAGAAATTAGATGTGTAACTTATGCCCCCAGAACACCTGAAGGTGCTCCCTGCATGTTGATCCCCTCTATGTGGCTAGGCTGGAAAAGTCTCACACATGTGGTATCGCCATTTTTGGGAGGAGTAGCAGAATGTGTTTTGAGAAGTAATTTTAAGTATGCCTAGTCTGTGCGTTAGAAATATCTTATTAATTGACAAATTTGTGTAAAAAAAAATACATTTTCATTTTTTTTTCCACATTTTTCACAAACTTGTGGCGAAAAAAACATGGCAATTTCAAAAGACTCCTTATGCCTCTAAGAAAATACCTTGGGGCAGGGTTGCCCCAAGGTATTTTTTATTGACAAAGCATGGAAAATTTACTGGCAAAGCACATTATTTACTGGCAACCTGCGAAATTACAGAATTCCTATTGTAAACTAATACAGTGAATATTTAAACAGTATAAACATGATATGGAAACACTGACAATACCTATAACAAGGTATTTTGTTTGATTTACACTCAAAAAGTCAACACAGCATGAAATTATCAGCCCCTGATATTTTCTGGCAGTTGTAAAAAAAATCACAGATTTTTACAAACTGTCAGTAAATTTACTGGTGCTTGGCAACCCTGCCTTGGGGTTGTTTGCTTTCTAAAATGTGGTCATTTTGTGGGTGTTTCCACTGTCCTGGTGCTCCAGGGCCTCCAAACATGTGATAGGTAGTCAAGAAAGTAGATGTGTAATTTATGCCCCTAGAATGCCCTTCTATTCGGCTAGGTTGTGAAAAAGTCTCACGCATATGGTGTCACCATACTCATGCGTACAGAATGTGTTTTGAGGTGTAATTTTAAGTATGCCTATGCTGTGAATTAGAAATATCTTATTAATTGACAACTTTGTGTAAAAAAATCTATTTTGATTTTCATTCCTCATTTTCCAAAAAACTTGTGGCAAAAGCATGAAGTCCTTAGAAGACTCCCCATGTCTCTTAGAAGATACCTTGGGGTGTGTGCTTTCTAAAATATTATCATTTTGTGGGTGTTTCCACTGTCCTGGTGCTCCAGGGTCTTGATGTAATAGATAGTCAACAAATTAGATGTGTAATTTTTGCCCCTAGACCACCTGAAGATGCTGAATGGATGTGGGAGTACAAAATGTTTTTTGCGGTGTAATTTTAACCACTTGACCCCTGGAAGCAAAGCAAGTGTGAACATTGTCTTTCATACAGTTGAAAAAGTAAATTGAATCATTTAGCTGAATACAAATGACAGATCAAGGTAGCAACAAAGTGAACCTTGGAAAGAATTCAATGCCGGGGGCAGGAGGCGGAGCCTAGCAGAGCAGACATGCATTGTTAGAGCTCCACACCGCTGAGGAGAGAAGAGAAGGACAAAGCGGAGCCTGCAGGCTCAAAAGGTATCCATTTGAACCTTTTTGCCCCTGGGAACAAACTGTGAAAGTTTGGGAAGGAAATATGGTACTGGGAGGAAACCGTGGCAGAAATAAAAATCACCTCACAAAGAGCTCACAGGCACTCACTGCAGCTGAAGCAGCTCCAGTCACCTCACAAGATACAGCATCAGGGCGCTCTCACAGACAGAAAATGTCACAGCAAGACTCTCCATTTGAGTCAGATACAGAACAAATCCTCTCACAAACTTCTCCACAAGCCTCCTCAGTATCCCCAGTAATATTATTACAATTTGAAAAGATGCTTCATAAGGCTTTAAAACAAACCTCGGACCAAATAACAAAAAGCCTAACCAAAGAAATAAGAGAGCTGGGAAACCGCACCGCAGCCTTAGAAATAAAAATGGATGAAATTGAAATTACAACCCAAGAAAATATAACAGAATTGGAACAATTAAAAAAAGAGAATTTAATACTTCAAACTAAGCTCGAAGATTACGAAAATAGAGCCAGACGTTCAAACTTACGCATAAGGGGAATACCTGAAACTGTGACAGACCTGCAATCTACTATTACTGCTCTATTACAAGAACTAAAGCCAGATATCCCTATTGAACGTTTAGAACTGGACAGAGTACACAGAGCCCTCACAGCCAAAAAGAAAGATGGACCCCCACGTGATATAATCACAAAATTTCATTATTACAGAACGAAAGAACAAATACTAATTGCTGCAAGAGAAAAAAAGGAACTTAATTTTCAAGGACACAATTATCAAATTTTTGCTGACCTATCCCAACTTACTATTACTAAAAGACGATCCATGAAACCCCCACTAATGGAACTGCAACGCCACAACATTATGTATCAATGGGGCTTCCCCTTTTCAGTCAGATTTAACTACCAAGGTACAATTTACAGAAGCAGATCAGCAGATGAACTACAACAAACCCTTTTAAAATTAAATCTGACAGAACCCACAAGCAGCAACTCTCCCACACGCAGAAGAATGGCATCATCTTCACCTTCAGGCAGCACCCAGAAAATTTCAGAACAAAATGGGAATCATCATTCTCACAAAAGAGGCCGTTATGCCACATCATCCATGGACCAAGAAGATTCAATGGACTGACATCCTAATTCCTGATATCTCTTCATTTATTATACTAAGAGATGGTTCTCTATAAAAAACCTATATTTATAACTGAATGTAACTGCATTCTGATAGTCACACACTGTGTGGGATCATGTTACATTCCAGTTATATTTCTTATTACTTCTGATTCATATAGCCTTAGAATATATAAGTGAAATAAGGAAATTCTTGTTCAGTTATATATTATCAGGTAATAACAATAGATTTATTACTTTTTAGGACAAATATGTTCAATAATCCAGAAGTAATGGAAGCTTTTTCTTTCTTTTCTTAAAACAAATATATTATTACCTAACTAGTTCCTAGAATTATGTTTTTGTTTATTCTAATCTGAAGCAATACAACCTCAATTTTATGAGTTAACATATCTAAACAGTTACGTATGAATAAAATATGTAATTGTTTACTCTAAAAGGGTTAAAATCCCAAAATAATTAAAACTATCTTCATCAATACCAAAGTTATTAACAGTACCTTTCTAACTGAATTATTTAGCCTAGGGCAAGACTAACCATATACAACCACCCTGGAATAAATAATTTCAACAAAAACTATATTCTGCACTCCAATTAATGAAACATCATTTTGATGTCTTTTGACATAGCACTTCTCTCCTGTAAGCGGAAGATCCGTGTACCCCCATTAGCCCTCCTCATTCTCCCAACCATATTATGTGGGAGTGTGACGAAGGCACTTATTCCCCTGAGAGAGATATTTATTCTCTTTCACGGGTAAATTGTGATTACTTGCAAAAAATAATTTATACAATGTATCATCTAATCTCATATGTTTTTTGTTTACTCTTTACTCCAGAATTCACTGGTTTCTTTTCTATCTATTCATCTCTTCAGTCCACACAGGTTGATCTGCGCAGTCAGCTCTGCATAACAAAAAGTAAGTCAAAACTATTTGATCTATTGCCATGGCACCACTGACTATACTTTCCCTGAATGTTCAGGGAATAAATGTCCCACAAAAAAGGACCAAAGTACTTTCCATAACAAGAAGGCTCACATAGTATGCCTCCAAGAAACACTTCACCAAAGATTCTACTCCAAAATATATTTCTCCTTTTTATCAACAAATTTACACGGCTTCTGCCTGTACCAAGCAAAGGGGAACTCTAATTGCATTTCACCGATCCACACCATTCACCTTATCATCAGAAATGAAAGACCCAGAAGGTAGATACCTGATACTCATGGGTTATATAATGGATACAGCAATCACAGTGATTTCCTACTACGCTCCTAACAAACAACCTACACCATTCCTCTCACATATATTACAAGTGATTAATACACACAAAATAGGAACAGTGATAATGTGTGGGGATTCGAACCAGGTCCTCCTCCCATTTCTAGATAAATCACCTTTTACACCATCCAAAATAACCTCTAGATTACCTTTTTCTCAACTTCTTTCCAAATACAATCTGGTAGATTCATGGAGAGAAAGTAACCCAATGAAAAAAAAATTCACTTATTTCTCGCACCCTCATCAAACCTTCACCAGAATAGATCATATTTTTCTAACAATAGGAATGATACCAGAAATTATTGCATCAGATATAATTCCGATTCCGTGGTCTGACCATAATGCAGTATACACTACTATAGCCTCAGCCATACCAAAAGCGCATGACCCAACGTGGTACTTACCGGACATAATGCTCAAACACCCACTACATCAGATGGCCATTGAACAAGCTTTAAAGGAATACATATCAATTAATAATACAACAGACATCTCCCCAATAACACTGTGGGAAGCTCATAAGCCTGTCTTGCGTGGTACAATACAAAGACAAATGGCACTATTTAAACGGGAACGCAAAAATCTAGCAAAAAAACTAGAACTCAATTTTAATGCAGCCTACATATCATTTCAAGATAATCCATCTCAGAGTACAAAATCTCATCTGGAAAAATCTAGATTGGAATACGATCTATTTCTCACTGAGTCAGTTGATAAATCCCTCAAACGCTCCAAACACAATTTCGACATGAATACAAACAAACCAGGTACATATTTGGCTCGGGCATTAAATTCAACTAACAAATCTTTCAAACCAATACGTTTGAAATTATCAAAAAATGTTTACACTTGTAATCCAGTTAAAATAGTCCATAAATTTCACTCACATCTCGCAACTTTATACAAGACAAACAATGAATTTAATCCTACAGAGGCTGAATCCTTCTTCTCAAAAATAACCTTACCTGAGTTATCTCAGAATCAAAAAAGCAGTTTGGATGAGCCTATAACTATAGATGAAGTTGCTAACGCCATAAAAGACCTAAAACTTAACAAAAGACCAGGCCCAGACGGCTACTCGGCTTTATACTATAAAACATTCTCAGAAATACTCTCTCCCATTCTCACTGAAACTTTTAACAAACTTCTAGATGGACATTCTTTTCGGCAAGAAACACTAATGGCAATTGTTTGTATGATCCCAAAACCCCTTTCTGATGATACTTCCTGTGTGAATTATCAGCCTATCTCTCTGTTAAACCTCGATATTAAATTATTAGCAAAAATAATAGCAAAACGCCTCAATAGCATTATAGGAAAATTAATACATAGAGATCAAGTAGGCTTCATGCCAAATAGACAGGCAGGCGATAATATACGCAGGGCAGTGTTATTGGCACATATTGCTAAAAAACGGAAAATCCCTTTATGTTTTCTATCTCTCGATATTAAGAGGGCATTTGACACAGTATCCTGGCAATATATGCAATATTTATTACAAAAATGGGGTTTTGGACCCCACTTTTTAACATGGATCAAAGCATTATATAATAAACCCAAAGCCTATATAAAATATGCTGGATACAAATCTGAAGCCTTTAATATCGAAAGAGGTACCCGACAGGGTTGCCCATTATCTCCCTTATTATTTGCCCTTATACTCGAACCCATGGCCCAATACATCAGAACAAACCAAACTATAACTGGCATTGAAGTAGGAGGTATTACACACAAATTATGTATATTTGCAGACGATATATTACTTTTTCTATCATCACCACAGGTCTCTGGTCCTAACTTAATACCAGCTCTTGATGGGTTTGCAGCCCTATCCGGCCTTATGATTAATCCTAAGAAATGCCTAGTGCTTAATATTTCACTCACAAACATGGAATTGATCCCGGCTAGGGCTGCACTCCCATTCACATGGGCAGAAAAATCAATCCCATATCTTGGAATTCATTTAACAGCATCTCATTCTGACTTATTCTCAACCAATTATCCTCCTGTATTAAGACAGATCACAAATCTAATAAAACAATGGTCGCAACTTCCTTTATCCTGGATAGGGAAGATTAATGCAATCAAAATGACTATTCTACCCAAATTGCTTTATCTATTCAGAGTCCTCCCTATTCCAATTCCTTCCTATTTTTTGAGAATAGTACAAAAAAGAGCAACTTCGTTTATATGGGGCTTTTCTAAACCACGTATACCTATACACACACTACATCTTCCCAAAAATAAAGGAGGCCTGGGATACCCTAATTTTACTAACTACTACAGAGCAGCACATTTGGCCAGTCTGTCCAAATACCATGCAAAACAGGAAATCCCATTATGGGTATTTATAGAGGCTTCAGAAAATGACCCTCTATTAATATCAAATTTATTATGGCTTGATCCTAAAGACCGCTTTAAAATTCATAATCCCATAACTAAACACTTCTTATCTCTCTAGGATAAACTAAAAACCAAATATCAGTTACAATCTCCACACAATCCTCTCCTTTCTTTTATCAGAAATCCGGCCTTTTATCCGGCATGGATCTACCCAAATTCTTTTAAAGCTTGGACAACATCAGGCATTCAGACACTAAATGACTTCATAGCATCTAAATCATTCCTTTCATTCCCATCGCTTAGAGAAAAATATGATCTACCAAACTCTGAGATATTTAGATATCTCCAAATCAAAAATTTCTATACACCATTCCTAAAGGGGGATACACCATTATCCCAATTATCCATTTTTGAATCAATCTGTACAAAAGATCCATTTGCTAAAGGTACAATTTCATCACTTTATAATCAATTATATGGAGTAGCAAATCTTAATAGACCCTCTTACGTTCAGAGGTGGGAGGACTGGTCTAACATATGGCTCACATCTAAATCATCTTCACCCAACATCTTAGCACTGGAGACAAATTATAAAGTCCTAACTCGCTGGTACCTTGTACCCGCTAGAGTGGCAAAATATTCACCGAATACCTCAGCTCTTTGTTTTCGAGGATGCCCAGAAATAGGCACATATTTACACATATGGTGGACGTGCCCAGTAATCCAAACCTTCTGGAAGGAAGTCTTCGTGATTGCATCTAAAATATTTTAAAAAATAATACAACCAGATCCATATTTAACTTTACTTAATCTAAAACCGGAATGGTTAACACTCTCTCAATTCAAACTTATGATCCAACTAATAACGGCTGCAAAACAAACAGTGGCCAAGGCATGGAAATCTCCTACATTGGTACTAGCAGAAACAATTCACAGAATGAATAATACAATGTCCCATGCTAAGATGGTAGCCATCGATCAAAATCAAATTCCAAAATTTGAAAAACTTTGGCATCCTTGGATAAAACAACAGTTCCTGTCAAACTTCAATGACTCTGTCCTGTTGCCATGGTAATAGATTAAATGACTTACAGAGACACCCATTCTAAGGCTTCAAAGAGAACTAAAAAGAATAATAAACTGACGAGCGGGACAACCTTGTGGACCATACCTCTACCTTTCAACCCTTTTTCTTCTTTCTCTTTCCTTTTCTCCACCTTACGATTAAAGCTCATTATCAGAATTTATTTGACCTATATACACTCTACTTGTAAACAATATGTATAGTAGGTATAAATCATTTAAATAACTACAAAAGTAACTAAGGAAATTATATATATCTTTCATTTAGGTTTACGTGAACCCAATGTTTAATATTTGAAATTTCATGATATTTACCTATATAAACCCTACTGTAAAACAATGAGCTTACTTTATAGATCCTTGTAAACTTACTTTATGTATCTTTATAACATTGTATACTCAATAAACTTCTTTTGACAAGGAAAGAATTCAATGCCAGACACCCCTATGGGATCAAACTGCGTCTGAGAGGGGATACAACACATCGACCTTCATTCATCCTTATATAAGCTAGTAAAGTAATGTAGAAACAATTACATAGTTACATAGGTGAGGTTGAAAAAAAGACACAAGTCCATCAAGTGCAACCTATTAAATTAAAAGGAAAGACAAATAAAGGGACAGGAAATAGATATAATTAGTGTAGGTAACAAGATACAACAGTTGGTAGAAGAGTCAGTATAACAAAGTACCCCTTGGTATGTTGTCAATATAAACATACATAGGCACTTGCACCGGGTCATTATGTGAGTAGGTAAAGTCCATTTGCAGGCTGGGAGGTGGGAGGAGAGGAGTGGAAGTGTGAACAGAATAGTCACCCTATGTTAGTCATTATATATAAAAAAAAATTAAAATAATAATCGTATCTTGGTCTCATCGGACCACAGGACATTGTTCCAGTAATCCATGTCCTTAGTCTGCTTGTCTTCAGCAAACTGTTTGCGGGCTTTCTTTTCAGGGTCTTGGCAATCTTCTTATACCCTAGGCCATCTTTATGTAGAGCAATATTTTTTTTTTTCAGATCCTCAGAGAGTTCTTTGCCATGAGGTGCCATGTTGAACTTCCAGTGACCAGTATGAGAGAGTGAGAGTGATGACACCAAATTTAACACACCTGCTCCCCATTCACACCTGAGACCTTGTAACACTAATAAGTCGCATGACACCGTGGAGAAAAAATGGCTAATTGAGCCCAATTCGGACAGTTTCACTTAGGAGTGTACTCACTTTTTCAGTGGTTTAGACATTAATGGCTATGTGTTGAGTTATTTTGAGGGCACAGCAAATTTACACTGTTATACAAGCTGTACACTCATTACCTTACATTGTAGCAAAGTGTCATTCCGTCAGTGTTGTCACATTAAAAAATATATAATAAAATATTTACAAAAAAGTGAGGGATGTACTCACTTTTGTGAGATACTGTATATGTTGGTCACTTATGTCTGACATTATTGAGAAGGTTTTGTTGCAGAAGGATTGTATGGATTTGCATGATCACAGGATGCAGTACAATGTGCCTAGTTCTCCACAGCTCCTCCAGCATAGGGCTGTGTGGTCAGGGTAGTACTTAGAGAGTTTGTAGGGGGTAAGGTACCAGGAGTGTACTACTTTTTGAAAATGTTCCCAATGGTTTACATATCTGGAAGATGAGTATGTGGTGGAGAATGCTATTTTCCAGTAGTTATCTGGAAAGGTCCTACCCAGGGTTTTTTCCCATTCAATAATAATAGTAGTCTTGGAGAAGGAGTCTTGGGCATTATAGATGTGGTAGAATAGGGAAATTCCTCTGATCGGAATAGTAGGGTCCTGGAGGAATGTGTATATCGAGGATGGTAATTCCAAGTAGAGAGGTAGGAATGTTTCTGCAGAAAGGTTCGAATTTGTAAATAGGGGGAGGTTTAATTGAGAGGCCAAATAATCAAAATTGTGGAGGGATGTGTCCTAATATAGATCATTTAGAAGATTAAGGTCTTTTGATTTCCAACGTTTCAAGTCAAGGCAAGGTATGAAATGTTGGAGCACTGTGATTGGGGTAGGAATTTTACAGAGTGATCCGTTAGTTGAGGAGGAAAGAGGGAGCTCTGACCACAGTCTAGTGGATACCTGTACTGTTGGGATAGGAGAGGTAGGGACTGGGGTTCCTAATTTGATGGCAATGATGGCCGATTTGAGGTCTTTGTGTGGAGTACTGCTAGCTTCTATGGGTGGAGTGTCCAAGACTTGTGTTTGGAAGGGGTCCACCAATATTTAAGCTGGTCTATGACACAGGCTTTGTAATATGGCGTGACATTGGGGATTCCCATTCCCCCATGTTTTCTATGCTTTAACATAATAATGAGAGAGCACTTAGGCGGTTCCATATGTACTGGTTGAACATTTTTGAACCGAGGAAAGGAAGGAGCGTGATAGGGGGATTATTAGGGTGCGGAATAAATAGAGAAGTTTAGGGAGGATCACTGCTTTTAAGGCTGCTATTTTCCCTGCTGTTGACAGTTCTCGGGTGCTTAGGTGGGACAGTTGTTTGGGTTTTAAAGGGCTTAAAATTGTATCTATAAAGTTGAGAAGTGTGTGGGGTCAGTTGATTCCCAAAAATGACAGAGAATGAGGAGACCAAACAAAAGGGAATTTTCTAGTTAAGGAGGATTGCATAGGAGGTGGGACATTGATACACAATATTTGAGATTTGGTGTCATTCAATTTATAATATGACACCTCACTAAATTTGTTTAATAGTTTCTGTGTCTCAGTCAATGATGTCTTGGGATTAGAGAGTATGAGCATGACATTGTCTGCAAAAAGACTTATTTTATGTTCTTTACAGGCTATATAGAAGCCTGTGATATTGTGGTGGGATCTGATACTCTCTGCTAATGGTCCCTTGAGAAGTGTAAAAATGATTGGTGATAAGGGGCATCCTTTCCTTGTCCCATTGATTATGTGTATCGGTTTGGAGGTAATCCCTGAAGTAAGTACAATAGCTGAGGGAGTGGAGTAGAGGGAAAGAATGGCTTTTTGTATCCAACCTGTTATTCCAAAAGTATTAAGTACTGTCTTAAGATATCCCCACTGGACTCTATCGAACACCTTCTCCGCATCCGAGGAGAGAAGCAGAGTCTGTGAGATCAGGTTGATAAGGCATCTAGTGCCATCAGGGGCTTGATGGTCGGGTACAAAACCCACTTGGTCCAGGTGGATAAGTTGAGGTAGAATTTTCTGTAGTCTAAGAGCTAGGAGTTTGGCAAATAATTTCACATCTGTGTTGAGAAAGGATATGGGTCTATAGTTTGCAGGACTAATAGGATCTTTGTTTTGGCAGTGTCACTATCACCACTCTCAACATTTCAGATGGAAAGGTTCCTGAGGATGAAGCAAGATTGAAGACTGATTGCAAATATGGGGCAGTTTCTTTGGAGAGGTGTTTATAGTATCATCATCACCCTGAGACTTACGGTTGGGTAGTTTATTGATCGCTAAGCAGATTTCCTGGGTTGTAAATGGCTGGGAGATAGAATCAAGTTGATTCTTAGAAGTGTTAGGGAGTTGCACTTCCCTAGCTAACAACGCTCCCGCTTTGTCGTGTAAACTGTAATAACTGGCTTTGAGGAATTTTAGGTGGTTTTCATGCTTGTAAAGAAGTAGAGACCTCAGCTGATGTCTATCCTGGAGAATATTTTGTGTAAGACGGGGATCTGGTTTAATTTTGTTACCTTGTTCTTTTAAGGTTATGGAGTTGAGCAAGTCTGCAATCTGCTTCGTCCTGCGTTTTTTAACATAGGAAGCCATTTTGATCAGTACCCCCCTCATATACACCTTATAATTATTCCACAGTGTGAATCTATTGATTTCAGGAATGTCATTGTAAATAAAGAAATTCTAATGTTCTTGCACAATCATTTGGCACAGTAGCTTGTCCTCCAAAAAGGAGGTGTTTAATCTCCAGAGTGGAGGGGGTTAGTTATGAAGTTTATCATCAAATTCTAGAGTAATTGGGGCTTGGTCTGACCAAGATATTGTGCCAATGTCCGAGCTCAGAACATTTTGGAGAGATCTTTATCCAGTAAAGAAAAAATCAATGCGGGAATAAGAAGAGTGTGCAGCTGATAAGAATGTATAGTCCTTTTCGGAGCCGTGGAAGCACCTCCATATGTCGTACAATTCATACTTCTCAAGCAGGGGGACAATAGAGTGTACGGGTCTCCTGGCATTTGTAGTGGAGTCCATAGTGGGATCCAGGACTGTGTTGAAGTCTCCACCCAGAATGAGGGTGCCTTGTATTACCTCCGAGACTTTGGTAAACAAGGGTTCAAGGAATTTCCGCTGTTTAATGTTAAGAGCATACAGGTTGGCGAGCGTAAAGGTTGCTTGGTTCAGTTTGCAGATAATGTTATACCTGCCTTGGGGATCTTGAATAGTGCAGATGTGACGAAACATGACTAAATTCTTAATAACAATAAAGACTCCACTGACTTTTTGGGGCCATTAGCTGTATACAGATGAGGGTAGCATTGGAAATTCAATCAAGGGCATTTATGGGCAGCCAAATTAGTTTCCTGGGCAAAAATTATATCTTCCTTCAACAGCGCAGACACGCTTAAGGAGGCTATTGAGGCACTTTGAGTTTATGGACATAGTAGGTGTTGGTTATTTTCTGGGATAAGGGTGAGGAACAGAGTACCTGTAAGGTGGTAATGTAAGGATCCGAAGAGTAGCTCTGCTTATGATAATAGTAGATGAATAGTTCATAGTCATCTTGATGGGTAGAAAGACCTTGATATCAGCGATCAATGCATGTAGTGCAGTCAATAATCCAGGTCCATTCATAGCTGGTGAAGCATCATAGGCGGTGACTAGGTGGGCAGAAGATGCTAGAAAAAAAATAGGTAAGAAAGGAACAAAAACAACATGTGTAAAAAAACACCTGCCAAACACAGGTACAATGGGCAGCTTAAGCTGCTGTGATAATGTGGGGGGGTAAGCAGACCAATAGTGAAATGCACTAGGTACAGGGAGGGGAAGACAAACCAAACGTTTGGTCTCCATGCCTCACGCTACTGAGGAATTGTAGTGATAGGGAGAGGCTCATTATTGAATAGGAAGAACAGATTAGGTCCACTCCATATCCAGATGTTCCGGGGTGGGTTGAGCAGGAGGCTGTGCTTATGGGGGGTGCAATTGCCATTGTTTGAAGAGTAGAATGCCTTTTTCCACACTGTATATAGGGAATATTTTGCCATTCCAGGTGACAAGTAGCTTTGTGGGGAATTCCCAACGGTATACGACACTATTGTTGCGCAGAATCATTGTGAGTGGAGTGAGCTTCTTTCTGTTCAATGCAGTCTGTTGTGATATATCCGTGTATAAGGAGATACCAGTAAAGTTGCCTGAGACTGCTGGATTTTGTTTTGCTGCCACCATGACTCACTCTTTCACATGATAATAGTGAATATGCGCCAGGGTATCTCTGGGTGCTGTGTCAGGTAGAAATTTTGGTTTGGGTGTGCAGTGGGCCCTGTCAATGCATAATTCAATATCATTCAGAGCTGGTACGAGGGTTTTTAATGAGGCATTAAAAAAAATTGGTAAGTTCATT
The DNA here is from genome assembly GCF_042186555.1 of Aquarana catesbeiana. NCBI lineage: Eukaryota > Metazoa > Chordata > Amphibia > Anura > Ranidae > Aquarana > Aquarana catesbeiana. The sequence goes on along the minus strand of NC_133334.1, from coordinate 160,276,660 downwards.
TGGTGGAATAGATTCAGGAATTCCTCTGAACTTTATGTTATTCCGCCTCAAGCGGTCTTATAAATTTGCTATTTTATTTATTTATAAGGCGCTGCATCTCTGATTCCTGGTCAGTATATGCGTCAACTAGGTCATTGTGAGTAGTATAAAGTTCCGCTATTTTGGATTCTAGGTGCTGGATTTGGTTAGTGTGAGTTTGAACTGTATCGTTTAAAGAAACAAACATATCTGAGAAGTCATTAAATAGGGTTCTTCTGAGGGACAGAAGCATGTTTTTCATAGTGCTCTCTGATATGGCTTGGTCTGCCTGGGAACACATCAATTAAGGGCTCAGAGTGTGTGCTCTGTGTGGAGGTCTGTGAGGTGACATGCTGCAACCCAGGAGAGAGCTCCGCTCACTCCCTGCGCTGCCTGGTTTTAGCTGGGCTGCACATAGTGGGGGTAGAGGGGGTGAGAGCTCTTCCATCTCTGCCTGGTAATCAGAGGCACGACTCACCGCATTGTGGCTGCTGTGACAAGAGCAGGTCACTCTGCTAGAGCAGGGGCCGGCACCATCTTGTCTGTCTCACGCTGCCACCGTGGGATAGAAGTCTGTGAGGTGCTGGGGTGGCTTGTTAACTTTCCTCCTCTTGGACATGGCTGCTTAAGGTGACCACCGGATTGATGAGTGGTTTCAGGACTCGGGGAACCTCTCCTGAGCATTGCTGCACAGTTGCTATAGCACGTGGCCATCTTCTCCGCCGGCCAGACACACCCCCGACCTCTGGAAGACTTACCCCCCTTCATGACTACGTCATTTTTTGCGATACAGCACTGCATTACTTTAATTGACACTTGCGCGGTCTTGCGACACTGTACCCAAATAAAATTTATTTTTTATTTTTTGCGCTATAAACAAAAAAAGGCCAAAAAAGAACACAATATTTTTTACTTTCTGCTAGAAAACATCCAATAAAAAAATGTAAAAAATCGAATTTCTTCATCAATTTAGGCCAATATGTAGTCTGCTACATATTTTTGGTCAAAAAATCGCAATAGGCATATATTGATTGGTTTGCGCAAAGGTTATAGCGTCTCCAAACTATGGTATATTTTGCTTTATTTTTTTAGTAGTAATGACAGCGATCAACGACTTGGTAGTAGGATTGCAAAATTGTGGTGGACAAATCAGACACTAACTGACACTTTTGCAACTTTTTGGGGACCAGTGACACTAATACAGTGATCAGTGCTGAAAATATGCACTGTCACTGTACTAATGATGCTTGCTGGGAAGGGGTTAACATCAGGGGTGATCAAAGGGTTAACTGTGTGCCTAGCCTGTGATTCAGTGTAATGGGGGAGGTGCTTTTACTAGTGGAAGGCATGCATCGGTGGGTGCCAGGGGACATCGAGGCCACCGTACCCACCAATCAGATCCAGGTGTGTACAATCACAGTAGGAGCGGGCCGCCAGCGACGGGCACGTATGCCCCAGAACCAGAAGTGTCAGATCACGTACTAGGTGAGTTTAAATTGGCCTAGGGGAGAGGACCAAGATCCAAACTGGATCGTGGGTCAGAGATCCCTAAACGTATATGAGAGGGGCTTGGGAGATGTATAAACCCCGAACAGGACTTTTTCTGACTCTCTCTGGGATGCCCTGCTACAGAGATAATAGCAGATAATCTGGTTCCTTTAAACACAGTATGATTCCCCTTAAAAATGGCTCCTCATTGGTCACAGGCAACTCCAAGATAACATATGAAGACAAAAAACTTCCAATAGTGCAGTACCTGGGTATTAGTCTGAATAAACCGCACACTCCAGCTTCATACAAAACACTCACATTTATTAAGCATAGCATGTATTAAAATCTAGCAAATCTCATGTATTGCATATGTACTCCCACTGCCAGGCTCCATCTCTACTCGTTATGCCACCATCCTCAAGGCTTCATCTGGTGGATAAGCCGAGTGGCTGTGGCGGGGCGAATTTATAGGTAAACTTTGAAAAGTGGTGTAAACATATCTATGGCTAAAACGAACAACTATTAGAAATGTCTATTGAAACCTGCAATCCTGACCTGTGTTGTTAAAAGATCAGTAGACTAAACAGCAAAATTAAAACAAATCCAAAATACATAAAAATATTCCAAGGTAATGGCAAAAAATGTGATAAAACAATTGACGTCAAATTCAATATTATGGCCTAATGGATGGAGGGTCTGCATTTCATGTAACCAGAAAGATTACCCATTGGCTGTGAGTTGTAATTTTGTTACTTCCCCTCCAATGGGGGTGAAATTTTTCTATTCCCAAAAAATAAGGGAGTATGGGGTCTTTTTTATGATATGTTGCGTAATGTTTAGAGATACTATGCTTAGGGTAAAAAATGTTACTATAAACTTTGAGTACTCTAACCTAGGAGTAAATCATTTAAAAATAATAAAAATTACTGATAAAACAATTGACGTTAAATTCAATATTATGGCCTAATGGATGGAGGGTCTGCATTTCATGTATCCAGAAAGATTCCCATTGGCTGAGAGTTGTAATTTTGTTACTCCTCCTCCAATAGGGGTGAAATTTTTCTATTCTCAAAAAATAAGGGAGGATGGGGTCTTTTTTATGATATGTTGCGTAATGTTTAGAGATACTACGCTTAGGGTAACCTTTAATAATTTTTTGTATGTGTTCCCTGATTCTTTTCCACATGGGTCACTTTGTTCGTCCAATATACTGAATCTGACATGGTCATTGGAGGGCATAAACTACTCCTTCTGTTCTTCATGTTCTGCAGTCCTAGATTTGATATTAGTTTCATGTCATTTTGGCTTTAATTGGTAGTGGATAGGGGGTGCTAGTGGCTGAACTAGTAAGTAAGAATAAAGACTAGTGATACAACATTGTCTCAATAGCAAAAAATAAAAAAATAGCAAAACACTAAAGAGACTGGTATACATAAACAATGCTGTGTAAAACAAAGGTGATAACACACATGATAAAAAACAACAGTGGTAATAGTAAAGTCCCAATTGCAGAAAAAAAACACAACCACAATTGAATGGCAGAAAAAGGTAATCTTCTTGATATAGGTAGAATATTCTATATGAAAAGTGGAAATTCCATCACCAAGAATTCAATGCACCCCACAGTGATAGATGAATAATCTGCTTACCAGATACCAATGACTTCTTTAATTAAAAAGAAAGTCATAAGTGCTTGTGTAGGATTGTGCCTGCTCACATACGGAGGCTGAATAGTAAAAGGCAAAAAAGGCTTCTTCCCCGGATGGTTAAACATAGGACATAGAAAAGACAATGGAAACTTCCATAGCGTAATACAGTTTAATAAAATGATTAAAAGCAAGAAGGTGAATCCAAATGGCCGCTTACATGAGTAGGTGCCTACCCGGCACTGGGGCTGCTCGCTTATCTGTCGTGGAGCTCAGCATGGATGCCGTGACACCACCTCCGTAGTCGGCGTGCATTCCACCCGACGAAAATGACAATCAAGGAACCAGAAGTAGGAGGAGATCACGTGACCAGGTACCGCTCCGGCGTACGTTTCGTAATAACGTCTTCAGGGAAGCACACCTTGGTCACTAGGAAACGGTTATTTGTAGTACAAAGAGGCGGACTTATGGGCATAGAATTCGGACACCGCAAGAACATAGGATTGGTGCGTGAAGCTCAATAATTGCTGATAGCTCATGTAGCACCGAACGAAGCTCCCCCGCCGGGTTGCAAAAGGCAGAAGCTTCAATATAATAAAAATTGAAAATGCATAAAAAATATTATTTGGTTGATTAAAAAATTGGATACAAATGAACAAAGGACTTGTGAATATGCAGCCACGGAGCCGGTTTCACAATCATAGCTAATAGTGTTCCCATTCTATACAATCCCAGTTATAAACTCTCCATAATCATCATGAATGTATAAGGAATACAATTAATAACCACTCAGACAACTAATGGAGGATGCAGTACAATAGGGAAAACATTAAAAAAGGTAAATCGAAAATTAAATTGATAGAAAGAAATGGAGAAAAATGTACATAGAGACTTGTTCGATCCGTTTGTGCCAATGGTAATAATAATAAATGAATGGAAAAAAAATGAAGAAAAATGTGCATAGAGACTTGTCTGTTGGACAACAGTGTTGGACAAGTGTTGGATCGCTATTATGGAAGGTTTGAAATGTCTGGAGACACTATGATTAGGATAACCTTTTTTAATATTTGCAAGATGTTAATTTATTCAAATTTTTAATTGTCATGTGGTTCCACATTTTGCAAAGAACACGGGCACTCTAGAACATATGTGACATGATCGGAGTGGCACATAATGAGAGGTTTAATTTTAAATTCTTGTTTTGTTACCAATGATTTAAAATGGGATTTTTTTTGGTTGTACCTGTTTTTTTTTTTTGTTGTTTTGCAGGCCCTACATCTGGTACAATAATGGAACCCAGGCCCATCCAGAAAAGTGGGTGGTTTTCTTGGAGGGTCTGGTACATTGCGGGCGATAAGGTTTCTAAGGCCCGGGGCCCTCCTGTAGATGAACTTGGGCTTGGCTGGCAAGAAGGACTGGAGGTCCCTATCTTTAAGCAAGACGGGCCAGAATTTTTTGAAAATAGTTTCCACGGAGGCGCACTCATGGAGTCTAGAGCAACGGACATGTCCTGCTAGAGCTCCGCTCCGTGAAGAGGGAGAACCGCTGTATAAAGACAGCCCGCTGACATTTTCGATACAAAAAACGCTTCCTTATACTCCTGAGAGGTGAGAGAAGATTTTGAGATAAAAATGGTACTGGGGGAGCCCGGAATAAATATAAAAATGCCCCCAGCGGAGGCGCACAGGCTAAGACTGTAGTGAAAATGGCACCAGTCCCCTCAGTCTCCTCAGCCTCAGGCACAATCACCTCAGAGCGCAGGAGAAAGACAAAGCTGTCACAGCAAATCTCCTCAGATGAATCTGACACAGAATTATTTCTGTCACAGAACTCTTCACAAGAACTCACAGCATCCCCAAACCTTATTAAACAATTTGAGAAAATGCTACACAAAGCATTAAAGCATACCTCAGTTCCAATGGGTCACAATAAAACCCTAACACACTCTGGCCCCAAAGTTCCAGGGCTACTCTGTTTGTTTACTTATCTTTCTCTATGAAGACATCTATGGCCCTAGGTTTATCTGATCTTCTGTAGATAAACTTCTATGGAACAGGACAGGTCTAATAACCACATTTTGACACTGATAATGGGCTACCTCATGTAGATTAGACTCGACTGATGTAAGGAATCCGGGAGAAGGGGCTGGACCTAAGCCCGCAGCGTGTTCCCATAGGGGCGGGTGGTGGACTTCTCCCCTGATCTCGGATCCCTTGAAAATAATTCAATAAAGTCTTCCGTATTACATTTAACCTCTCCTCACTTACTCCAGTTAATGAGTTCACCTGACGCATCTAGGTTTTTGCTCTAACAACTTACTCATCTTTCCTGGTCCCTACGCCAGAGTTTTGTCTATTTCAGTTTATAATTTGAATTTAAGTTCAACTGTAACTAAGATTTCTGCTGATTAGACCTTTCATTTTACGTCTTGCAATGAGAGATCTTTCACTGTATTTTATGTCTCCTACTGAATCCTCATACCCTTGTACCATGAAATGTCTTTTCAAAGGTTATGTAACAAATTTTCTTTGATACTATCAATAAAAATTTATTGAAAATTAAAGCATACCTCAGAACAAATAACCAATAATCTGACTAAAGAAATCAGAGAATTGGGAAACCTCACAGCAGCGCTGGAAATTAAAATTAAAGAAATAGAAAACACAGCACATGAATATATGACTGAAATAGATCTCCTTAAAGAAGACAATATAACACTACAAAACAAACTGGAAGATTATGAGAACCGTGCAAGAAGGTCTAATTTGCGTTTCAGAGGCATACCTGAATCAATCACTGACTTATCTTCTACATTACCAGCTTTATGCCAAGAGTTGCAACCAGGAATACTGATCGAAAGGTTGGAAATGGATAGGGTACACAGAGCCCTCATGCCTAAAAAAATAGATGGACCCCCTCGCAACATCATAGCAAAATTCCATTTTTATCGAACAAAAGAACAGCTTTTATTTGCAGCCAGAGAGAAAAAAAACTTCACCTTCCAAGGTCACAATTTTCAGATTTTCGCAGATCTCTCTCAAGTAACCATTTCTAAAAGACGTGCTATGAAAATACATCTGTTGGAATTGCAAAGAAACAACATCACATACCAATGGGGTTTTCCATTCTTCATACGTTTTACCTACCAAAGAAACAGGCATATCTGTAGATCTCCGAACGAATTACAACAAGCTCTACAAGATCTTAAACTGATCGATGGAACATCTGCAACCACTACTTCACGAAGACTTACAGCGTCTGCTTCTTCCCTACCAAACTCATCCCCTGCTGTAGGAAAAAACGGCAACCAGCATGCACACAAGAGAAGCCGCTATGTATCCCCTCCACAGGACCAAGAAGAAGATCCAATGGACTGAAAAACTGATTTTCCAGAAACATAATTATAAATATAAAACTAGCTATGAAGATATGTTCTCGGTGAACACACAGCATATTGGACGCATTCACTATACACTTTTGGCCTGAATTTACAGCCCATACTTGTATTCTAAAAAATAGACTATAATATAGGTCAGGGTAAATCCCCTATTCAAGTAACATCTAAGTATGCTAAACATAATCATCTGAAAACATCAATCTTCTCAGTTCTATATTTATTCCCAAAACATGAAACCAGGTTTCTTCTTCTTTTTTCCTAAACAGAATGGTTTAAAGTATCTCTCCTTATTTATTATTGCAGCCTTGAGTTGCACACTAATATCATCAAATAAATAAGGAAACTCAGTCATGACTGAAGAGATACAATTTTACTTCTTTAGTTGGTTTGTTTATATAGACTATAGAAACATAGTTTTAAAATGTTCTTTTGTCCAGAATCTATATCCCATACTTTTATTCTAATAAATGAAATATAAGATGGGTTAGGTTAATTCTTTACTCAGATGTCATCTGAGTATATTAAGTAAAATCATACAAGAATACAATTCTTATCAGTTCTATATTTACTTCAAAATTTTGAAACTAAGTTGCTTTTTCTTTTCTCCTAACCAGATTGGTTAAAAATACTTTTTCTTATCTATTATTTGCAACCTTGAGTTATATACTAATATTATCAAAAGAAGACCTAGTCATGACTGAAATGATACAAATTTACTTCTATAGTTGATTTATTTATTTAGATTATTGAAACAAAGTTTTGTAGTAAGTCTAAATACTAGTCACAAGACATATCTTTTTTATTTCTTCAGACTAGATAGCTTACTCTTCCTAAATAACATAGAAATTTAACAACCTTTATTTTATAAACGTTAATTTTTTCTTCAAAATCTATTAGACAGGGGGCGTGGCCGGCTGGAGACCTGATCAGACGTGCCCAGTGAGAGCTCCTGCCGTTTTGGGGAATAACCTCATCCTTTTCCCCCTAGCAGGACCACCTCACCACTGCCACTGAACCGGGGGTCCCCCCGCACACCGAGGTGTCACCTGCGACCGCCAACACGCCGATCCCGAGAGCCGGCCGAATCTACTACAGGCCGCGGCTTCGGCCTTCACAAGGGGAGCGGCCATATTGGTACACCCGGCCCGCACAGGCCGCATCCGGATCTTCCTGGCCGCACAACGCTTAGCTCTCCCCCTACACGAACACCGGGACGGCTTAGCCTGGGGCCGCTGACACGGCGATCCCGTGGTCCGGCCGTTTTAACTACAGGCCGCGGCTTCGGCCTTGGCAGGGGGAGCGGCGGCCATATTGGTGCACCCGGCCTGCACATCCAGGCCTTCCTGGCTACTCCGCACCTGGATCTACCTCCACACAGACACCAGAGCAGCCCAGCCTACTGACCGAAGCCTGCACTCTCCCCTGTGCCACTCCTGCATGCCAGCCTGGAAGACTACCATCTCACACAGTAAGTGGCGGCCATCTTACTACACCTCAGTAGCCTCCTCATCTCTCCTGTGCTCAATCCAGGGCCAATCTAAACACCAGGGTGCCCTGATATAGCAGACTGTGACCTCAGAAAGGGACTAAACTAATATTTACCCCCACTCGTGGGGTGGATTATAACAATAACCCTGAGGCCACGTGGAGCGGCCATCTTGCTTCACCCTGCTGCAGTGTAGGCACTTGTTCCTTAAACAGCTCCTGGATCACTGTGTATCTACACTGTCACAAGAACTGCCCAGAGGACCCAGCTGCCACCTGTAACCCTTCTCCCAGAATAAATACTCCTTGGCTGACAGTTTGCTACCTCGCCATAGTTCTGCAACACATCTCCATCTCATACTGTGGTGTAAAAACCAGCAGTCCTGGCTCCAGAGTCGCAGGTGGCGACCGTCCTATCCCCCATAGTAGATATCATGTTTACTGGCTGACGATGGACGGCTGAAGAAATGGGCTACTGAGCTCTGTGCTCTCCCAACATTATCAGGCTGTGTTGCAAATTACCTACACCCGGAATCTCTATGTCATCCTCAAGCTCTCACTCCTCTGACTCCGCTGAGCTGCAGCAAGGTACAATCCAGCGCTACCTACTACGTACATCATCGCTCGACTCCCGCACGGGAAAAGACAAGCTGGCGGCCAGTCGCACCCCAGGCAAGCCTAAACCTCCTTCTCTGGCTCACATGGACTCCTCAAAATACAAGGACGCTACGGGTGAGCCCTCGGCCCCTTCAATGGCCGCTATGCCCCTTGACACCCCCTCCGAAGATGGCCCTGCGGAGCTATTTCCTCCGGCCTCGGGCGGATCAGCCGGCTCTGCGACTACAGCCCTTCTTTCTGCCTTTAGGGCGGACTTTGAATCCTGGGCGTCCAAGATGGAAGCCTCCCTCCATGTAGAACTACAAGCCCTTCAGCATCGGCTTTCAACGACAGAGAATGCTGTATCCGTTCTGGCTACTACCCAAGATGACCATGCGGCTCGTATTGTGGCCCTCGAATCTGCAACCACCTCACATTTATCCCGCTTGCGGCAACACCAACTCCGCATAGAGGACAGCGAAAACAGGAGCCGCAGGAACAACATTAGGATACAGGGAGTGCCGGAAGCAACCTCAGGTACTGATCTAAAACCCACTGTCGTTTCTATCCTCAACCAGGTCCTGGGCAGGGAAGTTACATCCCCTATTGAACTGGACAGAGTACATAGAGTGGGAGGCATGGGGGGAGACCGCAGCGACCGCCCCCGCGATGTCCTATGCCGGGTCCATTACTATACCCTCAAGGAAGAGATTATGCGTAAGGCCTGGCGCTTAGGTCCTGTAGAATTCGATGGATCTACAGTACACCTCTATCCGGACCTCTCCCGCAACACCTTATACATGAGACGGGCGGTCCGCCCACTTTTGGATTTGATACGTCAAGCAGGGGCTTCCTACACCTGGGGCCATCCATTCAGTATCAAGGTAACCCGAGACGACAACTGTAAGTTTGTTCTGTCAGACCCTGAACAACTTCCTGCCTTCTTCACCTTCCTCGCACAAGACCCTATCAGCATCCCGAACTGGCTAGACCCTCCAGAGGATCGTCAACGACTACAGGGCCCTCTCCCACAACGTCGCAGACGCTCAAGATCTAGATCTGCTTCTTTTGGTCCTAGAGCAAGACGTCCAACATCCCCGGAAGACTTATTTGGCTCCCCACGTGAGTCAACACTGTTACTTGTTCTACCTGTTCAATGTTTTACAATGGATCTACACCTTTCACTCCACAGTTTCATTAAGGGACTGGTCCAGGTTTGCAATGATACCGTGTTTTCTCTGTACCCTCCTATGAACTCATACTAACTATACCACTCCATTTACAGGGATAGTATAGAAGTCTACTAAGCTCAGGAGGTGGGGGGGTGCTATGTTGCCCTTAATGGGACAGTTACAGTTACATTTAAAAAAGGGTGTAGATTAGACGGTGGTAATGTTACTGCTTTTTATGGCTGCGTGGGGGCTCCACTCGACACCAGACGTCCCTAGCTTTAAATGTACACTTATCCACACATGGACCATACTACGACCAAATTGAATGCTAGGAGCATCGTTTCCTTAAGAGACCTTGCTCTGTTATACAATTCTCCAGAACCCTATGATTCTTTTATTTGGGATGCGGCCTGGCCCGAGTGGAGCCCACCACTAAGTCTCTGGGGTGATACCTGTAACCAATGTGCCTTTCTAGCCCTTTGGGCCTGGGGACCCGCTGACTGACTGGGAGTCTTCCAGAAGATACCTTATTACCTGTTATGGGCTTCTTGGTCTCCTCTCAGTCCAGGGCCTAACTTATCCTACACCATAGAACTAGTTGAATTCCTCAATGTTACATCATTTAAATGTTTATTATACATACTATTGCTTGCTGACTGATTATGGGTGTTTAAGTGTTTTTTGTTTTTTTTTTGAACACTGATTAGATATATGACATGTTCTTCTATAACCTAAAATATCAAGTATTCAATATACTATGATTGACGGGTGTCATACATATACGTTATATATGCCTGCTATGTTGTCGGGATCACAACTCAGACCTCTCTAATCCGACCTCCCCCCCCAAATAGGTTTGGCACGATTTGTGCCTAGCACGTGATATTTCACGGAGTGTTTTGCTGTTGCGAACACATTAGATTTTGTTTTGAGACACCTTTCCCAGGTGTCCTCTAACTAGCCATTCTCCATTCCTCTTCCCCTTTTGCAACTACCTTCTCTTTTCCGTATCTTCCCCAACCGCCTCCCCCTCTTGTTCTAGACTTTCAAATTCTTTCCTATTTCTTCGCTCCACCATGGCCTATACAGTGTTGTCTCACCCTCGACTTAAATTATGTTCATACAATGTAAATGGACTCAATGTTGCCTCTAAACGGGGACAAATACTATACCAAATGCATAAATGCCAAGTTAATGTACTCCTCTTGCAAGAGACGCACTTTCAATCAGCCTCCACCCCTTGCTCTAACAGATATTTTAACAGATGGATCCATAGTACTAATCCATCTCAGAAAACTAAGGGAGTATCTGTAGCTTTCCACAAAAGCCTCCCCGTTGAATTGCTCGATCACCTCTCCGACCCTCAGGGAAGGTATGTCTTTGTGAAATTTTTGCTGTGGGGAGTCAAATTTACGGTAGCTAATATATACTTGCCAAATGTTAACCAAGTTCCATCAGCTTTGCAGTATCTGAGGATCCTATCTGAATTCATGGAGGGCAAACTCATCCTCGGTGGAGATTTTAATACTCCCCTGGAGCCAGCCTTAGATTCCTCCACTTCAAGGTCACGTATTTCATTCCCCAAATTGAGGGCCCTGAAACGAGTACTATACGACTTACGCCTTGTAGACGTTTGGAGGGTATTATACCCCAAGACTCGTAACTACACACATTTTTCTCAGGTACACCAGACCTATAGTCGCATAGACTATCTATTGAGTGACCACAGTTGCCTAGACTGGTCTCCCGAGTGTGAAATAGATTCTATGATCTGGTCAGACCACTCCCCTATATACTTGACATTCTCGCTCCCCTCCTCACCTATCAAGGAGTGGACATGGCGCTTGAATGACTCACTGCTAGCTAACTCGGACTGTATTACACATATCTCGGAAACAATCTCTAACTTTTTTGGGGACCACGCACAAGATACCACGTCGTTCCCCATCCAATGGGAGGCACTGAAAGCAGTATTACGTGGAACCTTCATTCAATTAGGATCTCGTCTGAAAAGGGAACGCTCAGCCGCTATAGTGGATGCAATCCAGAAGCTCCGAAACCTGGAAACTGACCATAAGCGTTCCCCAACAACCGAAACGCTCACTGAGGTTTCCAAAGCCCGATTACACCTCAGAGGACTATATGAGACATCTGCACGTACATTTGCGGACAAACTTGCTTTCCATCAGTATAAATTCCAAGACAAGTGTGGCAGGTCACTGGCCCGCTCCCTACATCCAAAAAAATCCTCTACCTTCATCCCCCATATCCAAGGACCACATGGAGAATTAATCTCCTCACCTTCTAAGATTGCGCAGACATTCAGGGATTTTTATCAATCCCTATACAACATACCTGTGGCCCAATCGTCAGGCTCCCCCTCTACTACAGAGGAGCACAAGTCCTCTTATATCAGGGAAACCGCGCTCCCCACTTTGGATGAGGACACCATTACCGAACTTGAAACACCTATAACAGCAGATGAAGTTGCGAAAGCCATTGCAAGTACACCAACTGGCAAGAGCCCAGGGCCGGACGGCTTTACCCCAAAGTTTTATAAATTATTTGCTCCCCTCCTTATTCCCTTCCTCACTAAAGTATTCAATTCTATATCAGAGGGCTCAGTGTTTCCCCCACAAACACTTGAGGCTCATATTTCCCTTATTCCAAAACCAGAGAAGGACCCGACTTTATGTACAAATTATAGGCCAATATCTTTGATCGGGGTGGATTTAAAGATTTTCGCTAAAGTATTAGCCAACAGGTTACAACCATTGTTGCCCAGTTTGATCCACTTGGATCAAGTAGGATTTGTGAGTGGCCGAGAAGCAAGGGATAACACCCTGAAAACCCTTCTTTTATCCAACTATGCCCGAACCCACGATATTCCCTTATGCCTCTTAACAGTTGATGCAGAGAAGGCATTCGACCGAGTAGATTGGCAATTCCTTCGGTTATCTCTACAACAAATAGGACTGGGAGCCCACATGATCTCAAGGATAATGTCCCTATACTCCTCTCCATCCGCTAGGATAAGACTGAACGGTACTTTGTCGTCGGCATTCTCTATTTCTAACGGGACACGACAGGGATGCCCCCTATCTCCCCTCCTGTATGTTCTCACCATGGAACATTTAGCCATTGCTTTGCGAAACAATCCCTCTGTGCACGGAATAACAGTCGGACCCACTCAAACTAAACTTGCTCTGTTTGCAGATGACCTTCTTCTATTTGTGACACGTCCACACTTGTCCTTAACCTCAGTGATGCAGGAGTTCCAGAGATTCGGGGAAGTCAGTAACTTTAAGGTAAACTATAACAAATCGGAAATTCTCAATATTTCTCTGCCAAAGTCGGACCTATGCAGGCTTTCTACTGCCTTTTCCTTTAAAACAGGATCCACCTCCATCAGATACCTCGGTATTCAGATACCGGAGGATGTATCCCAACTCTTTTCCAAGAATTTTACCCCCTTACTCCTCAGAACTCAGGCCGATTTGTCTAACTACACACTTAAACGGCTCTCCTGGCTTGGTAGGGTGAACACCCTGAAAATGGATGTCCTTCCCCGATTTTTGTACCTATTTCAGACAATCCCTATATACATACCTAACTCCTATTTTCGGAAATTGCACCAGCTGTTCTCTAAATTTATTTGGAATTCAGCTCATCCTAGAATTAGATACAAAACGTTATCTCTTCCGAAAGCGAGAGGGGGAGCTGGGGCCCCGGACGCTTCATTGTATCATAAGGCAGCAATACTTACTCGCATATTGGACTGGTTCCATAACCATACGACTAAGCTCTGGGTTCACTTGGAAAACCATATGAACTCCATTGATCTCTCAGCTCTTCCATGGACCACACCCGCAATTCGTAGGGGTTCACTCCCCCTCTGTGACCTCACCCGCCAAACGATCCAAATTTGGGATCGCCTAAACTCTGGAGGTAACATATCCAATCCTTCGGGACCTATGACCCCCCTATTTGGGACCCCAGCCTTCCCACCGGCTATGCACGTGACAAGCTTTGGACCTTGGCGGAAAGAAGACCATAGGAGGCTTTCTCAGGTTCTCCGTACAGACCCCACTCTAATGCCAGATACTCCCCCCAAATCGCTCTCTAGATACCCTATGCAATGGCTTCAGAAACAACAATTGACTTCCTATATCCAAACCTTCCATTCAATACAAGATATTCTAGCTGAACCCACAGGATTCGAGGATATGCTCCTCCAAAACGATCCTCCAACACACATGGTATCACAGCTTTATTCCCTTTTGTTGAATGCTCTTCATCCTGATCTCCCACCCTACACAAAGGCTTGGGAAAAAGATCTCCAACACTCCATCTCCCCCATTGACTGGCAAAAATGCTTTATTCTAACACACAAGCTCTCCCTAGCCACTAAAACTCAAGAAAAGGGGTTTAAACTGGTGACGAGGTGGTATAGATGCCCTTCGACAGTACATCGCTTCAACTTGACAAATCCAGATACTTGTTGGCGATGTTTAAACTCCAGGGGCACCATGCTCCACATTTGGTGGGAATGCCCACCCATACAAAAATTCTGGCAACAGATCTTCCTACTATACTGCAGGCTGATGGCGACGGCTCTCTCTCCTTCACCCGAGATAGCTCTCTTGTCCATACTTCCGGGCACACTCAAATCCATTAAAAAAGATGTATTACGCCATTTCCTAGCTGCTGCTAGAATGGTGATCCCAAGATATTGGAAGTCAAGAACTGTACCTTCCCTGGGGGAGTGGGCTATTGAGGTGGACCGCATCAGGGACCTTGAACGCCTGTTGGCTGAGGAATCTAATAAAGACAACCAGTTCTCTCTTACATGGACTTCGTGGTCCATGTTCCGATACTCATCGGACTTTATCCCCTGGGCAGAGGGCAACCTGGACGGTACCGCCCCATGACCATGCTGGAGCGACTCCAGTTCCTAACCTTTCTGTTTCTCTACTTTCCCCCAAACCCTTCTCCTTTGCATAGCAATGTATTCCTTAAAATTTAGACGCAGAATACGGTCCGCACAAGCTAATCCTATACAACGTAACAGACTCCTGGAATAAGTTGATTGTAAACACACACGAAGTTTACCTGTAATCCCCTCCAATATATAGTGAGGGCTCTCCGATTATCCTTGTTATATTTCATTATGCTAATTAAACAATGTTTTTTCCTTGTGATCTGCACACATAACGTACTACAATATGTATCCTGCGACTACATTGGATCTATTGTTATCAACACTACTACTACTAATGATGTCTATGTGAAGTACTTTTTCTTGTATGTTCTTTCTTTTTCAATAAAATCAGATTGAATTAAAATCTATTAGACAATATTGACAGAGAAAATTGAGTACTGTCCGTGATACTTTTTTTATTTGCACTAACATACAATTTTTCAGGACAAGCTTTCGGGGTATGTCCCCTTCTTCAAGGTCCAAGCAGTACTGATTCACAAATTTTTAAGCAGAATGTTAAAGAAGAAAGAAAAAAAAAAAAGAAGGGAAAACCAAACACATACAAATCAATGGTAATAAAGATAGCAGCAGAGTTAGTGAGATAAGACAGAGGGAGAGCTAGGGGGGAATGTAGGGGGGGGGGGAATACTAATCACAGAGCGGTCGTAAAACTTTAGCATAATGTGTAAGGAAACCAATATCTAAATTCAGGCCATTATTCTTCGTGTCAAAAAGAAGTATCATTCTTAGTTCAAACGTTTTCCTTTCCTGGATAGTTCTGAAATTCCCTTTAAGAACTAAGACATTGAGGTCTTCTATGGTGTGGTCCGATTGTGAGAAATGATGTCCCACAGGTGTGCATAAACTGTCTTCTTTATGTTCTTTGATGGTATGTCTGTGCAAATTCATCCTCGCTTGCAACTTCTGTCCTGTTTCACCAACATAAGATCCTTTGCTGCACCTTTTGCATTGGATGAGGTACACAACATTACTTGAGGTACAACTGTAAGATCCCATGATATTGAAGGTCCCATTTGTGTGTGTGTAACACTTTTGGATAGATTTATCTGGTTGCATAGTTTGCAGCGTTTTTTATTGCAGGGTTTGCTACCATTATTTGTGACTTCATAATCAGAGTGAAGTTTCCTGCTGATTAGTTTGTGTCTGAGGTTGGGTGGTTGTCTGAAAGCCAATAATGGGGGTTGTTGGAATATTCCTTTCAGAGTTTCATCCTCTGTTATAATGGGTTGTAAATCTTTGATTATCTTTTTGATCCCTTCAAGTGCTGGGTTGTATGTGGTGACTAGAGGTACTCGGTTATTTGTTTTTTTCTCTGTGTATTGGAGGAGATTTTCTCTTCGGGTTTTCAAGGCTGTGTTTATGCTGTTGTTTATGGTTTTGTCTTTGTAACCTTTCTTATGGAAGGAGTCTGCCAGTGTTCTGAGATGTTTATCTCTGTCTTCTGGGTCTGAACAAATTCGGTGGTATCTGATGGCCTGGCTGTGTATGATGGCCTGTTTGGTGTGTTGGGGGTGAAAACTGGAACTATGAAGATAGCTGCATCGGTCAGTCGGTTTTCTGTATATTGACGTGTGTAGCTTGTCATCCCTGATGTATACTGTAGTGTCCAGGAAGTTGACATGTGTGTTCGAATAGTCCATTTTTAGTTTGATAGATGGGTGAAAAGTGTTGATCAATGAAAAGAATTGGTTTAGATTTTCTTCACCTTCAGTCCATATCATGAATATATCATCAATATAGCGATAATATCTGTATGGCTTTTGTTGTATGCTGTTCAGAAATTTGTCCTCCAGGTCAGCCATAAATAAATTTGCATATTGGGGTGCCATTTTGCTTCCCATAGCAGTACCCATACACTAGAGATAGATGTCATTATTGAAAGTGAAGTAGTTGTGTGTAAGAATGAATTCAATGAGCTGTGTCACATCCTCAGCAGTGTATCTGTGGTCTGGTGAGGATGATAAGAATCTGTGACATGCCGCCAACCCATCCTTGTGAGGGATGTTACTGTACAGAGATTCTACATCCATAGTGACTAGAAGTGTATTAGGTGGTAATTGTTGTATATTGTTAAGCTTGTTCAGAAAATCAGTGGTGTCTTGCAGGAAACTTGCAGTGTTCATGACTAAAGGTTTTAACATGTTTTCTACAAGGCCTGAGATATGTTCGGTAAGTGTATTCATACCTGTTATAATGGGTCTGCCTGGATTTCCTGGCTTGTGGATCTTGGGCAGCATGTAGAAGTCTCCAATTTCTGGATTATCCGGAATCGCATTGATGAGTTCTGAATGTAGGTGGCTTGGCATTGTCGCAATGAGACCTTTTAATTGCTGAGTAAAATCCTGGGTCGGATTTTAATCCATTTTTTTGTAGTAAGTAGTATTTGCCAGCTGCCTCTGGCCCTCTTGTATATATTTGTCTGTATCCATCACAACGACTGCTCCCCCTTTATCTGCTGGTTTGATAGTTATGGCCTGATTATTGCGCAGATCATGTACAGCTCTTCACTCCAGTGGTGAAAGGTTGTATAATATTTTCTTTTGCTGGGTGGATATCAGGGATGTAACTCGCAGCCTGAAGCTGTCAATATAGGTATCCAGTTTGGGGTTGCGTCCTTGTGGAGGTGTGAAGTTGCTGTTCTTTTTCCTTTTGTAACCTCCTATTGTCCTAGGATTCCTTTCCTTACTGTCAAAATATTCTTTGAGCCTTAGTCTCCTAAAGAATTCCTCCATATCTGACCATACCTGTAATTTATCCAATTTGGTGGTTGGGCAGAATGTGAGGCCTTTGGAGAGGACTGTTGTTTCTGGTGTAGTAAGTTGATGATTTGACAAATTTATTATTCCGAGTTATTCCGAGTTCCTCTGTTATATCCACATTTTCTGTAAAGTCAGCATTTACAGTATACATCAGGGATGACAAGCTACACACGTCAATATACAGAAAACCGACTGACCGATGCAGCTATCTTCATAGTTCCAGTTTTCACCCCAACACACCAAACGGGCCATCATACACAGCCAGGCCATCAGATACCACCGAATTTGTTCAGACCCAGAAGACAGAGATAAACATCTCAGAACACTGGCAGACTCCTTCCATAAGAAAGGTTACAAAGACAAAACCATAAACAACAGCATAAACACAGCCTTGAAAACCCGAAGAGAAAATCTCCTCCAATACACAGAGAAAAAAACAAATAACCGAGTACCTCTAGTCACCACATACAACCCAGCACTTGAAGGGATCAAAAAGATAATCAAAGATTTACAACCCATTATAACAGAGGATGAAACTCTGAAAGGAATATTCCAACAACCCCCATTATTGGCTTTCAGACAACCACCCAACCTCAGACACAAACTAATCAGCAGGAAACTTCACTCTGATTATGAAGTCACAAATAATGGTAGCAAACCCTGCAATAAAAAACGCTGCAAACTATGCAACCAGATAAATCTATCCAAAAGTGTTACACACACAAATGGGACCTTCAATATCATGGGATCTTACAGCTGTACCTCAAGTAATGTTGTGTACCTCATCCAATGCAAAAGGTGCAGCAAAGGATCTTATGTTGATGAAACAGGACAGAAGTTGCAAGCGAGGATGAATTTGCACAGACATACCATCAAAGAACATAAAGAAGACAGTTTATGCACACCTGTGGGACATCATTTCTCACAATCGGACCACACCATAGAAGACCTCAATGTCTTAGTTCTTAAAGGGAATTTCAGAACTATCCAGGAAAGGAAAAAGTTTGAACTAAGAATGATACTTCTTTTTGACACGAAGAATAATGGCCTGAATTTAGATATTGGTTTCCTTACACATTATGCTAAAGTTTTACGACCGCTCTGTGATTAGTATTCCCCCCCCCTACATTCCCCCCTAGCTCTCCCTCTGTTTTATCTCACTAACTCTGCTGCTATCTTTATTACCATTGATTTGTATGTGTTTGGTTTTCCCTTCTTTTTTTTTTTTTCTTTCTTCTTTAACATTCTGCTTAAAAATTTGTGAATCAGTACTGCTTGGACCTTGAAGAAGGGGACATACCCCGAAAGCTTGTCCTGAAAAATTGTATGTTAGTGCAAATAAAAAAAGTATCACGGATAGTACTCAATTTTCTCTGTCACAATTGCACTAATACGGCTACAACAAATCAGATTAGACAATATTGATATTATTCTCATTAAGCCTTAAGGGCTATAAGCTTACATCCTAGTGATGTTATTTTTTTTTCTTTTTACAAAGTGGTTCTCCTGCACACGGAAGTCCCGTGCGCCTCACCTAGTCTTCCTCGGATCCCCTCACTTAATTTGGGGGGGCCCGACGAAGGCCTTCGGTCCCCTGTTGAGAGGTTTTACCCCTCACCACGGGCAAATTCTGAACACCTTAGTATTTTATTCTCAAGCATATGTAATGAAATCTTACCTGTCTTTTTCTTCTTTCCTAAACTAGATCACACAGGATTCTTTTTTCTCTTATCCCTTTTCAAGTCC
The DNA here is from genome assembly GCF_042186555.1 of Aquarana catesbeiana. Taxonomy (NCBI): domain Eukaryota; kingdom Metazoa; phylum Chordata; class Amphibia; order Anura; family Ranidae; genus Aquarana; species Aquarana catesbeiana. Next base: position 160,257,347 of record NC_133334.1, on the reverse strand, counting down.
GTATGGGTCGAGCGATCACCAAGTTAGAATAATTGGTAAGTGCTGCCTACTGACTCAGCTACCATGGCTCCTTTAAACATTTTATCCCTCAATGTACAGGGACTCAATGTACCGCAGAAACGTACTAAAGCGTTTAGATCATTCCAAGCAAAGAATGTGCACATTGTGTGTATTCAGGAGAATCATTTTACAATAAACTCAACACCTAAATTTTTTAGTTCATCCTATCCACAAGTATTTATTGCCTCAGCCAATACCAAACAACAGGGAACTCTAGTGGCATTCCACCGTTCCACACCATTCACAGTCCATTCGGAAATTAAAGACCCAGAAGGACGATATTTAATCCTGACGGGACACATTTTAGACACAGAAGTAACTGTGGTCTCTTATTATGCTCCAAATAAACAGCCAATTCCATTCTTAACACATCTCTTGCAAGTAGTCAATGCACATAAAATGGGAACAATTATTGTATGCAGAGATTCCAACCAGGTTCTCCTCCCATTTCTGGACAAAACACCATATACTCCACCTCGAAATCACTTTAAATTATCCCTCTCTCAACTCCTTTCTAAACACAATCTAGTTGATTCCTGGAGGGAGAATAACCCAACAAAAAGAAATTATACATATTTTTCACACCCTCACCAAACATTCAGTCGTATAGACCACATTTTTCTTACCACAGGGATGATACCAGAGATTCTATCATCAAATATAATCCCCATCCCATGGTCTGACCACAACGCAGTCCTAACCACCATTGCATCCACCATACCCAAAACTCAAGATAAAACATGGTATCTACCAGAAATATTACTCAAACAACCTATATATAGACACAAAATTGAACAAGCCTTGAAAGAATATTTCACACTCAACAAAAGCCCAGAAATTTCTCTAATAACACTCTGGGAAGCTCACAAACCGGTGTTGAGAGGGATTTTTCAGCAACAGATTGGTATACTCAAAAGAGAACGTAGAAATCTTGCACGAAAATTAGAAACACAATTTAACTCCAATTTTTTAGCCAAAACAATCCTAACTCAACTACTTAAAATGATTTAGAGAAGGCACGTCTGGAATATGATCTCTTTCTAACAGACTCAACTGATAAAATATTGCGTCGTTCCAGGCATGCCTTCTACATGAAATCTAATAAACCAGGCACATACCTGGCACGCGCACTCAGAACAATAAATAAATCATTTAAACCAATTAAGCTGAAGCTATCTAAAAATATATATACCAGTAATCCCCTTAAAATTGTCCATAAATTTCGTTCCCACCTAAAAACACTATACACGGAATCAAACTTTAGATTCATTTTTCTCAAAAATTAACTTACCTCAATTATCTGATTCACAAAAAGTAGAGATACCTATCAAGGCAGAGGATGTAGCAAAAGTCATCAAAGAATTAAAAGTTAACAAAAGACCAGGACTGGATGGTTAATCTGCATTATATTACCGTACCTTTTCAGACTCTATCTCCCCCATATTAGCAGAGACATTCAATGCTTTACTTGAAAATAATTCATTTAGACAAGAATCCCTAACGGCGATCATATGTATGATTCCTAAGCCCCATTCAGATGATACATCCTGCACTAACTACCGTCCTATTTCAATGCTTAATATAGATATCAAAATTCTTGCAAAAATTTTAGCATCCCGTCTTAGTGGGTTCATCGACACTCTTATAAATCGTGATCAAGTTGGCTTTATGCCAACTCGCCAAGCAGGCGATAATGTACGCCGAGCAGTTCTTTTAGCACAAATTGCCAAAACACGACGCATTCCCTCCTGCTTTCTTTCACTTGACATTCAAAAAGCCTTTGATTCCATATCTTGGCCATACTTGCATTATATGTTACAAAAATGGGGTTTTGGTCCAAATTTTATAAACTGGATCAGGGCTTTATATAATAAACCTAAAGCATATGTTAAATATGCAGGTTATAAATCTGAGGCCTTTAACATTGACTGGGGCACTAGACAGGGGTGCCCGCTTTCACCCTTGTTATTTGCCCTTCTCATAGAACCACTTGCCCAATGGATCAGATCAGAAACAACCATAACTGGAATTGAGATAGGGGGATTTCATCACAAACTCTGTCTATTTGTGGATGACATCCTCTTATTTCTTTCATCACCGCAAATATCAGGCCCCACCTTGATGCCAATACTTGGTGACTTTGCTGCCTTTTCGGGTCTTTTCATTAATTCTAAAAAATGTGTAGCATTAAACATATCTCTCTCAACTTTGGAATTAAATTCAGCTAAAATTGGTCTCCCATTTACTTGGGCAGATAAATCTATCCCATATCTAGGAATACGTCTCACTGCATCTTTTTTTGGATCTTTTTTCAGCTAATTACCTTCCAATGTTAAAAAATATAACAAATATGCTAAAATCTTGGAATCACCTCCCGTTATCATGGTTTGGAAGAATCAATACAATAAAAATGACAATCTTACCCAAATTATTATATTTATTCAGAGTTTTACCAATCCCAATTCCTGCCTATTACCTGAGAATTATACAGAAAAAAACTCATTTATATGGGGCTCCTCTAGACCTCGTAAAAAACAACATACATTATACCTCCCTAAGTTGAATGGTGGTCTAGGTTGCCCTAATTTTGCTTCTTACTATAGAGCGGCACACATAGCAACATTAACTAAATACCATGCACAACACGAATCCCCTCTATGGGTATCGATTGAAGCAGCTGACTGTGATCCCTTATCAATCGCAAACTTGATTTGGCTTTCACAGAGAGATCGTAGAGGGTTAGGTAACCCAATTACCAAACATTTTGTCTCCATGTGAGACAAATACAAAATCAGAAATCAATTACAATCTTTGCATAACCCTCTATTATCTTTCTATAAAAACCCTGCATTCTACCCAGCATGGGTCTCACCTAGATCTTTTAAAGCATGGATTACTCATGATGTACTAAATATGCACAAATTTGTAAACTCCTCGTCCTTTATTCCCTTCCCAAGTCTCTGCGATAACTACGGATTACCTCAATCGGAGTTATTTAGATACCTCCAGGTTAAACATTTCTTTATGCCTCTTTTAACCACAAACTCTTCACTGACTCAATTAACTGAATTTGAACAATTTTGTAAAAATTATCCTCATGCTAAAGGCATGATTTTGGTCCTATATGCTCAATTATTAACCAAACCTGAAATGGAGAACCCATCGTATGTACAGAAATGGGAGGTTGACTTAGAACGAACATTGGAAATAACAGAATGGAACCAAATTTGGTTAACAACCGAATTAGCCTCCCCAAACATACTAGCAATAGAGGCTAATTATAAAGTTTTAATATGTTGGTACCTTGTACCGGTTAGAATAGCGAAATATGTGCATAACTACTCGGCAGATTGTTATCGTGGATGCTCTGACCCAGGAACACACTTTCATACTTGGTGGTCATGCCCCAAAGCACATATTTATTGGAAGGCTATCTTTACTATTGCATCTAAAATGTTAGGAATATCCATCACCCCTGATCCTACAATGGCTCTTATCAATCAAAAGTCAGAATTTTTTATTAAGTGATGGGACCTCTGCGCTACTATATAAATGCGTTAAATAAGCAGGATATGTGTAAAAACATAGGAGTGATGCTGCAAAATCAAATAGTGCTCACTGAATCACCATAAAAGTAGACTGTATGAAAAGGATTTCGCGCAAACACATAAAGTGAAAATTCAATATATATTGATAAATCAAATAAATGGTGCAAAACCAATATAAAACCAAAAATGTCCAATAATAGTGAAAGGTGTGGACTTCTAATTTCCTGTTGGACACTTTGGTGAAAAATTAGCTGGATGATGTATTTTCACATACAATCAATGATTAGAAGGTTTCCTTCCCTTAAAACAAGTCTCCCATTGCCCTTACCTTAAAGGGCTTAAGATAAAGCCTTGATGTGGATACAGGTGATGGTCTGGGAGTAGTTGGAGTATGTCCCCTGGTGGTCATTCCTGGTGTGTTGATACTAAGAATGCTTCTAGTCAGGAACGATTCCGAGTCCTCAGAAGGATTAGGATTTCCTCTGAACATAGTTACATAGTTACATAGTAGGTGAGGTTGAAAAAAGACACAAGTCCATCAAGTCCAACCTATGTGTGTGATTATGTGTCAGTATTACATTACATATCCCTGTATATTGCGGTCATTCAGGTGATTATCTAATAGTTTCTTGAAGCTATCAATGCTCCCCGCTGAGACCACCGCCTGTGGAAGGGAATTCCACATCCTTGCCACTCTTACAGTAAAGAACCCTCTACGTAGTTTAAGGTTAAACCTCTTTTCTTCTAATTGTAATGAGTGGCCACGAGTCTTATTAAACTCTCTTCTGCGAAAAAGTTTTATCCCTATTGTGGGGTCACCAGTACAGTATTTGTAAATTGAAATCATATCCCCTCTCAAGCGTCTCTTCTCCAGAGAGAATAAGTTCAGTGCTCGCAACCTTTCCTCATAACTAAGATCCTCCAGACCCTTTATTAGCTTTGTTGCCCTTCTTTGTACTCGCTCCATTTCCAGTACGTCCCTCCTGAGGACTGGTGCCCAGAACTGGACAGCACACTCCAGGTGCGGGCGGACCAGAGTCTTGTAGAGCGGGAGAATTATCGTTTTATCTCTGCAGTTGATCCCCCTTTTAATGCATGCCAATATTCTGTTTGCTTTATTAGCAGCAGCTTGGCATTGCATGCCATTGCTGAGCCTATCATCCACTAGGACCCCCAGGTCCTTTTCCATCCTAGATTCCCCCAGAGGTTCTCCCCCCAGTGTATAGATTGCATTCATATTTTTGCCACCCAAATGCATTATTTTACATTTTTCTACATTGAACCTCATTTGCCATGTAGTCGCCCACCCCATTAATTTGTTCAGGTCTTTTTGCAAAATTTCCACATCCTGCGGAGAAGTTATTGCCCTGCTTAGCTTAGTATCGTCTGCAAATACAGAGATTGAACTGTTTATCCCATCCTCCAGGTCGTTTATGAACAAATTAAATAGGATTGGTCCCAGCACAGAACCCTGGGGAACCCCACTAACCACCCCTGACCATGTACCTACCCACCCCTGAACATGTACCACTACCCACCCCTGAACATGTAGTGCAAGTTTAGCTGGCTCCATGCAGTCCGTTCTCATGGAAAAGATGAAAGAGTTGAAGAGGCAGAACACCAGGAGAAGTCAGAAGGAGACCCCCCGAAGTCGGAAGAAGACCTCTGAGCTGCCTAATAAATTATTCTTAAAATCCATGTACTGTGTTTTTTTTTTATTGACACTTTTTTCCCTAGGTGAATGGGTAGGGGTACCATGTACCCCATACTCATTCACATAGGGTGGGGGGCCGGGATCTGGGGGCCCCCTTATTAAAGGGGGGCTCCCAGATTCTGATAAGCCCCCCACCCACAGACCCCGACAACCAACGGCCAGGGTTGTCGGGAAGAGGCCCTTGTCCTCATCAACATGGGGACAAGGTGCTTTGGGGTGGGGGGGCCGCAGGGCGCCCCCCTCCCCCAAGGCACTCACCCCCCATGTTGAGGGCATGCGGCCTGGTACGGCTCAGGAGGGGGGGCGCTCGCTCGTCCCCACCCCCTTTCCTGGCCGGCCGGGCTGCGTGCTCGGATAAGGGTCTGGTATGGATGTTGGGGGGACCCCCACGCCAATTTTTCGGTGTAGGGGGTTCCCCTTACAATCCATACTAGATCTAAGGGCCTGGTATGCCCCTGGGGGGAACCCATGCCGGTTTTTTATTTAAAATTTGGTGCGGCGTTCCCCCCTCAGGATTCATACCAGACAGCTGTCAGCATTGCCTGTCACTCATCATGAAAGGAAAAAAGTTTTCCTTTCCCGATGAGTGAGCCATCTCGGCGCTGGCTCCCGCGACGGGGCTGGCAGGTGTCAAATCTCACTGAGAAATGTGTCGAGATTGACACAATATCACGGTCACCTACTGTATTTCTCCTTTCTTCTCTACTTACTCTTTCTATGATTTGGAAGCTCATATTAACCATAGGATATAATTCCTCTTATAACTAATACCATTTGTATGTTTTATTAATATCATAATAATTTATAATTCAATATATAATTTACATTGTTCGAATATGTATTTCTGAGCTTCATCCCCTTTGTTGTATAATATGTACTCACTTTAATGTCAAGTACCTTATTGTATGCACAATAAAATCTTTTGACAAGGAAAATAGTTTCCACTTGTTTATACTGGCGGTGAAAGCCTGATATAAAGGCCAACTCCCCCTTGAATTCCTTTTTGGGTTTGGTGACCAGGAGGGTCTGTCTATCCATTGCTGCCACCTGTCCAACAAGTTTCTCAAGTGTATGCAATTGATAACCTTTTTGTAGAAATCTATTGGTGAGAACCTCTGCCTGTAGAAAATAATCTGCATCATTGTCACAATTTCGCCGGATGTGCATGTATTGTCCTTTAGGGACAACCCCTATCCACTGCGGATGGTGGCAGCTATGAGTTGGCACAAAGGCATTTCAATCAGTCTCTTTAAAAAATGTCCTTGTGCCAATGGTGTTCTGATGTTTAGTGAGTGTCAGATCCAGGTAATTGACTGTACTTAAGCTACATTCTGCTGTAAATTTTAGACCATATCTATTGTTGTTCATCTTTTCTAGCTACTTCAAAAAAACTTTCATGAGAGCCCTCCCATAGCAAGATGACATCATCAATGTACCTCTTATAAAACAGAAGTGATTGTGATTGACTCCTGAAAATCGTCTCTGTTTTCCATTTATTTAATGTTATATTCACTACACTAAGAGCATAACGCGCCCCAATGGCAACACCACCTGTTTGGTTGTAATATTCATTAAGCACCCAAAAATAGTTCCTCCCCCATAGCCAGGGATAATCCCTCCACCAAATGTTTTTTTTTTTGAGATTTGGTTATGTTGGGCTCTTTGGATAGAGCCCACATGACAGCTTCCAATGCATCTAACTGGCATTAGTTTGTGTAAATAGACTCAATGTCTATGGTTACCATTAATGTATTGTCAGTTACAGTGATGGTTTGTAAAAGTACAATTAGTTCCCTACTATCTTTTAAGTAGGATTGGCTCTGTGTAACTAGAGGCTGGAGGAATGTGTCCAGATATTCTCCCAACCTAGAGTACAGAGAACCAATCCCACTCACGATAGGGCGACCCAGTGGGTTTTCTTTATTCTTGTGTATTTTAGGTACTATATAAAGTACTGGAATTTTGGGTGCATGTATATTAAGATAGTCTGCTTCCTTTTGATCTAGTATTTTCTTGGTTATTCCTTTATTTATCCATTCTACTAGTTCTTTTTTCAACCGTGGTGCGGGATCAGAACTTAATTTTCTGTACATGGTGGTGTCGTTGAGTAATCTTGCTATTTCTTTATTGTAGTAGTCTTTGGTTATTACTACCAGCCCTCCCCCTTTATCCGCTGATCTGACCACTATCTGTCTATTATCCTCCAACAGTTTGATTCCCTCCCAAATAGATTGGTTGTTCTGATATTTAGTTACGTCTAGTTGTCGGACCTCATCTTGCACCATGTTTCTAAATACTACTATATGGTGGGTGGTACCCTTTTTTGGATTGAATACAGTATTATTTTTTAACCCACTGTGCAAGAAGGGGTCATCAACCTCTTTTCTCACCAATTTGGTATTTTGACCTGCAAAATGTTTTTTAATATTTTATTTTCTGATATATTTCTCAATATCAACAAATAATTAAAACTTGTTGATATTTTTGTTCGGTGCGAATTTCAAACCCTGTGACAAAACTTCCAATTCTTTCTCAGAGAACATAATTCCTGTTAAATTAATTATTCCTGACTTCAATTGTTTCGCTTCCTTTTTCTTTCTCCCTCTTCCTCTTCTACCTCTTTTTCTACTCGTTCTTTGTGATATTGTGGGGGTTCTCCCTAAAACCACCTCTAGGGGTCTAGGTGGGTAATGAGTATGGTTATCCTCATAGTGCCTGTACTCTAGCGGTTAATTCTCTAGAGGAGTGAATCTATTATATGTGGGCACTGGATAGGTTGGTTGGTAAGGTGGTTGGTAAGGGTAAGGATTGCAGATAGGATAATTTTTAGAGTTGTGCACTGATTTGTTGTTTTTTTTGGGGAGTACTAGAACAGGTTTTAGATTTAGTTGCCATGTGTGCTACAACATTGTGTATTTTAACTTCCCTGTCTGCTATGGACTCCTGTAATGGAGCTGTATGTATATTTTCCTGCCATTTATATACCTTATTTTCTTCAAAATCTTTAATATCTCTTTGTTATTTTTTTAGTTTTTTGTCTTTGATCTCTGCATCAAGTTTAGATAGGTGAATCCGTAGGTTCTTGGCTTCATCTAAATACTCATTAGTGGCCATAAAGGGCTCCATTTTTTCCTTGAGTTCTGCTATCTTTGATTGTAAAATCACTTTTTTGGCTTGACGCCGTCGTATAATAATCTGCATAAGTTTCTGTTCACAGGCGTTAAAAAACTGATACCACTCGTCATGTAGTTCCAGATCCTCAACACCATCATTAGGGCTCACAAGGGTTAAATTCTTGCCTATATACATTTCCAAAGAGGCTATGTCCCACCACAGCCTAATCTGCTTCTCCATATCATATTTTAACTGTTTGAACCCCTTTTCTAAATCTACATTGGGACTAGGGGTTTGCTGGAAAATTTCTTCAATATTGATGTGCCTTTCTTTCATGAAATTAAATACATCCATGGCTGCGTGAGTGAAAAAGTTTAAAGATGTGCTTTAAACCTCAATGGTAAAGTGAAAAAATAAAAAACTCTGCACCAAAATAAAAAATAATATTGGTGGTAAGCTGCTCCCCTGATTGAACAAAATGATCAATAAGGATTAGTAGTGGATAGGGGGCACTAGTGGCTGAACTAGTAAGTAAGAATAAAGACTAGTGAAACAACATTGTCTCAATAGCAAAAAAATAAAATAATAGCAAAACACTAAAGAGACTGGTATACATAAACAATGCTGTGTAAAACAAAGGTGATAACACACATGATAAAAAACAACAGTGGTGATAGTAAAGTTCCAATTGCAGAAAAAAAACACAACCACAATTGAATGGAAGAAAAAGGTGACCTTCTTGATATAGGTAGAATCTTCTATATGAAAAGTGAAAATTTCTTCACCAATAATTCAATGATAGGTGAATAATCTGCTTATCAGATACCAATGACTAGCAGACTATCTTAATATACATGCACTCAAAATTCCAGTACTTTATATAGTACCTAAAATACACAAGAATAAACAAAACCCACCCGGTCGCCCTATCGTGAGTGGGATTGGGACCTCCAGTCCTCCTTGCCAGCCAAGCCCAAGTTCATCTACAGGAGGGCCCCGGGTCTTAGAAACCTTATCGCCCGCAATGTACCAGACCCTCCAAGAAAACCACCCACTTTTTCTGGATGGGTCTGGGTTCCATTACTGTACCAGATGTAGGGCCTGCAAAACAACAAAAAAAACAGGTACAGCCAAAATATATATATATCCCATTTTAAATCATTGGTAACAAACAAACAAGAATTTTAAATTAAACCTCTCATTACGTGCCACTCCGATCATGTCACATATATTCTACAGTGTTATTTGCAATATGTGGGCAGAACCACACAACAACTAAAAATTAGAATAAATGAACATCTTGCAAGTATTAAAAAAGGTTATCCTAATCATAGTGTCTCCAGACATTTCAAACTCTTCTATAATAGTGATCCAACACTTTTAACGTTTTATGGCATCAACAAAATATCCAAGCATTGGAGAGGTACCCATATGAAGAGATCTATATCCCAAAATGAAAAATATTGGCTATATAAACTACACACGATGCTACCTTTTGGGATGAGTATTGAACTAGACTTGAATTGCTTCTTGACAAATGACTAAATCCCCCAAGTGTCCCCCATCGCCTCCTCTATTATCATCTACCCCCATTTTTTGCCAATTTGGTACACCCTAATCTGGGTCTTCTATTTTTTAGGGTGTTTCAGTTGTCCACATTTTCCCTACCATTGCCACAAATGGATAGGACAAGTCTCTTTGCACATTTTCTTCATTTTTTTTTCCATTAATTTATTATTCTTACCTTTGCCACAAATGGATAAGACAAGTCTCTATGTACATTTTTCTCCATTTCTTTCTATTAATTTAATTTTCGATCTACCTTTTTCAATGTGTTCCCTATTGTACTGCATCCTTCATTAGTTGTCTGAGTGGTTATTAATTTTATTCCTTATACATTCATGATGATTATGGAGCATTTATAACTGGGATTGTATGAAATGGGAACACTATTAGCTATGATTGTGAACCAGCACTGTGGCTGCATATTCACAAGTCCTTTGTTCATTTGTATCCAATTTTTTCATTAACCAAATAATATTGTTTATGCCATTTCAATTTTTATTATATTGAAGCTTCTGCTGTTTGCGACCCGGCGAGGGAAGCTTCGTTCGGCGATACACGAGCTGTCAGCAATTATGGAGCTTCACGCACCAATCCTATCTTCTTGCGGCATCCAAATTCCACGCCCATAAGTCCGCCTCTTTGTACTACAAATAACCATTTTCTAGTGACCACGGTATGCTTCCCTGAAGACGTTATTAGGAAACGTACGTCAGAGCGGTACCTGGTCACGTGATTTCTTCCTACGTCCAGTTCCTTGGTTGTCGTTTTCGTTGGGTGGAACGTGCGCCGACTACGGAGGTGGTGTCACGGCATCCATGCTGAGATCCAGTACAGACGAGCGAGCAGCCCCAGTGCCGGGTAGGCACCTACTCATGTAAGCCGCCATTTGGCTTCACTTTCATGCTTTTAATCATTTTATTAAACTGTATTACGCTATGGAAGTTTCCATTGTCTTTTCTATGTCCTATGTTTAACCATCCGGGGAAGAAGCCTTTTTTGCCTATTGCTATCCAGTCTTCATATATGACTTTCTTTTTAATTAAAGAAGTCATTGGTATCTGGTAAGCAGATTATTCACCTATCACTGTGTGGTGCATTAAATTCTTGGTGAAGGAATTTCCACTTTTCATATGAAAGATTCTACCTAAATCAAGAAGATCACCTTTTTCTGCTATTCAATTTTAGTTGTGTTTTTTTTCTGCAATTGGGACTTTACTATTACCACTGTTGTTTCTTATCATGTGTGTTATTACCTTTGTTTTACACAGCATTGTTTATGTATACCAGTCTTTTTAGTGTTTTGCTATTTTTTTATTTTTTGCTATTGAGACAATGTTGTATCACTAGTCTTTATTCTTACTTACTAGTGTCCCCTATCTACTACCAATCCTTATTGATCATTTTGTTAAATCAGGGGAGCAGCTTACCACTAATATTATATCTTTTTTTCACTTTATTATTTTTATTTTGGCGCACTTTACCATTTTGGCTTTAAACCTATCCCTTTATTATTGTTTTCTTAGTTTTGGTACAAGCATAACATTGTTTACACGAAAAAAAACCTTTTCCTGAGAAGAACTTAAAGTTATGTTTTTTGTGGGGCTCCACTATATTTCTTGCTATTTTATCACGTAATGTTGAGGCTCTTCTGTAGGTAAATTTTGGTTGTGTAGGTAACATGTGTTTTAAATGTTTATCAGCTGTTAGGATGGGCCAATGTTTTTTAAATTCTTTCTCTACTTTCTTGTGCTGTACTCCATAATTGAGGATAATTGACATGTTATCTTGATATGTGTCCAGCCTCACTTTATCCATTATTAGGTTCCGTCTATCCATCCGATCTACTTCTTCAATCTGTTGTTTGATAATTGTTTCCTGATATCCTTTTTGCACAAATCTCTGGCCAATCAAACTTGCCTTTTCTCTGAAATCATTTTCTTCTGTGCAGTTCCTTTGCAGCCTCATATATTTACCTTTTGGGAAATTGAGTAGCCACTGGGCATGGTGACAACTTTTAATTGGTATATAACCATTCCTATCAACTGTTTTAAAAAATGTTTTTGTTTTAAATTATCCATTAACCACTGATATTATTAGATCCAAAAAATGTATCTGTTTTGTATCATATTCCCATGAGAAGGTGATGATGATGGGTGATGAATCGTTTTGATTTAAATTGTGTTTTCCTTGCCATTCCAGCCTATAATTATATCATCAATGTTTTGTCTGTACATTTTCAGTTGTTTAGGAGTGGCTTGATAAATGCTGCTCTCCTCCCACTCTGCCATAAAAATGTTTGCCACACTCGGTGCAAACCGTGCACCCATTGCAATATAATATTGCTATAATATTGTTTATAGTACGTGTTACATAGTTACATAGTTAGTCAGGTTGAAAAAAGACACAAGTCCATCTAGCTCAACCATAAAAATAAATAAATAAATAAATAAAAAATAATATCATACAATCCTATTACCCAATTATTTACCCACAGTTGATCCAGAGGAAGGCGAAAAACCCCAGCAAAGCATGATCCAACTTGCTACAGCAGGGGGAAAATTCCCCTCTGATCCCTCAAGAGGAAATCGGACTTTCCCTGAATCAAATTTACTTATAAATATTAGTATCTGATTATATTATGTACATTTAGGAAAGAATCCAGGCCTTTCTTAAAGCAATCTACTGAGCTAGCCAGAACCACCTCTGGAGGGAGTCTATTCACATTTTCACAGCTCTTATGGGGCGTACACACGGTTGGACTTTGTTCGGACATTCCGACAACAAAATCCTAGGATTTTTTCCGACGGATGTTGGCTCAAACTTATTTTGTCTACACATGGTCGCACAAAGTTGTCGGAATTTCCGATCGCCAACCACGCGGTCACGTACACCATGTATGACGAGACTAGTAAAGGCCGGTTCAGAACCAAGCGCGGCACCCTTTGGGCTCCTTTTGCTAATCTCGTGTTAGTAAAAGTTTGGTGAGAGACGATTCGCGCTTTTTCAGACTCGTGGCTTTCAGATCATTTTCTGCCGTTCAGTTTGTGCTTGTGGGTTTGTATCTGCTCTTCAGTGTGTGCAGTCAGTTCGTATTGGAGTTTACTGTGCGATCTTGTCCGCTCGTTGCTGTTTTTCAGGTCGCTCCTCACAGGCCTTGCTGTTCTTCAGTGCATTCTGTTACTTCGTTCTGAGCAGCCGACCGTTTTCTAGCCATGTTTCGTATGCGTACTCCTCGTAGAGTTCGTGCTGTGCGGGGGCTTGGTGTTGGGATCTTGACATTGACACAAGTCCAGTCCATGAACAGGGTGGGGAGGAGTTCATGGACCAAGAATTGGTTGCTTCAGCGTGACTAGTTCTCTCATATGCCTTTGCTCTGTGAGATCCGTGAGAATAATCCTGATGATTTCAGGAACTTTCTCAGGATGACGGACCCCGTGTTTCACCGTTTGTTGGCTTCGCTGACCCCCTATATCAGCAGGCAGGATACCTGCATGAGGCAAGCCATCACTCCGGAGCAGAGGTTGGTCGCTACCCTGCAGTATTTGGCCACAGGGAGAAGCCTGCAGGACTTGAAGTTCTCGACAGGCATCTCCCCCCAGGCTCTGGGGATCATTATCCCAGAGACCTGTTCTGCCATCATACAGGTCCTGCAGAAGGAGTATATGAAGGTACGATTTTTATCCTTTTATATCACATTTTATTGTATTGAATATTTGCTAATATATTGTATTTCTTTCCTCATTCCCTAATTACCATGCTTGTAATATGCTGTGAATGTCCCCTTTGTTCTCATGCATGCTGGATTTTTATGTAATTATTATCCACTTGACAACTGGGCACTTAAACCCCCTTCCTAACCAGACCAATTTTCAGCTTTTGGTGCTCTCACATTTTGAATGACAATTACTCAGTCATGCAACACTGTATCTATATGAAATTTTTGTCCTTTTTTTCACACAAATAGAGCTTTCTTTTGGTGGTATTTAATCACCGCTGGGTTCTTTATTTTTTGCGCCGTAAAAGAAAAAAGACCGAAAAATCTGTAAAAAAATACATTTTTCTTCATTTCTGTTATAATATTTTGCAAATTAGTAATTTTTCTTCATATATTTTGGCCAAAATTTAATACCGCTACATATCTTTGGTAAAAATAACCCAAATCGGTGGATATTATTTGGTCTTTTTGAAAGTTATAGAGTCCAAAAGCTATGGTGCGAATATCTGAAAATTGATCACACCTGAAGTACTGACGGCCTATCTCATTTCTTGAGACCCTAACATGCCAGAAAAGCACAAATACCCCCCAAATGACCCCTTTTTGGAAAGAAGACATTCCAAGGTATTTAGAAAGATGCATGGTGAGTTTTTTGAAGTTGTCATTTTTTCCCACAATTCTTTGCAAAATCAAGGTTTTTTTTTTACTTTTTTTTTTTCCACAAAATTGTCATATTAGCAGGGTATTTCTCACAGACCGCATATGCATACCACAAATTACACCCCAAAACACATTCTGCTATTACTCCCGAGTACGGCGATACCACATGTGTGAGACTTTTACACAGCATGGCCACATACAGAGGCCCAACATGCAGGGGAGCACCTTCAGGTGTTCTGGAGCACCCAGGCCAATTCTGACTTTTCTCTCCTACATGTAAAAATCATCATTTATTAGCTAGAAAATTACATAGAACCCCAAAACATTATATATGTTTTTTTAGCAAAGACTCTAGAGAATACAATGGCGGTCGTTGCAACTTTTTATCTCGCATGGTATTTGCACAGCAATTTTTTTAACGCGTTTTTTTTGGAAAAAAAACTGTTTTGTGCTTTACAAAAACCAAAACAGTAAAGTTAGCCCAATGTTTTTGCATAATGTGAAAGATGAATTTACGCCGAGTAAATAGATACCCAACATGTCACCCTTCAAAATTGCATGCGCTTGTGGAATGGCGCCAAACTTTGCTACTCAAAAATCCCCATAGGCGACGCTTTAAAATTTTTTACTGGTTACATGTTTTGAGTTACAGAGGAGGTCTAGGGCCAAAATTATTGCTCTCGCTCTACCGATCGCAGCGATACCTCACATGTGTGGTTTGAACACCGTTTTCATATGTGGGCGGGACTTACGTATGCGTTCACTTCTGCATGCGAACACACAGGGACAGGGGCGCTTTAAAATTTTTATTTTTTTTATTGTTCATTTTACTTTATTTTAGTTTGATGCTTTTTTCCAAAAAAAAAAATTTTGACCACTTTTATTCCTATTACAAGGAATGTAAACATCCTTGTAATAGGAATATGGCATGACAGGTCCTCTTTACAGTGAGATATGGGGTCAATAAGGCCCCACATCTCACCTCTAGACTGGGAAGCCTGAAATTAAAAAAAAAAAAGAATGATCCTGGCTTCGATCGTAGCTGTGAGTCGGTAGAAGCGCAGGAGGGGGGACATCCCCTCTCGCCTCCCGTAAGAACGATCAAGCAGTGGAACAGGCACTATGATCATTCTTATGTTGTAGGGAATCACCGGCTGAAAAAGCTGATATCTGAATGATGCCTGTAGCTGCAGGCATCATTCAGATATCCCCGAACAAAGTCAAGGACGTTGTATGACGGCCGGTGGGCGGGAAGTGGTTAAAACGCATTTTTTTTTTAACACAAAGTTGTCCATTTATACAATATTTCTAACACATAGCATGTACATAGCAAAAATGACACCCCAAAATAGATTCTCCTGCTCCTCCTGAGTACGGCGATACCACATGTGTGAGACTTCCACAGCCTGGCCACATACAGAGGCCGAGTACAGCCGAGCATGGCTCAGCATGGCAGGGTATGGCTGGGTATGGCGGGGTATTGCGGAGTATGGAGGGGTATTGTGGAGTATGGCGGGGTATTGCGGAGTATGGCGGGGTATTGTGGAGTATGGCGGGGTATTGCGGGGTATTGCGGAGTATGGTGGGGTATTGCGGAGTATGGCGGGGTATTGCGGAGTATGGCGGGGTATGGCGGGGTATTGCGGAGTATGGCAGGGTATTGCGGAGTATGGCGGGGTATTGCGGAGTATTGCGGAGTATGGCGGGGTATTGCGGTGTATTGCGGGGTATGGCGGGTATGGCGGAGTATGGCGGGGTATGGCGGGGTATGGCGGGGTATGGCGGAGTATGGCGGGGTATGGCGGAGTATGGCGGGGTATGGCAGGGCTTTGCAGAGTATTGTGGGGGTATTGCAGAGTATTGTAGGGGTATTGCAGAGTAATGTGGGGTATTGCAGAGTATTGTGGGGGGTATTGTGGAGTATGGCGGGGTATTGCGGGGTATTGCGGAGTATGGTGGGGTATTGCGGAGTATGGCGGGGTATTGCGGAGTATGGCGGGGTATTGCGGAGTATGGCGGGGTATTGCGGAGTATGGCGGGGTATTGCGGTATTATTTAGGCATTCATCTCTCAATGAAGTGAAGAGGGTTACCTGTCCAAGATTTCCACACACCCCCCTATAATGTTAGAAATGGCCCATGAGAGGGAGGGGGGAATATGATAGGTGTACCTTATACTTTGGCCTTGATAAATTCCCCTTAGTAAATGCTATCTGGAGGTTGCCTATTAATGTTTGTGTATAATCTGCTTGCCATGTTTCTGATTAAAAATAGTAATGTTTATTGTTTTTTCCTTAACAGTTTCCTTCCACGCCACAGGAATGGCAGACTGTGGCCTCCCACTTTGCCGAGCGGTGGGACTTTCCTAACTGCGGAGGGGCAATTGATGGGAAACACGTCCACATCGTCCCACCACCCAACTCGGGGTCGTACTATTATAATTACAAGGGGTTTAATAGTATAGTGATGTTGGCGGTGGTGTCGGCTAATTACGACTTCTTGTATGTGGACGTAGGGAAGAATGGCCGGATGTCCGATGGTGGAGTCATTGCCCAGACGGAGTTCTACAGGCGTCTCCAGAATGGCAGCTTGGACTTGCCAGCTCCAGAGGACAATGTGGAAGGACTCCCATTTGTGTTCATTGCTGATGAAGCGTTTGCGCTGGGGGACCACCTGATGCGGCCATTCCCAATGAGGACCCTCACCCCGGAACAGAGGGTTTTTAATTACCGGCTGGCCAGAGCCCGAAGAGTGGTGGAGAACACATTTGGAATCCTGGCCAGCCGGTTCCGACTATTTCTGACACCCATCCATATGGCGGAGTATAAACTGAACCATATTACACTGGCGTGCTGTGTTCTCCATAACTTTTTAAGGAAACATTTGGCTAACTATGCTGGCTCAGTTGGGCCTGAGGCCGAAATCCTACATCAAACCACACTGACGGCGCTTGAAAGTGGCCGTCCTGGCTTGCCCTCCCTGAGTGCCCGTGATGTCCGGTTACGCTACCTGGAGTTCTTTGCGGGTAGGGGGGCTATCAATATGCCAGACAATCTGTGAAGCCTTTTTATAATAAAAAAAAAAAAGAAATTCTTGGTGGACATTTACTGCTTGTGTTTGTTTTAGCTGACCCTGACAGAAATGTGTTGAGTGCAGAAAATGTCGTGATTGTGTAACCTTATAGAAAGCACTGTTGGCTGTTATTTCCTAAATGCAAAAACACATTTCACTACAAGTGCACTTGCAACTGCACTCAAACTGCACTTGTAGTGCAAAGGAAATAACCCCCATTTTTGCAGAAAACAGCAATTACATCACCCCAAAAGTGTTGTATTGTAGTGTTGAGACAATAATCCACACATTCTTGAGTAAGCAACTTTTTTATACCTGCAATCACATGTGCATTTACCAAAGGTTTTTAAAACAAACCAACATGTTTGTTGTATAACAATTTTTGCATTAGCATTATCAAAAATCGAAATGTCCATTTCAGATAAAACAGGCCAGGGTAAAACCAACAAGAAAGCCAAAAAACTTGAACTTACAAAGTTCACATTAGGTAAAACCTGAAGGCTATATCAGACATCAGTATTTAGGAACTGGGTTTGATATAGCGTTCAGATGGGGGGAAATCACCCCTGGAAAAGCCAAATTTGGAAGATGCACACCAATTTACGAATGTCAACATGTGCTATCTGCCATCAGGGGGGATCAAGGGACGTGTTTTGGGGGAGCAAGCCCTTCCTCAACGCTACTTTATAATTGAGGAAGGGGTTGCACCCCCAAAACGCGTCCATTGATCTCCCGTGATGGCAGATAGCACATGTTGGCACACTGTGTGCATCCTCCAAATTTGGCTTTTCAAAACATTGCAAAAATATTTAAAAGATTGGACCACAATCCAAAAAGTGATTTTGTGGGGTTTTAAATTCGCCCCAAAACATCAATGATGTTATTATTTTTTTTAATAACATCATTGATTTTTTGCTGTATGTTTTGCAGTTCTACATTACACCCCATGATCTCCCCGATCAGGATCTGGGCACTTTCTGATGTGAAACGTTCTGGATCCACAACCTCACGATCACCTAAAAAGAGAGAAAGAAAACAAAAACAGGTATCAAAAATCTGCCACCATCCATCTCTTTTACCTGAGCCTGTGGTCGCAGACACTCACCTGTTGTGGTGCCAATCTCCACCACATCTTCTTATTCCTCCTGCTCTTCTTGTGTTGGTGTTAGTTCCCCTTCTTCCAGAGGTGGGGGGTCTGTGGTCTCCTCGAATGAGGGGTGTCCTCCGAGTCTTTTCTCCCCTATGTAAAACAAAAATGGTATAATTAGCACACAGATATTTGATGGCAGAACTAGAAATAGGAAACATTGCTTGGAAGTGGGGTACAATTGTCTATTTTAGCCGAGTTCAAAGATGTATTTTTTTTATTGGCCTTTGTCAAGCTGCAATACTTTACCTGTTTAGTACAAGCTTCACAGATGGAGACCCCCCTATAGTATACACTGGAGCACCTGTGTGGCCCCCTAATAAAAATGGTGTTCTTGTGTCCCACACTAGTGCTCCAGTGTCCAGATGTGAAAACAGCTGCTCAGTGTCCTCTCCTTACACAGAATCTAGTTGGCATTTCATTCTAGTAACAAACCCATCTACACAAACAACTATTTGGCATCCAAGTAGGCCCAAAAAAAATGTGGGAAAATGCATATGGCCTAAACAATGGTGTTTTAGAGGCCAAATGAAAAATGTTTGATACGAACGAATAATGGGCCCAGGAACATTAAAGTTGCCCTTTTAAACGTTACAATTAATAAAAGCATATGGAGCAGCACGAACGGAATAAAGACAGAAAGAGTAGGAACACAGCACAACTACTTACTTTTTTGCAGCACTCTCCAGATCTTTCGGTACTGCTCTGGCTCTCTCAATTTCAGGTCCGACCACCGCTTCCTGAGCTGATCTTTCGATCTTCGTACCCCGAAATTCTTCTGCAGACTTTTGATCACCTTCTCCATGATCTTGGCCTTTCTGATATTGGGGTTGGGGTAAGGCCCATACTTTCCGTCATAGTCGGACTTCTTCATGATGTCGACCATCTCCAACATCTCCCCAAAGGACATATTTGATGCCTTAAAACGTCTCCTTCTGGATCGGGACGTGTCCGGATCCGGGCTTTCCTCCTCCTCGTTCCTGCAATTAGCACGCACCTGCTGTGACTCCGCCATGTGCTCTTCCCCCACTGCGCCGAACGAAAAGGGGCGGGGAATAGACTAGAAAGAACGTCAGGGGCGGGCGGAGTTACACGCATGCGCAGTGTGTATAAAGCGTAACACGCGTGCGTATTATGTACGATCTGTGAGCGGAGGAAGGAGCATTGGACGCGCCGATCGTAAGAACGAAGGTAAGAGACAAACTTGTGCCTATACTGCTTCTACATTGAAGCCTATATTGTAACAAGATTAGGAGAGTTTTGTCTGACATTAGGCTTTGTCTTGTGTTGTGTCTTGCAGTGAACATGGATATGCTAATGAAAGATAATGACTTCATGTCAGTATTCCTAGATATGTTAAGGGAGCTGCCCTGTCTGTGGGAGATTAAACACCCCCATTTCAAGAACCAAGCAAAGAGGAAGGCAGCACTGGAGCAATTGTGTGAAATTGTGAAGCAGGTGATCCCCATGGCAGACATCACCTATTTAAAGAAATTAATTGGTGGCCTGAGGAGTACATATCTGAGGGAGCGCAAGAAAGTCCTGGATTCACAGAGATCCGGAGAAGCAGATGACATCTATGTCCCCAGTATGTTGTACTACGACAGGCTGCATTTTCTGGCAGGCCAGACTGAATCCAGGCCATCCCTCTCCAGTCTTCCTTCCACCCTTCCTTCCCCCCCGGCTGAGACTTCTGACGCCCAACCTGGGCCTTCCAGGCCACATGTGGAGGAGCCCAGATTGAGCCAGGTATAGCATTCCTCTAAATATTTCTGCTTGTCCAATCAATGATGTTAACTAGCTGGGAGTACTAATTTATGATTGTGTTTGATGAAGCAAAAACTAAAACCATGTCCTTTTTTCATACACAGGAAAGTCTCAGCCAGGAGGTGGCCGGGCCGAGCCGGCTGGCTGATCTGCAGGTCCTTCCACTCCCCCTGGAAAGAGAAAGTGTCAGGAGGAGGAGTGCCCTAGAGGAGGCTACCAGAGGACTCTTTTGGAGGGCTACAGAGGTCCTGGGAGCACTACACACCGTGGAGGAGGACATTGCTGCCGTCATTGCCTATAAAATGCAGAGGATGGAGGAGGGACAACAACTCATGTGTGAGGCGCTCATATTGGAGGCTCTTAACAAAGGTATGAGGGGCCAAATGACAGCTCAGACACACCTTTGCGATGGTCCTCCTCCTCCTCCTGCAGGTCCTCCTCCTCATCCTCCCTCTCCTCCAGGTCCTCCCAGTCCTCCTCCAGGTCCTACTCCTCCACCTGCCACATCTCCAACTGCACAGCCACAGCCGGGAAGGAAGCGTGAAAGGAAGACCAGAAAGTGAGGACCCTGGATCCAGTCTGGTCAGCCAAAAGATGCAGCCTCTTGTGGTACCACAGCCTGGGGACACACATGTTATCTGCTGCTATCTGGATCTCTGCGAATTCTGGACCAGACTGCCCTCCCTTACATATGGACTCCTCAGGCCACCAATTTTGATGTTCAAGAATTGATGTCTGCCGTGGGGGTCCAAGGCTTCGCTAATTTCTCTTGTTGATCCAGTGTTGCCTTCCTCTTTGTTTGGTTCTGATCCCTTAATAAAGGATTTTTGTTTTGAATTATACTCTCCTATGTGTTTTACTTCAAAAATGACAGTTTGTGAGGATTCAGGTACATTTCAAATATACAATGTGAAATTAACAAGGGACACCAACACCAAACAATCTCCTTGAGATTAAATAATAAAAGATATCAATGGTGTTGGGGTAACTTGACACACAAAACACACACAAAAATATTCTGGAGGAAAAATAAAAATAACATTGAACAAAGATCAGCCTTTGAAAAAATCCAAACATTAAATAAAAAAAAGGCTTAAAATCCCCAAAAAAATTAAATAAAAAAAAAAAAAATTCTGTCAGATGTGATAACTAATAACAATAAATTCAGGGAATCCCAATAAAAAAACAAAAATAAAACTTTGTGAGAAGTCTGTGTGAATATGAGCAGCAAAATTAATTCTTGTCACATTATAAAGAAGAAGAGAGTGCGCTGTATTAAAACATTTTTAACATTGCAGCATGACGAAAGTGCTGTATCCACTGCGAACGCTAAGTTTACCAGAACGAGCTGTTCCGTCTTGGAATTTCTTCTGATCATGCGTGGCACTTTGTGCGTCGGAACAGGCCACACACGGTCGGAATTGACGCGATCGGATTTTGTTGTCGGAAAATGTTATCTCCTGCTCTCCAACTTTGTGTGCCAGAAAATCCGATGGAAAATGTCCGATGGAGCCCACACACGGTCGGAATTTCTGACAACACTCTCCGATCGGACATTTTCCATCGGAAAATCCAACCGTGTGTACGGGGCATTACTGTGAAGAATGCAAAAAGCGAGAAGCTGCACTAAATAAATTGACCCGTGAGGCAATAACCAATCAGAAGCTAGTAAATGCACTCACATTTAAAAAAAGTGAATAAAAAACAAAAAAATAGTATAACTGATATGGTGAACCAAAGAAAAATGAAATTAAAGTAAATCAAATACACCAATATGACAAATGATAAATCTAAAATTACACTGAGAGTATCAATTCCAGAAATTAATACAGACTATAACTAAACAGTAAAAAGTTTGTAAAAAATGTAAAAATACATAATACCAATTAGCAACCTAATAAAGTGACGATAATGAATATAGTTCATCAACCGAAGATAGTGTTAAATACTAACATGAGTAAGTTGATGTAAAAAAAGAATATAAAGAAAAATATATATAAAATATATATATATATATATATATATATATATATATATATATATATATATATATATATATATATATATATATATATATATATATATATATATATATATATATATATAATATATATATATATATATATATATATATATGTATGTATATAAAGAGAAACTTTCAGTGATCATAAATTAATGTGATATTAGTGGCTATTGAATTTTTGATTAAAAAATCAAAAAAGAGGGATAATAGTACATGCAATATGTATCAATAAATCATCCACGGTGACATATCATCCAAACACCTCGGAAAAAGTGAAGATTAGGAAAATGCCTCCACCTGAGCACACACTGCCGCTTACCAGATCGGTATGATCCCTTATTACAGGGGACCAAGGAACGCTTATGGCTAATAACTCAGCCTGGGGTATCTGTGCCATATGCCAAACTCCTCGGCCTCAGCAGAATTCCTCATACGAATGGACACAATAATGGATCCCCATATAAGAACAAAAAGGCTTGCATAGTGTAAAACCTTTACCAATTTATTAAACTTTAAAAGGCACTTACAGTTGCATAGAATAAAAACAGCACTAAAATAATCGAGCCGGCCGGCTCTCGATAAACAGCCCGTTGCTTCCGGGACTTAGCGCAATACACGGTGACATCGGCACGCCGCTCCTCCCTACTGGTTTAGTCACTCAAAGGACATGGTCTTGGGGCATGGGCGGCACCCTGACGCACTGCTTAAATACAAAGAAAAGATTACCAAGCCTCAGTCTAAGTCCCAGAATTCCGCCAAATGGCACCATCTTGGTTAATGGAGAACGAATTCACTGCATGTATAGAAATATCCATGCAGTAAGGGCAAACTCTAAACATCCATGTACTGCTGACAGACATAAATAGTTCAAAGTCTGCCAATCAAATAAACAAAAACAGATATAGAAAATGGGATACTGTAAGTCGCATATGATATAAAATGTGATCGACTATTAGTTTACAACAGGCCCAGAGTAGTTTAAATACATTATGTATTAAAAATAGGCGGGGACCGTCACCAGTGGACGAGAAACCATTGAATAAGGCAGAACACTTAATAAATAGGACTGATTACTCAATCAAATTAGTCAAAAACAGTCAAGAACAAAAATGCCAGGATCTTATAAGGCCGCCCAATAGTGCACCACCGTTGGTTTTAATCAGATTTGTTTGACAACTTCTGTCTTTCATGAATCCATGCTTCCAGTAAAAACTCATCTATGTGGTCTTTTATTAAACTCTCCAGTATCTTCTCAACTATAGAAGTTAAACTAACAGGTCTATAGTTACTTGGTAAAGACTTTGATCCCTTTTTTTTTAATTATTTCTTTATTTTCAAAAAGTTGCGGTTTACAGTCAGGTAAACAAAAGTGGAAAATGCATTACTTATCAAATGACAACCAAGAGGTTCACACCATTTAGATCCATAAGCCAACAGGCTAGGTAAGAGATAGTATATATGAGTACATAATAATATCAACATTAACCTGAACATCAATGTACAGGGAATATAAGTCATACGAGGTTCTGGCGGCATGGAAGACCCAGAACAAATACTTGTACACTTAAAACTGTGTAACTATATAAAACATAACAATATATATATCGGGAAGCCGGGCATCCCGATGGCCGTCCGGGCCCAGACATGGAACAGTGAGATAGGGAAAATGCATAAAAGGATATTCAAATATCTGAAAAAATAACACGCTCATGGCTGAGCCAGGTATACAGGGGGGAGAAAGCTGGAAAGGGGGTGGGAGGGGACATTATAGAAGATAAAGAGTAAGGGGCCAGGTGTCCCTTGGTAGGAAAAAAAAAGTACAGATGCAGAACAATAGATAAATAGACAGATAGACAGACAGAGCCCAGGAAGTCCAGACTACATCCAGGAGATCAGCCAAGCTGCAAGACCTCCTGAAGATAAGCTTCAGTGTATACGAAATGCTGCCAAGATCTCCAGGTCTCACAAAAGATCTCCTCCCAGTTGTTCAAGGTAGCTGTGAGATCCTCAATAGCCCTTAGTTCACTGACTTTGGAAAACCACAGGGACTTTGACGGCGTGTTCTCAGATCTCCAACACAAGGGGATGCATTGAAATTATTAATTGTATCACAACACAGAGTGGTCCTGTGGATGCAAAGAAAATAACCAGTGTTGCGTCCTATGAATTTGGAATAGAAAGAGAAAATGGGACTTGGACTTTTTAGGCACAACCAATCAATTATACAAAAAAATATTTTATTATAAACATATCAAATTTACATGATCTCTAAAAAAACATGTAGCACGAACCCCCAAAGCAGCTGCTGATTTAAATTGGGTTGTTGCCATCACCCCTTACCTGTAGTTTCACCACTAGGGATGAGCCGAACACCCCCCGGTTCGGTTCGCACCAGAACCTGCGAACGGACCGAAAATTTGCACGAAAGTTAGAACCCCATTGACGTCTCGTTCAAAATCAAAAGTGCTCATTTTAAAGGCTAATTTGCATGGTATTGTCCTAAAAAGGGTTTGGGGACCCGGGTCCTACCCCAGGGGACTTGTATCGATGCAAAAAAAACTTTTAAAAACGGTTGTTTTTTCGAGAGCAGTGATTTTAATGATGCTTAAAGTAAAAAAAAAAAGTGAAATATGCCTTTAAATATCGTACCTGGGGTGTATCTATAGTATGCCTGTAAAGTGGCGCGTGTTTCCCGTGTTTAGAACAGTCCCTGCACAAAATGTCATTTTTAAAGGAAAAAATCTCATTTAAAACTGCTTGCGGGTTTAATGTAATGTCGGGTCCTGGCAATATGGATGAAAATCAGTGAGACAAACGGCATGGGTATCCCCCAGACCATTACCAGGCCCTTTGGGTCTTGTATGGATATTAAGGGGAACCCCGCACCCAAATTAAAATAAGGAAAGGTGTGAGGCCACCAGGCCCTATATACTCTGAACAGCAGTATACAGGCGGTGCAAACAAAACAGGGGCTGTAGGTTTGTTGTTAAGTAGAATCTGTTTGTAATTTTTAACGGGTACATTTTTAACATGTTTAGCTCCAGCCAAAAAATCTTTTTTAAGCTTTTTGGAAAACATAGGGAAGGGTTATCACCCCTGTGACATTTGTTTTGCTGTCTTTCCTCCTCTTCAGAAGATTTCACCTCACTTTTTGTCCCAATGACAAATGTTTTTTGAAAATTTGGGGTTTTTTGTGGAACAAGGATTGGAAAGCATCAGTGGAAAGGAGAAATGTTTTTCCCATATTAACTCTTACAGGAGAGAATTTCCCTTCCTAGGGGTAGATTTCATCTCACTTCCTGTTGTCTCCTTCCGTTTGCAAGTAGGAGTCGTTTGTAAGTTAGATGTTTGAAAGTAGGGGCCTGCCCTATATACTCAGCAGAAATTTGGGCCTTAGGTGTTGTTGTGGCCACAAGACTGTAAGCCCTCACAGGGCCCTGCTGTGAAATATTAGATCAAGAATTGTAATTACATGCCCCTGTTGAACAAGGGCAGAAAAATTGGGCCTTTGGTGGTGGTGGTGCCACAACACTATAAGTCCTCACTCCCTCTTGGTGGGTGCAGAAATGGGCCCTGCTGTGAAATATTAGATCAAGAATTGTAATTACATGCCCCTGTTGAACAGGGGCTGAAAAATTAGGCCTTAGGCACTGGTGCTGGTGCCACAACACTGCAAACCCTCACAGATACTCTAGTTGGAATGCAGAAATGAGCCCTGCTGCAAAGTATTGCATCAAAAATTGTAATTACATGCCCCTGTTAAACAGGGGCTGAAAAATTGGGCCTTAGGCACTGGTGCCACAACACTGCAACCTCTCACAGATACTCTAGTTGGAATGCAGAAATGAGCCCTGCTGCAAAGTATTGCATCAAAAATTGTAATTACATGCCCCTGTTAAACAGGGGCTGAAAAATTGGGCCTTAGGCACTGGTGCTGGTGCCACAACACTGCAACCTCTCACAGATACTCTAGTTGGAACGCAGAAATGAGCCCTGCTGCAAAGTATTGCATCAAAAATTGTAATTACATGCCCCTGTTAAACAGGGGCTGAAAAATTGGGCCTTAGGCACTGGTGCTGGTGCCACAACACTGCAACCTCTCACAGATACTCTAGTTGGAATGCAGAAATGAGCCCTGCTGCAAAGTATTGCATCAAAAATTGTAATTACATGCCCCTGTTAAACAGGGGCTGAAAAATTGGGCCTTAGGCACTGGTGCTGGTGCCACAACACTGCAACCCCTCACAGATACTTTAGTTGTAACGCAGAAACGAGCCCTGCTGCAAAGTATTGCATCAAAAATTGTAATTACACGCCCCTGTTAAACAGGGGCTGAAAAATTGGGCCTTAGGCACTGGTGGTGGCGCCCAGAACCAAAAATGTTCTTACAAGCTATCAGCGTGATGATTGAGGAGGAAGAGGATAATTACTCAGGGATAGTCACTCAGCATCAGCATAGGCAGTCTTTGAAGGGATCTGAGATTTCAAAAAAAATTATTCGGTTACATCAGCATCAGGTGCTTGGTAGCTGGTGGTGATCCATGACTGATTCATTTTTATGAAGGTCAGTCGATCGACCGAGTCGGTGGACAGACACACCCTGTGATTGGTTACAAAGCCTCCAGCAGCACTGAATGTGCGTTCCGAAAAAACGCTGGATGCAGTACAGGCCAGTAGCTCAATTGCATACTGTACAAGCTCTGGCCAGTGATCCATCCGCAAGACCCAGTAACCCAGAGGATTTTCGGTGGGAAAGGTGTCCAAGTCAGATCTTGCCCCTAGTTATTCCTGCACCATGTAAAACAGACGCTGGCGATGGTTGCTGGAACCGATCATACCTTGGGGCTGCGGACCAAAAAATTGTCTGAACGCATCGGTCAGATGGCCACCTTCTCCACCGCTCCTTCTTTGACTGACCGAAGCCTCAGCAACACGTTGTCCAGAAACAGGAGTTTGTAACCTCCCAGTCTCTGGGAACACGTTGCACAGACCTTTCTGCAAGGCCTCCCGAAGATGTTTAATCTTCTGCTCCCTCTGCAATGGCAAGATAAGGTCCGCAACCTTACCCTTGTAACGTGGATCAAGGAGGGTTGCCAGCCAGTATTGGTCCTTCTCCTTGATACCAGGAATATGAGGATCCTTACGCAGGCTTTGCAGGATCAGGGAGGCCATGCAGCGTAGGTTTGCTGAGGCATTCGGTCCGGAGTCCTCTGGGTCACTAAGGACGACATGGTCCACAGCCACCTCCTCCCAGCCACGTACAAGTCCATGTGTTTCTTGGGACTGATCCCTTAAAGACTGCTGCTGATGCTGAGTGCCAGGCTCCACCTCCATAATGACACAATCTTCCTCCTCCTCCTCCTCCTCCTCCTCTTCCTGTGTGATCGGCGGGCACGCAGAAACACTGTCTGGATAAAGGGGGCCTTGAGAGCTAAGGAAGTCCTCCTCTTCCTGCCTCTGTTCTGCCTCAAGTGCCCTGTCCATTATTCCACGCAGCGTGTGCTCCAACAGGTGGACAAGGGGGACAGTGTCACTGATGCATGCACTGTCACTGCTCAGCATCCTCGTGGCCTCCTCAAATGGTGACAGGACAGTGCATGCATCCCTGATCATGGCCCACTGGCGTGGGGAAAAAAAACAAGCTCCCCTGACCCTGTCCTGGTGCCATAGTCACACAGATACTCATTGATGGCCCTCTGCTGTGTGTGCAGCCACTGCAGCATGGCCAACGTTGAGTTCCACCTGGTGGGCATGTCACAGATTAGGCGGTTCTTGGGCAGGTTAAACTCCTTTTGGAGGTTCGTCAGCCAAGCACTGGCATTATATGACCGGCGGAAATGCACACAGACTTTCCTGGCCTGCCTCAGGACATCCTGTAAGCCTGGGTACCTGCCCAAGAACCGCTGCACCACCAAGTTAAGGACGTGAGCCAAACAGGGCACATGGGTCATTTGTCCCTGTCGGAGGGCAGAGAGGAGGTTGGTGCCATTGTCACAAACCACCATTCCTGCCTTAAGTTGGCATGGCGTCAACCACCTCTGAACCTGCCCCTGCAGAGCTGACAGAACCTCTGCCCCAGTGTGGCTCCTGTCCCCCAAGCACACCAGCTCAAGCACCACATGGCATAATTTGGCCTGCATACTTGCGTAGCCCTTTGAACGGCTACAGAGCACCGCTGGTTCTGAGGACAAAGCACAGGAAGAGGCCATGGAGGAAGAAGAAGAGGAGGGGGTGGAGGAGAGAGGTGTGTCACAATCATTAGCATTTTGGAGGCGTGGTGGTGGAACAACCTCCAACACTACTGCACCTTGTCCTGCATCCTTCCCAGCTGCCAGCAGAGTCACCCAATGCGCCGTGAAACTTAGGTAACGTCCCTGTCCATGCCTGCTGGACCATGAGTCAGCGGTAATATGCATCTTACCATTGACCGCCCTGTCCAGCGAGGCATGGACATTGCCTTCCATCTGCCGGTAGAGAGCCGGAACCGCCTTCCGGGAGAAAAAGTGGCGTTTGGGTACCTGCCACTGAGGAACCGCACATTCCACAAACTCACGGAAGGGGGCAGAGTCTACCAACTGAAAAGGCAGCAGTTGAAGTGCTAGCAATTTAGCCAAGCTAGCATTCAACCGCTGGGCATGTGGATGGCTGGGAGCAAACTTCTTTCGGCGGTGCAGCAGCTGGGGCAGGGAAATTTGCCTGGTACAATCTGACGTTGGTGTACCAAAAGCAGATTGCCCACAAGTACTTGGCTGTGACACACCTAATTCTACACCTTCATTCCTCTCAGTGCAGGTCTCAGAGAGGACTGAAGGTATAGTGGGGTTGGAGATCTCAGCTGATGAGGAGCAAGGAGAGGTCCTCTTTGTTCTTTGGTGTGTGTAGCTTGCCAACGAACTGCATGGCAGGTCAACATATGTCTGGTCAAGCATATGGTACCCAAGCAGGAGATGTTTTGGCCACGCGAGATATGCTTGAGACATATGTTGCAAATAGCAGCGGTGCGATCTGATGCACTCGTCTCAAAAAAGGCCCACACCAAAGAACTTTTTGAATAACGCGCAGAGACTGCAGCGCCCTGCACATGCGGAGCTTTGGGGTGTGATGCAGTCAGTGTGCTGCCCTTAGGCTGGCCCCTGGAGGGCATCCTGCCTCGTTGGTGATGTGCCGCCTCCTCCTCCTCCTCTCTCCTATCATGCACCCACGTTGAGTCAGTGACCTCATCATCCCCTCCCTCCTCATCACTGGAGCAAACCTGGCAGTATGCTGCAGCAGGGGGAGCATGACTGCCAGATTGCTGTCCTTCTTGGGCACCCCCTCTGTCCGTGCTCAGGTTACTGCCTTCATCGAGCTCAGTATCATCATCAGAGCCTTCCAAACGCTGGGCATCCTCCTGGAGCATGTACCCAACACTGTGGTGAAACAGTTCGAGGGACTCCTCAGGAGGACATGGTGGGGCTAGGGAAGGAGTCACTGATGACATTGAGCCAAGGGAAGAGGCCGCTGCTTTGCCAGACAAAGTACCCTGGGCATGGGTGAGAGAGGATGAGGAGGATGAGGACGGCTTGGTCATCCACTCGACCAAGTTTTCCCGCATGTTGCGGCTCAACACGGCCAGCTGCTGAAAAAAAGGCCAAGCGTGTCCCACGGCCACGTGCTGATGAGGATGCACCGTCTCCACGACCAGCACTAGACACAGAGCCTACTTGCCCTCTCTTATTGGCTTGTGACTGTCTGCCTCTCCTTCTTGGCCTTCCAGACATACTAATGGCCTGTAGCTGCACTAAGCTGGGATATATATATATATATATATATATATATATATATATATACTGATACTGCAGCTAGCAAAATCAACTGCCTGCCTGTAGTATGAGAACACCACCAACCTTCTACAGGTAGCTTTAGCTGAACACTGTGCAGAGCTCGCAAAAAAATAACTTGTAGCTTTTTTAGCTGCCTGCGGTAGTGATAGGATCAGGAAAACACCACCAACCTTCTACAGGTAGCTTTAGCTGAACACTGTGCAGAGCTCGCAAAAAAATAACTTGTAGGTTTAGCTGGACACTGTGAGGAGGACGCACCACACTAACTTGTAGTTTTAGCTGAACACTGTGAGCAGGACGCACAGCACTAACTTGTAGGTTTAGCTGTACACTGTGAGCAGGACGCACCACACTAACTTGTAGGTTTAGCTGAACACTGTGAGGTGGACGCACCACACTAACTTGCAGGTTTAGCTGAACACTGTGAGCAAGACGCACTGCACTAACTGTAAATAGTCTAGCTGCCTGACTGTGGTAGTAATAGGATCAAAAGAACACCAGCAATTTTCTTCAGGTAGCTGTAAATACTGTAACAAGACAAGCCTTCCTGTCAGTAAGAAGATAACAGGAACGGATCTAGCTGAACACTGTGAGCAGGACGCACTGCACTAATTTGTAGCTTTAGATGAACACTGTGCAGAGGTCTCACTACACTAACTTGTAAGTTTAGCTGAACACTGTGAGCAGGACGCACAGCACTAACTTGTAGTTTTAGCTGAACACTGTGAGCAGGACGCACCACACTAACTTCTAGGTTTAGCTGAACACTGTGAGGTGGACGTACCCCACTAACTTGTAGTTTTAGCTGAACACTGTGAGCAGGACGCACTGCACTAACTGTAAATAGTCTAGCTGCTTGACTGTGGTACTAATAGGATCAAAAGAACACCAGCAATTTTCTTCAGGTAGCTGTAAATACTGTAACAAGACAAGTCTGCCTGTCAGTAAGAAGATAACAGGAATGGATCTAGCTGAACACTGTGAGCAGGACGCACTGCACTAACTTGTAGGTTTAGCTGTACACTGTGAGCAGGACGCACCACACTAACTTGTAGGTTTAGCTGAACACTGTGAGGTGGACGCACCACACTAACTTGTAGGTTTAGCTGAACACTGTGAGCAGGACGCACTGCACTAACTGTAAATAGTCTAGCTGCCTGACTGTGGTAGTAATAGGATCAAAAGAACACCAGCAATTTTCTTCAGGTAGCTGTAAATACTGTAACAAGACAAGCCTTCCTGTCAGTAAGAAGATAACAGGAATGGATCTAGCTGAACACTGTGAGCAGGACGCACTGCACTAATTTGTAGCTTTGGATGAACACTGTGCAGAGGTCTCACTACACTAACTTGTAAGTTTAGCTGAACACTGTGAGCAGGACGCACAGCACTAACTTGTAGTTTTAGCTGAACACTGTGAGCAGGACGCACCGCACTAACTTCTAGGTTTAGCTGAACACTGTGAGCAGGACGCACCCCACTAACTTGTAGGTTTAGCTGAACACTGTGAGGTGGACGTACCCCACTAACTTGTAGTTTTAGCTGAACACTGTGAGCAGGACGCACTGCACTAACTGTAAATAGTCTAGCTGCCTGACTGTGGTACTAATAGGATCAAAAGAACACCAGCAATTTTCTTCAGGTAGCTGTAAATACTGTAACAAGACAAGCCTGCCTGTCAGTAAGAAGATAACAGGAACGGATCTAGCTGAACACTGTGAGCAGGACGCACTGCACTAACTTGTAGCTTTAGATGAACACTGTGCAGAGGTCTCACTACACTAACTTGTAGGTTTAGCTGAACACTGTGAGCAGGACGCACAGCACTAACTTGTAGTTTTAGCTGAACACTGTGAGCAGGACACACCGCACTAACTTCTAGGTTTAGCTGAACACTGTGAGGTGGACGTACCCCACTAACTTGTAGTTTTAGCTGAACACTGTGAACAGGAAGCACTGCACTAACTGTAAATAGTCTAGCTGCCTGACTGTGGTACTAATAGGATCAAAAGAACACCAGCAATTTTCTTCAGGTAGCTGTAAATACTGTAACAAGACAAGCCTGCCTGTCAGTAAGAAGATAACAGGAACGGATCAAGCTAAACTGAATACAGTGTATATATATATATATATGCAACACCTGGGATGCATATATATATACACAATACACTGTAAGTGCAGCTAACTGACTGACTGTTCTGCCTAATCTATCTAACTCAAATCAAATGACACTGTCTGTCTCTCTCTCTCTCTATCTATGAACGCCAGAACACACACTACACAGGGCCGCCGTGTAGGCGGCCTTATATAGTGTGGGGCGTGTGCTAAATCCCCTGAGCCATAATTGGTCAAAGCCTCCTTGGCTTTGGCCAATTACGGCTCTCTGTTCAGACGGGGCTGTGATTGGCCAAGCATGTGGGTCATAGTGCATGCTTGGCCAATCATCAGCCAGCAATGCACTGCGATGCCGCAGTGAATTATGGGCCGTGACACGCCACACGAATTTGGCGCGAACGGCCCATATCGTTCGCAATTCAGCGAACGGGCGAACAGACGATGTTCGAGTCGAACATGGGTTCGACTCGAACACAAAGCTCATCCCTATTCACCACATCAGGAAGTCTATATTGGGCCTTGCACCCACCAATGTATGCACCAGTCACTTTGTTCTGTTTCCAATGCTTTATTGCAAAACTTGAAAGGAAGTAGCAGTAAAGAGGTAGAAAGGGAGTTGCAGGAGAGTTCAAATACCTTTTGCAGATCACTGAGGAATTTAAGATCTTGCACACAAACACACCTTCAGTCAACAGATCTTTGCCCACATGGATAGGTCTCTCTCACTGACCTAGCACCCGGAATGGCGCATGGACAAAAAGTCTCTGCCACAGACTTGAGAAGAACAAAATGGTTGTACGATCCTCTGCCACAGGATGTAGTATTAGATGAACAATCCTCTGCCACAGGATTTAGCATTAGATGAACAGCAACACAATACCAAAACCTTTAAGCCGACCCGGCAGTACTGTGCGGTAGGTTAGTTAGGATGCATCCTCCAATTGAGTCATCAGGCTCTTCTTGAGATACCAGCCTTCCACACAGTCCTCTCCAAGATGAGTCCTCCCCTGGATCTTTCAATTGCTTGGCTTCTTCCCACGGGACAGACAGCACAGGACCACCTCTAAATCAACAGGCCCCAGATGACCTCTGGGCCTACTTGTAGTAACAAAGCCCCAGGCCAGCATGGTCCTGAGACAGGAAAAAAGTTGTCACATGCCTTAGGCCAGGAGGGCCAGGAGGTAAAAGAGACCCAAAAATGGCGTCTGCCCCTTTAGTACCCTTTCCCAGAATGCACAGCGGTGGACCACCTCTGCTGGGTTACTTCTGAGAAAGAAGAGCACTCAATACACTTCAGCCTGTTGCTTTTAAACACTGGCCTGTGGTGACAACGACACCTACAGACAACAATGTGGAACTACACACAACACAGCCAATGCTGGAACAGAAGCTAATTTAGCCATAGATTAAATCTGAACTATATACAGAACAGATAACCCCCTAAATTTACATGCAAGCGCCTGATCAATAGGAGCAGGGCGCTACAAACACATTAATAAATCAACACATGATCTACTAAATGTAGATTATGTGTTGATTTATTAATGTGGTTTTTTAGAGATCATGTAAATTTTATATGTTTATAATAAAATATATTTTTGTATAATTGATTGGTTGTGCCTAAAAATTCCAAGTCCCATTTTCTCTTTCTATTACAGGGGGATGCATGCCTTAGCCCCATTCAATAGCTGAATTGTAAGAGAAGCCTTATATTTCTTAATAGGTCGGTTTGATAGATGTAACAAGCATGCCGCAGGGTTCCACTCCAAATCAATGTTAGTCAGGAGCTTGACAGTACAGATCACCTCCTGCCAGAAAGGCCTGAGTTTGGGACAATCCCAGAAAATATTTAGCATTGTTCCCTCGGCATTGCCACATCTCCAGCATGTACTAGGGACCTGAGGAAAAAAGCAGTGCAAAGTAGTGGGTACCCTGTACCAACGATTCAAGATCTTGTAACAAGTCTCTTGTACTCTAGTGGCTATGAAAGATGGCAAAATGGGCAAAATGAAGGATTTTCTCCTTCTGGGAGTCAGTGAATTGGGTTCCAAGGTCTGATTCCCACTTAGTAAGGAACATAGGGACATAACCTGTCTCTGGCCGACTCAGGGATGAGTAAATCATTGAAAGACAATGGCAGATCATTTCCCTCCTATGGCAGATATGCTTCAGTTCTGTAAGCTAGTGAAGTATACCCGGAGAAAGCGAACACCAGCGGAGAAAATTGCATAACTGGAGATTGCTCCAGAAGTCTAGTGGAGGGTCAGTCGTGGTCTCTCCGGCAGAAGAAGAGAGATGACCGCCATGTCCTATAAAGTCACAAAAATGAAGGCGGCCACTCGAGGCCAAACGCTGGAAATGAGGGTTCTGGAGGCCTGGTTCAAATTCTAGATTACCCAGTATAGGTACCACGGGTGAAGGTAATGGTGACACTGTAGAGTGTTGAAAAGCATCCCTAGCAACCAACGATGTGCTGCCGAGGGTGGAATGGTCACAAAGAGCTTTCGGTAATGGAGAGCTTATCCACAGCCAATCCTTTGCCGTGTCATTGGAGTCTTCTTGTTCCATGGCCACCAAATGTTTCACCTCAGCATGACAGTGCCAATTGACAAACCTTGTAAGGTGTACTGCTCTGTAATAGGCCCATACGTCTGGAAGCACATCTCCTCCCCGCGGCTTCAGGAGATGAAGTAGTTGAAGCTTAAGGTGAGGTATTTGGTGCGACCATACAAAATCTCTGAACATAGAGCTCACCCATTTAAAAAATACCAGAGGGAGTCGAATGGGAAGCAACTGTAGAAAATACAACACCTTAACTGGCATGGTCATCTTGAGCGCACTACAGCGGCCAAACATGGTTAAGGTAAGCGAGTGTCAGTGGAGTAGGTCAGATTTGAGATGAAGAAGCAAGGGGGTAAAGTTGGCTGAGTAAAGCGCGGAGGGGTCGGGAGTGATGTCCACTTTCAAAAAGTGTATAGAGTTATTCGCCCAGTGGAGAGGGAACAAAGAACACAGAGAGCGGACCGTGTCACTTCCAACCATAATGTTTAGCACAAAGGACTTGAATAAATTGATTCAGAAAAAAGAAAGAGTTCCATAATCCTGTACACAATGGGGAATTTTTTCCTCTGTGGGACTTTGGGAGGTAATCCTGTATGGACTTAAGTAGGTTCAGAAGGGAAGTGAGCAGATCCGTCAGAAAAAAGATCAAATCATCTGCAAATGCGGCCACTTTGTGCGACCCCGATGATTTTTGGTAGTCAGCAACGTCCTGGCCTATCCTTACTGTACACAAGAGGGGTTCCAGGGAAAGTATGAAAAACAGGGGGGATAAAGGACAGCCCTGCCGCGTGCCATTAGTGATGGTAAAAAAGTCGGATCTCGTCTCATTGACCTTGACTGCGGCTGAGAGATTAGAAAAAAGGGATAGGATCCAACTCAATATGGACGACCCGAGTCCGATATGCTCTAGAGTGGCCCTGATAAATGCCCAGTTCACCTGGACAAAAGCTTTCTCTGTGTCCGGGAACAGCAAGAGAAGAGGCAGGTTTGAGGACTTAGCTGCATGGATCAGATTAATCACCCAAATTGTGTTGTCTCGAGGCTCACGAAGGGGCACAAAGCCCGCCTGATCTCTATGGATAAGACTTGGAACATGAGGAAGCAGCCTATTGGCCAAGACCTTTGTGAATAATTTCAAATCGGTGTCCAGGAGCGCAATAGGGCGATAATTCCCGCATCGCAGAGGATCCTTCCCCTCTTTCAGAATAAGGGAAATGTAGGCTCTCAGGGTGTCCATGGGGAAGGACTTCCCTTCCGTGATGGAGTTCAGAGCAGAGATCAAGGGTGAGGACAATGTCTCCTAGAAGGCTTTGTATTAAGCCGGAGTAAGGCCGGGGGCCTTTTTCGGTTTAGAGTGGGTCAAGGCCACCCCCAGCTCCTCAACTGTAATGGGTTCCTCCAACTCCTCCTGGACCACCCTGCAAAGTGAAGGCATACCCGAAGAAGCAAGATACGACTGCATGGTTTTTCCCACATCTGTAGAGGGATCCAAGGGATGAGAGTGGCTTAGGTTGTAAAGACCCTCATAGAAAGATCTGAACTCCCCCGCCATTGCAGTTGAAGAAGTTAGCTTCTGTCCAGAGGGTCCAATAAGCTGTGAAATATATGTTTTAGTATGCGGACCACACAGGGCCCGTGCTAACAACGTGCCTGGCTTGTTGGAGAATTGATACATTGTAGGATGAGCCCACGCCTGTTTTTGCTTTGTTTTGTGATACAGGAGAGAGCTAGCTCCTCATGAACTTTAAGGAGATTGCGAAAGGTGGCTCATGTGAGGCTAGCCTTATGCAAGCATTCCAAGTTCTGCATCTTAGCAAAAAGTTTGTCTGTGCGACGGGATCCCTCCCTCTTGAGGCAAGCTCCTATTTTAATCAGTGTACCAGTGGACAACCGCCTTATGAGCCTCCCAGACAACCAATGGATTGTCGACCAAATCTTTATTAATAAAAAAGTATTCCCACAAGATGCTGAGTAACTCAGAGCGGGCTTCCACTGATTGCAGTAAGGCCTCATTCAGTCTCCAAGATGGAGGATTCTGAGTCATCAGGCCTAACTGAAGAATCAGATGAACCAGTGCATGGTCTGAAAGAGATATGACGTCAATACAGGTAGACACCACTCTGGAGAGGTCTTTGTGTGTGATCAAAAGGTAGTCAAGATTTGAGTAGGTGTGGTGGACCTGCAAAAAAAATGAATAGTCTCGTTCTTGTGGATGTAAGAGCTGCCAGGGGTCCCCAAGTGTAGGAGGTGCAAATCTGCCTTCAAGCCCTTAAGGCGTGAATAGGGAAGGTGGGATGAGCCTCGTGATACATTCAGCAAAGGGTCCATAGCAAAGTTGAGGTCGCCCCCAAAAACAAGCAGCCCCTCTGCGAATTCTAAAAGCTCAGGAAGCAGAGTCCATAAAAACTGTGGGTGGTCTACATTTGCAAAGTAGATATTAGCAAAGATGACCTGCATGTCAAACACCTTCCCCTTTAGTAGAATAAAACAGCCCTAGGCATCCGTTCTCATCGCATCGAAGGTCCAAGGAACCAATTTGGCCATCAGGATGCTTACCCCCTTGGACTTGGAGATGGGTGAGGGGCTATGGTGGGCCGTCGGGAAGGCCCTGTTAGTCAATTTAGGGACCGATCACCACAAAAGTGCTTTTCCTGGAGGAAGGCAACTTGGGTGTTGCATTTCCTCAAGTCAGCCAGAAGCTGAGAGCACTTCTCCAGTGTATTGAGACCTCTCACATTGAGGGAGGTGACCTCAAGGAGACCCATGGCGACCTCTTACCGGTGTGAGATTACACAGGCATGTGGGGTAATATCCTCACCCGCTTTCCCTGGATGAGAGGCAAGGAACAAAAGAGAAGGGGAAAGATTGAAATAAGAGAGGATGATAGAGGAAAGGAAGGAGGTGATCAGTCTACCATATAATGCAACTGAGGACCTTGTCGGAGCGCAAAAAAGTGCCTGAGCAAAAGTCCGCCCTAAATGGGGGGTGGTTGCGGTGCTTAGAAGCAACCCAGAGCAAGCAGCTAAATTCAAGAAAAACAACACATATGGAGATGCACAGAGTGGTAGCAACGAGAAGCATAATAAAACGGATGACAAAACCAACAATGCTAAAATAGAGGACACATGACAGTAACAGTACTGGGATGGTGAACCAGGGAAGATGTGGAAACCGATAAGGCTCCAAGGACTTACCATAAAAAATGAGGGAAAGATTATGAAGATAGATCCTCCGCATCCGAGCCCCAGATCACCATAGCAGGAGAACAAAATGCAGACATGTATTTACCAAACAAATAACTGAAAATACAGACCATACAGTCACAAGTTGTGGAATATCCGCAGGAGCGTTGCGTCTGACAGACAGGCCCCATAACTCCACCGTCAATAGTTAACAGCATCGATATATGGGAAGGGAGACTATAGGCGTAACTTATACTCAGAATGTGGAGTCTCTGCTGGGAGAAACCACAAGAAAATGGAAGACTAGTAGCCAAGTCCGGCTTCTGTGGGTCAATGAGCTGGGGCATGGAGCCTGTCTGCAGACCGTCTGAGCAAGAGTGCTCCCCCGCTGGCCACACAGGGGGGCCAACAGAAGGGGGATGAGACCTCTGACAGTGCATGACAGAACAAGACCAAAAGGCCACTTTCTACTGAGGTGTGTCACTGAAGTCTCTAACCTTTATCAAGGACCTACAGGGAAAGACATTTGAGCCCTCCATAAATAATAGGTTGGTATACAAACCCATACATGCCCAAAAAGTCGATGAATGCTGGAACTATAGGGACTTTGTCAGAGGGATGGGTAAGAGACACAAGAGGACTGAAAGTATAAGTAACTAAAGGGTCCCTCAGGAAAGTTCAACAACATCAAGGTCTCTGCGGGCAAACCCCTCTGGAGAGCAAAATAGTCAGTCCTCTGGGGTGTTTGGAGATGATCTAGGAGCCTAACGACTAGGAGCACAAGATCAAGGTCAT
This sequence comes from Aquarana catesbeiana, assembly GCF_042186555.1. Lineage (NCBI taxonomy): Eukaryota > Metazoa > Chordata > Amphibia > Anura > Ranidae > Aquarana > Aquarana catesbeiana. The sequence continues at coordinate 160,218,485 of NC_133334.1, read as the reverse complement.
CTGAACCATTGCAGTCTCAGAGCAGGTGGACTGTAAACCTCTTGAGCAAGTAAGTGGTCAAACCAGTTGGGAACAGTGATAGATGTCCTATCCAGGAACTGGAACAGTTCAGAGAGCTGGTCGGGGGAACGAAGATAGAATTCAGTTCCCTGTTTCCTCACAATTAGGTGGAAAGGGTGGACCCAATGATAAGTAGCCTCTGCCTCACAGATTTCATCAAGGAGAGGGTGCATAAGCCCAAGCATGGCCCACGTTTGCCTAGAGACATCAGGATAAATCCGAATGAGCGCACCATCAAAGTCAATAGGGCCCTTTGACCAAGCCAGATGTATGATCTACTCTTTAATGGTTAAGAAGTGGACCCTGCACAGGAAGTCTCTTCAGGCGCAGATTGTTTCACCTGCTACGGTTTTCCCCATCATTATGCCGCAGGTGGACATCAATAAGATGGCGCTGAAAAGTCTGGTGTTCAGTCTCCAAGGTAGTGAGGCAGGCATCTGTAGAGGTAGTGGAGGTCTCTAGCACCGTTACCCGCTCCTCCATGGTGTTCACCTGTAGCCCGCCATATCCTGAAGGTCCTGCTTAGTGGGCAGAGCAGCCACTATCTCTCGGAGAGCAACCCTCTGGGTGGCCAGCTGTCCCCCACGTGAGTTCCAGATCAGCCTGTGAGTCAGAGTGTGGGAGGTTCAGGGATATGATGGGAGAAAGCGGGCGGTCCCCCCTGCGTGTCCCCTGCAGCTCCAGTCTGTGGTGCTCTCTTACTTGAGGTTGCAGCAGTGCTGGCTGGGTTTACTTGCAGCTGTGCCATCTTGGATCCAGCTGAGGGAGAAGAAACAGCGTGTTGTCGGAGGAAGTAATGGGAGATTTCAGGTCCCCTTGGTTCCCCTGCAGACTGTGGGTGTTTGCGGTCCCCAGGCATGAGAAGCGGGACTTGTCTGTGCTATCCGACTGGCGATTCTCTGTTGCGGTCCGTGCAGAGCTCCAGCTGCAATGTCCTTATGCCGCCATCGCTAAGCCATGCCCCCTGATCCCTTTTTAAATATAGGCACCACATTGGCCTATATTTGCCAATCCAGTGGTACTATTCCCGTCAATAATGAGTCCCTAAAAATGAGATACAATGGCTTTGAAATTACAGAGATTAATTCTTTTAGGATCTGTGGGTGGATGCCATCTGCCAACTGCCATACCCCATGCTCCTTTGAATACACAGAACTGAAGAATGTATTTAATAAATTTGCCTTCTCTTTGTCCCAAGTCACCCACTCTAGATAATTTTTTAAAGGGCCTTCATGCTCTTAATATAATAGATGGGCTGGTCGGTCGCCAGATACCCAAATCTCCAACGATAGCCCTTCTCAATGAACAGATTCCAAGAACCCCTACTCACTCTAGGAAGCTGATCCACTTTATACTAGTGGGCGGCGGGTGCTAAAATTACAATAGCTAAGGCATGGAAACAGCCAAACATCTCCATCACGGCTGCTAAGAGGAAAATCTCTTGGATTATGTCCCAAGAAAAATTATCCAGTATACTGTCAGATACCCGCACCAAATTTGAAGCCACGTGGGATCCATGGGCGCAATACATGGGCATTACGCTCCTCCCAGTCAGTGGGCCAACTTGATACTTCTTAACCATATTGCATAAAATATTATTGGTAGACAATAACTAGCGACTCCCCCTTCTTTCCTTTCTTCACTTCTATCCTTTCCCTTCTCATTTCTGTTCTTTTCTATCTCTTCTTCTTCCCCTGTCTATTTGGGAAGAAAGTGGAGCTCACGTCTCTCCATAGCTCTGGGTCTCGGAAGCTGGTCGGAGACCCAGGGTAGGTTCGAGCCAAACTGGCTCTGTCTGGTGGAAGAGGGAGGGGTCTTGATGTAGAGAACTCCACCCAGCACAGTCTGATCCCCTTGGGGGTGCTGGGAGTTTAAATAGATTGCCCTTGACCCTTCTGATCCCTACCAGAGCTCTGTTAGCAAGGCATACCCCTTACATTCACAAGCCAGCTTGTAAATGCTAAGGTATTCCTGTTCAGGGGGTTGCTTATACATTGTTATGTTATCGGGATATGACCTCGAACAAAGCAAATCAGTTTTATGTTATGTTTATGTCTTGGATTCTACTTCACTGTCAACCATCTGTAACGTATGTTTAATTTTGATTATCTACAAAATAACATTTTTTGAAGTAAAAGGGCCTACATGCTCAAACCTGCCCTTTTTACTATTAATATATTTTTTGTGGTTTGTCCTACTGTATTTATCAATCTGTCGCTCGTTTTGAATTTTTGCGTCCTTGATTTCCTTTTTCCATATTCTGTTATATTCTTTGTAACATTTAAATGATAATAGTGTTCCTTCATTTTTATATATTTTAAAAGCTCTTTTCTTATTGTTTATAGCTTTTTTAACTTTGGCTGTGAGCCACATAGGTTTTATTTTAAACCTTTTAAACTTGTTGCCCATGGGAATATACTTTGCAATGAGTTCACAGTCTTTTTGAAGAATTACCATTTCTGTTCTGTGCTCATCAATGCCAATATTCCCTCCCAGTCTAAGTCTTGAGGACCAGCCCTAATCCTTGGAAAATTTGCTCTCTTAAGTGTTGTTTTCTTACAGCTAGCATCAAATGAAATCATGTTATGGTCACTGCTACCCAGATGTTCCTTTATATGAACATTAATAATAAGCTCTGCATAGTTTGAGATTACCAGGTCCAACAGAGAATCATTCCTAGTTGTGCTTTAATAAACTGGACCATAAAATTCTCCTGTATATAGATTTATATATTTTTTGCCCTTTAACTGTTCCAGCAATGCCATTAATCCAGTCAATTTCCGGGTAGTTAAAATCCACCATTATTAACACTGTCCCAGACCTTGCATCCCTGTTCATCTGTGCAAGGAGCTTAGTCTCCACCTACTCATTAACATTGGGTGGTCTATAACAAACTCCAATGATTAACTTTGAGCTATGCACATCTATATGCAGTTCCACCCATAATGCTTCAGCCACATCACACTCTCCATCAATTAGGTCCTCATTCACACTCGCTTTGAGATCACTTCTCACATGGAGACAGACACCACCACCTTTCCTTTTTACCCTGTCTCTCTGAAAGAGTGCATAGCCAGGAATATTAATAGCCCAGTCATGTGAGGAATGAAGCCAAGATTCAGTAATACCGATTACCTCATAGCTCTCCTCGTGCAAAAGAGCTTCCAATTCACCTATTTTGCCTGGCAGACTTCTGGCATTGGTGAACAAACACTTCAATGCATTATTACATTTTGCTCTGGCGTTTTGCATATCTTTTTTAGTAGTACAAAAAGCACTCTAATTTCCAATGGTTGTTTGCAACCTGGGAACCTTCTAGTCACCTGCCATAACCCTCCCCATCTATCCCCATTTCACCCTCCATTAATGTCTGACCCCTAACTGACCTGTCTGCCTGATTGAATTTTAGTTCACTCTCCCCCTTCAATCCTAGTTTAAATACTCCTCCAACCTTCCCTTAAACCTCTCTCCCAGCACAGCAAACCCCCATCCATTCAGGTGCAAACCATCTTTAACATATCGATTGGACCCCAATGAAAAGTCAGCCCAGTGCTCTGGAAACCCAAACCCTTATAATTGTGTGATAAACAATATTTTAAGGTTTCCATCAGATACACTCATTTTTTTTTTAATACATTGCCTCTTGATGTCCACTAATTGTGTATAAAGAGTTAACATTAGCCTCAGATAATATATAGGGTCCTTCCTCTATTTGTATTTCTCCCAGCAATTGAATAAGGTGCTTCATGTCCCTCAAGCATCCTCTAGTTATTTGTGCTAGGGGTTGCAAGCAATGGTCTAAATATTGGCTCATCCTAGCTCCGACTGATTGGATCCCATTGACGATTAGACGTCCTGGAGGATTAAGACTATGCTTATGTATTTTGGGAACTGTGTAGATAGGAATCCTACAAGTATCTGGAACAAGATATCTACCTTCTTTCTTATTCAACAGACCTCTCCTCATGCCCTTATCCATCAATTTATATGTCCTTGTAGGGTGATTTCTCAATGGTACATAGGTCTCTATATCTTCCAAATGTCTGTCTAATTCTGCTTTCTAGGCTTCTTTTGTCTGAATGACAATTCCTCCTCCTTTGTCCGCAGGTCTAATCACCAGATTTTTCCTATTTTCCAAATGTTTAAGTCCAATTTCAATATTCTTGGCTTCTTTTGCCTTTTGAAATTCCATTTTCTGTAAATTCTGTGCTATAAGTCTTTTAAATACTTCAATGTGTCCATTGTCACTGACAGGATTAAATAAGGATCTGTTTCTAAGTGGCGTATGTTAAATTTTTTTTCTCTTAGAAATATTTATATTATTTTATTAGTGAACACATCACATATTTTAATATAATGTATCTTACTTAGTGACTTTTCCCTCATGACATCAGTTTCTATTGTAGCTCTTCATACCCCTGTTCATTTTACTATTAGTGACACATATAACTCATTTAGGTTCATTACCTTTTATTAGGCCCAGTTATTCTGGTAGTTATAGGGTATAGGTCTTTTACACCTTATGGGCTTAACTGGTGTGTTTCATCATCTATTTTAAAATATACATTTTCATTTCTCTTATCATATTTCTTGCCATTACCTTGGAATATTTTTATGTATTTTGTATTTGTTGTAATTTAGCTATTTAGTCTATTGATCTTTTAACAACACAGGTCAGGATTGCAGGTTTCAATAGACATTTCTAATAGTTACATAGTAGGTGAGGTTGAAAAAAGACACAAGTCCATCAAGTCCAACCTATGTGTGTAATTATATGTCAGTATTACATTGTAAATCCCTATATGTTGTGGTCATTCAGGTGCTTACCTATAGTTTTTTGAAACTATCGATGCTCCCCGCTGAAACCACCACCTGTGGAAGGGAATTCCACATCTTTGCCTCTCTTACGGTAAAGAACCCTCTATGCAGTTTAAGGTTAAACCTCTTTTCTTCTAATTTTAATGAGTGGCCTCTAATTTTAATGAGTGGCCATGTGTCTTATTAAACTCCCTTCTGTGGAAAAGTTTTATCCCTATTGTGGGGTCACCAGTATGGTATTTGTAAATTTAAATCATATCCCCTCTGAAGCGTCTCTTCTCCAGAGAGAATAAGTTCAGTGCTTTCAACCTTTCTTCATAACTAATATCCTCCAGTCCCTTTATTTGCTTTGTTGCCCTTCTCTGTACTTGCTCCATTTCCAGTACATCCTTCCTGAGAACTGGTGCCCAGAACTGGGCAGCATATTGCAGGTGAGGCTGGATCAGAGTCTTGTAGATTGGGAGAATTATTACTTTATCTTGAGTTAATCCCCTTTTTAATGCATGCCAATATTCTATTTGCTTTGTTAGCAGCATCTTGGCATTGCATGCCATTGCTGAGCCTATCATCTACTAGGACCCCCAGGTCCTTATACATCCTTGATTCCCACAGAGGTTCTCCCTCCAGGGAGTAGATTGCATTCATATTTTTGCCACCCAAATGCATTATTTTACATTTTTCCACATTAAACTTCATTTGCCATGTAGTTGCCCACCCCATTAATTTGTTCAGAACTTCTTGCATGGTTTCTTCATCCTGCTGAGAAGTTATTGCCCTGCTTAGCTTAGTATCATCCACAAATACAGAGATTGAACTGTTTACCCCATCCTCCAGGTCATTTATGAACAAATTAAATAGGATTGGTACCAGCACGGAACCCTGGGGGACCCCACTTTCCACCCCTGACCATTCCCAGTACTCCCCATTTATCACCACCCCCTGAACTCGCTCTTGTAGCCAGTTTTCAATCCACTCGGGGGCCACTCTGTGCAAAACAAACTGCACAGTGGAGGTAACATGTTTGTTATTAAAAAAAAAAAAAAAACAAGGGTTTACAACCCCTTTGCTGTTAAGTTTTCCAAGTCTAGCTCTAATTCTGTCCTCTGTTAGCCATGAGGGTGCTTCCAGTGATGTGTCATGAGGATAAACACTGCAGTTTTGGTTACTGAAGCCCCCCGATTCCCTCGTGATAAATAAATAAATAAATTCAATACCTTTGCCATCTCCCCATGCTTTGTAACCAGATTTCCTTCCTCATTCTTTATGGGGCCAATAAGGTCTGTCCTTCCTTTTTTACTGTTTATATACTTAAAGAATTTCTTGGGAATTTTTTTGCTCTCCTCCGCTATGTGTCTTTCGAGTTCAATCTTAGCCGCCCTAATTGCACCCTTACATTTCTTGTTGCATTCTTTGTAAAGTCTGAATACTGATGATGATCCCTCAGCCTTGTGTTTTTTGAAGGCCTTCTCCTTTGCTTTTATATGCATTTTTACATTGGAGTTAAGTCATCCAGGACGTTTGTTCGCTCTTTTAAATTTAGTTCCGAATGGGATGCACTGGCTCATGCCCTTGATTAACATGCTCTTAAAGCAAACCCATCTCTCCTCCGTGTTCTTTGTTCTCTTTGCTCCTAAGATTTTATCCCAATTTATATCTTCTAGCAAGGTTCACAGTTTAGGGAAGTTGGCTCTTTTGAAACTCAGTGTCTTTGTATTCCCCTTATGTTTCCAATTTGTGTGATTAATAGTTGTTCATTTTAGCCATAGATATGTTTACATCATATACTGTTATATACAAATTTACATCTCAGATCTACCTCTGCTGTATTGTTTTTCTATCCTCAATTCGGCCATTTTTTTGTAGGATTGGATTCCCCTTGATCGCCGGCTTACGGAATTGCACATTCATGGACTTCCAGGTTTACCGGAGGCCAGTTCAGTGGCAAGAAGAAAGCCATTGTTGAAAGAAAGCCATAAGAAGTCCCGATTTCAGTTTACGAGAAGCCATATGTGGGATACAGGAAACATGTGAAAGAAGGTGCTCTGGTCAGATGAGACAAAAATTAAACTTTTTAACCTAAAAGCCAAGCGCTATGTGTGGCGGAAAACTAACACTGCAAATCACCCTGAACACACCATTCCCACCGTGAAACATGGTGATGGCACCATCAAGTTGTGGGGATGTTTTTCTTCAGCAGGGACAGGGAAGCTGGTCAGAGTTGATGGGAAGACAGATGGAGCCAAATACAGGGCAATCTTAGAAGAAAACCTGTTAGAGTCTGCAAAAGACTTGAGACTGGGGTGAAGGTTTACCTTCCAGCAGGACAATGACACTAAACATACAGCCAGAGCTACAATGGAATGGCTTAGATTGAAGCATATTCATGTGTTAGAATAGTCCAGTCAAAGTCCAGACCTAAATCCAATTGAGAATCTGTGACAAGACTTTAAAATTGCTATTTACAGACACTCTCCATCCAATCTGACAGAGCCTGAGCTATTTTGCAAAGAAGAATGGGCAAAATAATCACTCTCTAAATGTGCAAAGCTGGTAGAGACATCCCCAAAAAGACTTTCAGCTGTAATTACAGTGAAAGGTGGTTCTACAAAGTATTGACTCTGGGGGGGGGGGTGACTGAATACAAATGCACGCCACACTTTTCACATATTTATTTGTAAAAAATGTTGAAAACCATCTATCATTTGCCTTCCACTTCACAAATATGTGCCACTTTGAGTTGGTCTATCACATAAAATCCCAATAAAATACATTTACAATTTTCTTTGTAACATGATAAAATGTGGAAAATTTCAACGGTTATGAATACTTTTTCAAGGCACTGTAATATAGCAGATATAGTTCTTGAAATATATATCCCAAAGAAAAAATGTGAAAATTGTCCAAAATGATATTAAAAGTCCCATACGCCATCCAATCTTCATGTGACAACAATCTTCAGGAGTGCTTCAAATTCCTTCCATGTGCATAAGGAATTCACACTTTATCCCGCAATGAAAGTAGCACCAGTGTACCCCACCAAAGCTCCTCTCTGGGTGTCCTCTTACCTGGTTTGATGGACCCCGCTAACAACAGGAGGTCAAACTCACTTATTAATATAAAGATGTATCACAGCTTGCATTCAGGGCCATTTTTCATACTGGTGATAAGGTTAGGGATTTGATTCAGAGTTCTTACTTAATCTAATGCCTACGTGTAAAATCTGTTATGAAATATAGTCTGTTATGAAATGCCTGCGTTGCAGTCTCTTATGAGATTAACCTTTGTCTGCTGACACATTATTCTCGATGAAACTGCTTTTATTATCTGATATCTATGTTGTACTTTGATACTTGTGTTTATATAACCCACCTTATAAAAGATCCAATAAACCAAGACAGTTCAGATCAATACGGGACATCAGGGCTCGTAGATTGATATACAGATACTCTGCTTCTGTGTCTATTTCTTTAATAAGAGCTAAGATTTGACAAAGCAATATAAACTTAAAGCAACTTATTTAAAAGTTGCCCCTAACATTTTGGTGCCCGAAACAACAGGGACCCACCGATGATACTACAAGAGGTGGCTGAGCTACGCTGACGGAACAAAAGGACAGGCATTCCGGGAAACCACAGATCGAAAACCTGCGCAGGTAAGAAAAAGCTTTATTTTTCTTATATTCTGTGCTCCCCTGATTTGTGCCAATCCGTTCTGTCAGTTATGGTTCTCCTGGTTTTAAAACACCAGCCTCTGTAGTGGTGAGTCTAGAATTACTGCATATTGTGGTTTATATTGCTGGAATTATTTGTTGTTTGTTGTCTGTCTGTCTTGTTGAGAAAGTGAATGAGCCTTGCCTAGGTTGGTATGAATTGAAAGAATATCATCCCAATGAGCAACGGAATGCGCCCTTACCTCGCAAGAGGACTTTGGGGGTCTGATGCTTAAGTTTGATATTCAATTTAGTTCATAAACCATAGACGGGTTGCGAGTATAAGCCCTGTCTGCTCCAAAAAGCAGGGATAAGAGTGTATAAGAGGGACCCCAGATACGGGGGGGAATAAGGTCTCCATAAAGCCCGGAGATCTAGTCGGATACCTGGTCACTTCAAGGAATGCTTGTATATGTTGTAGTCGTCAGTCTGGTCATAATATTTGTCAGTTGACTAGCATATAAAGTAATTCAGTTTCAAGAATCTCATTCAGGAGAGGTTTTTAGTATTCTGGCATCCTAGGAGGAAAAGGCAACGAGGAACTAGTGTAACTTGGTTAAGTGTTTTATATTGTACACTAAGTGTCCCAAAACGCTACCTAGGCAGGACTGTCAGAATGGGCCAGAGGAACACAAAACCCCGTCAGGGAATTGTGGCACATTACACAGTGCCACAGATAATTACAAACATCTGTGGGGAAGGTGAAGAGCGGGACTTAAAGGATGTCCTTCGTAAATTTAAGGTGATAGGAGCAGCGGGTTTAGACCCAGATGTATGGAGTGAAATAAAAAGGGACAGACAAGGAGAGGTGTTAGAGAAGCAATGGATGCGTCAGGTTCAATGCTTAATTAAGGTTTCAAATAGAGCGAAAGAAGGGGGGTGGAAATATAATCCAGATTGTGATATTTGAGATATGAAAGACAGAAGAACAAAAAATGTTGAAATTTTAAATAATCTTAGTTCAACCATCCCACCCCCATATACTGACATAGAACGTAAACCACACAAGATATATCCAGTACTTGAGGGGAGAATGGGTACCACCAGATTCCTGTGTATTGTTACAATATGGGGATGATTTATTGTTATGCTGCCCGGACAAGGAAACTTGTTTGGATACCACCCTTAATTTGTTGCGATTTCTAGCAGAAAAGGGTTGCAAGGTTAATAGGAACAAATTACAAATGTGTCAGAAAAAAGTTATCTTTCTGGGACATTGTATATCACAGGGTACAAGACATCTTACTGAGGAGAGGGTTCAAGTGATAAAGGGAATGTTACCCCCACGGAATTTCAAACAATTGCGTATGTTTTTAGGTATTGTGTCATATTGTAGACAATGGATACCACACGCTAGCACTTTGATGCAGCCATTATACGATTGTTTGAAAATTATACCGTATATGCTTACAGAAGTAGCTTATGAGTCGTTTATCACTTTAGATTATACTAAGACATTTAATCTGTACATTGCTGAGATCACTGGACACGCCACAGGTGTTCTGACACAGGCACATGTAAAACAAAGACCAATCGCTTACTTTTCAGCAGCATTAGATCCAGTATCTAGAGGTTCACCGTCCTGTGTACGGGCGGTAGCTGCAGTGTCAATTATCATAGATAAGTCATCAGAGATTGTTCTAGACAATCCAGTTGTAGTGCATACCACCCATGACATACATGCAATCTTGTCTCAAGTTCAGCCCAAACACATTTCCATGGCTAGGCAATTAAGGTTACAGTGTACTTTACTTTTACCTCCAAATGTCACTTTTCAGCGCTGTACAACTTTAAATTTGGCCACCTTTTTGCCTCTTCAGTCACCAGATTTGGCAAGGGGGAATAATAGTGCTAATAAGGAAGGAGATGAGGAAACTGACACCCTTCTGTTTAAAGAGGTAGATGAGCACAATTGTTTTCAGCTCATGGAGCAGGAGACAATGGGATTCCCACATGTTACAGATACACCAATTTTAAATGCTGAGCACACCTTGTATATAGATGGTAGCAGGTTTGCTGATGACAAGGGTAAATATCACACAGGGTATGCCGTAGTGACTGATACACAGGTGATTTAAGCATAGCCCTTACCAGTCCACATGTCAGCACAGGAAGCGGAATTAAAAGCTTTAGAACAATCTTCAAAAGGTTAAAGGATTGGCCATTATGAAGATAGCGGCACACACGAGCGCAAAAACAATTGAGGCAAAAGGAAATGCATTTGCAGATTTGACTGCAAAACAGGCAGCTCTAGGGGAAGGAAGCTCTGAGACCTTAGCAGCAGTAGAGGTGAGTATCCCAGAACCAACATGGCAGTAGCTGAGTAAATTACAGGAGCAAGCAGGGGAGAGCGAGAAAGATAAGTGGGTCAGAATGGAAGCAGCACCAGACCTTGACAATGTATGGAGGGAAGGAGGCAAAGTATGCCTACCTGCCTCTCTGTACCCAGCAATGGCAGCGGCAGTTCACCTACCCACACATGTCAGTTCCAATTCCATGTATAGGATTGTGAACCAAGGATGGCTCGCCCCTGGATTCAGTAGTACTGCGAGAAACTACTGTGCAGCCTGCCAAATCTGTCTCCTGAATAACCCAGGACAGAGAGTAAAAACCCCACGAAAACACCAGGTCCGGGCCCAATACCCCTTGCAGAGACTGCAAATTGACTACATACAAATGCCCAAGAGCGGCCCCTTTGAGTTTGTCCTCGTGTGTATCGATTTATTCTCAGGTTGGCCTGAAAGCTATCCAGTAAAATCAGCTACAGCAAAAGCCACAGCTAAGAAACTGATCACTGAGTTAATACCTAGGTTTGGTCTTCCTGAAACCATAGATTCAGATAGGGGGAACACACTTTACAGGAGAAATCATGCAGAATGTAATGACCATGTTAGGGGTTCAACAAAGTTTTCACACCCCTTACCACCCACAGAGTTCGGGATCAGTGGAGAGAGTAAATGGGACAATAAAGTTAAAAATACAAAAAGCCATGCAAGAGTTAAACAAGCCATGGCCTGAATGTCTGCCTTTGGCTTTATTCTCCATAAGATACACCCCTACAGGGAAAACAGGATTATCCCCATATGAGATACTTTTTGGGAATGCGCCTAGATTAGGTTTATACTTTCCACAGAGTATGCAATTGCAATGTGACAGTTTAACTGCATATGTGATACAATTACAACAACGTCTAATTAAGATCCACAAAAGTGTGTATTCTTCTCTTCCAGACCCTAATTCAATAGCAGGTACACATACTCTGCTACCAGGGGATTATGTATATGTAAAGAAACACACCAGAAAAACATTGGAACCTAGATTTGAAGGTCCATATCAAGTACTCTTGACCACAGCCACTTCAGTAAAGCTGGAAGGAAAGCCAACCTGGATACACGCATCACACTGCAAGAAGCATCCTTAAGAAAACGCCATTATGAAATTTCTGCTTTTCTATTGTCTGTTTAAACTTGCCACTCTACAAGTGTATAGCTGGACTCCTGGTATTCGTGTGATTGAGATGGAGGATACGGCAGATATACGATTGGGTTATAGATGACACAAAGGTTGCTAATGTTTCAGGTTACAAAATAGACGAATACATTACAGTGGGTAATTTTCACGGTTAAAGGACACAAGAGACCGTTACACATAGACCAAAACATAGCATGGATAAGGGCAGAACCACAGTCAGAGGTAAATATAACATTTCAATTAAACACTAGTATGGGATTTCTTTTAATAATACCAAAAACCATAGATGTCAGGAATTAAAATCTTCTCTGGTATTGAAACAAGCCCAAGAACAAGTTCTGGGTCAGATGTATCAGATCTTTGTAGCAGTGTCAGAAGGAGAAAATATATCCGAGGGCATGTTCAGCCTAACGGATATTATTGCAGTTAATCAATCAAGCACCTTTCTTTGTGCCTCCTGGTGGAGAGAAAACAGAACGGCCGGGTGGTATTGGAATGCACAGTCCTATGGGTTTCACATACAGATGGAGGAAGAAGTAGTTCCCACATTTGAATCATCAATGCTAACACCCATGCCCCACACTTGTATCAATGTATCAGTATCACAACAAAAGACAAAAGTCAAATTTAATGTAACTTTTCCTGAAATTCCAAAATGTAGGTACTGACGAGCATGGTATGACACTTTACTGGGACTGTCAGGTACAGTGATGGGAGTTCTAAACTCGATAGAAATAGAAGAAATGAATAATAGATGGAAACATGCAGGAGGACATATAGCAGATAGTTTTACAATTACAATTAAATGGCTAACCACAGCTTTTGAAACCCAACTTAAAGAAATACCCTTACTACAGTTTATGGGGGGATTAATAAATTATACAATAACAAGTGAACTCGGGCTGTGGAATCAGACTCAACAATTCATAAATTTTACCCAGTGTTCCTTTAATCTTTTATCCTACCATATACAAATAAACTGGGCTAGAACCGAGCTACAATTAGGAAATTATCACACCTGGATGAAATACTTCAAGGCACTACATAATGATGGCATATGGTTCCAAGTAAAAGGGGATAAGGTAGAATGTGAGGATAAATGGTGTGTAGGAAGGTTTGAAGCTTACCGGGTAGCAGATGTAATGGAAATGTGTAAAATAGTGGTTATGCCACTAGTAATTAAAGACGAGTTTTGGTATCCAGAAATATATGGGAAATATGTAGATAAAGGAAACAGAACCCATGATTTAAATCTATGTGAAGGAACTAATAATGGAATGGTATGTGGCAGAAGTTCCCCAGTATATGAACCTTGCTTGTTAAAATACCAAACTAGCATATGCAAAATGCAAAGAACACCAATAAATGTGAGTAATAGATTTACTGAAATAGGACCCCAGCACATATGTATTATTAAAAGTAGTAACTATACCATGTCAGCCTTTAAATAGATCAGCTCCCTTTTCAGGATGTATTAAGAATATAAAGTTACTAAAGTGGGATAATAATACATATCTCTTCGAGCCAGATGCAGAAAAAGTATTCTCCTCAATTTATAAAGTATCCAATCTTACTGATACTACATCCTTCGTCATTTCATTAGATTCACTAAGAGAGGTTCTGGAGCAATCAGAAATTTTGAGGCAGTATATTGAAACGCTTGAACACACGTTACAGAATAATTTTATATCCGCTGTAATAGACAAAGGCAGACTCGTACATCTATCCTCCCAGATACAACATGACATAACTCCACAATGGTACGATATTTTTAATGGTATGTCTCCCACGGCAACTAGCATATTCAGTTGGTTATTCAGTCCTATGGTAATTATAATATTAACGTTAATGATACTCACTGTCACCAATATATGCATATGTCGGAGAATACAGAAAAAGATAGAAAGGGGCTATTAAGGTAAATTGACATCACCCTACTCCTACAAAACTCCTCTTCTTGAATTTAAGATGTTGGTAATACCTAGGGGGATGGGTTTTACCCCTCTGACAACTCGCGGTCAGGGAAAGGACTCTGGGGAAAAACTGACTAGAACTTATTCATGAGGACCCAGGGGGAAGGAGAGGATGATGTCAAAGGGGGAAATTGATAAGGTTAGGGATTTGATTCAGAGTTCTTACTTAATCTAATGCCTACGTGTAAAATCTGTTATGAAATATAGTCTGTTATGAAATGCCTGCGTTGCAGTCTCTTATGAGATTAACCTTTGTCTGCTGACACATTATTCTCGATGAAACTGCTTTTATTATCTGATATCTATGTTGTACTTTGATACTTGTGTTTATATAACCCACCTTATAAAAGATCCAATAAACCAAGACAGTTCAGATCAATACAGGACATCAGGGCTCGTAGATTGATATACAGATACTCTGCTTCTGTGTCTATTTCTTTAATAAGAGCTAAGATTTGACAAAGCAATATAAACTTAAAGCAACTTATTTAAAAGTTGCCCCTAACACTGGTCATACTGGTTTAATAAAGGTAATTGGGTAATACACATCAGATGGCCAATGATGTCATTACCTAGGGTGTAGCTAGGACGCCATTCTGCTGAGGCTTTTTTGTATAGTGAAAAAGTTTTTACCCTTTCTGTCATGTGAGTGTATTTTCACACATTTTTTAAATAAAGTAGTGGTTTGTGGTCCGCACTATCTTGCATTTTCATTTTTATGACATCTGTATTGGAGAGACTGATGGTTGGTAGGTAAATTATGCAGATGTGCCACTTCACAAGCAGGTTAAGGGCATCCCCCAGTATTGACATGTAAAAGCAAACACAAAGAAACAGCACAACAAACTTATAGTACAGTACTTTGAAATATAATTTAATAAAATCTAATAAAAATACACTCACAAATATTAGAGTAAAAGATGGCTAAACTGCAGGGGCTAGGAATAGTCCGCTGTATCAGCAAAATTTCTCTAGCTCTGGCCACAGACAGTGTCAGCACTCCTCAGACAGCCTCAGATAGAAGAGGAAGCCACTCTGAGAACTGGAAATTTCTGTTCAGAGTAAATTTGTGATGTCACAAAGATGAAGGATCACATTTTGGGAAAATCCCTCCCTCCCCAAAATGCAAGCATAGGAGTCTGATCGTAATACCAACATAGGAGAGTACACATCAAGAGAAGTAAAACAATTCAGAAACTCCTTTATAGCATAAGTATGGCTGTTCAAATCCTTAAAAGAGGACTGGTGATTTGTAATGTGACTACAGGCTAAACACCTACATTTTCTACATTGATATTCTATTTTTTTTAGTCTATAAAATAAAAATATTATATACAGGGGCTAACACCTTGTTGTTCAATTTGCTGGGATCAAGAAGTTGTTTTGTTATTTATTTATTTATTTTTTTAGCTTTACGACACTGGAATTACCGTATTTATCGGCGTATAACACGCACCGGCGTATAACACGCACCCCAATTTAGGAGGGAATTTTAAGGAAAAAAAAACTTTTAGGAGGGAAGTTGAAGGAAAAAAAACTTACATTTAAATGCCCATCATTGCAGCCTTCTCAGTGCAGCCATGTCAGTGCAGCCTTCCCCAGTGCAGCCTTGTTAGTGCAGCCATGTCAGTGCAGCCTTCTCAGTGCAGCCTTGTTAGTGCAGCCTTGTCAGTACAGCCATGTCAGTGCAGCCATGTCAGTGCAGCCTTCCCCAGTGCAGCCTTCCCCAGTGCAGCCTTTCCCAGTGCAGCCTTTCCCAGTGCAGCCTTTCCCAGTGCAGCCTTCGATCCCCTGTCCTGAGCTTTAAAATCGCCGACCGCGATTTGAAAATGGCGCCGCCGGCGCCGAAATACACAGAGCCGGTCCTCGGCTCTTTCCGGCGGCTCTCGTTCACTTTCGGCTCCACTCGTAGTCCCGAGCGGAGCTATCCGAACCGCGGTCGGCGATTTTAAAATTGTGACAGCTCGGGATCGCAGGGGATCGGCGTATAACACGCACCTGCGACTTTCCCCTGATTTTAAGGGGAAAAAAGTGCGTGTTATACGCCGATAAATACGGTATCTGGAAGATGTTGTAATTGCAAAATGCTTCAATTTATATGAATCATTTCAGAAATGGGCAGCTACCAGTCAATAAATTGTTATAATTAATGAACTCTCAAACCTTTTATCATGTCCAGCACTTCTGGCCCAGGTTGATATTTCTGACTTGGTGGCATATAGCTGTTGATATATATTAAAGGCTTGATCAATACATGCTAGATCATAACCCTTTTCCAGAAATTTCTGTTCAATAGTACTTTGCAAAGTGTAATCTTCCACTGTACTGCAGTTTCTCCTTATCCTTCTTTTTTTTTTCTTCTCCAAAATCTTTTTATTGGTTTTTAAAAAGAGAAACAAAAACAGATAAAGAGAACAAACAGTTAAACATACATTGGTCTAATATGATGTCTATGTGATCCTTGCAGGAATCACGCCGTCACCTTATTCATGAAAAATATATTATGAAATCAGTCATAGCGGTACAGTTTACTGGGTCATGAGGTGGTGCTATGTGCAGTTGTACATGGTAAAATAGCATATTGTAGATTATTGTGTACACCTGGCACCCGCTTGGGAGCTACTTTGTGATTGGGGTCTACTGAGAGGCCTCTGAAGCGGTGGAGGGATCTGCCAGCCACTTAGACCAGACTTTGCTATATTTGTTGGGGCAGCCTCTGTTGTCATATGTGTCTTTGTATAGAGGTAAGCTATTGTTAATTAATTGTTTCCACAGGGAGAGAGGAGGGGGGGTTGGTTTGCGCCAACTAAGGGCTATAGCTTTACGGGCATAGAACAGGAGCAATCCCACCAGTGTGCGTCCCGCCACCGTAGGAATTAGTTGCTCTACCAGGCCTAGTATGCAGATTGACATTGATGGTTGTAGTGGCACAGAGGTGATTTGTGTGATAAAGTCCAATATCTCCCTCCAGTATCCGACAATTGCCGGACAAGTCCAGAAGATGTGGGTGAAGTCCCCGGGAGTCCCACCACATCTCCAACATCCGGGAGGGGAGTCGGGGTTCATTTTGTGTAGTCTGTGAGGGGTAAAATATGCCCGATGGACTATCTTGAATTGGATCAGGCGATCTCTCAGAGAGACCAGGGAGCTAAATGGGAAATCCCATATGTCATCCCAGTCATCGTTGTCAAAATTGGGGATGTCATGGGACCATTTAGATCTTAGCTTTTCCATAGTCAGGAGGGAGGTGACAGTCAGGTGTGAATATAATTGAGAAGTGGGTTTTTTTCGCACAATCTGATCTAAGAAGGTTCTCCAGTGAAGATTGGACTAGTTGAGGAGGGGAGTTGGAGAATTGGTGACTAAAGGCATGGGAGAGTTGAAGGAATCGGAAAAAATAGGACTGTGGTATAATAAAATCGGAGTTTAGTTTGGAGAGCGGGACTAGGGATTGATTGGAGATAATCTGTGCCACCGTGTTAATGTTAAATTTGGTCCAGGCATGAGGCTCAGGTAGTTTATAGATGTGCTCCAGGGTTGGGTTTATCCAAAGGGGAGCATTGGGTGAGATTGCCTGTTGAGGGTATTTTTCTAATTTGAGACCTGCCCCCCATGCACGCAGTGTGGTGCGCATGGAGGGTGTCAATGGATAAGGGGCTCGAGGGCCTCGAAAAAGCAAAAATTTGAGCGCCTCTAGGGATCCCAGCACTGCCGTCTCGACCTGGGTAGCTGGGTTGGAGGTGTCCAGATTGAGCCACCAAGCAGCTGTTACTAGCTGGGCGGCCAGATAGTACTTGTATAGATCTGGACACGCCAAGCCACCTTGGGAGGTCGGGCGTATCAGTGTTGACCAGCTGTATCTGGGGGATTGGGACCCCCATAGGAAAGAGGCGAGGAGGCGATGTAGTCGTATGAAAAATGATTTAAGAACCACTGTGGAGAGTGGCGAAATAAGTATGTAAATTTGGGAAGTATTTTCATTTTAAATAACTTAATGCGTCCCAACAGTGAAAGAGGCAACGATTCCCACGCCTTCAGCCGTTGCCGAGTCTCCTGAACCACCGGGGACAAGTTGAGGGGTAAGAACTCAGAAGCCTGCCTGGAGACCACCACCCCCAAGTATTTAAAATTCTCGACCCATTGTAGAGGGATGTCCGTGGGAGCTGTGTCACGGGCTGCAGGATCCATGGGGAACAGGAGAGATTTTGTCCAGTTAACCCTGAGGCCCGTGACAGAGGAGAAGGAGTTGAGGACCCGTAGGGGTCCCTCAAGTGATGGACCCACGTCATTGAGGAAGAGTAGGAGGTCATCCGCATACAGGGCGACCCTCTCCTCCAGCCAGCCAACCCGCAGTCCCCTAATGTGAGGAGAGGTGCGAAGGGCCTCGGCAAGTGGCTCCATCGCGATGGCAAATAAGGCCGGAGAGAGAGGGCAGCCCTGCCGCGTGCCCCTGTTCAGATGGAAGGACCGTGACGGCCCCCTCCCAGCTTAATAGCCGAGGTGATGTCACGGTAGAGGACCTTCATCCATTCAATGAAGATTAGGGGGAACCCCATCCTGCGGAGGACCTCCCAGAGAAAAGGCCACGCGACCATGTCGAAGGCCTTCTCAATGTCCAGGGAGGCCACCACTCTAGATCCTTCATTGAGATGTTGTACGTGTATGTTGGTGAACAGACGCCTCAAGTTAACGTCTGTCGCTGTATTGGCCATGAAACCAGTCTGGTCAGTCTCAATGATAGATGGTAGTAGGGGCTGTAGTCTCGTGGTTAGTAATTTGGTGAGGATCTTGAAGTCTGTAATAAGTAGGGCGATTGGTCTGTAGGAGGCACAGGATGTGGGGTCTTTAGACACTTTATGAATGAGAATGACATGGGCATGGCCCATGGAAGCTGGGAGGGCACCATCAGTCAAACATTGGGAATAGAGCTGGGCCAATTTGGGGGCCAATAGGTCCCCATGAGTTTTGTAGAAGTCAATGGGTAGTCCATCTGGGCCCGGAGACTTTTCCGCGGGAAAGGACCTAATCGCTTTCAGTACCTCCTCCGGGGTAATCGGCCTCACTAGGGATTCTCTCTCCCCATCAGACAACCAGCCAAGTGCCAAGGGGTCCAGCCAAGGCGCGAGGTCCCGCGACTGGAAGTCCGATGGTAGCACTGAAGTATAGAGAGAGCTGTAGTACTGACGGAAGGCTTCAAGTATGTCTGGCAGGGAAGAGGCCGACCCTCCCAAGGGGACACCACACTAGAGATCACCGTCAGGGGTCTGTCATGTTGTGCCAGCATCGCCAGAAGGCGACCGTTGCGGTCTCCTTGTTCAAAGAACCATTGTTTGTTGCAGGAAAAGGTCAAGTCTGGTAACTTCGGTGAGGTGGAGGTGTAGCTCACGTTTTGCTGCATTGAGGGAGTCAAAGTGTGTGTCAGTGGGGTCAGCTGCATAGATGTCTGATTGGGATTGCGCAGTGGTCTGTAGGGCAGTAGTGGTAGCCGCTTGTTCTCTCCGGATCCCAGCAATAGAAGAAATGTATTGCCCTCTGGTAAAAGCCTTAAAGGCATCCCAGGTCACCACTGTGGAGGAGGATCCCGTATTAAGATCCCAGTATTCTCCTAAGCGTGGTGGAATCGTGTCTGCCAGGTCAGCATGAGAGATCCAATGGGTCCCCAGGCGCCAAAGGGAGGAGGAACGGGAGGACGGGGAACGAACGGTAAGGAGTATGGGGCAGTGACCTGAGAGTCCGCTGGGCAAGTATGAGGCATCAAGTACATCTGTCAGCATAGTCGGGTTGGCAAAGGCGAGATCGTTGCAGGAGGAAGTTTTATGTGTATTGGAGAAACAGGAGTATGCTCTGGTCGTGGGATGTTTCCATCTCCACACCTCAGATACACCCAGCGCCTCTGCCCATGAGAGCAAGTCAGTAGAGAATTGTTTGGGGGGGGTAGGTCTGTCCAGGTCCGGGGCCAGAATGGCGTTAAAATCACCCATTAATAACAGTCTAGCAGGGCAGTATGGAGTGATTTTCTCTAGAATGGTGTATAAGGTGGAGGAGGAAAAAGGAGGGGGGATGTATACACCTACTACAATATACCGGACATCCCAGACAGTGAACACTATCAGTACATATTTACCCTGGGGGTCAGTGTGAACATGTTCCATCACACATGGGAAGGATTTACTAATCAGGATTGTGACCCCTCTGGCATATGTGGAATAGGAAGCATGGAAGGCTCTCTGGATCCATGGCTTTTTCAGCGCCAGTAGTTTGCTGCCCATAAGGTGCGTTTCCTGTAAAATTACTATATGCGGGGAGTGCAATTTGAGGTACTTGAAGAGTACCGCTCTCTTAAATTTAGAATTGAGCCCCTGGACATTCCAGGACAGCGCACTGAAGGTGGGGGCGTCACGTCCTGTCATTGTGCGGAGGTCTGGCGGGGGAAGAAAGGAGGAGTGAGGCAGGTGCACGTGCACAGCTCAGGAGCAGCAAGGACCCAGGGAGCCTGTACCAGGTGGAATCATGACCTATGGAAGACCAAATAGACAAACGAACATGAATAGATATAACACTGATAAACAATACCCATAATGACACTGAGGTGTCAAACCTGCCCTCATCTGATGACATCCCCAGAAAATTTGGGGAGTGATCAGATCTGGCCTATACCCAAAACTCAAAAACAGTAAACCCTTAAACTTTAATTAGCAACAGTTCAGTGTTGTGTTCCAACACTTGTGGAAGCTCTTAGGTAGGGGAAGCAGGTTCCAGACAGTAGCACAGTCAAAAAAAAAAAAAAAAAGAGAAAAGAGGAAAAACAAAATTGGTGGTTGCCGTTGGAGCTCCGCAGACAGGAGCGGATGGTAGTCTATGTAACAAAGGGCGTTGAACAACCAATTGGGGTAATGGTGAATTAGAGCAGTGAGAAAAGACCTAGGGATGGATGGTGCATAATACTGTGAGTCAACATGGGACAGGAGGTAGTCCTGTTCAGGGGGATTGTGATAGTTAGCTGCTCCCAGTATGTTGTAATCAACTATGGTTCCATGGTAGTATGTTGTCAGTGGGTATCTAGCCATGCAGCAGCAGCCTCCGGGGTGTCGAAGAAACGCGTGTTGTCACCGTCAGTGATACGCAGCCTGCTGGGATATAATACACCAAAGCGTATTCCTGTTTCTCGGAGCTGACGTCTCACATCTGTAAAGGACTTGCGGCGTTGCTGTACTTCCTGAGAGAAGTCCGGGAAAAAGAGCAGTTTGGTATTTTCGTATTTAATTTCAGGCATGGCGCGCGCTGCTGCCAGAATGCGATCCCGGTCGCGGTAATTTAATAGCCGTAGCAGGAAGGGGCGAGGAGGGGCCCCTGGTCTTGGAGGGAGCGGTGGGACCCTGTGGGCTCTTTCCACCACGAAGGTGGGAGGCATATCACCCAGGCTGAACAGAGTGGACAGTAGTTGTTCAGTAAACTCAGCTGGTCTGGGACCCTCAGCTCTCTCAGGTAATCCAAGTATGCGGATGTTATTCCGCCTGAGGTGGTTCTCAGTGTCTATAGCATGCTCCTGGAGCGCCTTCACTTGGAGCTGCAGGGCCCTCACCTCCCTAGAATCTGCCCGGACTGTATCCTCCACGTGGAGACTCTGTCCTCCACCTCTGCGATACGGGACCGGAATTTGTCCATATCCTGACGGATGAGACCGACATCTATGGTCAGGAAGTCGATTTTGGTTGTCAGAATTTCCTTGCACGCTGTAATGGCCGCCAGAATTTCCTACCCCCGTGGGGGTCACCGCCGCCCCCGGCTCCGCCTGCGAATTCGCCGCCATAGTGGCAGCGGGCCACCTCGTAGTGGATTTGGTCGCCGGTGAGAGGCGAGAGGCCTTCGGACCAGATTTTGTGTAGCGGGTCCTAGGGTGACCCATCCAAGGTCCGCCCCACGATGAAGGAGGTTCCTAGGGGGCCTGTGGGTAGGTATTGGGGTCCACGGAGTAGGATGGAGGATGTGAAGGTGCTGACGGGGGCAAATCGCCAGTGGGGCACGTCCACCCCTGCACAGACCATCCACTCCCCAGCTGCAGTATGATTCAATCTTTCCCCCACAGGGATGCTAGCAGGAGGGGAGGAGGAAAGGATGGCCGGATCACAGTGCCCAGGCTGGGAGGATGTTACTGGCTTTATAGGGCCCAAAATGGTGATGGGCTGCAGGTGTGGGGAATCAGCCTTCAGGGATCTTCAGGCGGCCCTCCGATGGCGCTCTCCCGGACTATCCCCTCTGAAGGAGCTGCCCCAGGTGGATAAGGATGGGGCCGCTACTCGTCCGTCAGATAGCGGTACTCGAGTGTGGAGGATGCAGGCTGCCTTGTAGGCCACTAGACGGCAGCGGGCCGCGGGTGCGGAGAGCCTGTCTCCGGGGATCCTCAGGCGGCCCTCCGATGGCTCACCCCCAGCCCGCCCTCACCGGAGAAGCTGCTCCAGGCGGGTGATGACGATGCCGCCGCTCGTCCCGTGGATCGGGGCACCCGAGCGCGGAGGATGTATGTGGCCTCGTAGGCAAGATGGCAGCGGGTCACTGCTGTGTGGAGCCAGCCGCGGGCAGTGTATCAACACCACCGGCTGGCTGGGATACGCAATTTGGGCTTTGATTGATGCAGGGGGTGCCCAGGAAACTATAGGGCTGATCTGGAGTCTCACCGGAATGTTCGCTGCTGAGGATGGCTGTAGATTGAGTCAGGATGTGCAGAGCTCCACAGCAGCACGTCTGGCTTGTCTCACACGCCCGTGCTGTTTTGCTGGGGCACAGACGATGGCACAAGGATGGCAGTGCTATATTGCTGGGGCACAGATGATGGCACAGGTATAGCAGTGTTGTATTGCTGGGGCACAGATGATGACAAAGGGATGGCAGTGCTGTATTGCTGGGGCACAGAGAAGTCAATGCTGTATTGCTGGGGCACAGATGATGGCACAGGGAAGACAGTACAGTATTGCTGGGGCACAGATGATGGCACAGGGAAGACAGTACAGTATTGCTGGGGCACAGTACCTGAGTGTGGAGGATGTGTCTGTTGTAGTAGGCCACAAGATGGCGGCGGATCTCTGAGGTATAATGTTGGCCATGGCCTGATGGAGACACAATCGGCCACAACTTATGCTGGGTCTGGTGAGGATGCTGTCCGGTGATTGTTAGGGAGAGTTTGGAGGCTCTCCAGGTTGTATTTCATGCAGGATGGTGATGGATTTGATCAGCAGGCCGCGGGCGCACGGAATCAGCCTGTATGGCTTCTCAGGTGGCCGTTCAGGCCCCCCACACAGTCCAGCTGTCTCCCAGGGACAACCTCCAGCTATGTGTGCTATTCAGCTGCCTCTCACCCCGCGGATCGCGGCACTCCAGCCCGGGGATGACGGAGGCTCTGTAGGCCTCAAGATGGCGGCAGGTCTCTGAGGTATAATGTCAGCCACGGCCCGATGGAGACACAATCGGCCACAATTTTCGCTGGGGCTGGTGAGGATGATGTCCGGTAACTGTTAGGGAGCATTTGGAGGCTCTCCAGGTTGTAGTTCATGCAGGATGGCGACGGATTAGATCAGGATCGGCGGAGCTCCAGAGCAACACGTCTTTCTCCCACTACATCCGGACACGCCCCCATCCTCCTTATCCTTCTATAACCAATTTTGTAGGCTATCACTTCCAACAGATACCAACAAAGCCTGGGGAATGCCCAGGAAAAAATCCAAGCCTACTTACCACCAGCTCGCAGACAACCAATTAACCTGTCTAACAGTATGCGTTAAAAACAGGGGGTTTTGCAAACGCATGCGTAAGCCACAGAGCCTCATCTTGGCACCCTGATATCTGTGGTCCTAACACTAAAATATGAGTGTCCCCAGAGTGGAGACACATACATTCTGATGGATAAATGAGGGCAGGTGGACTGAAGGGGAGCCTACACCTTCTTAAAAGTACAGGAGCACACCAAACACCCAGCAGGTAGCACAATGGCTGCAAAGGTGTGCAAAGGTGCTGGACCAATACACACACTAATGTGTTTACAAAAAACTTGCCACCACCCTCATTTATAGCTGGCTGTCACAGTAAGTGGCATTGGAAGGCTACAAACAGATACCAACAAAGCCTGGGGAATGCCCAGGAAAAAATCCAAGCCTACTTACCACCAGCTCGCAGACAACCAATTAACCTAACAGTATGCGTTAAAAACAGGGGTTTAGTCCGCACGCATTTGCAAATGCATGCGAAAGCCACAGAGCCTCATCTCGGCACCCTGATATCTGTGATCTTAACACTAAAATATGAGTGTCCCCACAGTGGAGGCGCATACAATCTGATGGATAAATGAGGGCAGGTGGACTGAAGGGGAGCCCACCCCTTCTTAAAAGTACAGGAGCATACCAAACACCCAGCAGGTAGCACAATGGCTGCAAAGGTGCTGCAAAGGTGCTGGACCAATACACACACCAACGTGATCACAAAAAACTTGCCACCACCCTCATTTTTAGCTGGCTATCGCAGTAAGCGTCATTGGATGGCTACAAACAGATACCAACAAAGCCTGGGGAATGCCCAGGAAAAAATCCAAGCCTACTTACCACCAGCTCGCAGACAACCAATTAACCTGTCTAACAGTATGTGTTAAAAACAGGGGTTTAGTTTGCATGCATTTGCAAATGCATGCATAAGCCACAGAGCCTCGTCATGGCACCCTGATATCTGTGGTCCTAACACTAAAATATGAGGGTCCCCACAGTGGAGGCACATACATTCTGATGGATAAATGAGGGCAGGTGGACTGAAGGGGAGCCCACTCCTTCTTAAAAGTACAGGAGCACACCAAACACCCAGCAGGTAGCACAATGGCTGCAAAGGTGCTGGTGCATTGCTGGACCAATACACACACACCAATGTGATCACAAAAAACTTGCCACCACCCTCATTTATAGCTGGCCATCGCAGTAAGCAGCTATCACTTCCAACAGGGATGATGGCAACTCACTTGGTAAGAGTTATCTGCTGTAGGTTTAAAGTGGGTCTTTGAACTAATGACACCCTTTTTTATTGTTAAATAGTTCCAAATGTAGGACAATGAGCATATCCTTGTTAACTATCATGGTGAAATTAATACCAAAAGGGTTATTATTACAATAATTCCTTTATAGAACTAATATAGCCTTGTCAGATGATAATGACAATATTAATATCATGCCTGTAGATAATCAGGTGTTTGGCAAATTGGTTGTTAGCCCAGGTAAACAGATCCTCCCAGTACCCCCCCCCCCCCACAAAATGGGTCAAAACTAACACCCATGGCTGTGCCAAGAATCTGGAGGTAGAATTGGTTGAAAAACAAAAATAATTAAGTAGAATAAACTAGCTGCTTCAACCAAAAAATTGTATTGACAACAATTGCAAAGCTGAGAGACTCACCTGTTGGGGAATGGAGGTAAATAGGGAATTCACATCCAATGATCCCCAAAGGTAACCATCATGCTGTAATTACAAAGAATATCTGACAAATGGCCTAAATCCTTGATGTAGGCAAGTAGAGCGGTGACCAAGGGCTGTAAAAATTAGTCAATTTTATCCTTGCTTACTTTCATTATTCTGTGCCTGGGAGTTGTTATTGTCTTTATTCAAGGGAATCCCCAGGGATTGCTCTTTAAAGCAATTTTGCATATTTAATGTCGACCTTAACCCTTTTGGTGCCAGTGACACAAGGCATACTGTGGTACAGAACCATTCCCCCTTCTACTGTAAGCTCATGGCCACTTCATTGACTATGAACTTATAACAGAATTGTTCAGAAGACTCTGCTGAACAAAAGAATAGCTGTGATCAACACTTCCTGTTCATTCATTCTGAAGTGCAGCTGAGTAATCTGTGTCCCAAATCACTTTCTCTGTCTCAAAAGTGAGAAATCAGAGGTTTGATTATATCCCTGGTAATTCATCAAAGCCCCTCTCCCCAAAAGGGCTATAAAAAAAAAAAAAATAAAATAACATTGTCAAAAATGTTTACATTTAAAAAAAAAATAACAAAAATGTAAATAAAAAAAAAAAACACATAATGAAGGTCCCGTTCACACAGTGGTACTACAGCTTACACCCGTGTGAGGGCTGTGTTTGCCTGCATGGGCATGCACAGGTGTTCTGTGTATCGCCACGTAGGCAGTCCCATTCATGTCAACTATGATGTAGAGGCTGCATGGACACAGCCTCTGTTCTCATATTGAGTGTGGGTATATAGCCTCAAACGTACACTGTCTACATTCGGGGGCATGCACCTACACCTGAATGGCTGTCAGATTGAGAGCAGTGTCTGTGTTTGTGCATCCATTGCATCCAATTTGTCATGAATTGAATTGCACTGAGATGCAATGAAAACCTATGCATCCTAGTGAGGGTAAATGCATCCCTCATATGAGCACAAGCTACATAGTTACATAGTTAGTAAGGTTGAATAAAGACACCAGTCCATCCAGTTCAACCTGAGTGAGTGTGTGTCTACAACCCTGACCCTTGTTCCTAACCCTGTACATCGCACACTCACATCAGTCCCTACCCTCAGTCAAAGGTCCCCATTCATATACTAGGGCCAATTTTGGACAGAAGCCAATTAACCTACCAGCATGTCTTTGGAGTGTGGGAGGAAACCGGAGTACCCGGAGGAAACCCACGCAGGCACAGGGAGAACATGCAAACTCCAGGCAGGTAGTGTCGTGGTTGGGATTCGAACCAGCGACCCTTTTTACTGCTAGGCGAGAGTGCTAACCACTGCACCACTGTGCCGCCCACAGCTATAGTACAACCGTGTTAGAGAGCTCATTCAAACAAATGCTCTGGCCTATACAGCATGAGGAATGGTTGGTTTATCCATCTGAAACAACCTGGGCTGCCTGCAGGCAGCCTATGTTACTTTATGGGGACACAGTGGCTGTATGAACATATTTGCAGGCAGATGCCTTTTAAATTAGGACCTGCGGCTGTGTTCTTACAGCTGATAAGTCCTCATAAAGTAACATAGGCCTTCTGCACACAGCTCCAGGTGGCTCCAGCCACATAAACAAACCATTCATCATGCTATATAGACCACATCACCTGTGTGAATGAGCCCCAAGAGCTCATTTACACAACGAGTGCATTTTGGTATCCAGGAGTCACAGATGTTTGCATACAGCCAAAGGCAGCAGCCTGTATAAATCAACAACAGGCTGACAGATACTATATTATATACTATAATCATACATCCTGGACATAAATTGGGCTGCTCGGATGTGCGGTTATATATCTAACAGCCCGTCTTTGATTTGTACAGACTGCTGCCCATGGCTGTACAGAAACACCTTTGATTCCTGGGTAAAGAAATATGCTCCTTCTGAATTTTTCAGAAATGGTCTGGCAACCATGGTCTGGTCTGGAGTTTAAAAGTAGAGTGCAGGGCCTGGCAGCACAAGGGTTAAAGCATTGTTTCTCTGCACAAAATGATATTTTTAAAATTGTGTTTGCCTTGGTAAATGTCTCCCAGAGCAGTGCCTATTCCTCCAATGCCATTTGTTTTACAATCACCCCTATTATCCTAGAAAATGTGCATACTTTTTATAAATATATATTCAGCACCTGGACTTTAGTTGTGTTCTGCAAACCCATCTTGAACCAAACCTAAGTATGTTTTGTTCATACCTATCCAGAATGGGTGTCCTGTCTATTCTGATGAGGAGGACTCTCTATTAAAGATGTCATTGGAGTACCCTTTTGCCTCAGCAAAAGAAGCTTAAACTTCAGACTGAAAAACGTTCCACCTCAACACTATTTGACTGTTGCTTTTTACCTAGTTATCCAGTGGATGTAATGTTCCGAACCCTTTTTTTTCACCTTTGTTGTGGCCTTAGAGCCCATGATTAGGGCGGGTGTGTGGGCAAATACGAGTGCACATGTTCACATGTGCTCACAGGTGAGCATGTGTACATATTAATTTTGATAAGTTGTACATGATTACAAATTAACCCCCACACAGTCACCTAGGAAAGGCCCTACATACAGTTATTTAGGCTATCTGATTGTTGCGTGGGGCCTGGGCAGCTTTTTTCGCCTACCAGGCTCTCACTATGGAGTGGCCTTTTTTTCTTAAGTTTTTCTGTTGAACCGGTTAGCCTGAATCATGTCCCAGACCTTACTCTGAACCCTCACTAGTCTAACCCCTGTATGGGGCTGCGGTAAACTATACATTTAATACTTTAGTGGGTCTAGGCCAGAGTGGATGACATGCTCCCCCATCTGCCTCAATGTTGAGGATTTTTCTTGGGGTCGAGGCAGATCCCTGCCCACCGTTAAGGTGGGATTTTGTAAGGTACTCTCCTAAGGTGGGAGTTGGCAGGCCCATTTCCATCTCGCTAAGAACCGCATTGTCCAAGGGGCGGGCACCGCGTGTTCTTCTACCCTCTCTCTTCTTTCTCTCCTTTCGCTTTCTGCTCTTACCTTCTCTTTTTCTTCCCTACAGATACCGAGGAATCCACACCACAGCTGACGTCCATGTTCCTGTATCTCAAGTCATCTACTTGAGTCTCCTAATGGGCAAGAATGCTCTTGAGAAGGTAAGTCTCTGTCACGGGCTAAGCTATGTCCTCCCTTTGATCCAAGATGTCTGACGGACCCTCCAAACTCCCCATTAAAGTAGCTTCCCATGATGTCCAAGGCTTAAATTCCCAGATGAAAAGGCGCAAATTATTCCCAGCACTTAGATGTGCTTCTATTACAGGAAACGCACTTCCCTAAAAGTTACAAACCCTCTTATATCCACCACAAATATCCTCAGTTTTACCTCTCTAATGCAGAGGAGAAAACTAAAGGGGTTGGAATCTTTTTCTCTAAACATACCTCATTCAGCCTCTCTAAGGAGATATCAGATCCCAACGGTAAATTTTTACTGTTAGTGGGTACCATCCATGGCTCCTCTTTTACACTGACTTCATATTATGCCCCAAACCGAGGCCAGGCGGAATTTTTTTACTCCATGCTAGAAACTCTCTCCCCACTCTCGGGTACGGTGATCATGGGAGGTGACACAAATGTGGCCCTAGACCAGGCTCTGGATAACTCGGACAACGGCCGAGCCCGGGTATGCCGTCCCCTGAAATTTAGCATTCGCATACTGTAGCTAAACTAGTCAACTCCCATGGTTTAATAAACATATGGAGGGAATTAACCACTTCCATACAGGGCATTTTCACCCCCTTCCTGCCCAAGCCAATTTTTAGCTTTCAGCGCTGTCGCACTTTGAATAACAATTGGGCGGTCATACAACACTGTACCCAAATTAAATTTTTATCATTTTTCCCCACTAATAGAGCATTCTTTTGGTGGTATTTGATAACCCCTGCAGTTTTTATTTCTTGTGCTATAAACAAAACAAAAGTGACAAGTTTGAAAAAAACACAATATTTTTTACTTTTTGCTATAATAAATATCCAAATTTTTTTTTTTTTTAAACAAATTTTTTCCTCAGTTTAGGCCGATACATATTCTTCTACATATTTTTGGTAAAAAATATCGCAATAAGCGTATATTGATTGGTTTGCGCAAAAGTTATAGCGTCTACAAAATAAGGGGATAGATTTATAGCATTTTTATTATTATTATTTTTTTACTAGTAATGGCGGCAATCTGTGATTTTTATTGGTACTGAGATATTGCGGCGGACATATCGGACAATTTTGGCACATTTTTGGGACCATTCACATTTATACAGCGATCCGTGCTATAAAAATGCATTGATTACTGTATAAATGTGACTGGCAATGAAAGGGTTAATCAGGAGGGGGCGCTGTAGGGTTAAATATGTTGCTAGGGAGTGATTCTAACTGTGGAGGGAGGGGACTCACAAGAGGAGGAGACCGATCGGTGTTCCTCTGTACAAGGAACACACCGTTGGTCTCCTCCCATCTGACAGGACTTGGATCTGTGTGTTTACACACACAGATCCATGGTCCTGCTCGGCGGACATCGCGGCCATCGGGCATGCGCACCGGGACCCGAGCGATGCGGCAGGCGCGTGCGCATTCCACCGGTGTCGCGCGCGCGCCCCCTGGGCTGCCTGGAAGGCTGTGCCGTCATATGACGACGGCCCAGAACAACAGCTGCACCGTCCCACCGTCATATGACGGTGGGCGGGCAGCAAGTGGTTAAACACTTCCACTAAAGACTATACGCACTTCTCTGCCCCGCATAGCTCCTACGCCAGGATGGATCACATTTTCCTTTCTGCCACTGCGATCCCATGCACTACTAAATCATTTATCAGAGACTCTACACTATCAGACCACACAATGGTCTTGATGGATGTCGTGAGACTCCAAGATCATTGCGGCCCCTTTAGATGGTGCATCAATGAAGCCCTACTGAGAAACCCTATACAGGCTACTGGTTTATGCAAAGAGATCAAGTCCTTTTTGACTTGAATGACACAGAGGGACTTTCCCCCACAACACTTTGGGCTGCTCACAAGGCTGTCATTAGGGGTAAGCTCATACAGATTACCTTACAGCGCAAACGGGACAAACGAGCTGAAATTGACAATCTTGAAAAATAATTCCTTCTAATAGCCAGAAACCATAAATATAACCCAACAGCTTCCTCAACAGCACAACTAGAAGCAGCAAGACTCTACCTCAATATTGCACTCACCACTCACGTTGAAAAGGACCTGCGCTGGGTTAACGCCCAGCATTATTTACTGAAGGATAAGGTAGGCCCGAGATGGCCAACAGACTAACACCTAAACATTGTTCCTTTCCTTCCCCAAAATACGCACCCCCACAGGTGCCCTCACCCAAAATCCAGACAAAATAATTGCTATATTCCATAGGTTCTACTCAAAGTTATATCAAGCTGACGCCCCTATCCCCTCCAGAGAGTTGAAGGGCTTTCTTGATGGGATCCCCCTCCTCAAACTGGCTTCGGCTCACCTCTCTGACCTTGAGGAGCCGATTACAGAGTCAGAAGTTTTAGAGGTGATTAAAAGCCTCAAAAAGAGCTCTACACCGTTATTATAAAACTTTTGCTCCAAGACTCTGTCCGTATCTAACATGATACTTTAATTCCCTCTGGAATGGCGCCCATCTCGATGTTGACGCTAATTCTGCATACACATCGGTCCTCCCGAAACCGGGTAAGGACAACTCTGAGGTTAACAATTATAGACCAATATCGCTGATCAATAATGATCTTGAGATTCTAACAAAAATTTTAGCAAATAGACTATCCGCGTTTATAGACTGATATGTACACAAAGATCAGGTGGGATTTATACCGGGAAGACAGGGACCCGATCAGATACGGAGAGCCATTGATGTTATCTCTCTCCTGCACTCAGGATGGGATGGGGGCTCCCCCCAGGAAGGTTACCTCTTGTCTATTGACTTGCAGAAAGCGTTTGATACACTCGAATGGGCATTCTTATTCGAGGTATTAACTAGGTGGTGATTCGGCCCTAATTTTCTTGAAATTCTCAAGGCCCTATACTCAAATACCAGCGCGCGGGTGAGACTTCAGGGCCAGTACTCGGAGAGGTTTCCTATATCGAAGGACACTAGACAGGGATGTCCCCTGTCCCCTTTGATATTCGCGATCACCATTGAGACATTGGCAATAGGCATCAGGAACCACCCAGATATTTGCGGGGTTCAGTGTGGCCCGGAGTCTCACAAGTTCGGCAAGCCACTTCCAAACACACCATAGATTATCTTATCTGGTGCCCCAAGAAAAATAGGCCACCAATCCTAGCTCCAACTCTTTCCCACTCGATGTCTCTATGTGATACACTCCTTGTTAACTCAGCACTCACATCCGAACTCTGCCCTTTGACCCACCTTTTTCATAACCCTCTCATCCCTCCAGGTTTGAACATCATAGCATTCCAGCAGTGGTTTAATAAAGGCCTTTAGAGAATAGGACACTTTTTCTCCACTATGGGACCTCTCACTCTGAACCACTGTGTTCAAAAGTTAGAGATGTCAGCATCCGAAAAATTTAGACTAATGCAAATACGTAACTTCTTGCTTTCTATTGGGAAGGCTGGTCCAGAGGCCCTGAGAGTCACACCTTATGAAAAATGGTGCTCGGTGATCAGAGATCAGAGGGGGGCATATGTTTGATATACAACTCTTTGGCAGAGACTTCAGGTAAACCCTTGTATGCTTTGGCATGGGAACAAGATTTAAATATAGATTGGGACACAGAAACCTGGTATCAGCAATTCTCTCATTCCTTCAAAGGTATAGCTAATGTTTCGCTAGTAGAGGCTAATGTCAAAATTCTGATCTGCTGGTATTTGGTCCCCTCTCGCCTAGCTCAGATCTTCTCAGGGGCTTCCCCCCTGTGTTTTAGGGGATGTGGCCACTGGGGTGATCTACTTCATATATGGTGGAATTGTCCCCATATACAGGGTTTCTGGAATGAGATTTTCTCTTTGCTGTGGAGGGTCACGGGCTTGGCTGTCCCCAAAACTCTGCTTATTGCATTACTGAACGAAAAAATTAAAAAGATACCTGTGAACGCTCAGAAATTGATTCACTTAATTTTACTGGGGGGAAAAATTACCATAGCATGGGCTTGGAAGCAGCCTTCTGTGTCCTTCATAGAAGCAAAGAGGAAAATATCTTGGATTCTAATCCAAGAAAAAGCAATCAGTATTATTCAAGACACAGTTCAGAGATTTGACGCAATCTGGGCACCCTGGACCAAATATGTTCTCTCCTCACCATAATTGACCGGTACTTCTTCCTCCCCCTCGGTGTCTTCACTATCTTCTATATTTCTTCCTCTCTTATCTTCTATTCTCCTTTTCCCTCTTTTGCTTTCCTCTTGCCCCTCTTTGCTAGCTCTTAGTTGGTTCCTTTGCCCTGTTTCATGTTATAGCATGGTTGACAACACTGTTATACTGGTTGTTTACGTATCCTCAAGATTGTTTAGAGCATATAGGGGAGCATAATCGGCATAGGTTAAGTGGACTCTGGAGCAGGATTTCGTATGTTGGGGAAAGCTTCCCAGGCCACCCACTGCTGAGATTTTTTCTTGGAAGAACTACCTGGGGGACATTGGAGGCCTATGCTCCCAAAACTATTCTGTTATCCCGAAGGATACGAATGTTGCCTGGGTTAGGATGGTTAAAAAACGATCTTCAGGAAAAGTCATATGTGCTTGTTATAAAATATCTCTTGCTTCCTCTAACAGTTATGTATTAAAATGATACCAGACGAATAACCCTTTCCACATACTCAGCCTGAAATCCTCCCCAATCTACCTATTTCTCTTCCATATGTATACCTAATATGTAATTTTTATCTCCTGTTGTCAACTGTATACTTGAACCTTTTATACGAGCCCTGTTTGTGTATAATTTTTACATGATTAATAAAAAATATTGAAAGAAAAACATCCTACCTCTGATGATAGAAAGAGCTCCATTAATTTGTCCAGAATTCGTAAGTTTAAATCCAGAATTCCACTCCATCACAAACCTTGGATTCCCAAATCATCTAAGCCTGCAAGCACATCAACCTCACAATGAGGTCAACTTCTCAAAGGTGGGGGGGACACCTGTTGCCATGTGAGATCCCCTGGCCCAGGGGCTACAAAGTAGAATTTCCATTTCCCCATTCCATGTTGTCAAATCTTCCATCATTTCCATAAAGACTAACAGGTCTTAATCAAACTAAATAAACAAAATAAATACAGCGCTGAAGGTCATGCATGTGTGAATGTTACATTTTACCAACATAAAGTAAACCCTACATTCATCACAAATAACCCCCCAGAGTATAACATGCAATAATATAACAACAAAAACCCAATGGTGAACTGTCTAAAGAATTCCTTCACCCAGTTTTTGATTTACCTACATAGTTACATAGTTACATAGTTAGTCTGGTTGAAAAAAGACACAAGCCCATCTGGTTCAACCAATAAATATTGTACTGTTTATCAAATCTCCCCAACATAAGGTAAAATATTACAAACATCTAAATAACATTCCACAATCAAATAAAGGAAAATTACAAAAATAATAAAGTCCAAAAGTGAATCGTCTATAATGTTCCTCCACTTGGTTTCTCTTCAATACGCTCCAAAATATCACAAGAAGTGTTCCCTCCACCTCACATAGGGTATGCTCCTGCCAACCAAACATACATATCCTGCAACAGATAAGGCAAGCACAACTTGTATGTTCACAGAAAGCCGGTGTTCAAATCTCATTCCATTTTCTGTTCTCCAAACCCCCAGGTGGGCATAAAAACTAAAGAAACTCCAATAGTGTAATATCAACTCTAAGCATATACAGCACACCCATAAAATAAGCTGACACTCCCAGTTAAAGGTTAATGTGGCTGAGGACTGAAACAATCTGCTGGCTGTCAGCTGTTCAATCCCTCCACTGCTCTTTCAGGTTACAGTTACAAGGATGCACACCAGTTCTATTGCCAGCGCCAGGCTTCCCCCCCATGAAATATTCGTATAGAGAACTGGTGTGCATCCTTGTGGCTGTGGAACGTGAGAGAGCAGTGGAGGGATTGAACACCTGATAGCCGGCTGGCAGATTATTTCAGGCCCTAGCCACATGAACCTTTTCCTGGGAGTGTGAGCCTATTTTAAGAGGCCTGCTTTATATGTAGGAATGAGCCGAACACCCCCCGGTTCGGTTGGCACCAGAACCTGCGAACAGACCGAAAATTTGCACGAACGTTAGAACCCCATTGACGTCTATGGGACTAGAACATTCAAAATCAAAAGTGCTCATTTTAAAGGCTAATTTGCATGGCATTGTCCTAAAAAGGGTTTGGGGACCCGGGTCCTGCCCCAGGGGACATGTATCAATGCAAAAAAAACTTTAAAAATGGCCGTTTTTTCAGGAGAAGTGATTTTAATGATGCTTAAAGTAAAAAAAAAAGTTAAATATTCCTTTAACTATCATACCTGGGGGGTGTCTATAGTATGCTTGCAAAGTGGCGCGTGTTTCCCATGCTTAGAACAGTCCCTGCACAAAATGTCATTTTTAAAGGAAAAAAAGTCATTTAAAACTGCTTGCGGCTTTAATGTAATGTCGGGTCCTGGCAATATGGATAAAAATCAGTGAGACAAACGGCATGGGTACCCCCCAGTCCATTACCAGGCCCTTTGGGTCTTGTATGGATATTAAGGGGAACCCAAATTAAAAAAGGAAACAGCAGTATACAGGCTCTGTAGTCTGAACAGCAGTATACAGGCAGTGCAAACAAGACGGACTGTAGGTTTGTTGTTAAGTAAAATCTGTTTGTAATTTTGAACTGGTACATTTTTAATGTGTTTAGCTCCAGCCAAAAAATCTATTTTAAGCTTTTTGGAAAAAATTGGGAAGGGTTATCACCCCTGTGACATTTGTTTTGCTGTCTGTGCTCCTCTTCAGAAGATTTCACCTCACTTTTTGTCCCAATGACAAATGTTTTTTGAAAATTTGGGTTTTTTTGTGAAACAAGGATTGGTGATAAAGCATCAGTGGAAAGGAGAAATGTTTTTCCCATATTAACTCTTACGGGAGAGAATTTCCCTTACTAGTGGTAGATTTCATCTCACTTCCTGTTGTCTCCTTCCGTTTGCAAGTAGGAGTCGTTTGTAAGTTGGATGTTTGAAAGTAGGGGCCTGCCCTATATACTCAGCAGAAATTTGGGCCTTAGGTGTTGTTGTGGCCACAACACTGTAAGCCCTCACAGGGCCCTGCTGTGAAATATTAGATCAAGAATTGTAATTACATGCCCCTGTTGAACAGGGGCAGAAAAATTGGGCCTTTGGTGGTGGTGGTGGTGCTGGTGCCACAACACTGTAAGTCCTCACTCGCTCTTGGTGGGCAGAGAAACGGGCCATGCTGTGAAATATTAGATCAAGAATTGTAATTACATGCCCCTGTTGAACAGGGGCTAAAAAATTGGGCCTTAGGCACTGGTGCTGGTGCCACAACACTGCAACCCCTCACAGATACTCTGGTTGGAATGCAGGAACGAGCCCTGCTGCAAAGTATTGCATCAAAAATTGTAATTACACGCCCCTGTTAAACAGGGGCTGAAAAATTGGGCCTTAGGCACTGGTGCTGGTGCCACAACACTGCAACACCTCACAGATACTCTAGTTGGAATGCAGAAACGAGCCCTGCTGCAAAGTATTGCATCAAAAATTGTAATTACATGCCCCTGTTAAACAGGGGCTGAAAAATTGGGCCTTAGGCACTGGTGGTGGCACCCAGAAACAAAAATGTTCTTACAAGCTATCAGCATGATCATTGAGGAGGAAGAGGATAATTACTCAGGATAGTCACTCAGCATCAGTATAGGCAGTCTTTGAAGGGATCTGAGATTTCAAAAAAAATTATTCGGTTACATCAGCATCATGTGCTTGGTAGCTGGTGGTGGTCCAAGACTGATTCATTTTTATGAAGGTCAGTCGATCGACCGAGTCGGTGGACAGACGCACCCTGTGATCGGTTACAAAGCCTCCAGCAGCACTGAATGTGTGTTCCGAAAGAACGCTGGTTGTAGGACAGGCCAGTAGCTCAAATGCATACTGTGCAAGCTCTGGCCAGTAATCCATCCTCAAGACCCAGTAACCCAAAGGATTTTCAGTGGGAAAGGTGTCCAAGTCAGATTTTGCCCCTAGGTATTCCTGCACCTTGTTAAACAGACGCTGGCGATGGTTGCTGGAACCGATCATACCTTGGGGCTGTGGACTAAAAAATTGTCTGAACGCATCGGTCAGACGGCCACCTTCTCCACCGCTCCTTCTTTGACTGACTGAAGCCTCAGCAACACGTTGTCCAGAAACAAGAGTTTGTAACCTCCCAGTCTCTGGGAACGCGTTGCACAGACCTTTCTGCAAGGCCTCCCGAAGATGTTTCATCCTCTGCTCCCTCTGCGATGGCAAGATAAGGTCTGCAACCTTACCCTTGTAACATGGATCAAGGAGGGTTGTCAGCCAGTATTGGTCCTTCTCCTTGATACCACAAATATGAGGATCCTTACGCAGACTTTGCAGGATCAGGGAGGCCATGCAGCGTAGGTTTGCTGAGGCATTCGGTCCGGAGTCCTCTGGGTCACTAAGGATGACATGGTCCGCAGCCATCTCCTCACAGCCATGTACAAGTCCATGTGTTTCTTGGGACTGATCCCTTAAAGACTGCTGCCGATGCTGAGTGCCAGACTCCACCTCCATACTTACACAATCCTCCTCCTCCTCCTCCTTGTCCTCTTCCTGTGTGATCGGCAGGCACTCAGGAACACTGTCTGGATAAAGGGGGCCTTGAGAGCTAAGGAAGTCCTCCTCTTCCTGCCTCTGTTCTGCCTCAAGTGCCCTGTCCATTATTCCACGCAGCGTGTGCTCCAACAGGTGGACAAGGGGGACAGTGTCACTGATGCATGCACTGTCACTGCTCACCATCCTCGTGGCCTCCTCAAATGGTGACAGGACAGTGCATGCATCCCTGATCATGGTCCACTGGCGTGGGGAAAAAAACAAGCTCCCCTGACCCTGCCCTGGTGCCATAGTCGCACAGATACTCATTAATGGCCCTCTGCTGCGTGTGCAGCTGCTGCAGCATGGCCAACGTTGAGTTCCACCTGGTGGGCATGTCACAGATTAGGCAGTTCTTGGGCAGGTTAAACTCCTTTTGGAGGTCTGGCAGCTGAGCACTGGCATTACATGACCAGAGAAAATGCACACAGACTTTCCTGGCCTGCCTCAGGACATCCTGTAAGCCTGGGTACCTGCCCAAGAACCGCTGCACCACCAAGTTAAGGACGTGAGCCAAACAGGGCACATGGGTCATTTGTCCCTGTTGGAGGGCAGAGAGGAGGTTGGTGCCATTGTCGCAAACCATTCCTGGTTTAAGTTGGTGTGGCGTCAACCACCTCTGAACCTGCCCCTGCAGAGCTGACAGAACCTCTGCCCCAGTATGGCTCCTGTCCCCCAAGCACCACAGCTCAAACACCACATGGCATCTTTTGGCCTGCATGCTTGCGTAGCCCCTTGAACGGCTATGGAGCACCACTGGTTCCGAGGACAAAGCACAGGAAGAGGCCATGGAGGAAGAAGAAGAGGAGGGGGTGGAGGAGAGAGGTGTGTCAGAATCACCAGTAGTAGCATTTTGGAGGCGTGGTGGCGGAACAACCTCCAACACTACTGCACCTTGTCCTGCATCCTTCCCAGCTGCCAGCAGAGTCATCCAATGTTCTGTGAAACTTAGGTAACGTCCCTGTCCATGCCTGCTGGACCATGAGTCAGCGGTAATATGCACCTTACGGCTGACCGCCCTGTCCAGCAAGGCATGGACATTGCCTTCCACATGCCGGTAGAGAGCCGGAATCGCCTTCCATGAGAAAAAGTGGCGTTTGGGTACCTGCCACTGAGGAACCGCACATTCCACAAACTCACGGAAGAGGGCAATGTCTACCAACTGAAAAGGCAGCAGTTGAAGTGCTAGCAATTTTGCCAAGCTAGCATTCAACCGCTGGGCATGTGGATGGCTGGGAGCGAACTTCTTTCGGCGATGCAGCAGCTGGGGCAGGGAAAATTGCCTGGTACAATCTGACGTCAGTGTACCGAAAGCAGATTGCCCTCAAGTACTTGACTGTGACACACCTAATTCTATAGCTTCATTCCTCTCAGTGCAGGTCTCAGAGAGGACTCAAGGTATCATGGGGTTGGAGATCTCAGCTGATGAAGAGCAAGGAGAGGTCCTCTTTGTTCTTTGGTGTGGGTCTTTTAGATACCCTTGCCAAAGAACTGCATGGCAGGTTAAAAAAATGTCTGGTCAAGCATGTGGTGCCCAAGCAGGAGATGTTTTGGCCACATGAGATACGCTTGAGACATATGTTGCAAATAGCAGTGGTGCAATCTGATGCACTCATCTCAAAAAAGGCCCACACCAAAGAACTTTTGGAATAACGCTTAGAGACAGCAGTGCCCTGCACATGCGGAGCTTTGGGGTGTGATGCAGTCAGTGTGCTGCCCTTAGGGTGGCCCCTGGAGGGCATCCTGCCTCGTTGGTGATGTGCCTCCTCCTCCTTCTCCTCCTCTCTCCTATCAGGCACCCACGTTGAGTCAGTGACCTCATCATCCCCTCCCTCCTCATTACTGGAGCAAACCTGGCAGTATGCTGCAGCAAGGGGAGCATGACTGCCAGATTGCTGTCCTTCTTGGGCACCCCTTTGTCCATGCTCACGTTACTGCCTTCATCTAGCTCAGTATCATCATCTGAGCCTTCTAAATGCTGGGCATCCTCCTGGAGCATGTACCCAACACTGTGGTCAAACAGTTCGAGGGACTCCTCAGGAGGACATGGTGGGGCTAGGGAAGGAGTCACTGATGCCATTGAGTCGAGTGAAGAGGCCGCGTTGGCAGCTGCTTTGCCAGACAAAGTGCCCTGAGCATGGGTGAGAGAGGATGAGGAGAATGAGGACGGCTTGGTCATCCACTCAACCAAGTCTTCCACATGTTGCGGCTCAACACAGCCATCTGCCGAAAAAAAGGCCAAGCGTGTCCCACGGCCACGTGCTGATGAGGATGCACCGTCTCCACGACCAGCACTGTTGCCTCTAGACACAGAGCCAGCTTGCCCTCTTTTATTGGCTTGTGACTGTCTGCCTCTCCTTGTTGGCCTTCCAGACATACTAATGGCCTGTAGCTGCACTAATCTGGGATATATATACTGATACTGCAGCTAGCAAAATCAACTGCCTGCCTGTAGTATGAGAACACCACCAACCTTCTACAGGTAGCTTTAGCTGAACACTGTGCAGAGCTTGCAAAAAACTAACTTGTAGCTTATTTAGCTGCCTGTGGTAGTGATAGGATCAGGAAAACACCACCAACCTGCTACAGGTAGCTTTAGCTGAACACTGTGCAGAGCTCGCAAAAAACTAACTTGTAGCTTATTTAGCTGCCTGCGGTAGTGATAGGATCAGGAAAACACCACCAACCTTCTACAGGTAGCTTTAGGTGAACACTGTGCAGAGCTTGTAAAAAACTAACTTGTAGCTTATTTAGCTGCCTGCGGTAGTGATAGGATCAGGAAACCACCACCAACCTTTTACAGGTAGCTTTAGCTGAACACTGTGCAGAGCTCGCACTACACTAACTTGTAGTTTTAGCTGAACACTGTGCAGAGCTCGCAAAAAACTAACTTGTAGCTTATTTAGCTGCCTGCGGTAGTGATCGGATCAGCAAAACACCACCAACCTTCTACAGGTAGCTTTAGGTGAACACTGTGCAGAGCTTGTAAAAAACTAACTTGTAGCTTATTTAGCTGCCTGCGGTAGTGATAGGATTAGGAAAACACCAATAACGTGCTACAGGTAGCTTTAGCTGAACACTGTGCAGAGCTCGCAAAAAACTAACTTGTAGCTTATTTAGCTGCCTGCGGTAGTGATAGGATCAGGAAAACACCACCAACCTTCTACAGGTAGCTTTAGGTGAACACTGTGCAGAGCTTGTAAAAAACTAACTTGTAGCTTATTTAGCTGCCTGCGGTAGTGATAGGATCAGGAAACCACCACCAACCTTTTACAGGTAGCTTTAGCTGAACACTGTGCAGAGCTCGCACTACACTAACTTGTAGTTTTAGCTGAACACTGTGCAGAGCTCGCAAAAAACTAACTTGTAGCTTATTTAGCTGCCTGCGGTAGTGATCGGATCAGCAAAACACCACCAACCTTCTACAGGTAGCTTTAGGTGAACACTGTGCAGAGCTTGTAAAAAACTAACTTGTAGCTTATTTAGCTGCCTGCGGTAGTGATAGGATTAGGAAAACACCAACAACCTTCTACAGGTAGCTTTAGGTGAACACTGTGCAGAGCTCGCAAAAAAATAACTTGTAGCTCATTTAGCTGCCTGCGGTAGTGATAGGATCAGGAAAACACCACCAACCTTCTACAGGTAGCTTTAACTGAACACTGTGCAGAGCTCGCACTACACTAACTTGGAGTTTTAGCTGAACACTGTGAGGAGGATGCACTACACTAACTTGTAGCTTTAGCTGAACACTGTTCAGAGGACGCACTACACTAACTTGTAGCTTTAGCTGAACACTGTGCAGAGGTCGCACTACACTAACTTGTAGTTTTAGCTGAACACTGTTCAGAGGATGCACTACACTAACTTGTAGCTTTAGCTGAACACTGTTCAGAGGATGCACTACACTAACTTGTAGCTTTAGCTGA
The DNA here is from genome assembly GCF_042186555.1 of Aquarana catesbeiana. Taxonomy (NCBI): domain Eukaryota; kingdom Metazoa; phylum Chordata; class Amphibia; order Anura; family Ranidae; genus Aquarana; species Aquarana catesbeiana. Next base: position 160,177,225 of record NC_133334.1, on the reverse strand, counting down.
ACACTGTGCAGAGGTCGCACTACACTAACTTGTAGTTTTAGCTGAACACTGTTCAGAGGATGCACTACACTAACTTGTAGCTTTAGCTGAACACTGTTCAGAGGATGCACTACACTAACTTGTAGCTTTAGCTGAACACTGTGTAGAGGTCGCACTACACTAACTTGTAGTTTTAGCTGAATGCTGTGAGGAGGACGCATTACACTAACTTGTAGATTTAGCTGAACACTGTGTAGAGGTCGCACTACACTAACTTGTAGTTTTAGCTGAATGCTGTGAGGAGGATGCACTACACTAACTTGTAGCTTTAGCTGAAGACTGTGAGGAGGACGCACTACCCTAACTTGTAGCTTTAGCTGAACACTGTGCACTACACTAACTTGTAGTTTTAGCTGAACACTGTGAGGAGGACGCACTACACTAACTTGTAGCTTTAGCTGAACACTGTGAGGAGGACGCACTACACTAACTTGTAGCTTTAGCTGAGCGCTGTGAGGAGGACGCACTACACTAACTTGTAGCTTTAGCTGAACACTATGCAGAGGTCACACTAAACTAACTTGTAGCTTTAACTGAACACTGTGAGGAGGACGCACTACAATAACTGTAAATAGTCTAGCTGCCTGACTGTGGTACTAATAGAATCAAAAGAACACCAGCAATTTTCTTCAGGTAGCTGTAAATACTGTAACAACACAAGCCTGCCTGTCAGTAGCAAGATAACAGGAACGGATCTAGCTAAACTGAATACATTTTATATATTTATATATATATGTAGGAAGGCCAGTATGGTGGCCTGAATTTATGGGAGGAGCCCGGGGGGTACTTAAGCAGCCCGCTCACCTGTGGTGCTTGTCGGTTTCCTGTGCGCGATATACGTCACTAGGCCGACTATTTGATATACCAGCGTCCGCAAGTTCTTGCCTCGCAAGTTCCCGTATTCGATATTCCGTACTCAAAACCTTCGAAGTCCGCGTTTTTCGTTCGTATTTTGTACCACGCGTCTGGCTTGGCTGTCGCAGGTAAGGTCCCGTCGGACTTTTCGTTTTCATATCATGTCACTAAACCGTGATTTCAAATGTTCGTTTCACTCGCATTTCACAAACTGCAATGTATCGCTCGTATGTTCGATATGTTACCATTTCGACAGCACCGCGACGCAGACGTCGCTTCATTTCTAGCATGTCGGTATTCAAAAAACGAAAAAAAAAAAACTATATATATATGCGTCGGTAGACAGCCATAGCGAGTCGCAATTTGCAATTTATCAAGTCAGTTCGATACCAACCATTTCTCATTTCTGAAACATTTCTAAACTCATTTCTGACATTTCAAATCATTTCTCATTTCAGTCACTTACCGCGCTCCGATTCGAATCCAGTCGCACCAAAAGGTGCGCCGATTCGTTCCGGTGTGCCCTAGTTATTACGGCCTCATTTCTATACATGCTCCAGAGTTACGTTTTCTTCAGTTATTTGTACCTCTGTCATGGTTATCATTTCATTTCCACGTATTCACGTTCCGACATGAATCCAGTCGCATGGAAATGCACCGATTCGTCTCGGCGTGTCCCAGGATTGGCCTCATTTCTATACATGCTCCAGAGTTACGTTATTGTCAGTCATTTTGTACCTCTGTCATGGTTATCATTTCATTTCCACGTATCACGTTCCGACATGAATCCAGTCGCATGGAAATGCACCGATTCGTCTCGGCGTGCCCCAGGATTAGCCTCATTTCTATACATGCTCCAGAGTTACGTTTTATCAGTCATACGTACCTCTGTCATGGTTATCATTTCATTTCCACGTATCACGTTCCGACATGAATTCAGTCGCATGGAATGCACCGATTCGTCTCGGCGTGCCCCAGGATTGGCCTCATTTCTATACATGCTCCAGAGTTACGTTATCATCAGTCATTCGTACCTCTGTCATGGTTATCATTTCATTTTCACGTATCACGTTCCGACATGAATTCTGTCGCATGGAAATGCACCGATTCATTACGGCGTGCCCCAGGGCTCGGCCTCATTTCTGATACATGCTCCAGAGTCCGGTTCATAGCTAATCGCAGACATCGGGGGATTGATCCATATCTCTGTCATGCAATTTCTACCATTTCACTCCCACAACGCATCACCGTTCCGAAACCAGTCGCATCTGACATGCACCGATTCGGCACGGAATGTCTCGCTGGTTCCGATCGCATTTCATACCTATACCAGAGCTCGGTTGGTTGCCAGTCGCATACACGGCACAACCAATTCGAGCCTCGGTCAAAATAATCATTTCTCTCATTTCATTTCATATTGCGCTCCGATTCGAATCCAGATGCATCAAACAGGCACCGATTCGTCCCGGGTGCACCAATGTTTTCAGTTGCCTCATTTCAATACATGCTCCAGAGCCCGGTTCACGGTCGAATAAATCATGACGACCAGGCCGGACCTCTGTCATGGAGTTCATTCATTTCATAATCAAGGCAAACATTTCGAATCATTTCATTGTCACAAGATTGCAAGCACCATACAAATCGTTGCTTCAAGTTAGTTAGCAATCCCTTCACGAATTGTCACCTTTTCATTTTCCTCAGGTCAGTCAAAGTTCAGTAGGTCCACCCTGCACCAGGTTGGACGATATCCCCCCAGGTTACAGTCAACCAGGAAATAAAGCTCGAGAGATCCTCACCAGAGCAACCATGTCCCAGGCCGGCAGCGAAGACTTCACGGCCCCTCTGTCACCCTCTCCGGTCTCAGAAAGCGGCAGCGTGCAATCCCTCAGGGGATGGACTATCCCCAAACTGACGGCAGAGCTCAGACGCAGAGGTGTGCCCTTTCCCGCCACAGCGAGGAAAGGCGAGCTCTTCAAACTCCTCTTTCCCCCACCAGCAGCAGGACCCAGTACCCAACAGGCATCCCTCCAGTCCATATCATTGGCCATCTCGCAATTACACACGATGGTGTCATCTCTATCCACCTCAGTTGCAGACGTCCAAACTAGGGTAGCACTTCTGGAGGCCCGACCGGCCACGGCGGTCCCCGACCCAACTGCAACTCAAACCTTGACACCTCTTCCTGCAGGTACCTTAGGCTCGAGCGCCATTGTCTACCCCTCCCATCTGGTCCCAACCAGTATCAGGAAGGACATTTTGGACGGCAAGGACGTCAACCTGGCCTCTCTCCTTATTTCAGTGCATGATTTGGCAGAAAATAAGGCCTACTCCTGGGGCGACATATCGGTGGTCCTTAAAGCCAAAGACCCCAGGTTGAACCGCAAGCTATCAGTCCCAGAGTTTACCTTGGCCTTTGGCATGCTCAGAGATGTCCTGTGCTCAGCCACCCCTAGCAGGCGGGAAGAGCTGGACTTGTATCTCCATACTGTGGTAGACTTGGGCCACAAGTATGGAGGTTTTGCCTTTTACGATTATCATCGTTCCTTTTCAGCCAAGGCCGCCGCCAGATTCATACAATTCCAGACTACGACAGATTGGAGTCTCATGGACACAGAGCTCTTCTGCCGCCACTTTGCCGGCTTACGCTCACCTCTGTGTGCGATTTGCCAGTCTTCCACCCACACTGCCACCTGGTGCGCCAATACGGCGATCAGACGGCCCTTCGAGTTCCCCTCTACCTCAGGTACAGTACAGGGTCAGTCGATCCCTGAACCAACGCCTCAGGTGGACAAACTCGGACGCCCAGTCCGAACCGTGGGAGGGGCAGCCATCTGTAACAACTTCAACTATGGGTCCTGCAACTTCAGCCAGTGCCGTCTACTTCACATCTGCACCTTATGCCAAAGAGCACACCCTAGGAATTTGTGTGAAGTCAAGCAACACAAGAGGGCATGACTAAGCCGGATCAACCTCTTATGGTTACGACTGTATCTCACTTCACATCCCACCCCTTCCCTGGCCACCTACCTTATCCAAGGCTTCACAGCAGGCTTTCACACCGGCCTCATTTCACTACCCCACAGTACTCACGAATGTGCCAATCTTCGTTCGGCAGCCATTGACGAACAAGCCATAGATCAGCTCTTACAGGCAGAGGTAGATCGAGACTACGTGATAGGCCCTTTCACTTGCCCCCCTTTCAGCACATGGAGAGTCAGCCCTATTGGGCTTGTCAAGGGCAAGTTCTCAAATAAATTGCGTTTGGTGTACGACCTGTCTGCGCCTCATTCTTCCCACATACCCAGTCTCAATTCCCTTATCCCCTCCGAAGAGTTTTCCCTGAAATATTCCTCCGTGGACATGGCAATACAAGCGATCATCAAAGCAGGCACAGGTGCCTGGCTCTCCAAAGCCGACATCTCGGATGCTTTCAAGCTCCTGCCCATCCACCCATCCCTTTGGTGCTGGCGTGGCATCAAATGGAAGGAAGCATATTATTTTGCTACAAAACTCACCTTCGGTTCGAAGAGTAGCCCGTGGCTCTTCGACACGTTCGCCCACTCCCTCGTTTGGATACTATTACATAAGGGTCAATGCCATGAAGTCATCCATTATCTGGATGACTTCCTACTGATAGAACCGCCCAGCAAGCCCCCAGGAGATCTCGACAAACTTAGAGTAATTTTTGGAAACCTCAATGTTCCTATCGCCGAGCACAAAGTCGATGGCCCAGCAAACATCATCACTTTTCTGGGGGTCAGCTTGGATACCTGCGCAATGCAAGCCAGTCTCCCCCCCGACAAATTAACACGCATTAGGGCAGTCCTTCACGAGTTTACACACACCAAGGGCTGTACCAAAAAACAGTTGCAGTCTCTCCTCGGTATGCTCAACTTCGCCATGCGAATTATCCCACAAGGCCGCACATTTGTATCACGCCTGCTCAGATTTCTGTCAGAAACTCAAGACCCTGATCAGATTTTGAATTTAGACTCCGCAGCTATAGCGGACCTATCTATGTGGGAGGAATTCTTTACATAAATGTATGACTCAGAGGGTTGGCCGTGTCATTGCCAGCATCCCTTGTAATTTTTAGAACTAGATGTGTACCTCAAAATGGGATTTTAAGGGCAATGCAGAAATTGGCAGTGTTGAATTATAGTTAAAAAGAAGTTTATTGATACAAAAACGAATAGGATATACATGAACATACACATTGATCTAGTTAAGAATAATTATAAAAACATCAGATATATGGAAACATATGATGCATCCTACTGCTAGTTACAAGTACCACCCCCGATAGGTGTGATGGCGTCCTGATAGCAGATTTCCAACGCGTTTCAACTTATTGTAAGGATAAAGTCTTCCTCAGGGAGGGACTGCATCACATTATTTGCATTTAACTGTGAAAAATCGCTTTCCCAGTGCTGGCAGGGGTCCTAACACGTGATTGTCAATGCTGCTCAAATATCCTCTACGGGATGGCCTGGTATATTGTGAAGAAACCAGTATTTGGCAGTCGTGATAATTAAACAACTTAAATTGATTGTGTCAGGTGTATTGTTCCAAGTGGCAGGGAGCTCTGGTCCTGGAGTACCTCTCTGTAACAAAGCCAGTTGTGGAATTGTTTTATAATTATTCTTAACTAGATCAATGTGTATGTTCATGTATATCCTATTCGTTTTTGTATCAATAAACTTCTTTTTAACTATAATTCAACACTGCCAATTTCTGCATTGCCCTTAAAATCCCATTTTGAGGTACACATCTAGTTGTGGGAGGAATTCTTGTCCGCCTGGAATGGCATATCTCTATTTATACCTATGGTTTCGGTCCATTCACCCCAGGTGGTGACGGACGCTGCAGCCTCCACAGGTTTCGCGGCAATTTTTGGCCATCATTGGTTTTCAGGACCCTGGCCTCAACAGATACTATTGATACCCGGCTTTTCCCAAACATCTGCCCTCTTTGAGCTTTATCCCATAGTGGCAGCCGCACAACTCTGGGGCCACCACTGGACAGGACAAACCGTAGTCTTCACCACCGACAACCAGGCCACGGCAGACATCATCAACAGAGGCAGGTCCAAGTCCCTAGCAGTCATGTCCTTCCTGCGCAGGTTGGTACAACTGTCCTTACAGCAGCAGTTCAATATACACTGTGCATTTATTCCCGGCAGATACAACTCAGCAGCTGACGCACTGTCACGTTTCAATTATCCCTCCTTTTTCAAACAGGTTCCCGATGCCGATCCAATGTCGGCCCCTATCCCTGCCTGGTCACAACTGACCCTGGACTAGTTCAACATCTACACGGAGCTACGCAACTCATAAATCATTCCCTCTCCTACAACACACTTAAAGCCTACCAGACAGCTTGGAAGGCCTTCAATAAATTCCTCACGTCCTGCCGTAAAGGACCTACAGATATCAAACAGGTACTGGCCTTCACTGCACACTGCCACACGCAGCTGGCCTTATCCTACAATACCATCCGGCTATACCTAGCCGGCATTCAACATTTCATGGCGCTTGAAGACCCCACGAAATCTTCACTGTTCTCATCTCACGCTATACGAGCCGTTCTAAGGGGAATTCAGAAACAACAACCAGTCATCAGCACTAAGCGCTTGCCCATTACGGGGCCCATCTTTAGGGACATGTCAACTATTCTGGCTACTTCGCCATTCGGTCTGCTCCGCAGCACGGTCTTACAAGCAGCCATATATTTAGCTTACTATGGGTTCTTGCGGCCTGGCGAATTCACCTCTAACAAACCCACAGACCAAGTACTATGCAGACGACACTTGCTTCGATACCAAGACCACTTCATCCTGCACCTCGAGGTCTCTAAAACCCAGCAAACGGGCCCAGGGGTGAACATTCACCTCTACAAAACCAACAACAGCTGGTGTCCAGTCGCCGTACCCAACCGACTCCTGTCACTCCTGCCTGAGCAACCAGACAACAGTCCCCTTCTACCATTCCCAGTTAAACCCTTAAACGCCTCTCAGTTTGTGGAACACATAAGGATACTTCTCCGCAATCTTCACCTTAACCCTAGTCAGTATTCCGGACACTCTTTCCGCATCGGAGCCGCCTCCGCGGCGTCCCGCCACGGGGTTCCAGACCACATCATCAAAAGACTAGGCAGGTGGAAGTCAGCCTGCTTCGCCCGGTATATCCCCAATCCACAAACAGAGATGGCACAGGCATTCTCCAAATTGGCTCAATAAATAACTGAAAACCAATAAAATTATAACCCTACCTGAATGTTTTTGCCCCCTTATTTTGGCATACCGGCCATTAGACCAAGGCACACTTTCAGGTCCATTTCATATGGTAAGTCCACACTTTCAGGTCTATCTCCGATTGGTAAGTCTTATCTTTACTATAAGTGTTATCCATGTACATATCGGACATAGGGCTCCAACCATAAGTAGGAAGGCCAGTATGGTGGCCTGAATTTATGGGAGGAGCCCGGGGGGTACTTAAGCAGCCCGCTCACCTGTGGTGCTTGTCGGTTTCCTGTGCGCGATACCCACCCTCCCATCCCCATTTCACAGCATTTCTCAAACTATTCATTTCATTCATTTCTCTTACAGAATAATCATTTCTTAAACCAGGGTATGCCCCCTTATTTTGGCATACCGGCCATTAGACCAAGGCACACTTTCAGGTCCATTTCATATGGTAAGTCCACACTTTCAGGTCTATCTCCGATTGGTAAGTCTTATCTTTACTATAAGTGTTATCCATGTACATATCGGACATAGGGCTCCAACCATAAATATATATATATATATATATATATATATATATATATATATATATATATATATATATATATATATATATATACAACACCTGTGATGCATATATATATACACAATACACTGTAAGTGCAGTTAACTCACTGACTGTCCTGCCTAATCTATCTAACTTAAATCAAATGACACTGTCTCTCTGTCTATCTCTCTCAACGCCGGAACACACACTACACAGGGCTGCCATGCAGGCGGCCTTATATAGTGTGGGGCGTGTACTAAATCCCCTGAGCCATAATTGGCCAAAGCCTCCTTGGCTTTGGCCAATTACAGCTCTCTGTTCAGACGGCGCTGTGATTGGCCAAGCATGCGGGTCATAGTGCATGCTTAGCCAATCATCAGCCAGCAATTCACTGCGATTCCGCAGTGAATTATGGGCCGTGACGCGCCACACGAATTTGGCGCGAACGGCCCATATCTTTCGCAATTCAGCGAACGGGCGAACAGACGATGTTCGAGTCGAACATGGGTTCGACTCGAACACGGAGCTTATCCCTATTTATATGCTTCATTTGTGAGTATATTTTACATTATTTTAATAAAGATGTTTTGATGATATTACACTATTGGAGTTTCTTTATTTTTTTATGCATTTGGAGAGGAGAAGATGAAATTTGATTTAAACACCGGCTTTCTGTGAACATACAAGCTGTGCTTGCCTTATCTGTTGCAGAATAGGCACGTCCTGTTGATTAGAGCATACCCTATGTGAGGCGGCGCAAGCACTTCTGGTGATATTTTGAAATGTGTTGAACAGAAGCCAGGTGGATGAAAATTTTGAACAGATAACTATTGGACTTTATAATTTTCATAATTTTCTTTTATTTAATTGTGGAATGCTATTTGGATGTTTGTAATATTTCACGTTATGTTGGGGATATATATATAGATATATATATATATATCTATATATATATATATATAGATATATATATAGATATATATATATATATATATATATATATACTGTATAAAAAAATATGTATACTGTATATGTGAATCAAAAACTGGATGGAGGAAATCTTTAATTTATGTTGGAGAGATTTAACATACGCACATGCACTGATTTTCAGCGCTGTACTTTTTTATTTTTTATGCTTGTTTGAGGGTAGGTTTTTTATATACAGCTGTAGTTAGCAATACAACATTTATGCCCTGTACACACGACCGGTTTTCCCGTCGGAATAAACTCTGAAGGTTTTTCCGATGGAGTTCCGATGGAATTCCACTCAAGCTGTCTTGCATACACACTGTCACACCAAATTCCAACCGTCCAGAACGTGGTGACGTACAACACGTACAACGGGACTAGAAAATGGAAGTTCAATAGCCTGTAGCCAATAGCTTCCGTCTTGTACTTGCTTCAGAGCATGCGTCGTTTTTGGTACGTCAGAACAGCATACAGACGATCGGTTTTCCCAATAGGAATTGGTTCCGTCGGAAAAAATTAGAACATGTTCTCTTTCTAGCTCCGTCAGAATTTTTGACGTAAAAAGTCCGATGGGGCATACACACGATCGAAATATACAATGAAAAGCTCCCGTCTGACTTTTTCTGTCGGACATTCCGCTCGTGTGTACGCGGCATTAGGGTTACATTATCTGGTTATTTGAGACTATAGCATTATAGTGCAGAAGGGTATTCTGATTAACAAGACTTAATATTCTTCTGGCACAACTCCTGTCTCATGGAGCCATTCCCGTGTTTCCAGAAAATGAAAGGTTTCAAAGTTTCTTCTCATACCTGTTCTTAGAACAAATGGTGGCCTACGTCCCACTCTGTGTCTAACACATCTTAAATCAAATGCACATTTTCCATGGAATCTTTCAGGTCAGTCATTGCTTTTCTCCATCAAGATATCTATCTGCATGTCCCTTTGTTTCCAGGGCATCAATGCTACCTTCATTTTGTGGTGGGCGAACACCACTACTAGTTCATTGACCTTCCCTTTGGTCTGTCCACTGCACCTTGGATATTCACCAAGGTGCTAGCCCCTGTGGTACTCCTATAATGCTCACAAGGCATCCTCATAGTGGGATACCTAGAAGGCCTTCTACTGAGGGCATAGCCAGCATAGACATTGCTCACCATACTGTTCAGACTCTACAGACATTAAACTGAATCTGTTAATTTCCAGTAGTCAGCTCAGAAACTGACTATGCACTTGGAGTGTCTTGGATGTATCAGGCATCTGTTTTCAAGGCTCACAAGGCTGCAATCTGGTCCTTTCTTGACACATTCTCTAAATTTCACCACGTGCATACTCAGACCTCAGATGATGCAAGCTTCAGAAGCAAGGTCTTTCAGGTAGCTTTTTAAATACCCAGTTTTACCCTGTTGTGTGTGGGCTTGTTAGTGCTTTGTTGGCTGTGTTGCCCACCCCTCAGTTAGACTGCTTTTGGATATCCCTTACTGCTAACCCTGCTAACCATGTGTCCCTTAATACATTTTTAAGAAAACAGAATTTTCAAATAGTTATGAGAAAACTGAGCAAAGTTATATTCACTGGACATTTGTTAAACAAATGAAAACATTTATAAACCCTAAACATACCTGGGGAATTCACCAAAGTCTCCAGGATCTGAATCTTGTCATTTTTTTCTGTCCTCTTGCAAGCAAAAAGGGCATGGGTAGCTGGACACTGCCTTGGGAGACTTGCACCAGTAGCAATGCAAAATATTAAAAATATACACTTTTCAAGGGGGAGAAGTTCTTTTAAAATGCTTAAAGGGTAACATAAAGATAAACAATTGCTTTAAATTAAAAATCATTTTTTAAAAAAAAAACCCTTTGCCTATTAGCCTAGAAAATGGACAATTTTGATTTAACAAATGTGGTTCCCATTGATTTTAATGGGGTTCATGTTTGGCATTCAAAGTTTTGAACCCCACTTGAATTAAACCCATAGCAGTCTGGCTCATCCCTATTTGTAAATCAAGTGGCTGGAGATTCCTCTCAACGCCTTCACCAAACACATATACTAGATGAGGGTCTGACTTTAGGGGGATCCCATGCAGGATAAAATTGAAAAAAATGAAATGGAGTCCCCACAATTCCATACCAGACTCTTATCTGAGCATGCAGCCTGCCTAGCTGGCCAGGAAAATGAGGGGATGTGAGCTTGTACCCCCATCCTGAACCATACCAAGCCACATGCCATCAAAATGGTGATGGCACTTTGCAAAGAGGACCTGCTGGCAAACAGTCTTGTCTACATTTTGATTGGGACAAGGGCCTCAACCCAGGCCTGGTGGATGTGGGGACCTGTGGAGGGAGACTTATAGGAATCTGGATCCCCTTTAAAATAATCAGCCCTCCATATATCCAGCCCTGCCCTAGGAAAATGACACATCCTTATTGCTGGTAAACCCCCTTAAAATCTATACTAGAGTTGGGCAGAACACCCCCCTGGTTCGGTTCATGCCAGAACTCTAGAACATCGCAAAAGTTCAGACCCGAATCACAAAACTATGAAAGTCTATGGGACCCGAATTTGAAAAATCAAATGTGCTCATTTTGAAGACTTATATGCAAGTGATTGGACATAAAAGGGTATGGGGGCCCACATACTGCCCTGGGGGACATGTATTAATGCAAAACATGTTTTTTTTAAAAGATTGTTTTTAAAGGAGCAGTGATTTTAAAGATGCTTAAAGTGAAACAATAAAAATGAAAAATTTCTTTAAATATAGTACCTGGGGGGTCCCCTTAGTCTGCCTGAAAAGTGGCACATATGTACCATGTATATAACCTGCTGCAGCAAAACATACATATAAAAGAAAAAAAAGACATTTAAATAGATTTTCCCTGCAAGCTTTCTTTATTTTGTAAACACTGGCTTGGGGAGCCAGTCTGTATGATGAGGCCACAATTTAGTGCACTCAGAATAACATTAGAGATTTTCTGGATAAATTCTGGAAAATTAACACATTTTTGCACCACAGTGAGCAAGCCTTATGTGAAGAAGCCAAATTATAGTACACTCAGGCCAAGATTAACTTTTTTTTTTAGATAAAGTCTGGTGTCTCTTTCGCAGACTGTGGATAGAAGTAACAGGTGCAGAAAAATTGGGCTTTGGGTGTTGGTGGTGCCTTCACAATGTAAGCCTATAGAGGTACTCCTTAAAAAAAATCTGTTTATTTTTCTTAACAAAACACACAAAAACAATGTCCAACAATAACCTCAAAAGAGAAGTTTCAAAATAAATTTACAAAACAAATTTGGAAATTGCTTTATTCTCTCATCTCACCGTCTTCTTCCTCCTCTTCTACTCCTCCTATATACAATACATTATTACACCTTATTAGAACGTTTCTAAGATGTTCAGACAATGCCCTATCAATATACTCCTGTATTGGCAAGTTGCATGTTCATGTAGCCATAGACCAGGTATTCCTTGTATTCCATACACCACTTCAGCTTCACTATTACTGGCTACTGGCTTACCAGTAGAGATGGGCCGAACACCTGCCTGTTCGATTCGCAGCAGAACTCCCAAACAGTGGAAAAGTCCTGAACGACAAACTCCATTGAAGTCTATGGGAGCCGAACATGAGAAATCAAAAGTGCCCATTTTGAAGGCTTATATGCAAATAATTTGTCATTAAAGGGGTATGGGGGTCTGGATATTGCCTTGGGGGACGTGTATCAATGCAATTTTTTTTTCAAAAAACAATTTTGAGAGAGCAGTGATTTTAATAATGCTTAAAATGCAACAATAAAAATGAAAAATTCCTTTAAATATAATGCCTGGGGGTCTCCTTAGTCTGCCTGTAAATTGGCACATCTGTAGCATGTATAGAACATGCTGCAGCAGAAATTATATTTATAGAGAAAAAAAAAGAGTCAAATCACATTTAAATTGACTCGCGGTTTCAACTGCACCCGGCTATTAAAAAAAAAGAAAGAAAAAAATGACATGGCCCCCCTACGGGTTTGGTATGGTACCGAACCCTTTTCCCAGCATGCAGCCTGGCAGGTCAGGAAAAAGGGGGGGCGAGTGAATGCTGTAGATGTGGGGGTCTGCAGGCAGGGGGATTATTGGAATCTGGAAGCCCCCTTTTAAGAAGGGTCCCCCATATCCTGCCCTCCCTCCTATGTGAATGAGTATGGGGTACATAGTATCCATTCACCAAAAAAATGTCAAAAAGTAATAAAAACACAGAGACAGTTTTTGACAATTTCTTTATTAAGCAATAAAAAAAAACAGTGTCCCCCGATGTAGATCTATCATCAATCACGACACCACGACCCGAAAAAGAAAAAAAAACGCTTTGCACTCATTGACGGCTGACCGCCGAATGCCTACTCCACCATTTGACAGTAAGGGCGGGCCCACCTAGCAATGTCTCCTGATAACACCCCCCCCCTTTGTGATGTCACAGACCGATGCATGTCCCGCCCTTACCTATATAGGAACTGTCAAACTGAAAGCCAGCCATTTGTCAGTCAGCCGTCATTGAGTGGGGAGCATTTTTTTGGGGGGTTCCAGTGGTGCTGCAGCATCGTGATTGGATTTACACTTTTTAATAAAGGAATGGTCAAAAACTGTCTCTGTGTTTTCACTACTTTTTGACACTTTTCTACTCTATACTCATGCACATGGGGGGGCTGGGATCTGGGGGCCCACTTCTTAAAGGGGGTTTCCAGATTCCGATAAGCCCCCTGCCCACAGACCCCCACAACCACAGCCCAGGGTTGTGGGGAAGAGACTCTTGTTCCCATCAACATGGGTCAAAGACCCCCTGCCCCAAAGCACCCACCACCCCATGTTGAGGGTATGTGGCCTAATATGGTTCAGGAGGGGGACCTGCTTGCTGGTCACCCCCTTTTCTGACCTGCCAGGCTGCATGCTCGGATAAGGGTCTGGTATGGATTTTGGAAGGATTTTTTTTATAATTTTTTTACCAGAAATGTTTTTTTTTTTGCTGCTGCCGCGGGGAAGCCCATTGGCAGCTGATGACTCATTAATTGTTAAGGACGCTGCGGCTGCCTACCGCCCCCACTGCTTAACAACCAGCATTTACTGCACCCTGATTGGGCAAAGCTTTGCCCAATCAGGGAGCAGAATGCACTGTGAACACCTGCCAAACACCATGCATGCTTGGGTGTTTCCCGAACAGAGCGAACAGCCAATGTTCAGCCTGAACTCATGCTCGGGCCGAACCATTTGCCCAACCTTACTTACCAGTAAGGCCATTAAGGAATGGTTTTGGGTTTAGTGGCAAACACATTCTGCAACTGAAGCCACCGCTGCCCTACAGACCAGTGAAAGGAAGAAAAAAAAATTCCCTGCGGAATACTCTGAGAACACACCGCTAGAGAGAGCAGGAGTATGCTCCAGCAGGAACACAAGAGGAATAGCGTCACTGATGCATGCATTGTCACGGCTCACCATCTTGGTCGCCTCCTCAAATGGTGACAGTACAGTGCATGCATCCTTTATCAGCAGCCATTGACATGGGGAAAAAAGCAGAGGTGTCCTGAGCCTGCCCTTGTACAATACTCATACAGGTACTCATTGATGGCCCTCTGCTGCATGTGCCATTCCACCTGATGGGCATGTCACAAATCAGGCGGTTTACGCCAGGTGGAATTTCTGCTGAATTTCAGCCAACCAAAAACTTGCTGTGTATGACAGCCTGAAATGGCTACAGACTCTTCTGGTCTGCCTTAGAAGATCTTGCAACCCTAGCTACCCATTTAAGAAACACTGTACCACCAAATTAAAGACATGTGACAGGCATGGCACATGTGTCAACTTTCTCTGTCGAAGGGCGGACAGAAGCTTAGTGCCATTATCACACAATACCATTCCTGGCTCAAGCTTCCATAGCGTGAACCACCTCTGGGCCTGCCCCTGCAGAGCTGAAAGATTCTCTGCTCCATTGTGGCTCCTGTCCTCTAGACAGGCCAGCTGAAGCACTGCATTATATCTTTTAGCCTGACTCGTTGAATTGCCTCTTGAATGCTTAGGGGTACTGGTGGTTCATAGGACAATTTAGCAGAGGAGGGCATGGAGGAGGAGGAGGAAGAGAGGGTGGAGCTGACAGATCTTGCATCATCACCACCAGCTGTATGGAGATTTGGTGGCAAAACAAGCTCCAACACTGAGCCCTGTCCCGCATCCTTCCCAGTTGCATACAGAGTTACCCAGTGTGCTGTAAACAAAATATATCCACGTGACCACTTTTTTAGCAGTAAGATGGACCTTGCTGCTGACTCGACCCCAGCCTGGGACACTGGAATCCACCAGTGCCGCCAGACGGGACTACTACAGCACATGAGGATTGCCCCCTGTGGAGCCCTGCCGCCCACTTCGCAGCCCACCCGGACCAATTTTATTGATGTGTCTGTGTTTTATCAAACTCAGAGTGAGTGCATTTCCACTGAAATTAAAATGTGTGTGTTTTAATACTGCACTTAGGTTGGCGCTGCTTTTCTTCTCTTTTATATCTCTCCAAAGGTGATTTCTGCCCTTCAGCATGCTGCCTCCTGTGTCGTGCCAGTATATTTCCCCCTGAGGTTACATACCCAGGTCTTAGACTTTGTCCTTCCTCCCCCCCTTTTTCTCCCCTCCCACCCCATATACCCATACCAGGAATTTTACTTTTGGACTACTGTACATTTATCTACTGCTGTTACCTCCAACAGTATCCTGCTCCTGGACTTTTTTATTTTTCCGTATATACTCGAGTATAAGTCGATCCGAGTATAAGTCGAGGCCCCTAATTTACCACAAAAAACTGGGAAAAACTTATTGACCCTAGTATAAGACAAGGGTGAGAAATGCAGCAGCTACTGTAAGTGGAAAAAGAGGGTCAACAGTGCCCATCTGCAGCTGCATGCCTCCCTGTGTCCTGTGCAGCCTACCTGTATCCTGTGCATGTGTCCTGTGTCCTGTACATGTGCATGTGTCCTGTGTCCTGTAAATGTGCATGTGTCCTGTACATGTGTATGTGTCATGTGCATGTGTTATGTACATGTGTATGTGTCCCTGTGTCCTGTACATGTGTCTTGTACATGTGTATGTGTCCCCGTGTCCTGTGTCCTGTACATGTGTATGTGTCCCCGTGTATGTGTCCCTGTGTCCTGTACATGTGTCCTGTGACCTGTACATGTGTATGTGTCTTGTGGGCATGTGTCCTGTGTGCATGTGTCCTGTGTGCATGTGTCCTGTGTCCCTGTGCAGCCTACCTGTGTCCAGTGCAACCTCCCTGTGGCGATCTCCATCCTCCCTGTGGCGATCTGCATCCTCCTTGTGGAGATCTCCATCCTCCGATCAGTGTGTTATAATACACTTCGGCAGCCATTCCACTGTTCAAAAGCTGCGCCTCCTCCTCGTCTGTGATAGGCAGAACACTCAGCCTATCATGGTCATTCTCTCATTCTCATACCACGGACGAGGATGAGAGAATGTCCGTGATAGGCTGTACACTGACAGCTGGGAGATGGAGTGTTCAGCCTATCACAGACGAGCAGGAGGCACGGCTTTTGAAAGCTGGAATAGCCTCCGAACTGCATTATCACACGCCGGCCGCCGTCTGCCTAAATGATACACTGATCATGCAGACAGATGGCGGTGACTCGAGTATAATTCGAGGGGGGCACTTTCAGCCCAAAAAAAGGGGCTGAAAAATTTGACTTAAACTCGAGTATACACGGTACTTTATTTTATTTTATTTAATATTTATAATTTTTTTTTCCCTCCCATTTATTTTACATTTAGCCTGTGCATACAGCTGTTATTTCTTAGCGCAACAAAAAATAGTTTTTTCTTTGTATATCTCCAGAAACCTTTGTTTGCTGCTTGGTGATTACTGTAAGCATAATGCCCCATACACACAGTTGGACATTGATTGGACATTCCGACAACAAAATCCTAGGATTTTTTCAGACAGATGTTGGCTCAAACTTGTTTTGCGTACACACGGTCGCACAAAGTTGTCAGAATTTCTGATCGCCAACAACGTGGTGACGTCAACCACGTATGACAAGACTAGAAAAGGCCAGTTCAGAACCAAGCGCAGCACCCTTTGGGCTCCTTTTGCTAATCTCATGTTAGTAAAAGTTTGGGGAGAGACGATTCACGCTTTTTCAGACTCGTGGCTTTCAGATCGTTTTCTGCGGTTCAGTTTGTGCTTGTGGGTTTGTATCTGCTCTTCAGTGCATGCAAGCAAGCTCCGCGTGACTTTGTCATTGTGTTCTTGTTCGTTTGTTACTGTTTTTCAGGTCGCTCTTCACAGGCCTTGCTGTTCTTCAGTGCATTCTGTTACTTCGTTCTGAGCAGCCGACCGTTTTCTAGCCATGTTGCGAATACGTACTCCTCGTAGAGTTCGTGCTGTGCGGGGGCTTGGTATTGGGGTCCTGACCTTGACACAAGTCCAGTCCATGAACAGGGTGGGGAGGAGTTCATGGACCAAGAATTGGTTGCTTCAGCGTGACCAGTTCTGTCATATGCCTTTGCTCCGTGAGATCCCTGAGAATAATCCTGATGATTTCAGGAACTTTCTCCTGATGACAGACACCGTATTTCACCATTTGTTGGCTTTGCTGACCCCCTATATCAGCAGGCAGGATACCTGCATGAGGCAAGCCATCACTACTCCGGAGCAGAGGCTCGTCGCTACCCTGCGGTACTTGGCGACAGGGAGAAGCCTGCAGGACCTCAAGTTCTCAACAGGCATCTCCCCCCAGGCTCTGGGTATCATTATCCCAGAGACCTGTTCTGCCATCATACAGGTCCTACAGAAGGAGTACATGAAGGTAAGATTTTTATCCTTTAATATCACATTTTATTGTATATAATGTTTGCTAATGTAATGTATTTCTATCCTCATTCCCTAATTACCATGATTGTAATATGCTGTGAATGTCCCCTTTGTCCTCATGCATGCTGGATTTTTATGTCATTATTTTTTTTGTCCTTCATACATATTTGCCTTCACTTACCTCCCCAGCATGCTCTCCTGCCCCTATATTCACCTCATGTAGTCACTTAACAATGTATTTTATCAGCTCCATAGTTATGCTTTACCCCAAACACCCCCTAAAATGTTTAGAAATGTGATTTGTGCTTTAAATTCAGGCAGAGTGCCAGAGGCTTTTTTTTGTAGTGTCCCCAAATCATTTTTAGGATATAAAAAAAGGGAATACCATCCAAGTAAGTCATAGAGGTTGCCACCATCCCTTGTATAAGGAAAAAAGAAATAACCCCTCAAAAATTGGTGGGACTTTAAAGGCAACAAAGTAGTAAAAACAATTTTATTGATACAAGTATACAAAAATACATATAAGAAAACGTATGATACAATAACATAGAATAAACAATGAAGTCATAAGAAGAGGAATATACTGATGTAGAATTCGAATGTATATTCGTGTAGTCTTCCACCTGGGCCTACACGTTTCGGGATTACCCATAGAGTCCCTTCATCAAGGGCAACTTGTAGGAGGAATTACACTACATAATGAAATATAAATTGACGTAATTAGAGATTATATGTATTGTACACATTGTCTGCATCCTAAACCATTCTGTACAGCTTGACATCAAAAAACAGAAAAAACAATAAAAATAAATTATATAAACGAGATGATACACATACCCAAGTATATTCAGGGAAGAAGGCTCACTGTCAAAGTCTCGGAGGTAAGTATGCACAGAACGCCACAGGAATCCAAAAAGGAAACGGGCGTATGTCTGGCCCCGCCTTATCCACACTGGTCCAACTGTGTGGCCCCAGGGGAGCAAGCTCGAGAGGGGCAGCACTATCCCGGAGGGATCCAAAAAAGAGAACCAAGAGGGGATTATCTGAAACACAAAAAAGACCACAAATAGGTTGATGTCCCTCTAGACAAGGAGAAACCCTTATATTCATGATCGCCACCGAAACACACAAAAGAGACCATGAATAGATTGATGTCCCTCTGAACAAGGTGAAACCCCTATATTAATAATCGCCACCGCAAGGACGCAGGGTCAGATGTTCACCATGCGGATCTGCGTCCAGGCCGGGTATACGAATGAAAAAATTTGAATATACATAGCTTACCCTAGTGCTGGTTCATGAAGGATTTCATTAATAGATGTAAACAGGTACCCCCAAGGCACCGGCAAGAGAGCGGGGGCCCCTTAAACGCACAGGCGGCTCCGAAAGTTACAGAGGATAACAGCTTCCTACACAGGCAGGATCTATAATAATACAAAAAAGGGAAGGAGAGACCTGATCACAAAAATTGGAACAGGAATGCCCTCTATATGTTGCAATATATGGTATACATTGCATGAAAACTCCATAGAAAAAAAGGCAAAACAGGGAGCCTACAACATGTTAGAGTTGTCAGTCAAATAAAAAAGGAAGGGGTGAAAGGCAGCATTACCAGGTTCGTAGTGGGGCGGCACTGCAGTGTGCTAGGGAGCTTCGTTCGTCTGAACTGTAACCGCCGCCGCCGAGCAGGACAATGACACTGACTCGGCGTCCGGCGGCTTAATATGGAGTGAGAGGAGGACAGGTGCGGTGCTGATTGGCGTACAAATTCCGCCCATCATGACGCCGCTCCAGTGAGGAGATAGGAGTCATGGTAACCTCATGACGCCGCTCCGCCTGAGGAAAGGAGGAGATGGGAGTCATGGTAACATCATGACGCCGCTCCGCCTGGGGGAAGGAGGAAATAGGAGCCATGACAACAGCAAGGGAGCTTCCTGTGTTAAGGTATTCACCTAAAGCTTTGTGATAGTGCCATAGAAGAAGTCTATACCGGCTTAACATTTTGTCATAGAAAAGGTCTATACAGGCTTAACCCCTTATAAGTGAAGTGGGGGGTATAAAACAGCCTTGATATCACGGCCTTAACCGAGGGGACAGCAAAGTAGGGGAATGCACATAGGTGCAGGTGCTCCAGGGTGCATAATAGAACAACAAGTAGATCAATAAAAGACAAAAGAAAAATAATAAATAAAAACTGACACAAAAATGACTGGAATGGTCATTAGACCTGACAAAATAGTAATGCATAATCACCGCCTTATACCCACAAATGATAACTCATAGACACCAGCGGGGTGGGGCGACCCTGAGCCGCAACTGCACAGCACCCCCCCACAGCGGGCTGTGGGAGTGGTCATGCAGCTGCCACCCACCAATGCAAAAAGGCGACCGGGTCCGCAGGCAAAGATCAGCAGCAGATTTGCTGCCAGTCACCCTGCGGCATGCACCGGGCGTCTAACAAAAGGCCCCCCAAAGGGATCGTAAATCCCGGGAGGCCCCCGTGCGCCGGACGGGACAAAGAGGGGCCAGAAGGCTGCAATAGAGTAGTGCTCCTCGAGTGAGACCGACAGTGTGCCTTGATACATGACAATATGCCTATTCATACAAGGCTACAGTAAAAAAGCAAAAACAAAAAAAATATATAGCATAATAAAAGGATGGCCAAACATAGCAGAAAACACATATCCAGAAAATGATTGGTTAATAAACAATCAAGCAATCGGCCAAACATCGAACATCAAACCCCACTGATTGAAGTGAATCAGGAGGCGTGAAAGAGGGGAAATCCCAGATGGCATGAGGCTTGCGAAAATGGGGACCTTATAAGTCTTTTTCACATACCCCAGAGGAAAAGCCCTCTAGGAAGGGCCTGTAGCTCAAGTGATCGTTTAGCCCGGGGGGTGAGGTGGCAGCAAGGTCCATGATCCAGCGGGCTTCCCGCTGTAACAGGGCCTTGTTCCAATCCCCACCCCTCGGGCTGGGGTGGACTCTATCCAGGATTAAGAAGTAGATATTGGGGAAATTGCCATGATGTTCATTGGCCACATGTCTCCCCAATGGAAAGTCGGGATTTGCTTTCCTAATGGCATTGATATGCCGTGAGGCTCGCAATGAGAATTTTTGTTTCGTCTTACCTACATAAAATTGTTGACATTGGCAAACTAAAAGGTATACCACACCCTCCGTCTTACAGTTTGAAAAGTGACATGGTCTGTATGGACGCCCATTTGGAAGAGTCAAATTCTGGCTTGTATTCATAAATCTGCATATGGAGCATCCTCCACGGTTGAACGTCCCAAACCTCTTGCAGGGATCACCACGAGAATCGCCGACAAATTCGCTGTGGACCAAGTGGTCACGCAGGGAACTGGTACATCGATAGGTGATTGCTGGTCGCGCAGATAAGTATGGACGTAGGGTGGGATCGGAATACAGAAGGTGCCAATGTTTATTGAAAATTGATTTGACAGACTCATGTTGGTTAGTGAACCTCATAATCATCCTAGTAGTGGGGTCCATTTCTGTTTTCTTTTGATGGCTGAAAAGCAGTTCCCGTCGAGTTCGATTGTTGGCACGTTTATAAGCTTTCTTTAACAGAGAGCGAGAATAGCCCCTCAGGAGAAGCCTGTCTCTGAGTGCGGCAGCTTCAATCAAATATGTCTGCTGATCCGAGCAATTCCGTCTCAACCTCAAATATTGGCTGTAGGGGATTGCGCGGAGTAGTGGTTGGGGGTGAGAGCTAGAGGCATGTAAGATGGTATTGCCCGCGGTGGATTTCCGAAAGAGGCTACTAGAAAGGGTCCCCTCGGAGTTCTTACTGATGGTAGTATCCAAAAATGTGATGCTATGTTGGCTATGGGTCACGGTGAACTTTAAATTGAAAGTATTGTGCTGCATCAATTTGATGCATTAGTTCAGTTCCCTTTCGGAGCCCTCCCGCAGCACCAAAATATTGTCTATATAGCGGTACCACGCCGCTATATATCGGGTGTGGGATTTGAAAGACTCGTCTGCAAGGAATGACTGCTCCCACTCCCCCAGGTACAGGTTGGCGTAGGACGGGGCACAGGAGGTCCCCATCGCGACACCCTGTACCTGAAAGAAATGGGAGCCATCAAACGAAAAGATGTTATGATGAAGGATGAACTCCAAGGCCATAATAATAAATTTGCATAGTTTTTTATCGTCTCTATGTGTTTGGGTAATGAAATGTCTGACCACAGCCAGCCCCAGATGGTGGGGTATGGAGCTATAGAGGGCCTCGACGTCAATCACCACCAACAAAGACTGTGGTGAAACATGTAGACCTTCTAGAGATTTTTCCTCTGGGGTATGTGAAAAAGACTTATAAGGTCCCCATTTTCGCAAGCCTCATGCCATTTGGGATTTCCCCTCTTTCACGCCTCCTGATTCACTTCAATCAGTGGGGTTTGTTGTTTATTAACCAATCATTTTCTGGATATGTGTTTTCTGCTATGTTTGGCCATCCTTTTATTATGCTATATATTTGTTTTTGTTTTTGCTTTTTTACTGTAGCCTTGTATGAATAGGCATATTGTCATGTATCAAGGCACACTGTCGGTCTCACTCGAGGAGTACTACTCTATTGCAGCCTTCTGGCCCCTCTTTGTCCCGCCCGGTGCACGGGGGCCTCCCGGGATTTACGATCCCTTTGGGGGGCCTTTTGTTAGACGCCCGGTGCATGCCGCAGGGTGACTGGCAGCAAATCTGCTGCTGATCTTTGCCTGCGGACCCGGTCGCCTTTTTGCGTCGGTGGGTGGCAGCTGCATGACCCCTCCCACAGCCCGCTGTGGGGGGGTGCCGTGCAGTTGCGGCTCAGGGTCCCCCCACCCCGCTGGTGTCTATGAGTTATCATTTGTGGGTATAAGGTGGTGATTATGCATTACTATTTTGTCAGGTCTAATGACCATTCCAGTCATTTTTGTGTCAGTTTTTATTTATTATTTTTCTTTTGTCTTTTATTGATCTACTTGTTGTTCTATTATGCACCCTGGAGCACCTGCACCTATGTGCAGTCCCCTACTTTGCTGTCCACCTCGGTTAAGGCCGTGATATCAAGGCTGTTTTATACCCCCCACTTCACTTATAAAGGGTTAAGCCTGTATAGACCTTTTCTATGACAAAATGTTAAGCCGGTATAGACTTCTTCTATGGCACTATCACGAAGCTTTAGGTGAATACCTTAACACAGGACGCTCCCTTGCTGTTGTCATGGCTCCTATTTCCTCCTTCCCCCAGGCGGAGCGGCGTCATGATGTTACCATGACTCCCATCTCCTCCTTTCCTCAGACGGAGCGGCGTCATGAGGTTACCATGACTCCTATCTCCTCACTGGAGCGGCGTCATGATGGGCGGAATTTGTACGCCAATCAGCACTGCACCTGTCCTCCTCTCACTCCATATTAAGCCGCCGGACGCCGAGTCAGTGTCATTGTCCTGCTCGGCGGCGGCGGTTACAGTTCAGACGAACGAAGCTCCCTAGCACACTGCAGTGCAGCCCCACTACGAACCTGGTAATGCTGCCTTTCACCCCTTCCTTTTTTATTTGACTGACAACTCCAACATGTTGTAGGCTCCCTGTTTTGCCTTTTTTCTATGGAGTTTTCATGCAATGTATACCATATATTGCAACATATAGAGGGCATTCCTGTTCCAATTTTTGTGATCAGGTCTCTCCTTCCCTTTTTTGTATTATTATAGATCCTGTCTGTGTAGGAAGCTGTTATCCTCTGTAACCTTTGGAGCCGCCTGTGCGTTTAAGGGGCCCCCGCTCTCTTGCCGGTGCCTTGGAGGTACCTGTTTACATCTATTAATGAATTCCTTCATGAACCAGCACTAGGGTAAGCTATGTATATTTGAATTTTTTCATTCGTATGCCTGGCCTGGACGCAGATCCGCACGGTGAACATCTGACCCTGCGTCCTTGCGGCGGCGACCATGAATATAGGGGTTTCTCCTTGTTCAGAGGGACATCAATCTATTCGTGGTCTCTTTTGTGTGTTTCGGTGGCGATCATGAATATAAGGGTTTCTCCTTGTCTAGAGGGACATCAACCTATTTGTGGTCTTTTTTGTGTTTCAGATAATCCCCTCTTGGTTCTCTTTTTTGGATCCCTCCGGGATAGTGCTGCCCCTCTTGAGCTTGCTCCCCTGGGGCCACACGGTGGGACCAGTGTGGATAAGGCGGGGCCAAACATATGCCCGTTTCCTTTTTAGATTCCTGTGGCGTTCTGTGCGTACTTACCTCCAAGACTTTGACACTGAGCCTTCTTCCCTGAATATACTTGCGTATGTGTATCATCTCATTTATATAATTTATTTTTATTGTTTTTTCTGTTTTTTGATGTCAAGCTGTACAGAATGGTTTAGGATGCAGACAATGTGTACAATACATATGATCTCTAATTACGTCAATTTATATTTCATTATGTAGTGTAATTCCTCCTACAAGTTGCCCTTGATGAAGGGACTCTATGGGTAATCCTGAAACGCGTAGGCCCAGGTGGAAGACTACACGACTATACATTCGAATTCTACATCAGTATATTCCTCTTCTTATGACTTCATTGTTTATTCTATGTTATTGGATAATACGTTTTCTTATATGTATTTTTGTAATCTTGTATCAATAAAATTGTTTTTACTACTTTGTTGCCTTTAAAGTCCCACCAATTTTTGAGGGATTATTTCCTTTTTTCCAAATCATTTTTTATTAACCCTCCCTCCCCTCAATTGCTAAGTCAGCTGATCACAATTCTCTATCTATCCTCAATCATCTATCTGCTGACTTTGCCAAACCCATACACACTATACCCACCTCTTTTGTGGTCAGATTTATGGATGAATTCCCCAAAGCATGTAGTGCAAGGGCCTGCCTGTATACTTTCAAATGGTACTGTTTAAAGTTTTTGTATCCTATTATTATCTTGATAGTTAATAGCAGAATGTCCAAATGTGCTCAAATGTGTACAGTGTGCATTTATATCTTTGTATTCTGACACTTCTTACCTGTCCAGTGGGCTGCCAATAGTGTAACTAAGGAGGGGCTGTTCCAAGTAATACCCTGTATTTAGGCATCCATCTCTCAATTAAGTGAAGAGAGTTACCTGTCCAAGATTCCCCCCCTATAATGTTAGAAATGGCCCATGAGAGGGGGGTGGGAGGGGGAATATGATAGGTGTACCTTATACTTTGGTGTTGTAAAATTCCCCTTAATAAATGTTATCTAGATGTTGGCCAAGAATGTTTGTGTCTAATCTGCTTTCCATGTTTATGTGCAAAAATACTAAGTTTGTTTTGTTTTCCTCAACAGTTTCCTTCAACGCCACAGGAATGGCACACTGTGGCCTCACACTTTGCCCAGCAGTGGGACTTTCCTAACTGCGGAGGGGCAATTGATGGGAAACACGTCCACATCATCCCACCCCCCAACTCGGGGTCGTACTATTATAATTACAAGGGGTTCAATAGTATTGTGATGTTGGCGGTGGTGTCGGCTAATTATGAGTTCCTGTATCTGGACGTGGGGAAGAATGGCCGGATGTCCGATGGTGGAGTCATCGCCCAGACAGAGTTTTACAGGCGTCTCCAGAATGGCAGCTTGGACTTGTCACCTCCAGAAGAGAATGTGGAAGGACTCCCATTCGTCTTCGTTGTGGATGAAGCCTTTGTGCAGGGGGGCCATCTTATGCGGCCATTCCCGATGAGGACCCTCACCCCGGAACAGAGGGTTTTTAATTAATGGCTGGCCAGAGCCAGAAGAGTGGTGGACAACACATTTGGAATCATGGCCAGCCGGTTCCGTCTATTTCTGACACCCATCCATATCGCGGAGTATTAACTTAATCATATAATCCTGGCGTGCTGTGTTCTACATAACTTTTTATGGCAACATTCTGCCAACTATGCTGGCTCAGTTGGGCCTGAGGCCGGAATTCTAAATGAAACAACACTGACGGTGACACAATTTGTGAAGCCTTTATCAAATAAAAACCAAAAAAAAAAAATCTTTGGTGACCTTTAATGCTTGTGTTTGTTTTAGCTGACCCTGACAGAAATGTGGGTAGTCCTGAAAATGGTGTGATTGTGTAACCGTATCCAAAGCACTGTTGGGTGTTATTTACTAAAGGCAAAGACACTTTGCACTACAAGTGCACTTGAAACTGCACTGAAACTGCACTTGTAGTGCAAAGAGGATTTGCCCTTAGGAAATAACCCCCATTTCACAGAAAGCAGCAATTACATCACCACAAAAGTGTTGTAGCGTTGAGACAATAATCCACACATTCTTGATTAACAATCTTTTTAATACCTGCACAATCACATGTGCATTTAGAAAAGGTTTTTAAAACAAACCAACATGTTTGTTGTATAACATTTTTGGGGTGGCATTATCAAAAATAGAAATGTCAATTTAAGATAAAACAGGCATGTGTAAAACCAACAAGAAAGACACAAATCTTGAACTTAGAAAGTTCACATTTGGTAGAACTTGAAGGCAATATCAGACATGAGTATTTAGGAACTGTGTTTGATATTGCGTTCAGATGGGGTGAAGTCACCCCAGGAAAAGCCAAATTTGCAAGATGCACACAATTTTGCCAATGTCAACATGTGCTAGCTGTCATCACGGGGGGATCAAGGGACGTGTTTTTGGGGAGAAACCCCTTCCTCTCAGCTACTTTATTATTGAGGAAGGGGTTGCACCCCCAAAACGCGTCCATTGATCTCCCGTGATGGCAGATAGCACATGTTGACACATTGTGTGCATCCTCCAAATTTGGCTTTTCTAAAAATCGCTAAAACATTTTTAAGATTGTAGCACATAAAAAAACAAAGGGATTTGGAGGGGTTTTAAACTCACCCCAAAACATCAATGATGTTTTTATTTTTTTGAATAACATCATTGATGTTTTTCTTGAGGTTTTCCAACTCTAAATTACACCCCATGATCTCCCCGATCAGGATCTGGGCACTTTCTGATGTGAAAGGATCTGGATCCACAACATCACGATCACCTAAAAAGAGAGAAACCAAACAAAAACAGGTATCAAAAATCTGACGGTATCCATCTCTTACCTGAGCCTGTGGTCACAGACACTCACCTGTTGTGGTGACAATTTCCACCACATCTTCTTCCTCCTCCTGCTCTTCTTGGGTTGGGGGTATTTCTCCTTCTTCCCGAGGTGGGGGGTCTCTGTTCTCCTCGGATGAGGGGTGTCCTCCGAGTCTTTTCTCCCCTATGTAAAACAAAAATGGTATAATTAGCACACAGATATTTGATGGCAGAACTATAAATAGGAAACATTGCTTGGAAGTGGGGTACAATTGTCTATTTTGGCCGAGTTCCAAAATGTAGCATTTTCAGTGTCCTTTGTCAAGCTGCAATACTTTACCTGTTTGGTACAAGCTTCACAGATGGAGTCACCCCTATAGTATACACTAGAGCTGTGTGGGCCCCCTAATAAAAATGGTGTTCTGGGGTCCCACACTAGTGCTCCAGTGTCCAGATGTGAAAACAGCTGCTCAGTGTCCTCTCCTTACACAGAATCTAGTTTGCATCTCATTCTAGTAACAAACACATCTACACAACCAAATTAGTTTCATACAAGCAGGGCGTCAAAAATGTGGTCAAATGCATATGGCCAAAACAATTGTGTTTTATAGGCCGAAAGAAAAATGTTTGATACCAACGAATAATGTGCCCATGAACATGAAAGTTGCCATTTTAAAATGTACACTTTTAAGAAAAGCACATGGAGCAGCACGAACGTAATAAACACAAAAAGAATAGGAACACAGCACAACTACTTACTTTTTTGCAGCACTCTCCGGATCTTTCTGTACTGCTCGTGTTCTAGTAATTTGAGGTCTGACCACCGCTTCCTGAGCTGATCTTTCGATCGTCGTACCCCGAAATTCTGGTGCAGACTTTTGACCACTTTCGCCATGATCTTGGCCTTTCTGACATTGGGGTTGGGGTAAGGTCCATACTTTCCATCATAGTCGGCCTTCTTCAGGACGTCCACCATCTCCAACATCTCCCCAAAGGACATATTTGATGCCTTAAATCTTCTCCTTCTGGATCGGGACGTCTCCGGATCCGGGCTCTCCTCCTCCTCCTCCTCCTCCTCCTCGTTGCTGTAATTAGCATGCACCTGCTGTGTATCCGCCATGTGCTCTCCCCACTGCGCCGAACAAAAAGGGGCAGGGAATAGACTAGAAAGAACGTTAGGGGCGGGCGGAGTTACATGCATGCGCAGTGTGTATAAAGCGTAACACGCGTGCGTGTTACGTACGATCTGTGAGCGGAGGAAGGAGCATCGGAGGCGCCGATCGTGATAATGAAGGTAAGATCTAAATTTGGGCCTATACTGCTTCAAAATTGAAGCCTATGTTGTAACAAGATTAGGAGAGTTTGGCCTGACCTTAGGGTTTTTCTTGTGTTGTGTCTTGCAGAGAAAATGGATGGCTTCAATGACCACAACTTCCTCCCCCTGTTCATAGACAAGTACAGGGAGCTGCCCTGTCTGTGGCAGGTGAGACATCCTCATTATAATCATAAAAAAAAGAGGCAGGCAGCGCTGGAGACATTGCTGGAGTTGGTGAAGCCAATGGTCCCCACAGCAACCATCCCCTATTTAAAAGCCAAAATTGGTGGCCTGAGGAGCACTTATCTTAGGGAGCGCAAGAAGGTCACGGATTCCCAGAGGTCCGGAGCTGCAGCAGATGACGTTTATGTCCCCAGGTTCTGGTACTATGAGAGACTGCGATTTCTGTCAGACCACACTGAAGTCAGGGAATCCCTCTCCACTCTTCCTTCCACTCTTCCTTCCACCCCAGCTGAGGCTTCCCGATGTCCAACCTGGCCCTTCCAGCCAGGAAGAAGTGGAGGAGCCCAGCTGGAGTCAGGTATAGCATTCTTCTATAGATTTCTGGTCAATAAAGAAATGATGTTTACTAGATGTTATTATTGATCACTAATTGCTGATTGAAAAAAGTGTTTGACATATCAATAGACAGTAGTGGGCACCCAAAATTGGGACAAGAATGAAAAATGCTGGACTCAGAATGATAGTCTGTTATATTTGTTCACATTCAATTTGCAACAGTCGGGAGGTGAAAATTGTGTGTGATTGATGACTAAAAAACTAAAACTATGTCCCTTTTTCATACACAGGAAGATCTCAGCCAGGAGGAGGCTGTGGAATGTGGCAGCCAGGAGGAGGCAGGGATTACTGGCAGCCAGGAGGAGGCGGGGCTAAGTGGCAGCCAGGAGAAGCCTGGGACCAGTCGCAGCCTGACCGAATCGCAGGTTCCTCCCCTCTGCCTTCCATACAAAAGACCGAGGAAGGGGAGTCACGTTCAGGATTCTGCACTCAGGCTCATTCAGGAGGCTTCTGCGTCCCTCAGAGCTAGGGATGAGCTTCGAGTTCGAGTCGAACTCATGTTCGACTCGAACATTGGCTGTTCGCAAGTTCACCAAACAGCGAACAATTTGGGGTGTTCGCGGCAAATTTGAATGCCGCGGAACACCCTTTAAAAGTCTATGGGAGAAATCAAAAGTGCTAATTTTAAAGGCTAATATGCAAGTTATTGTCATAAAAAGTGTTTGGGGACCTGGGTCCTGCCCCAGGGGACATGGATCAATGCAAAAAAAAGTTTTAAAAACGGCCGTTTTTTCAGGAGCAGTGATTTTAATAATGCTTAAAGTCAATCAATAAAAGTGTAATATCCCTTTAAATTTCGTACCTGGGGGGTGTCTATAGTGTGCCTGTAAAGGGGCGCATGTTTCCTGTGTTTAGAACAGTCTGACAGCAAAATGACATTTTGAAGGAAAAAACTCATTTAAAACTACTCGCGGCTATTGCATTGCCGACAATACACATAGAAGTTCATTGATAAAAACGGCATGGGAATTCCCCAAAGGGGAACCCCGAACCAAAATTTAAAAAAAAAAATGACGTGGGAGTCCCCCTAAATTCCATACCAGGCCCTTCAGGTCTGGTATGGATATTAAGGGGAACCCCGGCCAAAATTTTAAAAAAAAAATGACGTGGGGTTCCCCCTAAATTCCATACCAGACCCTTCAGGTCTGGTATGGATTTTAAGGGGAACCCCGCGCCAAAAAAAAAAAAAAAACGGCGTGGGGTCCCCCCAAAAATCCATACCAGACCCTTATCCGAGCACGCAACCTGGCAGGCCGCAGGAAAAGAGGGGGGGACAAGAGTGCGGCCCCCCTCCCTCCTGAACCGTACCAGGCCACATGCCCTCAACATTGGGAGGGTGCTTTGGGGTAGCCCCCCAAAACACCTTGTCCCCATGTTGATGAGGACAAGGGCCTCATCCCCACAACCCTGGCCGGTGGTTGTGGGGGTCTGCGGGCGGAGGGCTTATCGGAATCTGGAAGCCCCCTTTAACAAGGTGACCCCCAGATCCTGGCCCCCCCCTGTGTGAAATGGTAAGGGGGTACATAAGTACCCCTACCATTTCACGAAAAAAGTGTCAAAAATGTTAAAAATGACAAGAGACAGTTTTTGACAATTCCTTTATTTAAATGCTTCTTCTTTCTTCTATCTTCCTTCATCTACTGGTTCTTCTGGTTCTTCTGGCTCTTCTGGTTCTTCCTCCGGCGTTCTCGTCCAGCATCTCCTCCGCGGCGTCTTCTATCTTCTTCTCCTCGGGCCGCTCCGCACCCATGGCATGGGGGGGAGGCTCCCGCTCTTCTCTTCTTCTTTTCTTCTCTTCTTCTCTTCTTCTTTTCTTCTTTTCTTCTCCGGGCCGCACCGCAATCCATGCTGGCATGGCGGGAGGCTCCCGCTGTGTGACGGCGCTCCTCGTCTGACAGTTCTTAAATAACGGGGGGGCGGGGCCACCCGGTGACCCCGCCCCCCTCTGACGCACGGTGACTTGACGGGACTTCCCTGTGACGTCACGGGGAATGCCACAGGGAAGTCCCGTCAAGTCACCGTGCGTCAGAGGGGGGCGGGGTCACCGGGTGGCCCCGCCCCCCCGTTATTTAAGAACTGTCAGACAAGGAGCGCTGTCACACAGCGGGAGCCTCCCTCCATGCCAGCATGGATTGCGGAGCGGCCCGGAGAAGAAAATGAAGAAGAGAAGAAGAGAAGAAAAGAAGAAGAGAAGAGCGGGAGCCTCCCCCCCATGCCATGGGTGCGGAGCGGCCCGAGGAGAAGAAGACAGAAGACGCCGCGGAGGAGATGCTGGACGAGAACGCCGGAGGAAGAACCAGAAGAGCCAGAAGAACCAGAAGAACCAGAAGATGAAGGAAGATAGAAGAAAGAAGAAGCATTTAAATAAAGGAATTGTCAAAAACTGTCTCTTGTCATTTTTAACATTTTTGACACTTTCTTCGTGAAATGGTAGGGGTACTTATGTACCCCCTTACCATTTCACACAGGGGGGGGGCCGGGATCTGGGGGTCACCTTGTTAAAGGGGGCTTCCAGATTCCGATAAGCCCCCCGCCCGCAGACCCCCACAACCACCGGCCAGGGTTGTGGGGATGAGGCCCTTGTCCTCATCAACATGGGGACAAGGTGCTTTGGGGGGCTACCCCAAAGCACCCTCCCAATGTTGAGGGCATGTGGCCTGGTACGGTTCAGGAGGGAGGGGGGGCCGCACTCTCGTCCCCCCCTCTTTTCCTGCGGCCTGCCAGGTTGCGTGCTCGGATAAGGGTCTGGTATGGATTTTTGGGGGGACCCCACGCCGTTTTTTTTTTTTTTTTGGCGCGGGGTTCCCCTTAAAATCCATACCAGACCTGAAGGGTCTGGTATGGAATTTAGGGGGAACCCCACGTCATTTTTTTTTTTAATTTTGGCCGGGGTTCCCCTTAATATCCATACCAGACCTGAAGGGCCTGGTATGGAATTAAGGAGGACTCCCACGTCATTTTTTTTTTTTAATTTTGGTTCGGGGTTCCCCTTTGGGGAATTCCCATGCCGTTTTTATCAATGAACTTCTATGTGTATTGTCGGCAATGCAATAGCCGCGAGTAGTTTTAAATGAGTTTTTTCCTTCAAAATGTCATTTTGCTGTCAGACTGTTCTAAACACGGGAAACATGCGCCCCTTTACAGGCATACTATAGACACCCCCCAGGTACGAAATTTAAAGGGATATTACACTTTTATTGTTTGACTTTAAGCATTATTAAAATCACTGCTCCTGAAAAAACGGCCGTTTTTAAAACTTTTTTTTGCATTGATCCATGTCCCCTGGGGCAGGACCCAGGTCCCCAAACACTTTTTATGACAATAACTTTCATATAAGCCTTTAAAATTAGCACTTTTGATTATTCATGTTCGTGTCCCATAGACTTTAACGGTGTTCGCATGTTCGAACGAACTTTTTTCCTGTTTGCATGTTCTGGTGCGAACCGAACAGGGGGGCGTTCGGCTCATCCCTACTCAGAGCCTTACCCACTCCTGAAGAGGCCTTTGCCTGCATGGTTGCCACCAAACTGCAGGGCATGCATGAGGGTCAACGCCTCATGTGTGAGCAACTTATTTATAAAGTCCTAACTGAGTGGCGAAATCACACCCAAGACCGACGTGATTGAGTTGGACCATCCTCCTCCTCCTCCTGCTGCCACAACTCCACCACCAGAGCCACAGCGTGGAAGGAAGCATGGAAGGAAGACCAGAGAGTGATGGCCCTGAGTTCAGTCTGGTCTGACAAAAACTTCAGTCTCTTGTATGACCACAGCCTGGGGACACAGATGTCATCTGCTGCTTTCCGGATCTCTGGGACTTCTGGACCAGACTGCACTCCCTTACATATGGACTCCTCAGGCCACCAATTTTGCTTGAAAATAGTTGATGTGTGCCCTGGGGGTCCAAGGCTTCACCCATTTCTGCTGTTTCTTGCCTCCCTCTTTGTTTAGTTGTGAGCCCTTAATAAATGAATTTTTGGGGAAAATTATACTCTCCTATGTGTGTTTTCATCCAAAAAGGACAGTTGGTTGGTGAGGATTCAGGTACATTTCGAAAGTACAATGTGAAATTAACAAGCGACAACAACACCAAACAATCTCCTACAGATTAAATAGAACAACATATCAATGGTGTTGTGGTAACTTGACACACAAAACACACACAAAAATATTCTGGTGTAAAAATTAAAATACAATAAAACAAAGATCAGCCTTGAAAAAAAGACAAACCAACAAAAAATAATCTGCCTTAAAACCAAAAAAAAAAAAACCCAACACAAAAATAATGTTGTCAGATGTGACAAATCAAAATATATTGAGGGAATCCCGATAAATAGTAAAGAAATAAGTTTGTGAGAAGTCTGTGTGAATATGAGCAGCAAAACTACTTAATTCTTCTCACATTATAAAGAAGAAGAGAGTGCGCTGTATTAAACCATTTTTAACATTGCAGCATGACGAAAGTGCTGTATCCATTCCGAACACTAATTTTACCCGACCGAGCTGTTCCGTCTCGGAATTTCTTCTGAGCATGCGTGGCACTTTGTGCGTCGGAACAGGCCACACATGGTCGGAATTGACGCAATCGGATTTTGTTGTCGGAAAATGTTATAGTCTGCTCCCAAACTTTGTGTGTCGGAAAATCCAATGGAAAATGTCCGATGGAGCCCACACACAGTCGGAATTTCCGAAAACACGCTCCGATCAGACATTTTCCATTGGAAAATCCGACCGTGTGTACGGGGCATTAGTGTGTTCTTTTCCCTTTGTCCTATCTTCCCCTCCCCCTTCCCTCCAGTTTATGGGCATTCACAAAAAATATCTCATAGATACTATAAGCCCCACCACTAGTCCAGTATTCTTTTATAGCCCACCTGTTTTGTTTTTTTTTTCTCAATTTTTTACAAAAATTCATTTTCTTTATACCTACCATCTGTTTTCATCACACTTTGTTTATTCCATGATTCATTGTATATTTTATGTATCCTTGCATTATTTTCTGTTCTTGTACTTGAGTGTCTGCATATAGTCTGTTCCTCTTTCTTCCTTCCTCATTTTCCACCATGGATATGCTCCTATCCTTAGAACACTCCAAATATGTTTTTTTGGATGAATTATTTTCATACTTCCCAACTGAATTTTTCAGCCCAAAATTTAAAGTTAGAGAGAACCTGTATGGGAAGTTGTGTGCATTTTTTAGAAAAATCGAAGATAACATTATAATGTTAAACCATCAAAAATAGGATAAATTCTTCCTTCAGGAATATATGTCTTCTAAAGTTACCCGTAGGGGCCTTAGGATAAAAACCAGATGCTCCTTCCTTTCTCCTGACCTCCAAACTGAACGGGAGCATATTTCTGAATTTTGTTCACAAAAATGGATTAACATTATCATACAACAACAAGACCAAAAACCTCTACACTTCTAGAAAAACTCAAGCAACTAATTAATACTCTCACCAATCAGACACCCAATCTCCCCACTACATGGTTAGATCTCCTAAAAAAGAAAGTAAAAAGAGATGAAGAAAAACTAATAAAAGCCAAACTCCATAAAATGAAAAGAGACCTTGATGACTATAATAACAAAAAAGTCTCCCAATGGAAAACTAAAAATCCCACACCGGTACCCTTGATGCAGATTTCCTTCCCTCCGTCCTTCCAGCCTTTTAAATCACATCATTCAGCCCCACACCCTTATCATTACCCAAATCCTATATCCAAAAACCACCAACCAACCGGGCCTCCACCCATCAATCACTCGCAACTGTCACTTGAACATCACCCTCATTCTCTACAGCCCAAACCCAAACGATATAGGAAACCCAAAAGAACCTTTCAAGCCAATCACATTGGTAACCTAGAACCAACTTCTACTGTTTCCACTGATACCACACCCAAGATCACAACAGTGGACACCACTAATCCCAACATCCTTAGTTTAGAGAAAATCGATCCACCACCTTCTGTTGAACCCTCCTCTATTAGCAATACTGCCTTCTGTGGCACATCAAGCATCCAATCCACTACAGATTCCTCAAATACATCTATGAACCCTTTGGATCATATTACTCAAGATGGTGTTTCCTCCCAGTCACAGACAGGCCACCATATCGACCCATCCTTATTAGTCATTGACCAGCCTTTTTTAGTCCAAATCCCCCAACCTGTCCTAAAAAGAAAATTAGAAGAGGCAGACGAGGGGGCAGAAGAATTAGACACAAAGCTCACAGAAAAGATTTCAAAACTGTAAAAATTTTCAATCTTTCCTCCCATGTTCTTACTCCTGAAGAGATTTCTCTACTAAACAAAGACCTAAACTTTGCACCCACCACACAACCCAACCCTTTCACCTTGTTTGTGGATCTAAACAAATTCATCCGCAATCTAACAGTCAAACTTTTTTTAATATCAAAACCAATAAAGGGAAACTTACTGATAGCCAAGATTCAATGGACAATACTACATCCACAGCTACACTTGAAAATGATCTGGACGATCCGTGTTTAGCGATTCTAGAAGAACTCTATATGAAGAAGCTACTGTTCCAAATACTCCCTATCTCTGACAATACTTCTGTGACTCACCCCCTATAAAACATACTCCCTTTCTACCCAAGTCCATCTTCAATCCCAGCCACACCAAAGGCCCTTACATACAGAGTTTTTATCAAGTCGTATACTCGGACATAAAACGTATGTGCAAACCCACTCCCTCCCAATGCCCTAAAAGCAATCTCACTCCCCAGGAAATATCTTCCCTAAAAAAACTAACCAGCAACACCTCCATCATCATCAAAACTGCAGACAAAGGGGGTGGTATTGTTATCCAAAATTGTGAGGGCTACCTTGGTGAAGCCCACAGATTACTTTCAGATGACCTACTCTATATTGGCTGAAATATCCAAACACTCAGAAAAAGATTTGGAGGCTGGGGGCGTGGCCTGACCTCGCGGGAAGATGGACGCATAGCAGATTAGCTCCCGCTACCTCCTAGCCGCTCCGCTTCAGGGAAACCCCTTCATGCTTTGTCAGTCACACAGTGATGGGGACTGCATCGTGGGCGTCCTCTACCTCCCGCTCCCGCTCACCGAGAAGACAGCAGAGCGGTATGAGCCAGAGCATCCCCGAGCTATTCCGCTCACAGAGGCCCAATATGGCGGCATCCCGACAAACTTCTTCACAGGCTCCAGCGCAGCTGCCACCTGGTGTGCCCGGAGCATCACAAGACCTCCTCTCCACTGATCAAGGGACACAGGAACTGATCCATCTGAGCCTCCTGGATCTCAGAGTGGTGGCTGCAGACATTAAAGAGACTCTGTCAGCGACCATTGCAGACCTGCACATTGACATCCGTTCAAGAGGTAGAACACACCACTGCCCATCACAACACGATCCTACGCAGGACCACTCACAGGGTGGATGCTCACACCTTACAACTGAGAGACCTCCAGAGGCATATGGAGGATTTAGATAACAGAGGCCGAAGACATAACATAAGTGTCAGGGGACTACCAGAAGCTGTGGATAATGAACAACTACCAGCCACCATCTCAGCTTTATTCAACAATCTGCTGGACAGACGGCACACACCAACATAGAGATGGAGCACATACACCGCGCCCTCAAACCTAAAGGCAGAGAAAATAACCCCCCTAGAGATGTCGTGTGCTGCCTGGTTGATTTTAAACTAAAAGAAGATATACTCCGCAATGCAAGAAACCAAATCCATATTACACACGGGGGGTTAAAGTTACACATCTACGTGGACCTCTCCAGCATTACTTTGTGGAATAGAAGGGACTTGAAGCCTCTCCTGGATACTCTGTGTGCCAAAAACATACCTTACAGGTGAAAATTCCCCTTCGGGCTCTCCGCCACATGTCAAGGTCGCACGGCTCTATTGAGGGTACCCGAAGAACTACCTTCCTTCTGTGTCACCATGGGCATCCCCCTAATAGAATTTCCGAACTGGTACGCTGAATTCCGCCATGTCACGACTAGGAAAGATCAATGACCCGAAGAGTCTACGGAAACGCAGGAGATCCATTACCGTAGGCGCAGATCCACATCGGATACCAGATCTCATACGGTCAACAGAGGTCACCACAATGGCACCAGCCCGTCCGCCTCTCTGCGCCCAAGAAGGGCCAGGTGGAATTATGGCCTTCACTGAGACCACTCACCACCACGTTAGCACGGAAGCGATCTCACCTCATAAAATAGTTCTTTTTCATTGTTCCTGGTTACACCTGGTTCCTGCTCAGTTCAAGATAACCTCCGTTATTCTTTTAGGTTTCATTGGTCACCTTGTTTCTCCTAGACAGTCGATATCCGGCATCCGCAGCTATGATGAAGGGACTGTGATATTACTACAGGTTGGGTAAGAAACGCCCCCGCAGTCTATCCAGCTAAATCGTTTAGTGGACTCTGTTTATTTTCTAATATAAGAGAAAAACCAATATGATTCTAACTTTTGTACCCCCACTGTGCGGGCTCAAAACGCATCAGTTTTATTATTAGCATCAAGACAATTATGGCAGGAGTTCACCGAGTCCTCCCCCCCCTTATCTATTACCCGTATGAGTAAAGAGGACTGCAGTTATAGATTATATGTTGATATCTGGGTTTTTACTTTGTTACAGCTACGAACAAGCTTAGGTAATGTTATCAAAGTAATGCTCAGGATAGACATAACAGTCATATGTAGAGTAAATATATATGAGCCAGCGGAGGCTATTAGGCCACCAGATACTCTATTAAGAAGATGTCATTGTCTCTCTAGGACTAGGAGATTCCCTGACAATAGGGGGCGCCACAACAGCTGTCCCCCCACACGAGATACAACACTCGCCCAGCAACACTTTCACTATTCTCATATCTCATATACATAAGGCTAAAGGGTTTGGTAGAGAAGGACCGGCCTGGTCCACACTACCAATTACGTATCTAATGTCCCAATCATTCATTACCGCATACCCTATTGCGATCCCTGTACTACATAGGCCAGAGTGATCGCTTAATCTATACGGAAGGAGAGCTCATCACACTCCTTTCATGGAAGGGCAAAACCTCCGGCCTTGCTACACTCAAGAAAATTAGATGCATTATATAGTACTGCATCCCTTCTGGAAATCCCAGTCATCCACTATCAAGGGGGAAGTTGGACAGGATCTCGTTGCTCCAGCGCACCAACACGTATATGAAAAAGCACTGCAGCC
Source organism: Aquarana catesbeiana (assembly GCF_042186555.1). Taxonomy (NCBI): domain Eukaryota; kingdom Metazoa; phylum Chordata; class Amphibia; order Anura; family Ranidae; genus Aquarana; species Aquarana catesbeiana. The sequence goes on along the minus strand of NC_133334.1, from coordinate 160,139,544 downwards.
CCCGTGTCACAGACCTAGCCAGAACAGAGACTGTTGGAGAGGACTGTATGCAAGCCTGTTGCCCACCGATTATGGGCCCTAGCATTTGGGGGAATGGTGCTCTCTGTGAGCTGTATGCCTGGGGACCCTGGGGTTGGTGTTACTTTGGATTCAGCTCCATGTCCCCCCAAAACACACAGACTCTGGAACCCGTTATATGCCATATTAGAATGATAAGACTGAATTATACTGTTGGGACACATCCTGTGAGGAGATGCTAATGTCATCATCTCCACTCACCTGTCTGATGTCAGCTATAATGGGTTTAATGTAAATAAGTTTAGTCTAGGTTCTAAAGGTATTCAACTCATTGTTGTTTGTTCTAATTAACCCTGTGTTGATGTTTATGGTAATGTATTGTTAATTGTAATTTGCTCCAGCTATTGTGTTTATATTCCTGTGTGAAGCTCGGTGACCACAAGTCTGGGCGAAAGGTCATGTCTCAGTCACCTAGGCTGTATAAAGGATGAGATAATTAGCTCATGTTAATTAGGTTAGCTTTGAGTCAGCCTGGTGTATAAATGTGTGTGATATCTCAAATAAAAGACAGTTCTGATGTACTCCAAGACTGGTGTTGTCTAGTTCTTGGGGTTCCTATGGCCAGATCTATTGGACTCGTGTTCCAGAACTTAGGAAGCGGTATATGACGGAAGAACTCAAGCGGAGTGTGGGGCGTTCCGTGACACCCCGCGTTATCATAAGTTTTTGACACTGGTTATAAGGTTCAGGATTTGACCAGAGACCATATTAACAATTATTTCCGTGTTCTGGTTTTACCGAGAGTTGTTATTTACAGTGTTGTTGAAAAAAGGAGGGGTGTGGAGGCGCCAACTGTGGTAGCTTGTTTATGCAAAAATAAAAGTTAGTGTAACAATTACACTTACTGGTTCGCAGGGTGGAGGTGTTTCTTTGAGATGGAAAGTGTCCTGGGATGTGCTGTTATCTTGTTTCCGGCTCAGATTTCATTCCTTCAGACGTCTGGGTGTGGAGTCTGTACACAGTCTGAACCGCTGCATCCAGTGCATGGAAAGCTCCACGCTGACCACTCTGGAGCGCTGGTGTTGGGGATGATGCGTCGTGAGGGGAGAACTAATTGCAATTATTGCACAAAAACGTAAAACCAGTCAAGCACTAATATCCAACCTTTCGGACAAAATTCATTATCTTGAAAGACAGCATAAGCAATCACTAGCAACTCAAACTCTTCAAGAGCTGTTGAAAGCCAGGAAAGAACTTTTAGAGGAGCTAGGAAAATCAGTTAGACGCAAATTCGCTCTCTCACAAAAATTCTTCTACGAATTTGGAAACAAATCGAGCAAAATGCTCACCAGAGCCCTCCAAACCAAAAAAGCGAACTCTACCATCCACTACATAACGGATTCCCAAGGGAACAAAATAGAGTCATCGACATGTATAGCAAACCAATTTTAAAAGTTTTATTCCAAACTATACAAACTTCCCAACCGATGACTGATTCAACCAGTGAAAGGAAAAAGATGATAGGAGATTTTCTCACACAATACGGCCCACGCCCTATCACTGATGATGAGGCAGACGATCTGGACAGACCGCTCACCAGGGAAGAAATTGTTGAAGCACTCAAACAAACGAAACCCGGTAAAAGCCCTGGCCCAGACGGCCTACCCGTCAGTTACTACAAAACCTTTGAAGACACTCTTATTCCACATTTCCTATCAACTTTCAACTCTTTAGACGCACATCCTGACAAATGTAGAGATCTCCTCGAAGCTTACATTGTAGTACTACCAAAGCCAAACAAAGACACAAGCATAGTCTCCAACTACAGGCCCATTTCGCTAATAAATGTAGATGTAAATCTCTACGCAAAAGTCTTAGCAAATCGTATACTGCCTCTACTCCCTTCACTGATATCTTTAGACCAAATGGGATTTGTCCCCGGTCGAGAAGCCAGGGATAATACCCAGAAGGCAGTTAATATTCACCACTGGCTCTCGTCCTCTAACACCCCGGGCTTCTTCAGAGAAAGCGTTTGACAGAGTGGCCTGGGATTACATGACAGAAGTTTTACGTAAATTGGGATTTAAAGAACGCATGATGCAATATATTTTAGCTCTATACTCATCCCCAACAGCTAAAATCAGAGTCAACGGTCACCTGTGGGACGCTTTCTCTGTGTCGAACGGGACTAGACAGGGATGCCCTTTATCCCCCCTCATATTTATACTCACGATGGAACCCATCCTTCGCAAAATTAGACACAACCAAGATATCAAAGGAGTAGAAATAGCCACCACCCAATACAAAATTGCAGCTTACGCCGCCGACGTCCTACTGTTACTTACGGACCCCATCACCACACTCCCTAACTTATTAAAGGACTTTTCCCTCTTTAAAGAACTGTCCAATTTTCAAATGAATTTCTCCCAATCCAAAGCACTTAACATATCCCTGCCCTATTCCTTGGTAACCTTATGCAAGGCTAACTTCCCGTTTGGTTGGGATGCAAACGCCATAACCTACCTAGGCATTCAACTACCATCTAAACTAACAAACTTATATCATCTGAACTTTGCCCCCATCCTAACAACTATACAGAAAAATCTTCAGGAATGGAAAAGAGGCAATTTCTCATGGTTTGGGAGGGCGGCGATTGTAAAAATGAACATTCTGCCTAGAATTCTATATTTACTACAAACAATTCCAATTAAACTACCACCAATATTCTTCTCTACTTACCGAAGACTATGCCTAAACTTTTTATGGGCCGATAAACCAGCGAGGGCAAGTTGGAAAAAACTTGTAACCCCAAAATTAAAAGGTGGAATAGGCCTCCCTGATATGCAAAAGTATTATTGGTCATGTCATCTAGCCAGAATACTAGATTGGCATGTGCATTCCAAGACCAAAGCATGGATAGGTGCTGAGGAAGCATTCTCCCCCCTACCTATCAGTCACCTACCATGAATAGACATTTGCAGGATACCACAAGAACACAAATCACACCCCCTATCGGGCCCCACGTTACAGGTCTTTCAAACGGTTTGCAAGAAACTGAACGTTGCCTCCACACGGGCCCGCTAACCCCTATAGATCGGAACCCAGACTTCCCCCCGGGCATTGCATCCCTTGTCGACACGGGTCAACTAATAAGGTGTTCCATCAGAACAAAAGCTTTCTACAATAACGGAAAGTTGCTATCCTTCCAAGAAGTCTCAAAACATCTCCCCAACGCAGACATTCCTTTCTACAAATATCTCCAAATAAGACATTTTTTACAAAACACACAAACACAAACTCATTGGTACACAGATCACACGCCATTCAAAAACCTTTGCTCCAAACGAGAACCTCAATGACACATTATATCTGAAATATACACTCTGTTGTTCCCTGAGTCACCTACCATAGAAGATACTACATGCTTAAAATGGGAAAAAGAATTAGCTAAGAACTTCACACAGGAGGATTGGAACAACATCTTCACACACATTCATAAAGGCTCCCTGAATGTTTCTGCACAAGAAAATGGGTATAAATTATACTCCAGATGGTATAGAACCCCGGATAAAATACACAAATTCCACCCTAATGTTCCCCCACTTTGTTGGAGATGCAATTCCGCCTATGGCTCTTTACTCCATATATGGTGGGAATGCCCCCTAATCCAACCTTATTGGAACAAAGTTCATTGCCTCACCACACAGATCACGACATATACCCCAGACTTCACACCAGCCCAATATCTTCTGCACCATACGTCCATACCACAATCGGCATATAAAAAATCCCTAACCCTGCACCTCATAAATGCAGCTAAACTCTGCACACCCACACATTGGCGATCCACCTCTCCCCCCAGTATAGCTGAATGGCTCCGCAGAGTAGGGAAGATAGAGGAAATGGAGGACCTAATTCATCAAACAAATGATACAACAACCACATTTCAGAAAACATGGTTATGTTGGCTACATTTCAAAGGAACAACTGAATACACCAACATCATGTCCAAACCTGTATAGTTTGACCTGAGGGGGTCTCATGAGCACACCTTACCCTCAACCAAGCCATCCCTCCCCCCTCCCCCATTTCTCCCCCCATTCTTGCCCATTCCATCCCCATATACAGTCAATAATCCAACAGACAGATTATATCTAATGAACAACATTATACTCACCTTTGGCGACAAAAACTATGGTTTTCATGATGGTTATATCCCCGAAAGACCTACATTTCCTAAGCCTAACTCCAAATGGTTACAAGTATCGCCCACGCACAGTTAGCTCCCGTTGGGGGTGCATGTGGCAGAGAAGAGATACCAGTTTCTAGGATGTAACCTCTAGATACATCCCATCAAGTATTCTTGAGCAGTGCTTGTCTGAGGGGCTAGTACAATCTCACTGGAGTATCACAGACTCCCATAGAACATTGTAAGCATAGCTGTGTTATCTTGTGTCTTATTTCCGTTCATGCTTATTTTATCACTACCTATTCAACCTCACATTGCGAATACACACCAACATTTTTGTTATTGCTGTATTACATAGCCACATGGCTACATGTTACGTTGTATTATTCTTTGTAACCTGCATTCTTTTCAATAAAAACTGTTGAGAAAAAAAAGAAAAAGTTTTGGAGAACACCGCAGATTGATAGAAGAAAACCTCAACTTAACCATCCCTAGACACTTCAAGGAGTACCACCAGGGCTCCATCAATGGGATGCGGGTCTGGGTAATCGAACAGATGCCCAGGACTCTCCCTCCTGCAGAGCACTTCAAACGTCTCTGTGAAAGGGAAACTTTTTGGATATATACCCTTGATGCCCTCACGCCTGGAGGCCTAAATGAAGACAGAGAAATGAATCCAGTCCTATAAATCAATTTTTTTATACTCTATGAATAAACAGTTATTTATATATATTTTATGTACGATTACCTCCCAATCCCCCTTCACCTCCCATTGTGTTTTAATTTAATCTATCCTATATCACCCCTTCAGAACATTATAGTCCTAACACTACATATTTTTAGACACAAATATGGCCCAAGCAAACACTTTCCAACCATACAGTCCCCCTATTCCCCTTTCCCCAAACCCCCTCCCCAACTCCATTCTTCATTCCCCCCCTTTTTCTACCCCTCGACCCACCCCCCCTTTCCATCCCCTTCCCCCCTTTTCTTCCCTCCTGCTCCCCTGCATACACACCACAGTGTATTTTCCACCCATCCCCAGGTAGGTGCTTATGCATCTATATCTTTTCCACATGCTTACATAGTACTGCATAATATTGCATATTTCCAACACTTTTAGTCATGATAATCCTTACCCCTAACAACTTCACTCTCTAACCCATATTTCTATGTATACTCTAGTACCATATACGACAAACAAATTAATAAATCTATTATTTATTTATATATTTTTCATGTCATTCTATTTTACTGTTTATATATTTACTATTTATTATTTATTATTTTTAATATTATTATTTTTTCTCTATTTATATTTCATATTTATTATTATTTTTATTCTTTATTTATTTTTCATCTCATCGTTTGTTTTTATGTATATTTCATCGTTTGTCCCCTGACACCACATATCCATGTATCCATGTGTCCTCTCCTCTGCCATTTCTCCCCTGTGCATACATGTTTACCTTATCAACCTTGTTTCACTATCCTTTCTTGCCTCTTCCCTCTGTCATGTCATACCATATCTTATCATGTCAGACCATATTATGTAATTTACTTGTAATACTTTGGCCAATAGAGTTTCTCAAAAACCCCAATCCTCCCCCTGGCTCTCTGGAGCTAAACAGTTCACTGAATCCGAGACACGGCGGTGCTATGACCTGATTGGCCCGCCTGCCCTGCCTTTTCCCTTCTTAAACCACTTCCAAAATGAAGGACTGCTATGCCTGATGAAGGAGCACGCATGGGAACATCTTCCTCTCCTTGTTGGCCTCCCAGACACGACGGGGGGCTTATTATCCAAATTTAATAGATACTGGGAAATGTGTAATTGGATGCACTTTATTGTGGTGTTTGGTGCACTTCAAATTCAGGACTGCCACTGACATAAATGTAAAAACTATAAAAAAAATTAAAAAGGGGGAACAACAGCGTTGAAGTGAAAAAAAACTGCAGCTGACAATTTAAAAAAGGAAGCAGTCACAGGACAAAAAAAACCAAAACACAGCAACCAAAAAAAAGGGGTATACAGCACTAAATGTTATGTAATGCTGTGTTTAACACTGCACTACACTAATACTACACTGACAGTACACTGACACTACTCTAACATACTATACTGACACTATACTCACAATAAACTACAGGATGAGAGCTGCTCTCCAAGACTTAGACTGGGAGGGAATATTGGCATCAATAAACATAGAACAGAAATTGGAATTCTTCAAAAAGACTGTATGCAAACTCACTGCAAAGTATATTCCTATGGGCAATAATTTTAAAAGGCTTAAAATAAAACCTGTGGCTCAGGGTCAAAGTTAAAAAAGCTATAAATAATAAGAGAAGAGCTTTTAAAAAATGTAAAAAGGAAGGAACACTATCATTCTTTAAATGTTACAAAGAATATAACAGAATATGTAAACAGGAAATCAAGGATGAAAAAATTCAAAACAAACGACAGATTGCAAAAGATAGTAGGACAAACCCCCCCAAATCCTTCAATTATATTAATAGTAAAAAGGTCAGGTCTGAGCATGAAGGCCCTTTACCAAATAATCTGGATTAGGTGACTGGGGACAAAGCGAAGGCACATTTATTAAATACTTTCTTCAGCTCTGTGTATACAAAGAAGAATGGGGGAGCTCATGTCTATAATGGGGATGGTATTGACACAGCCCCAAATGATCCACAATGGCTCAAAAGTAGGGATGAGCTTCAAGTTTGAGTCGAACTCATGTTCAACTCGAACATCAGCTGTTCGCCAGTTCGCCGGACAGCGAACAATTTGGGGTGTTCGCGGCAAATTCGAAAGCCGCGGAACACGCTTTAAAAGTCTATGGGAGAAATCAAAAGTGCTAATTTTAAAGGCTTATATGCATGGTATTGTCATAAAAAGTGTTTGGGGACCTGGGTCCTGCCCCAGGGGACATGTATCAATGCAAAAAAAGTTTTAAAAACTGCAGTTTTTTCGGGAACAGTAATTTTAATAATGCTTAAAGTGAAACAATAAAAGTGTAATATTCCTTTAAATTTCGTACCTGGGGGGTGTCTATAGTATGCCTGTAAAGGGGCACACGTTTCCCATGTTTAGAACAGTCTGACAGCAAAATGACATTTCAAAGGAAAAAAAGTCATTTAAAACTACTCGCGGCTATTAATGAATTGTCGGTCCAACAATACACAAAAAAATTCATTGATAAAAACGGCATGGGATTTCCCCACAGAGGAAGCCCAAACCAAAATTTTTTTAAAAAATGGCGTGGGGGTCCCCCTAAATTCCATACCAGGCCCTTCAGGTCTGGTATGGATATTAAGGGGAACCTCACTCCAAAATTTAAAAAAATGGCGTGGGGGCCCCCCTCCAAATCCATACCAGACCCTTTAGGTCTGGTATGGATTTTAAGGGGAACCCCCGCCAAAATTTAAAAAAAATGGCATGGGGTCCCCCCAAAAATCCATACCAGATCCTTATCTGAGCACACAACCTGGCAGGCCACAGGAAAAGAGGAGGGAATGAGAGAGCGCCCCCCTTATGAACTGTACCAGGCCACATGCCCTTAACATTAGGAGGGTGCTTTGAGGTAGCGGCCCCCCAAAGCACCTTGTCCCTATGTTGATGAGGACAAGGGCCTCATCCCCACAACCCTTGGCCGGTGGTTGTGGGGGTCTGCGGGCGGGGGGCTTATCAGAATCTCAAAGCTCTCTTTAACAAGGAGACCCCCAGATCCCCCCGTGTGAAATGGTAATGGGGAATAAAAGTACCCCTACCATTTCACAAAAAAGTGTCAAAAATGTTAAAAATGACAAGAGACAGTTTTTGACAATTCCTTTATTTAAAGTCTTCTTCTTTCCATCTTCTTTGGGTCTTCTTCCTTCTTCCTTCCTTATTCCTTCAGTTTCTTCCCCCATCTTCTTCTTCCTCTGGTTCTTCCTCCGATCCTCTGCTTGTTGCTCCGGTGTTCTCGCCCAGCATCTTCCTCTGTGGAGTCTTCTTCCCCGCTTCGTTCTTGGGCCGCTCTGCATTCATGGGAGGCTCTCGCTGTGTGAAGCTTCTCTTCTTCTGACACTTATTAAATAATGGAGGTTGTGGCCACCTAGTGACCCCGCCCCCCTCTGACGCACGGGGACTTTACGGGGACTTCCCTGTGGCTTTCCCCATGATGTCAGAGGGGGCGGGGTCACCCGGTTATGTAACTGTTCCCACTAGTCGCAAATCCCTAACCATAATCCCACTCTTACTAGTCCCAAATCCCTAACCTTAACCCCGCTCTCACTAGTCTCAAATCCCTAACCCTAATCCTGCTCCCACTAGTCCCAAATCCCTAACCCTAATCCCACTCTTACTAGTCCCAAATCCCCAACCCCGCTCTCACTAGTCCCAAATCCAAAACCCTAACCCTAATCCCACTTTCACTAGTCCCAAATCCAAAACCCTAACCCTAATACCCCTCTCACTAGTTCCAAATCCTGAACCCTAACCCTAATCCTGCTTCCACTACTCCAAAATCCTGAACCCTAACCCTAATCCCGCTCTCACTAGTTCCAAATCCATAACCCTAATCCTGCTTCCACTAGTCCCAAATCCCTAACCCTAAACCCTAATCCTGCTCTCAATAGTCCCATATCCCTAACACTAACCCTAATTCCACTCTCACTAGTCCCAATTTCCTAACCCTAATCCCAAACCATAACCCTAATCCCACTCCCACTAGTGCCAAATCACTAACCTTAACCCTAATCCTGCTTCCACTAGTCCCAAATCGTAAACAATAACCTTAATCCTGCTCCCACTAGTCCCAAATCCCAAACCCTAAACCTAATCCTCCTCCCACTAGTCCCAAATACCGAACCCTAACCCTAATTTCACTTCCACTAGTCCCAAATCCTGAACCCTAACCCTAATCCCTCTCTTACTAGTCCTAAATCCCTAACCCTAACCCTAATCCAACCTCCACTAGTCCCAAATCTTGAACCCTAACCCTAATCTCACTCCCACTAGTCTTAAATCCCTAACCCTAACCCTAATCCCACTCTCTCTAGTGCCAAATCCCTAACCCTAACCCCACTCTCACTAGTTCCAAATCCTGAACCCTAACCCTAATCCTGCTTCCACTACTCCAAAATCCTGAACCCTAACCATAATCCCGCTCTCACTAGTTCCAAATCCATAACCCTAATCCTGCTTCCACTAGTCCCAAATCCCTAACCCTAAACCCTAATCCTGCTCTCAATAGTCCCCTATCCCTAACACTAACCCTAATTCCGCTCTCACTAGTCCCAATTTCCTAACCCTAATCCCAAACCATAACCCTAATCCCACTCCCACTAGTGCCAAATCACTAACCTTAACCCTAATCCTGCTTCCACTAGTCCCAAATCGTAAACAATAACCTTGATCCTGCTCCCACTAGTCCCAAATCCCAAACCCTAAACCTAATCCTCCTCCCACTAGTCCCAAATACCGAACCCTAACCCTAATTTCGCTTCCACTAGTCTCAAATCCTGAACCCTAACCCTAATCCCTCTCTCACTAGTCCTAAATCCCTAACCCTAATCCAACCTCCACTAGTCCCAAATCTCGAACCCTAACCCTAATCTCGCTCCCACTAGTCTCAAGTCCCTAACCCTAACCCTAACCCTAATCCCACTCTCTCTAGTGCCAAATCCCTAACCCTAACCCCACTCTCACTAGTTCCAAATCCTGAACCCTAACCCTAATCCCGCTTCCACTAGTCCCAAATCCCGAACTCGAACACAAATCCCGCTCTCACTAGTAAAAAATCCCTAACCCTAATCCGACTCCCACTAGTCCCAAATCCCTAACCCTAATCCCACTCTTGCTAGTCCCAAATCCCTTACCCCGCTCTCACTAGTCCCAAATCCCAAACCCTAACCCTAATCCCGCTCCCACTAGTCCCAAATCCCGAAACCTAACCTTAATCCTTCTCCCACAAGTGCCAAATCCTGAACCCTAACCCAATCCCACTGGTCCCAAATGCCTAACCTTAACCCTAATCCTGCTGCCACTAGTCCCAAATTCCTAATCCTAATCCCACTCCCATTAGTCCCAAATCCCTAACCTCACTTCCACTAGTCCCAAATCCCGAACCCTAACACAATCCCACTGGTCCCAAATGCCTAACCTTAACCCTAATCCTGCTTCCACTAGTCCCAAATCCCGAACTCTAACCTTAATCCTGCTCCCACCAATCCCAAATCCTGAACCTTAACCCTAATTCCGCTCCCACTCGTCCCAAATCCTAAACCTAACCCTAATCCCACTTCCACTAGTCCCAAATCCCAAACCCTAACCTTTATCCTGCTCCCACTAGTCCCAAATCCAGAACCCTAACCCTAATCCCGCTCCCACTAGTCCCAAATCCAAAACCTTAACCCTAATCCTGCTCCTACTAGTCCCAAATCCCGAACTCTAACCCTAATCCCACTCCCAATAGTCCCAAATCCCAAACCCTAACCCTAATCCAACTCTCACTGGTCCCAAACAGCAAAACCCTAATCCTGCTCCCATTAGTCCCAAATCCCGATCCCTAACCCTAATCCTGCTTCCACTAGTCCCAAATCCTGAAACCTAACCTTAATCCTTCTCCCACAAGTGCCAAATCTCGAACCTTAACCCAATCCCGCTGGTCCCAAATGCCTAACCTTAACCCTAATCCTGCTGCCACTAGTCGCAAATTAATAACCCTATTCCCGCTCCCATTAGTCCCAAATCCCTAACCTCACTTCCACTAGTCTCAAATCCCGAACCCTAACCCAATCCCACTGATCCCAGATGCCTAACCTTAATCCTAATCCCACTTCCACTAGTCCCAAATCCCAAACTCTAAAGTTAATCCTACTCCCACTAATCCCAAATCCCGAACCCTAACCCAAATCCCACTCTCACTAGTCCCAAATCCAGAACCCTAACCCTAATCCCACTTTCACTAGTCCCAAATCCAGAACCTTAACCCTAATCCTGCTCCCACTAGTCCCAAATCCCAAACCTTAACCCTAATCAAGCTCCTACTAGTCCCAAATCCCGAACCCTAATCCTAATCCCACTCCAACTAGTCCAAAATCCCAAACCTTAACCCTAATCCCGCTCCCAATAGTCCCAGATCCCAAACCCTAACCCTAATCCAACTCTCACTGGTCCAAAATCCCAAACCCTAACCCTAATCCTGCTCCCACTGGTCCCAAATCCCGATCACTAACCCTAATCCCACTTCCACTAGTCCCAAATCCTGAACCCTAACCTTAATCATTCTCCCACTAGTCTCAAATCCAGAACCCTAACCCTAATCCCACTCCCACTAGTCCCAAATCCCAAACCCTAACCCTAATCCTACTCCCACAGTCCCAAATCCCAAACCTTAACCCTAATCCTGCTCCCAATAGTCCCAAATCCCAAACCCTAACCCTAATCCAACTCTCACTGGTCCCAAATCTTGAACCCTAACCATAATCCTGCTCCCATTAGTCCCAAATCCCGATCCCTAACCCTAATCCCGCTTCCACTAGTGCCAAATCCAGAACTCTAACCTTAATCCTGCTCCCACTAGTCCCAAATCCTGAACCCTAACCCTAATCCCACCCCCCTAGTCCCAAATCCCAAACCCTAACCCCAATCCCACTCTCACTAGTCCCAAATCCTGAACCCTAACCCCAATCCTGCTCCCACTAGTCCCAAATCCCTAACCTTAATCCCACTCTCACTAATCCCAAATCCCAAACCCTAACCCCACTCTCACTAGTTCCAAATCCTGAACCCTAACCTTAATCCCACTTTCACTAGTCCCAAAACCCGAACTCTAACCCTAATCCCGCTCTCACTAGTAACAAATCCCTAACCCTAATCCCACTTCCACTAGTCCCAAATCCCGAACCCCAACTCTAAACCTAATCCGACTCCCACTAGTCCCAAATCCTTAACCCTAATCCCACTCTTACTAGTCCCAAATCCCTAACCCTTACCCCGCTCCCACTAGTCCCAAATCCCAAACCCTAACCCTAATCTCGCTTTCACTAGTCCCAAATCCCAAAACCAAACCTTAATCCTTCTCCCACAAGTGCCAAATCCCGAACCCTAACCCAATCCCACTGGTCCCAAATGCCTAACCTTAACCCTAATACCACTTCCACTAGTACCAAATCCCAAACTCTAACCTTAATCCTGCTCCCACTAGTCCCAAATCCCAAACCCTAACCCTAATTCCGCTCCCACTTGTCCCAAATCACAAACCTAACCCTAATCCCACTTCCACTAGTTACAAATCCCGAACCCTAACCTTAATCCTGCTCCCACTAGTCCCAAATCCCAAACCCTAACCCTAATCCCACTCTCACTAGTCCCAAATCCAGAACCCTAACCCTAATCCCGCTTCCACTAGTCCCAAATCCAGAACCCTAACCCTAATCCCGCTCCCACTAATCCCAAATCCCAAACCCTAACCCTAATCTCACTCCCACTAGTCCCAAACCTTAACCCTAATCCCGCTCCCAATAGTCCCAAATCTCAAACCCTAACCCTAACCCTAATCCAACTCTCACTAGTCCCAAATCCCAAACCCTAACCCTAATCCTGCTCCCACTAGTCCCAAATCCTGATCCCTAACCCTAATCCTGCTTCCACTAGTCCCAAATCCCAAAACCTAACCTTAATCCTTCTCCCAAATCCTGAACCCTAACCTTAATTCTGCTCCCACTAGTCCCAAATCCTGAACCCTAACCGTAATCCCGCTCCCCCTAGTCCCAAATCCCGAACCCTAACCCTAATCCTGCTCCCACTAGTCCCAAATCCCGAACCCTAATTCCACTCTCACTAGTCCCAAATCCCAAACCCTAACCCCACTCTCACTAGTTCCAAATCCCGAACCCTAATCCCGCTTCCACTAGTTCCAAATCCTGAACTTTAACCCTAATCCCGCTCTCACTAGTAACAAATCCCTAACCCTAATCCCATTTCCACTAGTCCCAAATCCCGAACCCCAACCCTAACCCTAATCCGACTCCCACTAGTCCCAAATCCTTAACCCTAATCCCACTCTTACTAGTCCCAAATCCCTAACCCTTACCCCACTCTCACTAGTCCCAAATCCCAAACCATAACCCTAATCCCGCTACCACTAGTCCCAAATCCCAAAACCTAACCTTAATCCTTCTCCCACAAGTGCCAAATCCCGAACCCTAACCCAATCCCACTGGTCCCAAATGCCTAACCTTAACCCTAATCCTGCTGCCACTAGTCCCAAATTCCTAACCCTAATCCTGCTCCCATTAGTCCCAAATCCCTAACCTCACTTCCACTAGTCCCAAATCCTGAACCCTAACCCAATCTCACTGTTCCCAAATGCCTAACCTTAACCCTAATACCGCTTCCACTAGTCCCAAATCCCAAACTCTAACCTAATTCCGCTCCCACTTGTCCCAAATCCCAAACCTAACCCTAATCCCACTTCCACTAGTCCCAAATCACAAACCCTAACCTTAATCCTGCTCCCACTAGTCCCAAATCCCGAACCCTAACCCTAATCCCACTCTCACTAGTCCCAAATCCAGAACCTTAACCCTAATCCCGCTCCCACTAGTCCCAAATCCCAAACCTTAACCCTAATCCTGCTCCCAATAGTCCCAAATCCCAAACCCTAACCCTAATCCAACTCTCACTGGTCCCAAATCCCAAACCCTAACCCTAATCCTGCTCCCACTAGTTCCAAATCCTGATCCCTAACCCTAATCCTGCTTCCACTAGTCCCAAATCCCGAAACCTAACCTTAATTTTCTCCCACAAGTGGCCAATCCTGAACCCTAACCCAATCCCAATGGTCCCAAATGCCTAACCTTAACCCTAATCCTGCTGCCACTTGTCCCAAATTAATAACCCTAATCCCGCTCCCATTAGTCCCAAATCCCTAACCTCACTTCCACTAGTCCCAAATCCCGAACCCTAACCCAATCCCACTGGTTCCAAATGCCTAACCTTAACCCTAATCCCACTTCCACTAGTCCCAAATACCAAATTCTTACCTTAATCCTGCTCCCACTTGTCCCAAATCCCAAACCTAACCCTAATCCCCCTTCTACTAGTCCCAAATCCTGAACCCTAACCCTAATTCTGCTCCCACTAGTCACAAATCCCAAATCCTAACCCTAATCCCACTCTCACTAGTCCCAAATCCAGAACCCTAACCCTAATCCCACTCCAACTAGTCCCAAATCCCAAACCTTAACGCTAATCTTGCTCCCAATAGTCCCAAATTCCAAACCCTAACCCCAATCCACTCTCACTAGTCCCAAATCCTGAACCCTAACCCTAATCCTACTCTCACTAGTCCCAAATTCCTAACCCTAAACCTAATCCCACTTCCACTAGTCCCAAATCATGAACCCTAACCCTAATTCCACTCCCACTAATCCCAAATCCCTAACCCTAATCTTGCTTCCACTAGTCCCAAATCCCAAATCCTAATCCCGCTTCCACTAGTCCCAAATCCTGAGCCCTAATCCTAATCCCACTTCCACTAGTCCCAAGTCCCCAACCCTAACCCTAACCCCGCTTCCACTAGTCCCAAATCCCTAACCCTAATCCTGCTTCCACTAGTCCCAAATCCCTAACCCTAATCCTGCTTCCACTTGTCCCAAATCCCTAACCCTAATCCCGCTTCCACTAGTGCCAAATCCCAAACCCTAACCCTAATCCCACTTCCACTAGTCCCAAATCCTGAATCCTAACCCTAATCTCGATCCCACTAGTCCCAAATCCCAAACCCTAACCCTAATCCTGCTAAAACTGGCAGTCATTAGAAACTTTTGTCATGTAATAACAATTATGCAAGGAATAACTGGACACCAGTGCAGCTGCAAACTTCTGGAAGAAAAGTAGACAACAAAAAAATTAACAAAAATGCAGCGCTCAGTGGGACTATTGCTGATGGTATAATCAATAAATTTCATTTATTGGATGCATGCTGAGATTTGAAATTAAAAACAAATGTCAATAAAAAAATGAGATGATAAAATTATTAGACTTCATAAGCATCCTGGCCCTCCTGCTGTTCAATACCCTGGTCCGTCATCTGTCCAGTACCCTGGACCATCAGGGTCAATGTATCCCATCCTACCTCCTCCCCCCTATGACACTGCCCATGTCCTAATTTATATACCACAGCAAACACACCCTCATCCCCCTTGAGAGGAGTTCCATTCAAACCCTCCCTTATATCATGACCTATAATTTTTAAGTTTATTCATGTATGTTTTGCTTGTTAAATTGTTATATTTTTCATTATTAGTACCATCATTTTAAAGTTGTTAATATATTAAAGATATTTAAAAAACAAAAAAAAATTAAATTATCATTATATGTTATTTGTTTATTGTTTTCTATAATGTTTATTACTGTTTGATTGCAACACATTATGTGTTTTGAATAAAATATATATATATATTTTTTGCAAATATGATGTTTTTTATTTGTGTACTTATATACACCATTATAAACATATTAAGGCGACAACATATTAAGAAGAAAGTCAAATCTGGGACAGAAAATAGGTAATATGTTAACACTACTGTGGATAAGGGTTAGTGTTAGGTGTTTACACTACTGTGGATAAGGTTTAGGTAAGGGTTCATGATTTGGGACTAGTGAGAGTGGGATTAGGGTTAGGGTTTGGGATTTGGGACTAGTGGGAGCAGGATTAGGGCTAGAGTTAAGGTTCGGGATTTGGGACTAGTGGAAGCAGGATTAGGGTTAGGGTTCAGGATTTGGGACTAGTGGAAGCAGGATTAGGGTTAGGGTTCAGGATTTGGGACTAGTGAGAGTGGGATTAGGGTTAGGTATTTGGGACTAGTGAGAGCAGGATTAGGGTTTGGGTTAGGGATTTGGGACAAGTGGGAGCAGGATTAGGGTTAGGGTTGGGGATTTGGGACTAGTGGAAGTGGGATTAGGGTTAGGGTTAGAGATTTGGAAGTAGTGGGGTTCATGATTTGGGACTAGTGAGAGTGGGATTAGGGTTAGGGTTTGGGATTTGGGACTAGTGGAAGCAGGATTAGGGTTAGGGATCTGGATTTGGGACTAGTGGAAGCAGGATTGGGGTTAGGGTTCAGGATTTGGGACTAGTGAGAGCGGGATTAGGGTTAGGGTTAGGTATTTGGGACTAGTGAGAGCATGATTAGGGTTAGGGATTTGGGACTAGTGGGAGCAGGATTAGGGTTAGGGTTGGGGATTTGGGACTAGTGGAAGCGGGATTAGGATTAGGGTTAGGGATTTGGGACTAGTGGAAGTGGGATTAGGGTTAGGGATTTGGAAGTAGTGGGAGCGGGATTAGGGTTAGGGTTCAGGATTTGGGACTAGTGGAAGTGGGATTAGGGTTAGGGTTCGGGATTTGGGACTAGTGGAAGCGGGATTAGGGTTAGGGTTCGGGATTTGGGACTAGTGGAAGCAGGATTAGAAAAATAAACAAAAATAAACAAAAATGCAGCGCTCAATTGGACCAGTAGTAAAGAACTATTGCTGATGGTATAATCAATAAAGTTAATTTATTGGATGCATGCTGAGATTTGAAATTAAAAACAACTGTCAATGAAAAAATGAGATAATAAAATTATTAGACTTCATAAGCACTTCATAAGACTTCATAAGTTAGGGTTAGGTATTTGGGACTATTGAGAGCATGATTAGGGTTAGGGATTTGGGACTAGTGGGAGCAGGATTAGGGTTAGGGTTGGGGATTTGGGACTAGTGGAAGCGGGATTAGGATTAGGGTTAGGGATTTGGGACTAGTGGAATTGGGATTAGGGTTAGGGATTTGGAAGTAGTGGGAGCGGAATTAGGGTTAGGGTTCGGGATTTGGGACTAGTGGAAGTGGGATTAGGGTTAGGGTTCGGGATTTGGGACTAGTGGAAGCGGGATTAGGGTTAGGGTTCAGGATTTGGGACTAGTGGAAGCAGGATTAGAAAAATAAACAAAAAAAACAAAAATGCAGCGCTCAATTGGACCAGTAGTAAAGAACTATTGCTGATGGTATAATCAATAACGTTAATTTATTGGATGCATGCTGAGATTTGAAATTAAAAACAACTGTCAATGAAAAAATGAGATGATAAAATTATTAGACTTCATAAGCACAACTCATTATCATGGTTCAAATAATCTGAAAATTAGTATATACAATACCACCATGACTTCCAGATGACAAGGGGTTAATGTCAGCAAGTGTGCTCCAAGCTCCGATCCTAAATGTCAGACCCAATGGCTCAATGTACAGGGAGAAAAATAGAGGTGAAGAGACACCGCTCTCTAAGGTGCGCTTAGTGGCTGTATTGTAGATCGCGCCTCTGAATGACCTCGGTCAAGCTGGCTGATCAGGCTGGCTGGAACCTGGTGTGGCGGAGGGCGCTCTGGATGGCGTACACTGAACCTGGAAGCCGGGAGGCAGGGTCAGGGCAGGAAACGTGGAGTACCAGAAAGCTAGGCGGATCGCAAGCTCAAAGTAGCCATAGCGACCGTGACTTACATGTTTCATGGGCCTGCGCTTTATCAAAGTCAAGGGAGCCAATGGCAGCAGGCAGATATATAAGCATATAGGTGTATATGTAAAAAGCTTTAATAATATGTGGCTTCTTAGGCATCTAAGTGTTAAGTCCTATAGGGAGACCCCACAAAAAAAACATGTGGATATTGATAATATTATCCAGCTGACTTAATTGCACACATCAATGGTTTATCACAGTGTGTACGGTCGTCCTTAAATGTTTGAATAGTTATAGTTATAATACTGAAATTAAAAGTTAAAAATTAAAAATTGCATATACAACAAAGATAAGCTATTGAATCACACTAAGGACATCAATCTCTTCATTGAGGCCCTCAGGTGAAAGAGACCCCAATAAATAAAACCAAAAAGTCTCCCTTTAACAAAGAAGGGAGAACCTTTCATTATCCGTTAGGGTGCCCCTAGGGAGGGCCTCAATTGCGCATCTTTTATTTGTCCAAAATCTTTATTATGCACCTGATGAAAGTGACGTGGAACACTGTTTGACAGAACCCTTCTTGGTTAGTCTGCGATGCTCACCTAGTCTAGTATGCAAAGTGTGTATCATGCGATTCACATATAGCAGACCGCATGATCAACGTAAGACATAAATGACATATTCAGTAAAGCAGGTGATAAATTGTTTGATCTTGAAAGACCTGCCTCTATTGGTAGTTATCTCTGAACAGCCATGGGGGACTGACTGGCAAGTGAGACATCCTCTCTTCCGACATTGGAAAATCCCGGTCCTATTGTCAAAATAGGTTCTGATGTCAAACGGGGTGCAATATGGGGTTTTGTTAACTTACTGGGGGCAATGATGTTTTTACCGTACGCGAACGTCTAAAGGTTATTTGTGGTTTGGGAGGAAGAGCAGGGGCCAGGACATGGTCAAGTGTTAAAATGTCAGTGTTTATATACTATTTTGGTAATGGCCCTATATTTAGTATTGAATGTTGATATGAATCTGGCTGTATTAACCGTTTCCAAGGAGTTTCCATTTTTTATTTTTATAATTATTTTTATTTTCAGGTGGTTGTATCTTAATCGAAAGAAAAGCGTTCATCACTAAATCCCTTGGGTAACCTTTTTCTTCAAACTTTTTTTGCATATATTATCCCTGTATCATGTAATCCTCTGTTCTTGTACAGTTCCTCTGTAGTCTGTGGAAATGGCCATTGGAGATATTGTTTTTCCACATGGGATGATGGCAGCTGTTATAATGGAGGTATGAATTGCCAGATGTAGGCCAATTGCTTTCACTAGTCCCAAATCCCAAACCCTAACCCTAATCCCGCTTCCACTAGTCCCAAATCCCAAACCCTAACCCTATTCCCGCTCCCACTAGTTCCAAATCCCTAACCCTAACCCTAATCCTGCTTCCACTAGTCCCAAATCCCTAAACCTAATCCTAATCCTGCTCTCTCTCCCAGTCCCAAATCCCTAACCCCACTCTCACTAGTCCCAAATACCTAACCCTAACCCTAATCCCGCTCTCACTAGTCCCAAATCCCAAACCCTAACCCTAATCCCGCTTCCACTAGTCCCAAATCCCAAACCCTAACCCTAATCCCGCTCTCACTAGTCCCAAATCCCTAACCCTAATCCTGTTTCCACTTGTCCCAAATCCCAAATCCTAACCCTAATCCCGCTCCCACTAGTCCCAAATCCCAAATCCCCAATCCTAACCCCGCTCCCACTAGTCCCAAATCCCTAACCCTAATCCTGCTCTCACTAGTCCCAAATCATGAACCCTAACCTAAACCTTATCCACGGTCGTGTAAACATATACCTTATCCACAGTAGTGTAAACATATTACCTATTTTCTGTCCCAGATCTGACTTTCTTCTTGATATGTTGTCGTCTGCCTTACTGAGACATGATACCAACTTCAGAGAGGCAATACCTTCGTGTGAACATTTGCTTATAACACTAAGGTAAGTTTATAATGGTGTATATAAGTAGAAAAATAAAAAACAACATATTTGCAACAAAAATATATATTTTATTCAAAACATATATTGTTTTGCAATCAAATAGTAATAAACATTATAGAAAACAATAAACAAATTACATTGATAATTGACTATTTTTTTGTTTTGTTTTTTGAACATCTTTAATATATTAGCAACGTTAAAATTATGGTACTAATAATGAAAAATATAACAATTTAACAAGCAAAACATATATGAATAAACTTAAAAATTATAGGTCATGATATAAGGGAGAGGTTGAATGGGACTCCACTTGAGGGGGATGAGGGTGCGTTTGCTGTGGTCTATAAATTGGGACACGGACAGTGTCATAGGTGGGAGAAGGTAGAATGGGATACATTGACTCTGATGGTCCAGGGTACTGGACAGATGATGGACCAGGGTATTGAACAGCAGAAGGGCCAGGATATTGGATGGTTCTAGGGTTATAATTTGGATAAACATCATTATTTTGAAAATTAACGTCCGATCTGGAGGATGGAAAAGATTTTGTTTGAAAAGATTTTATGACCCTTAGAATTTCAATTCTCATCGTACATTGGCATCTCTTGTCTACCGCATCGAGGAATTACGGGTAAAGGCAGCACTTTCCCCCATATCTTTTTGATGTGCAGCCAACATTTGCTTAACCACCTCTAAAAAGTCCTCACATTGCTGCTGTTTTGTTTTTTTTTCCTTATGACTTCTCGATGGCTCTGGTTCATTTTCAGTTGGACTGCCTGGCTCAGTGTCCCTCAATTGGGGGACAAAGGGAAAATGGAGGATCAGCCACATCCTCCTGCTGCTCGGCATCCTGCTCCTCCTCCATTTCGGAGTCCACATTGCATTCAGTCCTAAAAAAAAATATAGAAAAAACAATACATATATATATATATATATATATATATATATATATATATATATATATATTATATATATAGATTTAGATTAATTAAAACTAATAACCCTTCATGTTTATATACTTACTCTCTCAGCTCCATCACTGGTTGTAGAAATTGTAGATCATAGAAGTGGCAATATATTCTTGATTTTTTGGCACCTGACCCACGTCTTGATTTCTTTTGCCTCTTCAGCTCCCTCCTAAAGTTGTCCTTTGATGTCTTCCACCATTTTTTAGTTAGTTTCAACTGAAAGATATGAATTTTCATAATATTTTTATTTACAGATATCTTGCCACAGGAAATAGCTACACATCACTACAATATGAATATCACATAGGACTATCGACCATAAGTCAGATTGTGAAGCTAACGTGTGATGCTATATGGAATCTAAAGAAAGAATTCATGCCAATACCAAATAAAGAGAAGTGGAAAGATGTTGCCAATCTCTTCTGGAGTAAAACGAACTTTCCTAACTGCCTGGGAGCTATTGATGGCAAACACATTAGGGATATAAAACCCTGTCACAGTGGAAGCAGATATTTCAACTACAAAAAGTACTTTTCAATTGTTCTGATGGCTTTTGTAGATGCAGACTACAAATTCCTATTTGTCTACATCGGAGCATTTGGAAGTTGCGCAGACTCAACTATTTTGCAGAATTCTAAGTTCGGAAAGCGGCTAGCTGCAAAGAAACTAGATTTACCAGAGAAAAAAACACTACCTGGAACTGAAAATCCAGATATGCCTTTTGTATTTGTGGCTGAGGCATTCACTATCAATGAACACCTAATGAAACCATACTCACAGAGGAATCTCGACCCCTGTAAGAGAATATTCAATTATCGTCTCTGCCGGGCACGCAGGCTAGTCGAATGTGCTTTTGGAATACTTGCCAACAAATGGAAATTTTTCCACAAACCAATCAATCTCAAAATAGAAAATGCAAGTAAAGTAATAAAAGCAGCATGTGTGCTACATAATCTGGTACGGGAGAGAGACGGCGTGAATTTTGAGGACACATTGGCACATAATTTAGAACCCGCTGAGTTTGTTCATGTTCGTGGTCGGACAGTTGGTTTCACAATAAGGGATCAATTTGCTGAGTATTTTATGAGCCCTGCTGGTGAACTTAGTTGGCAAGGTGATATGATATAACCCTTTCTTAAATCTACAAATTACACCATTAATTTCTTCTATTCAAAGATACTTTGGAACGTTATTCGAAGATATTTGCAATTAGAATTTGTTGTTTAACAACGTTAGTATTCTCAAATGGAGTTCCATGGTCACAATAATGTGACAATGTTTCTAACACTCTAATAATTTTTGATTAGCTTCATTTGGTAACTGCTTGGTACAATTCCTTATTAGATCTGTTTAAACTCACATTTAACTAAGATATTAAACTTTCTGTCTCTTTGGACTATATAGTATTTGGTGTTTATTACATAGTTTAGTATATAAATATATTTTGTGATTTTTTATGTCATATAATAAAATAAAATGTAAGTTTTTTTGTCTTTTATATCTGTAACAAATATATTTCAAACATCACTACTGAATTTGATCACGGTTCAGGTTTTGGGACTAGTGGAAGTGGGATTAGGGTTAGGGTTCGGGATTTGGGACTTGTGAGAGTGGGATTAGGGTTAGGGATTTGGGACTAGTAGAAGTGGGATTAGGGTTAGGGTTCGGGATTTGTGACTAGTGGAAGCGAGATTAGGGCTAGGGTTTGGGATTTGGGACTAGTGGAAGCGAGATTAGGGTTAGGGTTCAGGATTTCAGACTAGTGGGAGCGGAATTAGGGTTAGGTTTAGGGATTTGGGACTAGTGAGAGTGAGATTAGGGTTAGGGTTAGGTATTTGGGACTAGTGAGAGTTGGATTAGGATTAGGGTTAGGGATTTGGGACTAGTGAGAGCAGGATTAGGGTTAGGGTTAGGGATTTGTGACTAGTAAGAGTGGGATTAGGGTTAGGGATTTGGGACTAGTGGGAGAAGGATTAGGGTTAGTGATTTGGGACTAGTGAGAATGGGATTAGGGTTAGGAATTTGGGACTAGTGGAAGTGGGATTAGGGTTGGGGTTCGGGATTTGGGACTAGTGGAAGCGGGAATAGGGTTAGGGTTCGGGATTTGGGACTAGTGGAAGTGGGATTAGGGTTAGGGATTTGGGACTAGTGAGAGCGGGATTAGGGTTAGTGTTCGAGATTTGGGACTAGTGAGAGTGGGATTAGGGTTAGGGTTTTGGAGTTCTGGTACTCACGTTTGCTGCTTTTCTATTTCTTGTTCAGATTTTGATGTTCCATGCTGTATTTTTCTTGGTTCGATTGGCATAATTGTCATTTTTTCAGATCCCATATTTCTGGAAAGCCCCTTATACTGCTGATGAACTCCTCAGGCTCATACACTCTGCTTCCAGTGGGCCGCAACCGCCGGGGCCGCCAGGCTGCAAAACCTTGCGGGGCCTAAGGCTTGAGCTTGAGCTTGCGCTGCTCATCCAGCCTCTCCACGGCCGCCCGGCTGCCATTTAAGCTCAGCCATTAGCACCGGGGGAGTAGCTAGATGAGATGCTTTCAGCCTCTCCGCAGCCACATGGCCACTCATATAGGTCAGCCGTCAGTGCCGGGGGGAGGAGCCAGAGCAGACACCTTGAAGCCGGTCTTCTGTCGAGAAAACGTGAGTTCAGCCCCCCTGTAACCTGGATGGGCATATTTTCATTCATGGCCTCCTGTTGGTACTGCTCTCTCTCAACTTCCATCTTATCCTAGCTCCTATCCACCTGTACAAACTGGATTTCCTGATATCCCAGCATCCTACACTTCAGTGTGATCATGTGACCTTCCCACAGCTTCAGTCCTGTTGTTGTGGATGCTCTCTTTCTGCTTGCATGTTTATCTTTTTTTGTGAGATCATGTAACCTTCCTACAGCTCAGGGCGGTTTATAGGCACTAATCAGGTGCTTTTACAGCACTTTCAATTCATTTCAATGGAGAGGGGTGTTTTTAAAGCCTTTTTTTTCAGTGTCCAAAAGCTGCTCCAAAGATGCTGCTTGCAGGACTTTTCTCAATGTCCCGCCAGCGCAACACCTCAGTGTAAAAGGATCCATTGAGATGCATTGGGGAGTGTTTTATGAGCATTTTAATAGAGATATTTTTAGTGCTCAAACACCTGAAAAACGCCCCAGTGTGAAAGGGGTCTTAGAACGGTACATGGATTCATCCCTTAGTTCTCCACTGTCTCTACTATCTCCGAGCCTTGTGCCCTGACAATCTTTTCAGATCCAATTTGGACCTTCTTCACGAAGACAATATTACTTCGGTACTAAGACACTATCGTCAAGAAACAAATCCATTCAGACTTTCATCTAACCTATTTGAGGGGAGGAGGTTGAGAATGTGGGTGGTGACAGAGAGCATGGGGGGAGGTTGAGAGTATGGGGGTGGCAGAGAGCATGGGGGTAGGTGGAGAGTATGGGGGTGGCAGAGCATTGGGGGAGGTGGAGAGTATGGGGGGAGGTGGAGAGTATGGGGGTGGCAGAGAGCATGGGGAGGTGGAGAGTATGGGGGGTGGTAGAGAGCATGGGGGAGGTGGAGAGTATGGGGGGATGGAAGAGAGCATGGGGGTGGCATAGAGCATGGGGGGAGGTGGAGAGTATGGGGGGTGGCAGAGAGCATGGGGAGGTGGAGAGTATGGGGAGTGGCAGAGAGCATGGTGGGAGGTGGAGATCATGGGGGGAGGCAGAGAGTATGGGGGGGTGGCAGAGAGCATGGGGGGTGGCATAGAGCATGGGGGGAGGTGGAGAGCATGGGGGAGGTGGAGAGTATGGGGGGAGGTGGAGAGTATGGGGGGAGGTGGAGAGTATGGGGGTGGCAGAGAGCATGGGGGGAGGTGGAGAGTATGGGGGGAGGTGGAGAGTATGGGGGTGGCAGCGCAAGCTCAAGCTCAAGCCTTAGGCCCCGCAAGGTTTTGCAGCCTGGCGGCCCCGGCGGTTGCGGCCCACTGGAAGCAGAGTGTATGAGCCTGAGGAGTTCATCAGCAGTATAAGGGGCTTTCCAGAAATATGGGATCTGAAAAAATGACAATCCATGGCAGCATACAATCCCACCCTTGGTATGCTATATTACGTAGAATGCTGGGAGTGCACCAATCCTTTTCTTTTATAATATTCACTGGCCCTGAGGGAGGAGCCAAGACAGAGCTTGTCACAGGTATGCTGCCATGGATAGGCACCAGGAAAAGAAAATTACAGTAAGTATGAAAAAATGTTCATTTTTTTTGTTTTTGATAGAGTGGAGAGAAATTAGAACAACTGTCAGTTTCTAATTGCTGTTTACCATTATCATGCAAACTGAAAGTAAAAGAAAATCCCAAATTTTGGATTACATCAAAACACTAATTAGGGGGAAATCTTCCAAAGGGACATTAGTTCTGTTGACCCTGGTGGTACACGGGATTCCCTCACTTTGAAAGGATTTCCTCTCACATCCTGTTTTGGCTATGGAATAGGAGGTGAAGGGAAATCTCCCCAATGAGAAACAGATGGCAAAAAACTGACAAGGGTTATACCCTCCCTTAAGCCCCATACACACTATTAGTCTTTCTGCAGATTTTTGTCTTCAGATTTACCAAAACCATATAATATGAGGTCAAACCTTAAGAGTTTCAATTTGTATTCAATCAGGCAGGCCCTTGCACTACATGGTTTTGGTAAATGCGAAGACAAAAATCTGCAGAAAATCTAATAGTGTGTATGGGGTCTTACGCTATCCAAAAAAAAAAAAAGAAAAAAATTTTTCCTTTAGTTACACTTTAAGATATGACAAAGGATCCCAAAATAACAACCCCAAATGTCTGAAAGAATCTTTAATTAATGTTTCTTTTCACTGTCACTACTTTACAAGAAAAGACAAACTGTGTCCCTGGACATCCTCCTGTTTACTTCCATGATGCGCGCTCCCGCGGGCGCGTATTGGGGAAATTCTGTGCTGGCCATGTCCCTTGGACACAGCCAGTCACAGATCGCTGTAAACGGCCAATCACAGTGGCCGTTTACAGCGCGATCAGAGTGTCCAATGACAGATGATCTCATATATAAACATATGAGATCATCTCTCATCGCCGGCTCTCCCTCCTCACACAGAGACAGCGTGTGAGGAGGGAGAGCTAGGGGCTGCAGCGTGTGTCAGGAAAAAAAAACTGAAAAAAAGTGATGTCAGTGCCATCTGTCCCCACTGTCATCTGTCCCCACAGTCATCTGTCCCCACTGTCATCTGTCCCCATTGTCATCTGTCCCCACAGTCATCTGTCCCCACTGCCATCTGTCCGCACTGTCATCTGTCCCCACTGTCATCTGTCAGTGCCATTTGTCCCCACTGCCATCTGTCCCCAGTGCCACATATTAGTGCCATCTGTCATCAGTGCCACGTATCAGTGCCATCTGTCATCAGTACCACCTGTCAGTGTCACGTGCCATCTGTTATCAGTGTCACGTATCATCAGTGCCACATATCAGTGCCATCTGTCATCAGTGCCACCTGTCAGTGTCACGTGCCATCTGTTATCAGTGTCACGTGTCATCAGTGTCATGTATCAGTGCCATCTGTCATCAGTGCCACCTGTCAGTGTCACATGCCATCTTTTATCAGTGTCACGTGTCATCAGTGTCATGTATCAGTGCCATCTGTCATCAGTGTCATGTGTCATCAGTGCCACGTATCAGTGCCATCTGTCATCAGTGTCCCGTGTCATCAGTGCCACGTATTAGTGTTATCTGTCATCAGGGCCACCTATTAGTGCCATCTGTGATCAGTGTCACGTGTCATCAGTGACACGTATTAGGTGCCATCTGTCATCAGTGCCACGTATCAGTGCCATCTGTCATCAGTGCCATGTATTAGTGCCATCTGTCATCAGTGTCACCTGTCATCAGTGCCACATATTAGTGCCACCTGTCATCAGTGCCATCTGTCATCAGTGCCACGTGTCATCAGTGCCACATATTAGTGCCATCTGTCATTAGTGTCACGTGTCATCAGTGCCACGTATTAGTGCCATCTGTCATCAGTGCCATGTATTAGTGCCATCTGTCATCAGTGCCACATCAGTGTCATCAGTGCCATGTATCAGTGTCATCTGTCATTAGTGCCACATAAGTGTCACGTGTCATTGTCCTGGTGCTCCAGGGCCTTTAAAGGTGTAATAGGTAGTCAACAAGTTAGATGTGTAATTTATGCTCCTTGAACACCTGTTGGTGCTCCCTGCATGTTGGGCCTCTCTATGTGGCTAGGCTGTGAAAAAGTCCCACACATGTGGTATCGTAATACTCAGGAGGAGTAGCAGAATGTATTTTGGGGTGTCATTTGTGGTATACACATGCCATGTGAGAGAAACAACCTATTACAATAACAATTTTGTGGGGAAAAAAATTTTCATTTTGCAAAGAATTGTGGGAAAAATGACAACATCAAGAAGCTCACCATGCATCTTACTAAATACCTTGGAATGTCTACTTTAAAAAAAGGGGTCATTTGGGGGGTATTTGTACTTTCCTGACTTGTTCGGGTCACAAGAAATGAGATAGGCCGCCAGTACATCAGGTGTGATAAATTTTTTATGATTTGCATCGCAGCTTGTGGACTCTATAACTTTCACAAAGACTAAATAATATCCACTAATTTGGGTTATTTTTACCAAAGATAAGTAGCAGTATAAATTGTGGCCAAAATTTATGAATAAAAATCAGAAACTAAGAAAAATGTGTTTTTTTTTCAAAATTTTCGATCTTTTTTCATTTATAGCGCAAAAAATAAAAAACCTAGAGGTGATCAAATACCACCAAAAGAAAGCTCTATTTGTATGAAAAAAAGGACAAAAAATTAATTTGGGTACAGTATTACATGACTGGGTAATTGTCATTCAAAGTGTGTGAGTGCTGAAAGCTGAAAATTGATCTGGGCAGGAGGGTTTAAGTGCCCAGTTGTCAAGTGGTTAAAAACATTTTCTTAATTCTTTATTGCGGCGCTGGATAAAGATTATTTAAACATGCCCTTTTTTAATATTTCATTCACCTGACAATAGCTATTGCCAGTGGTTGTAGGGTAAATCCTTTGACTCATGAAATGTTACATAGTTGATGAGGTTGAAAAAAGACACAAGTCCATCAAGTCCAACCTGTGTGTGTTTTTATGTCAGTTTTACATTGTATATCCCTGTATGTTATGGTCGCTCATGTGCCTATCTAATAGTTTTTTTAAATTATCTATGCTCCCTGCTGAAACCACTGCCTTTGGAAGAGAATTCCACATCCTTACTGCTCTTACAGTAAATAACCCTTTTTTTTAAGGTTAAATCGCTTCTCTTCTAATTGTAGTGAATGGCCGCATGTCTTCTTAAATTCCCTTTCAGGGAATTTTTTTATCCCTATTGTGGGGTCACAGTACGGAATTTGTACATTGAAATCATATCCCCTCAAGCGTCTCTTCTCCAGAGAGAATAAGTTCAGTGCTTGCAGTCTGGGGGGAGATCCCCCAGTCCCTTAATTAGCTTTGTTGCCCTTCGCTGGACTCTCTCCAGTTCCAGCACATCCTTTCTAAGGACTGGTGCCCAGATATGGACAGCATACTCCAGGTGTGGCCGGACCAGAGTCTTGTAGAGTGGGAGAATTATTGTTTTATCTCTGGAGTTAATCCCCTTTTTAATGCATGCTACAATTCTGTTGGCTTTGCTTGCAGCAGCTTGGCATTGCATGCCATTGCTGAACCTGTCATCTACTAGGACCCCCAGGTCCTTTTCCATCCTAGATTCTCCCAGAGGTTCATCCCCTAGTGAGTAAATTGCATTCATGTTTTTGCTACCCGTATGCATTATTTTACATTTTTCTATATTGAACCTCATTTGGCATGTAGTTGCCCACCACATTAATTTGTTCAAATCTTCTTGCAAGGTTTCCACATCCTGCAGAGAAATTATTGCCCTACTTAGCTTAGTATCATCTGAAAATACTTAGATTGAGCTGCTTATCCCATCCTCCAGGTAGTATATGAATAAATTAAATAGGATTGGTCCCAGGAAAGAACCCTGGTGGACCCAACTTTTCACACCAGACCATTCCAAGTACTCCCCATTTATCACTACACTCTGAATTCGCCCCTGTAGCCAGTTTTCATTCCATGTACTCACCCTATGGTCCATGCCAACAGACCTTAGTTTGTACAGTAAAGGTTTATAGGGAACTGTATCAAATGCCTTTGCAAAATCCAGATACCCCACGTCTACAGGCCTTCCTTTATCTAGATGGCAGCTCACCTCCTCATAGAAGGTTAATAGATTGGTTTGGCAAGAATTATTTTTCTTGAATCCATGCTGATTACTACTAATGATACCATTCTCATTACAAAAATCTTGTATATAGTCCCTTATCATCCCCTCCAAGAGTTTACATACTATTGATGTTAGGCGAACTGGTCTGTAATTCCCTGGGACCCAATCCTTCCAGGATATTGGAAATTATTTGGGCATCACTGATGCTTCTACCAATAGTTTCTAGCACCCACTGAGTATTTAAACTTAAGTCTTGTCGTGTATGAGTACCAATAGGGCCTGACCCATATCTGTTGGATCCATGCAAGACATTATCCTAAACATTATTGTTCATCAGATAAATTCTCTTTCTACAACAGGCAAAACATCATCATTAGTTGGATAAGTTATTATCCCGAATCAAACTAAACAGTTATTTATCAGACAATTTTTATTATCATGTTAGAGAAAACATCATGGATTGTTAGACAAATTATATTCACTTGTACAATACATTAATCTTTGTTGGGTAAATTCTCTTCTCACATCAGAAAAACCACCAGATGCATTGTCAGATGTTTTTTCTTCCCACACCAAACATACCTTAATATTTCATCAGATAAATGCTCGTGCTCAATCTTAGCTATCATTAAACATCTAACATAATATTATTGAATATCCAGATGGCAGGGAATGCTCCAATAAAAGCTCTGGTGATATTTTATACTTAATGCTGTCATTTCATAAAACATGAGCTATGCTCCTCATTCATTGCTTGTTACATTAAATTTTTATTTATTTTTTAGCCACAAGAGGGTGCTGATGCTATATATCAGACACAAACTATTGCATTACTTTTAGGCATCATGCAGGGATCATATCTACAAGAAGGCAATGTTGTATAATTTGTCTCTTTCTTCTGCCAGTTAAAACAATTTTTTTCTAGCCTACTTTTTGAGGCAATCAATGAAATGTTATTTCACCACTAGGAATGAATAAAAATGAGAGTTTTTGTTTCACCAAAAGTTGGTCAATGGTATAGACATTTTATAAAAATGTTCCAATTTCTTAAAAATGCAATGGAGGGCTTTTTATGTATTTTTTTGACAAATTCACAAATTATTTTTAATTATATTCAATTAGAATAATGTAGGAATTCTGAGTAAAAGTCGTGTAAATCTTGGGCAAATCTGCACAACTGACCAGAAGCCTCCCCCCAAGCTGGATGCAACTGATGCACAAGGATAATCGCTTGGGATGTGGGACTACAACAACTGAGGAAGGCCAAACATTTTGCTGCCACCTTGTCTCCATCAGATGCTGCTTCTCCCACTGATCTCTGTGAAACAGAGTCATGTGCTTTTGTATGCATGTAGTACCCCAAAAAACAAAGCCTACTACATATATATGTTTTAAACACTAGAATAAAATAAAACAAAAAAGTTAAATGAAAGGAAAAACCCAATATATCACAAAAACTGCTATAAAGACAAACCTAGCAGCTAAAAAGCAATGACGCTTATTGCAGATATAGTTACAAGGAAGCCTTAAAAAGGACAGCTGGGTCTTTAACCACCTCAATACCAGACACTTTCACCCCCTTCCTGCCCAGGCCAATTTTCATAATTCAGCGCTGTCACGCTTTGAAACACTGCACCCAAATGACATTTTTATTATTTATTTTTTTGAGACAGATAGAGCTTTCTCTTGGTGGTATATAATCACCACTGTTTTTTGTTTGTTTTTGTGTTTTTTTGCTATATAGATGAAAAAAACAGGCAAAAGATCAGTCCAGGAAGCAGGCAGAAACATGGTTAATAAACAGACCAGTGTTAGTATAGGTGGCAGGAAGAGGCAACAATGCACTGGTGTGGTGGTGATCAGGGACACTGTAACTGGTGTGGTGGTGACCAGGGACATTGTGAGTGGGCTGCAGTGATTAAAGTGGATGTAAACCCGAATTTTTTTTATCATACTGTAGAGTATAAGATTTGCTATCATTTGAGCCCAGTCTTGCCACACAGAGTTAATCCATCTTTGAGCAATCTCCTTTTACTGTTCAGTGAGACAATTCTTGACAAATTGAGAAAAACTTTGTCAAATCCTCCCCCTTGCTGTGAGTGACAGGTGATTTACATCTCGTGCACTAGCCTAAGAGACATGCAGTATTTTTAAATTCCCTCCCCTACTCCTTTCTTCAGCAGCTCTGCAAGGATTGGCTATTCCACACCTCACCATAATTTGGCATGCTGAAGTCATGTGGTTACTTTCCTGTCTTTTCACTGGATATTAGAGATCATAGCAGAAGTTCAGCAGAAGTTCAGTGTTAGAAATGCACAGAGAAAATGCATATTGACAAGGGGAGTGTAGAGGTGGGCGGGGAGTCTACTGACATCACGACTCCACCCACCGAGCTCCAGACAACAGACCCACCCACAGAATATGCAGTTTTTCAGGTCTAATAACAGAGAGAGGGGAGACATTTGACAGGTAAGGACACATGCTGGAGGCATGTATATCCTTATAGATAACCCCTATCGCAGTAGTTTAGTAGTTTGGGTTTACATCCACTTTAAGGACACTGACTGGTGCAGCAGTAATTAAGAGCACTGATTGGTGCAGCAGTGATTGGGGATACTGACTGACTGCACTGGTTTGGTGACATTTTACTGCTGTGGCGGTGATCAGATATATTGGCCGGTGGCACTGACATACAGCTGATCCTTCAAGGCAGATTTTACAGAATTTTACTTGTAAGTGTGATGCATTCAATAAATAATATCTGTTTACTCTTATTAAACCCAGTGTCTTCTTCTATTTTTTTCTTTTGTAGCACCCTCTGTGTGTACAGTGTAGGAAGATTTAGTTGGGCTCCTCTGTAAGCAGAGGAACCAGGGTTAATTTGTTTAGAGTTAGTTTGGCAGAGCTCCAAGGGCTCAATCACGGTCACTTCCCCTGGCTTCTAGAACCACTGGAGAGCTCTAGAACTTAAAGGGCGGAGGGGCAGAGATGAGGCCTGAATATTTATGGAGTCTCCTTCAATACCTGGGTGAAGACAGCCCAGAAGGTGAAGAGATAGCCCATAAATATTCTGGAGCCTGGCCATGTGAGAGCAGAGTCCAGGGTCCAGCCACCTGAAGGGGACCCTATGCTGGGGGCCTCTGCCACTGGGCAGAAGGAAGGAGCCAGAGGAAGAGAGAGACAGAGAAAGAGAGTGAGAGAGAGCAGCAGAGGATGCCTCACACTCGTTCAGCCTCAGCTAGGCCTGGCTGAAGCCATCGTGGTAGCCATTGGGACCTGTCGAGCAGGAGGCCTGTTCAGCAGTCACATATGCTGCTGGATCTACCAAAGTGACTGAGAGAGTAGAATCTGCAACAAAGTTTATGAAAATCCTTATAATGTACATCAGAGGGGAATGTTTTTTTTCTCAACAAAAATGGAGTTACGTTTTAAACTACAGCTCTGGGCATCACATACCTTCCCATCTCTATAAAAGTTTATCCCCTAATGAACCAAAAACAAAACAAAGCACCCTGGACTGTTTTTTGACTACTAAGGGAATTGTGGAAAATTCCTGTTGCCTGGCTGTGCATGTGAGGGAGGAAGCAAAAATCCAGCAGCCCTTATGGGTGTAGCATTACACTTGCTAAATGGGTAATCCCATTACCATTGTCTGTGGGATCTATCATAGCTCATACAAACATAACTGGATGCTGATCTTGAAGTACATAGAAACATAATGTTAGAGCTTCTTCCAAAGCACTTGCAAGGCATATAAAGGCATATAAAATATTTTGCCATACCTCACACAGCGAGTGCACATCGCTGAGACTGCTGACATTTTCCCCGGAGTTTCTTCCGGGTTTGCGAGCTCCGACGCTGTAATTGCCCAGTTCTGCAATGATGTCACTCACACATGTGCGTGCATGAGCCGCCGTTCATGGCATGGGGTTCAAAAGGAACGGCAGCTGTGGCCATTCCTTCAGAGCGCATACACCAGTGATGTCACTGACTGCATGTAAGGTAAATATCTCCTAAACGGTACATGTTTAGGAGATTTTTTTCACTACCTATAGGTAAATGTCAACAGAGGAAGTTTACATCCTCTTTAAGTAGATGATTTTACACAAACATGATTCCAAAAGTAGGGAGGAAGAGGAAAAAAAGGAGGAACTTTAACTTGTTTAGCACGGAAAGCTCCTCCTTGAACTATAATGAAGGTTGCATGAGCAAATTCACCAACATCAAGCAACTGGAATCTCTCATTAAAACATGTACAAAAATATTTGCACAACCAATGGAGCATCTAGTGGAGAGAGCAATAATATATCCAAACTGATTGCAGAAGATAATATTGAATCTTTTGAGCGTGAGACTAGGGATGAGCCGAACACCCCCCGGTTCGGTTCGCACCAGAACTTGCGAACGGACCGAAACTTCGCACGAACGTTAGAACCCCCTTGAAGTCTATGGGACTTCAATGTTCAAAATCAAAAGTGCTAATTTTAAAGGCAAATTTGCATGGTATTGTCCTAAAAAGGGTTTGGGGACCCGGGTCCTGCCCCAGGGGACATGTATCAATGCAAAAAAAAGTTTTAATAACGGCCGTTTTTTCGGGAGCAGTGATTTTAATGATGCTAAAAGTGAAAAAAAGTGAAATATTCCTTTAAATATCGTACCTGGGGGGTGTCTTTAGTATGCCTGTAAAGTGGCGCGTGTTTCCCGTACTTAGAACAGTCCCTGCACAAAATGACATTTTTAAAGGAATAAAAGTAATTTAAAACTGCTTTCGGCTTTAATGTAATGTCAGGTCCCGGTAATATGGATGAAAATCAGTGAGACAAACGGCATGGGTACCCCCCCCCGCCCCAGGCCCTTTGAACAGCAGTATACAGGCGGTGCAAACAAGACAGGGACTATAGGTTTGTTGTTAAGTAGAATCTGTTTGTAATTTTTGAACTGGTACATTTTTAAAGTGTTTAGATCCAACCAAAAAATCTATTTTAAGCTTTTTGGAAACATATGAAGGGTTATTACCCCTGTGATATTTGTTTTACAGTCTGTGCTCCTCTTCAGAAGATTTCACCTCACTTTCTGTCCCAATGACAAATGTTTTTTGAAAATTTGGGGTTTTAGTGAGAAAAGGATTGGTGATAAAGCATCAGTGGAAAGGAGAAATGTTTTTCCCATATTAACTCTTACAGAAGAGAATTTCCCTTCCTAGGGGTAGATTTCATCTCACTTCCTGTTGTCTCCTTCCATTTGCAAGTAGGAGTCGTTTGTAAGTTGGATGTTTGAAAGTAGGGGCCTGCCCTATATACTCTGCAGAAATTGGGACCTTAGGTGTTGGTGTTGCCACAACACTGTAGGCCCTCACAGGGCCCTGCTGTGAAATATTAGATCAACAATTGTAATTACATGCACCTGTTGAACAGGGGCAGAAAAATTGGGCCTTTGGTGGTGGTGGTGGTGGTGCTGGTGCCACAACACAGTAAGTGCTCACAGTTACTCTTGGTGGGTGCAGAAACGAGCCCTGCTGTGAAATATTAGATCAAGAATTGTAATCACATGTCCCTTTTGAACAGGGGCAGAAAAATTGGGCCTTAGGCACTGGTGCCACAACATTGCAACCCCTCACAAATACTCTAGTTGGAGCGCAGGAACGGGCCCTGCTGCAAAGTATTGCATCAAAAATTGTAATTACACACCCCTGTTAAACAGGGGCTGAAAAATTGGGCCTTAGGCACTGGTGCTGGTGCCACAACACTGCAACCCCTCACAGATACTCTAGTTGAAGTGCAGGAATGAGCCCTGCTGCAAAGTATTGCATCAAAAATTGTAATTACACGCTGCTGTTAAACAGGGGGTGAAAAATTGGGCCGTAGGCACTAGGGATGAGCCAAACACCCCCCTGTTCGGTTCGCACCAGAACATGCAAACAGGCAAAAAATTAGTTTGAACATGCAAACACCGTCAAAGTCTATGGGACTCGAACATGAATAATCAAAAGTGCTAATTTTAAAGGCTTATATGCAAGGTATTGTCATAAAAAGTGTTTGGGGATCTGGGTCCTGCCCCAGGGGACATGGATCAATGCAAAAAAAGTTTTAAAAAAGGGAGCAGTGATTTTAATAATGCTTAAAGTGAAACAATAAAAGTGTAATATTCCTTTAAATTTCGTACCTGGGGGGTAGTATGCCTGTAAAGGGGCGCATGTTTCCCGTGTTTAGAACAGTCTGACAGCAAAATGACATTTCAAAGGAAAAAAAGTCATTTAAAATTACTCGCGGCTATTAATAAATTGTCAGTCCGACAATACACATAAAAGTTCATTAAAAAAAAGGGCATGGGTTTTCCCCACAGGGGAACCCCGAACCAAAATTTTTTTTAAAATGGCGCGGGGTCCCCCTAAATTCCATACCAGGCCCTTCAGGTCTGGTATGGATATTAAGGGGAACTCCAAACCAAAATTAAAAAAAAAAAGCCGTGGTGGTCCCCCACAAAATCCATACCAGACCCTTCAGGTCTGGTATGGATTTTAAGGGGAACCCCACACCAAAATTTAAAAAAAATGGCGTGTAGTCTCCCCAAAAATCCATACCAGACCCTTATCCTAGCACACAACCTGGCAGGCCGCAGGAAAAGAGGGGGGACGAGAGCACCCCCCTCCTGAACCATACCAGACCACATGCCCTCAACATTGAAAGGGTGTTCTGGGGTACCCTCCAAAGCACCTTGTCCCCATGTTGATGGGGACAAGGGCCTCATCCCCACAACCCTTGCCCGGTGTTTGTGGGGGTCTGCGGGCAGGGGGCTTATCGGAATCTGGAAGCCCTCTGTAACAAGGGGACCCCCAGATCCCCCCCTGTGTGAAATGGTAAGGGGGTACAAAATGTAACAGGTGACCCCGCCCCCTCTGACGTCATGGAGAAAGCCACAGGGAAGACCCCGTCAAGACCCCATGCGTCAGAGGGGGGTGTTATTTAAGAACCGTCAGAAGACGAGAAGGGTCACACAGCGGGAGCCTCCCATCATGGATGCGGAGCAGCCCGAGAATGAAGAAGGGAAGAAGACGCCGCAGAGAAAGATGCCGGGCGAGAACACCGGAGCAAGAAGCAGAGGATTGGAGGAAGAACCAGAGGAAGAAGAAGATGGAGGAAGAAACCGAAGGAAGATAGAAGAAAGAAGACAGAAGAAAGAAGATGGAAAGAAGAAGCATTTAAATAAAGGAATTGTCAAAAACTGTCTCTTGTCATTTTTAACATTTTTGACTATTTTTTGGGAAATGGTAGGGGTACTTTTGTACCCCCTTACCATTTCACACGGGGGGGGGCGGGATCTGGGGATCCCCTTGTTAAAGGAGGCTTCCAGATTCCGATAAGCCCCCCGCCCGCAGACCCCCACAACCACCGGGCAAGGGTTGTGGGAATGAGGCCCTTGTCCCCATCAACATGGGACAAGGTGCTTTGGGGGGACCCCAAAGCACTCTCCCAATGTTGAGGGCATGAGGCCTGGTACAGTTCAGGAGGGGGGCCGCTC
This sequence comes from Aquarana catesbeiana, assembly GCF_042186555.1. NCBI lineage: Eukaryota > Metazoa > Chordata > Amphibia > Anura > Ranidae > Aquarana > Aquarana catesbeiana. The sequence goes on along the minus strand of NC_133334.1, from coordinate 160,103,082 downwards.
TCTCATCCCCCCCTCTTTTCCTGTGGCCTGCCAGGTTGCATGTTCAGATAAGGGTCTGGTATGGATTTTTGGGGGGACCCCACACCATTGTTTTTAAATTTTGGCGCAGGGTTCCCCTTAAAATTCATACCAGACCTGAATGGCCTGGTATGGAATTTAGGGGGACCCCCACGTCATTTTTTTTTTAAATTTTGGTTCGGGGTTCCCCTGTGGGGAAATCCCATGTCTTTTTTTTCAATTAACTTTTCTGGGTATTGTCGGACCAACAATTCATTAATAGCCACAAGTAGTTTTAAATGACTTTTTTCCTTTGAAATGTCATTTTGCTGTCAGACTGTTCTAAACACGGGAAACATGCGCCCCTTTACAGGCATACTATAGACACTCCCCAGGTATGAAATTTAAAGGAATATTACACTTTTATTTTTTCACTTTAAGCATTATTAAAATCACTGCTCCCGAAAAAATGTCAGTTTTTAAAACTTTTTTTGCATTGATCCATGTCCCCCGGGTCAGGACCCAGGTCCCCAAACACTTTTTATGACAATACCAAGCATATAAGCCTTTAAAATTAGCACTTTTGATTTCTCCCATAGACTTTTAAAGGGTGTTCCGTGGCTTTCGAATTTGCCGCGAACACCCCAAATTGTTCGCTGTTCGGCGAATTGGCGAACTGCCGATGTTCGAGTTGAACATGAGTTCTACTCGAACTTGAAGCTCTTCCCTATTAGGCACTGGTGCCACAAAACTGCAACCCCTCACAGATACTCTAGTTGGAGCACAGGAACGAGCCCTGCTGCAAAGTATTGCATCAAAAATTGTAATTACACGCCCCTGTTAAACAGGGGCAGAAAAATTGGGCCTTAGCCACTGGTGGCGGCGCCCAGAACCAAAAATATTCTTACAAGCTATCAGCATGATCATTGAGGAGGAAGAGGATAGTCACTCAGCATAACAGGATAGTCACTCAGCATCAGCATAGGAAGTCTTGAAGGAATCTGACATTTCAAAAAAAATTATTCGGTTACATCAGCATCAGGTGCTTGGTATCTGGTGGTGATCCAAGACTGATTCATTTTTATGAAGGTCAGTCGATCGACCGAGTTGGTGGACAGGCCCACCCTGTCATCGGTTACAAAGCCTCCAGCAGCACTGAATGTGCGTTCCGAAAGAATGCTGGATACAGGACAGGCCAGTAGCTCAATTGCATACTGTGAAAGCTCTGGCCAGTGATCCATCCTCAAGACCCAGTAACCCAGAGGATTTTCAGTGGGAAAGGTGTCCAAGTCCGATCTTGCCCCTAGGTATTCCTGCACCAGGTGCTGGCGATGGTTGCTGGAACTGATCATACCTTAGGGCTGCGGACTAAAAAATTGTCTAAATGCATCTGTTAGACGGCCACCTTCTCCACCGCTCCTTCTTTGACTGACCGAAGCCTTAGCAACACGTTGTCCAGGAACAGGAGTTTGTAACCTCCCAGTCTCTGGGAACGCGTTTCACAGACCTTTCTGCAAGGCCTCCCTAAGATGTTTCATCCTCTGCTCCCTCTGTGATGGCAAGATAAGGTCCGCAACCTTACCCTTGTAACGTGGATCAAGGAGGGTTGCCAACCAGTAAAGATCCCTCTCCTTGATACAATGAATATGAGGATCCTTCCGCAGGCTTTGCAGGATCCGGGAGGCCATGCAGCATAGGTTTGCTGAGACATTTGGTCCGGAGTCCTCTGGGTCACTAAGGATTACATGATCCACAGCCACCTCCTCCCAGCCACGTACAAGTCCATGGGTTTCTTGGGACTGTAAATTATGCATTAAAGACTGCTGCTGATGCTGAGTGCCGGGCTCCACCTCCATGCTGACACAATCCTCCTCCTCCTTGTCCTCTTCATGTGTGATCGACGGGCACGCAGGAACACTGTCTGGATAAAGGGGGCCTTGAGAGCTAAGGAAGTCCTCCTCTTCCTGCCTCTGTTCTGCCTCAAGTGCCCTATCCATTATTCCACACAGCGTGTGCTCCAACAGGTGGACAAGGGGGACAGTGTCACTGATGCATGCACTGTCACTGCTCACCATCCTTGTGGCCTCCTCAAATGGTGACAGGACAGTGCATGCATCCCTGATCATGGCCCACTGGCGTGGGGAAAAAAAATAAGCTCCCCTGACCCTGTCCTGGTGCCATATTCGCACAGGTACTCATTGATGGCCCTCTGCTGCATGTGCAGCCGCTGCAGCATGGCCAACATTAAGTTCCACCTTGTGGGCATGTCACAGATTAGGCGGTTCTTGGGCAGGTTAAATTCCTTTTGGAGGTCAGTCAGCCGAGCACTGGTATTATACGACCGGCGGAAATGCACACAGACTTTCCTGGCCTGCCTAAGGACATCCTGTAAGCCCGGGTACCTGCCCAAGAACCGCTGCACCACCAAGTTAAGGACATGAGCCAAACAGGGCACATGGGTCAGTTGTCCCTGTTGGAGGGCGGAGAAGAGGTTGGTGCCATTGTCGCAAACCACCATTCCTGGCTTAAGCTGGCGTGGCGTCAACCACCTCTTAATCTGCCCCTGCAGAGCTGACAGAATCTCTGCCCCAGTGTGGCTTCTGTCCCCCAAGCACACCAGCTCTAGCACTGCATGGCATCTTTTGGCCTGCGTACTTGCATAGCCCCTTGAACGGCTACGGAGCACCGCTGGTTCCGAGGACAAAGCACAGGAAGAGGCCATGGAGAAAGAAGCAGAGGAGGGGGTGGAGGAGAGAGGTGTGGCAGAATCACCAGTAGTAGCATTTTGGAGGCGTGGTGGCGGAACAACCTCCAACACTACTGCACCTTGTCCTGCATCCTTCCCAGCTGCCAGCAGAGTCACCCAATGTTCTGTGAAACTTAGGTAATATCCCTGTCCATGCCTGCTGGACCATGAGTCAGCGGTAATATGCACCTTACCGCTGACCGCCCTGTCCAGCGAGGCCAAGACATTGCCTTCCACATGCCGGTAGAGAGTCGGAATCGCCTTCCGTGAGAAAAAGTGGCATTTGGGAACATCCCACTGAGGAACCGCACATTCTACAAACTCACAGAAGGGGGCAGAGTCTACCAACTGAAAAGGTAGCAGTTGAAGTGCTAGCAATTTTGCCAAGCTAACATTCAACCGCTGGGCATGTGGATGGCTGGGAGCAAATTTCTTTCTGAGGTGCAGCAGCTGGGGCAGGGAAATTTTCCTGGTACAATCTGATGTCAGTGTACCGATAGCAGATTGCCCGCAAGTACTTGGCTGTAACACACCTAATTCTACACCATCATTCCTCTCAGTGCAGGTCTCAGAGAGGACTGGAGGTATAGTGGGGTTGGAGATCCCAGCTGATGAGGAGCAAGGAGAGGTCCTCTTGTTCTTTGGTGTGGGTCTTTTAGGTACGCTTGCCAACGAACTGCATGGCAGGTCAGCATATGTCTGGTCAAGCATGTGGTGCCCAAGCGGGAGATGTTTTGGCCACGCAAGATACGCTTGTTGCAAATAGCAGTGGTGCGATCTCATCCACTCATCTTAAAAAAGGCCCACACCAATGAACTTTTGGAATAATGTGCAGAGACAGCAGCGCCCTGCACATGCGGAGCTTTGGGGTATGATGCAGTCAGTGTGCTGCCCTTAAGCTAGCCCCTGGAGGGCATCCTGCCTCATTGGTGATGTGCCTCCTCCTCCTCCTCCTCTCTCCTATCAGGCACCCATGTGGAGTCAGTGACCTCATCATCCCCTCCCTCATCACTGGAGCAAACCTGGCAGTATGCTGCAGCAGGGGGAACATGACTGCCAGATTGCTGTCCTTCTTGGGCACCCCCTCTGTCTGGGCTCACGTTACTGCCTTCCTTTAGCTGACTACCATCATTGGAGCCTTCAAAACGCTGGGCATTTTCCTGAAGCATGTACCCAACACTGTGGTCAAACAGCTCGGGGGACTCCTCAAGAGGACATGGTGGGGCTAGGGAAGGAGTGACTGATGCCATTGAGCCGAGGGAAGAGGCCGCATTGGCAGCTGCTTTGCCAGACAAAGTACCCTCAACATGGCCAGCTGCCGAAAAAAAGGCCAAGCGTGTCCCACGGCCACGTGCTGATGAGAATGCACCGTGTCCACGACCAGCACTGTTGCCTCTAGACACAGAGCCTGTTTGCCCTCTGTTATTGGCTTGTGGCTGTCTGCCTCTCCTTGTTGGCCTTCCAGACATACTAATGGCCTGCAGTGAGATGTAGCTGCACAAAACTGGGATGTATATATATATACCAATTATACTGCGGCTAGCAGAATCAACTGTCTGACTGTAGTATTATTAGTATGAGAACACCTGCACTTGTCTTCAGTAGCTATACTGTAGGTGCAACTGTGCAGGCCAGGTACACAGTACACTAATTGGAAATACTGTAAAAACACCTGCCTGCCTGTCAGTATATTAGGAAGAGAATAACAGGAATGGATCTAGCTAAACTGAATACAGTGTATATATATATATATATATATATAACACCTGGGATGTATATATATATATATATATATATATATATATATATATATATATATATATATATACAGCTAACTGACTTGACCTGCCTACTCTATCTAACTTAAATCAAATGACACTGTCTCTCTGTCTATCTATCTCTCTCCACCGCAACACACTACACAAGGCCACCATGCAGGCGGCCTTATATAGTGTGGGGCGTGTACTTAACCCCCTGAGCTATAATTGGCCAAAGCCTCCCTGGCTTTGGCCAATTACGGCTCTCTGTACACACAGCACTGTGATTGGCCAAGCATGCGGGTCACAGTGCATACTTGGCCAATCATCAGCGAGCAATGCACTGCGATGCTGCATTGAATTATGTGCCGTGACGCACCACTCGAATTTGGCGCGAACGCACCATAGCTTCCGTAATTCGACGAACGGCCGCACACACGATGTTCAAATCGAACATGCGTTCGACTTGAATATGAAGCTCATCCATACTCCTCATTGGCTCGCCCTGCTGTAAATCAAAGTTAGTGTGCCAATGAGGAGAGAGAGGGGGTACAGCCGAGATGTGGCTACGTGTCTGAATGAACACACTGAGCAGTGGCTCGGCTCACGTGCCCCTGAACAAGCTGCTTGCTGTGGGGACACTCAGCAGGAGGGAGGGGCCAGCAGAGAGACCCGAGAAGAGGAGGATCCGGGCTGCTCTGTGCAAAACCACTGCACATGGTAGGTAAGTATAACGTGTTTGTTATTTTTAAATGGAAAAAACTGAGACTTTAATATCACTTTAATAGTAAGTAAGAAGCGCCATAGCTACAAATTATCAATAAGCCGTGGGTTTAAACATTTGTAAGGTGTGGGTCCAGAAGGATTCATGCTGGAGAAAAAAAGTATCTCTGTCACCACACCTTTGGGATTCAGGGATGTGGTAAATTACCATGCCACAAGGTTTGTGTATTTGATGTTGTGCCTCCACACAATTGAACAGTGACTGGCTAGTCACAGTCAATAGGTTTGGAGATTGATGGTTTCATAGTTACATAGTAGGTGAGGTTGAAAAAAAGACACAAGTCCATCAAGTTCAACCTGTGTGTGTGCTTTTATGGCAGTATTACATTGTATATCCCTGTATGTTGTGGTCGTTCAGGTGCCTATCTAATAGTTTTTTGAAATTATTGATGATCCCCACTGAAACCACTGCCTGTGGAAGAGAATTCCACATACTTACCGCTCTAATGGATATCAACAAAACCTGGGGAATGCCCAGGAAAAAATCCAAGCCTACTTACCACCAGTTCGCAGACAACCAATTGACCTGTCTAACAGTATGCGTTAAAAACAGGGGTTCAGTCCGCACGCATTTGCAAACGCATGCATAAGCCACAGAGCCACTTCACGGCACCCTGTAATCTATGGTCCTAACACTAAAATTTGGGTGTCCCCACAGTGGAGGCACATGCATTCTAATGGATAAGTGAGGGCAGGTGGACTGAAGGGAGCCCACCCCTTCTTAAAGGTACAGGAGCACACCAAACACCCAGCAGATAGCACAATGGCTGCAAAGGTGTTGGTGCGTTGCTGGACCAATACACACACCAAAGTGATCACAAAACCTTGCCACCACCCTTATTTATAGCTGGCTATTGCAGTAAGAGGCATTAGAAGGCTACAAACAGATATC